>NW_026555085.1:22097500-22722500 GCF_021234165.1 Pteronotus mesoamericanus | reverse complement strand
CACTACTTCTGTCACATTTATGGAATGCAAAGATATAAAGGTATATAATTAGAAAAGAACAACAAGCTCATTGATCACCTGGCAAGTGACTGTGACTACAGGCACACTGGAGAAAGCAGAGTTATTATGTCGCAGGATGAGTTAAGGGGACTGATGCGATTAACCTGGAAAGTAGAGAACAGAACAGTGGCAGTAGCAATGGAGAAAATGAGGAGGAGGGAGATGTAGCAGAAGTCCAAACTCTGCTTGGTGACAAAGCTGAAGGTACAGGAGGAGAGAGGGATGAATCCTATGTGAATCCGAGATAATGGTCCTGGTGTCTAAGAAAGGATGATGCCTTTAACAGAGCGACAAGACAGGACAAAAAGTTTAGTGATCTTCATAAACTTCTTGCTACTATTTCAGACATACTGCATTTGAAAGTCCACTGGGCCATACAGGTAAAGACACTGGACTGTCAGAATTAAAGGCCAATGTTTGTAAGACTAGAGTCGTAAACAGCAGTAATAGCTGAAATTGTGGAAGTAGAAAGCAGCACTAAGGAATAAAATGTGGAAAGAGAAGAGACCCAAGAATAAATAAGCTTTTAAGCACTCACTTGCAGGAGATCAAAGAGAGTTATGAAAGGACATTAAGAAACAATATAAGCACAGGAAAAGAATGGAGAGAAACACGCAGAAACCAATGGTAAGAGAATTAAAGAAGAACGCTACACAAAGTGGAAGAAACTGTGGGTTATGAGTCTGTTGTTAACATGTCGCAATCCTGTGGACAACAGTGAACTATTGGGCACCAGGACAGAAGAAGAGTGGAAGAAAAATCCAGACTGTAGGTTTGGGAGGAAAGAGAAATTAAGAAGTACGGACACGTGATGAGAATATTCTTGAAGAAGCATAAAGGCTAAGAAGAGATAAAGAATCGTAGCAAGAAATAATAGTGGGATAGAGGCAAGCAACACTCTAGAGGGTCTATTGGAAAGCAGAAGGGAAATGACTATAAATTTAAAGTGTAAAAATCAAAGCAATAGAATTGTAGGGGGCTGCAGGGGTGTCAGGATCAGTTTTGTTTTGTTCTGTGTTTTTTCCATCTGAAAAATCTATTGGAAGATGGGGTAGCTGAAATTAGGCTCTTGAGGAAGAAAAGCGGGAAGTTAAAAAGATATCACCTGGAAAATCCTCAGTCAGGAGGGAAGTATCAGGGATTATCCAGGGAAGAGTTAGCATTTGAGAATAAAGATATTCTGTCAGTTTAAAATGTTAAGCCCTATGATAAACGTGTAATTTTAAACATTGTTCTTATCACTGTTTTTTCTCAATAATATGATTACATAAGTTGAATATTGTTACACAGCTTATGGCAATGTATATAGCAGTTTCTTCAGTAGTGATGAGAAAAAAAAATTTTGGACTTTTTCTACTTCTGGGACTGAGGAGAGAATTTCACATGTAAATGGATGAGTGCATTCTTTGGGTCGCATTTCCTGAAGTGCTATTTTCACATGCTTGTTTGGGCTTTCTCAATTTCTTTGGTCTCAGCCTTAGAAATAAGGCAGTGTTGGACTACCCAGTAATGTGGAACTAAGCTCTGGGAAATCTGTGACTCAGCTCCAGGGATTCTGCTCCTGTGAAACTATGTAAAAAAAATCCTAAAAAGTTCTGCAGATTGAATCAGAATCCATATTACTTTATAAAAAATAAAAAGGTAGCTGTCATGACAATTTTTTTGTTGTTGTTTGTTTGTTTGTTTGGAATGAGCTGAATCATTTTCAAATTCGATTGTTAACTGAAATAAACTATTTGAAATGTAACTTAGGGTAAAAAATGTTCGTGTATTTGGCTCAATGAATACATTTAGTTTTTTAAATGTGACAAATAATTTTGAAAAAAGATGAAATGAATATATACTTAAAAAATTAACATTATGCTTCCCCAAACCTATGTTTTCTAGAATATAAATGTGAAGAATATAATGCTATCAAATTCTTGTATTTGGTTTCATTCAAAGCTGTTCATTTTCATCTGTATGTTTTGAGTAGATTATGGCATTATATATAGTTCTGTTTTAAAAATCTAAGCTTAATAGAAATAGTTAAAATATAAAAGTTATATATGTACACACACACATATATATAAAGTTTACATATAAACTTTACAAACTAAAATATATTTGTCTGCATACAATATTTAGATAATTCTAATGCTATATTAAAAAGATATACAGAGTTAATTTTTTTTTTTTTTAAGGCTTTAAACCTAGGAGTCCTCAAACCCAATTACATTTCTCATTGAGTTAAAATTGTGTGTTTCAGGGACTTGAAGGTCTCCTTCTAAGATTTTAAATGTGATGAACTGAAAAGTCTGTACATAAATCTTCATATGCATACATGGACAGCTATCCTTTTATAGATAGAATATAACACACAAATATAATACAAATAGAACATATAAACATATTCTTAGATATGTACTACTTTAAGTAGTATTTTAAAAAGAAATTTATCTTTATAGCTTAGATAGACAAAACTGTATTAGAATAATTATTGAAATAGTGAGATTCATGATGTGTTAGATAAGTAAGGCATGAGAAAGAAAAATAAAATCCAAGATGACTTCGATCCATAAATATGCTGGAAATGCTCAAAATAAGAGGAAAATAAAAATAGCCTTTAACTGATTCACAGAATGAGCAATATTTATATTTTAGTACTAGATATAAATTTTAAACAATTTTCTCTAAACATTAAAATAGTGACAACTTATTTCTCTTTACTTAAAACTCCTTTAATATATACCTAACATGTATATTTTTTCCTTAAATTCACATGCAGATTTTGTGATATTTAATCATACTAATTCATTAAAAATAAAATAAAAGGGACTCCTCTAATATAAGACTGGGATAGTTTGTATTAGACCGACCCTCCTACTGGAAACCGTGGAAGTTGGAAAACAAAAATTAAGGCAGCCAGGATTTGTGGGGCCAAGTTGTCATAAAGGAGAAGCAATGAGGTAAGCCAAGCTTTTCCTGACACTTTTTCACCTAACTTTTTTTTTTCTGATTTGCCAATTCACAGAGCAAGAAGGCTAAACAGTAAACTGTGGTAAAGTGCTTTCAGCAATCTCAGAGAGACAAAGAAAACAAAAACTGGAATCCAGTACCACCAAGGCAAAAAAGGGCTTGAGGGCCTCTAATCACAGAGAAAAGGGAATCACAATAAAGGGATCTCAAGATTCTATGCAGTTACTAACCTTAACACATTTGCCAAGTCTTAAACTGTCACTGAGCAACAGCAGGAGAAACCAAAACAGAAAAAGTTGATGTAAGAGTTAAAAGCTTAAAAAAGCTTTTAATAATATTGGGAAGATAAAAGTTGGAGTTCAGATTATTCCAAAAGAGGATCCTGTAAAAACTTTCAATGTTTAAAAGAAATCCCAGTAGAGTTACCCTAGAAGTAAGTGAAAACTGGAGATAGACCACTAGTCCGAAAGACTAAATCTCGGCCTCATAATATCTGAATCCCTGTCTGGAATAAGGTGATCTACCCTTACTTTAACTGTCAACCCACAGGGAGGGAAAAACTAAACCCTCTCCAAAAGAGATTACCTCTGCAACTTTTTACACTAAATATCTGTCATTCAATCAAAAATTCCAAAACTCTGAGAGGACAGACCAAATGACCGAACACCATGAGAAAAACAACAGACAACAGAAAGAGACCTATCGGTGACCCAGATACTGGTGTTATCAGAAACAGCCTTTAAAATAACTGCTATTGAGGCATTAAAGATTTATATAACTGAAAAATACCAACCCCCAAATTTAGACTACAACAGATAAGTTTAATAATAAATAATACTCAAATGAAGAAAGAATTAATGACTTGAGCTGGCTGTGACTGAGCAGTGGGTTGAGTCCTGCCCTGTGAACTGAAAGGTTGCCGGTTTGATTCCCGGTCAGGGCACATGCCTGGGTTGCGGGCCAGGTCTCTGACTAGGGGCCTGCGAGAGGCAACTGACTGATGTTTCTCTCACACATAGATGTTTCTCTCCCTCTTTCTCCTTTCCTTCCCTTCTCTCTAAAAAGATAAAATAAAATCTTAAAAAAAAAAAGATTTAATGACTTAAATATAGCGATATAGAAAATATCCAAAATTAATTACAGTAAGAAAATTATGGAAAGCACAAAAATTAATATGAAATATGAGTTGTGTTTAAATAAAGGACAAATATATGACGACGGAAGACAATCTGACTGTGGGTGATGGGCACACAATGCGATATACAGATCCTGTATCACAGAAAGTGCACTTGAAATCTATGTGATTTAATTAACCAATGTCACCCCAATAAATTTAATTAAAAACTAAACAAACATTTATATTATATATGTAATTAGAATTCCTAGGAGAAGAGATACTCTAGAATAAGGCAGCAGCAATATGGAAAAAAGAAAAAAGCTTACTGAGATATTTTCAAGAGAGCAGATAGACTTTAAGTTACAGATTCAAGAAGCTCTGCTATGTTTAGGAACAAAAAGAAAAAAATGGTAAAGTAATTACTTACACAGTTACATCATATTAAAGCCTCATGAAAAGGAAGTCTTAAAGCAAACATAGAAAAAAAAACCATATATTATCTTTAAATTAGCAACAAAAAAAGCCAGTTGACTTTACAATTGAAATGATAAACAAAAAAAATCCACAGCAAAAATCCTAAAAAACCTAAAGAGTAAAAGGGTGTAAGAAAAAAACCCCAGATCCTTCATAATACATAGGCCAGTCACACAAACATCACACCTACAGTATTTTATCTATGTATCTCCCATAAATCTTTTAGCACACCTTCCAAATATTAGACTATAAACCAGTTGAAGTGTTTTTTTCCCACTTGTATGACCTAACAGAGTGCTTTGTATATAGCGGGGACTCAATAAGTATACATAGAATTAAATTATGTACATCTAGTTAAAATTTTTGTACAGAAATAAAATTTTAATGACAAAATCAGATGATTAAAACATTTAAAAACAGCATTAAGACCCACAAAATCACCTTCCTTAAGATACAGATATAAATATGCAGTTATATTTTTTCAATTCTAGCGGGAAATTGATGGTATATTCTCTTCGAGAAGAGATTGTACTTTATATTGAATTTTAGTCAACTCTAAGCTATTGTTAGTCTGTTAGTAAGCACTACCCCTTATAACCTGTTTTATATTTTGTCCCACGTTTTAGCTAACCAGCAAAATGTTAGTATGTCCAATATCAGGTTTGATGGCACCACAGACTTACTCAAAAACATTTCATGACTTCCCACCCCTATCTACCATCCATTTTCACAAAGTTGGACTGACGAACCTTCGCACTTTGATCTCAACCTACCTCGCCCACCAACCCCCACCTTTCTTTTCCTCCCACATCCCCTCTTTAAAAATGCCAAACTCTCCACCATACATCTCCTATGTCCCCAAATTTATTCAACCAAAATGATCCATGAAAAAAGTGATCACCCAAGTGATACCTTTCCAGTGTCTCATTTTGTCTTTTGCACACCAGACCCAAAATAAGGGAATTGCTTAATGATTTCCGTTGGGAGGTTCTACTTCTCAGGAGGTAATAAAATGTTTTATCAAGTCCTGGGTCAGCATCCAGTCTGTCTTCTTCTTCTCTCACCCTCTGTATTTACCCACTTCTTTGTATCTGAATCTTATCGAAGCTACTTTTAATGCCATCCCTCACCCACGCCCTCACAACCAGGACTGGCCTCCAAGTCCAGTCACTCTGTGTTTAGATTCTAACGTGGACCCTGTTGGTCTTGGTGGCTGGGCTTACACAGGTCAACCCTGCCATGGCTGTGGTGAAATGATAAAGCCTTTATCACGTGGCCTCTGTGACTACTTCCTAATCCACCCCCCTGATGACTCTGGCACCACCTTCAATGACAATGCCATCATTCCAAGTGCTCAAGTCAAAATATTTGGAGTAATCCTGTTTGTTTCCACTTATTTCACATCCCACATTTTACGCCCTTTAAAACATATCCAAAATCTAACCATTTATGCTAATATCCTGACCATTTAAGACACCATCAACTCACACTTGAATTATTTTAGTAGCCTCTGATATTCTTAAGCTCCTATAGTTAATTTTCAAAACTGCAGCCAGATGTATCCTTTTAAAACACAGCATATTTGAAAAATGGAACATTTTGAAACTCTCTTTTGCTCAAACTTCTCCAGCAGCTCCCCATTTGACACAGAGCATAAGCCAAGGTTCTTACAATGGCCCCTGAGGACCTCCATGTTAACTCCCTAAACTCACCCACTCATCTCCTCTTTCTTTCTTGGGTCCAGCAGTTGTCATCCATACTGTTCCTCTAACAAACAGAAAGCCATGTTCCTTCCCTAAAGCTTTATAAATATATACATATATACAGAATATATATAGTCTGTCCAGTCTGCTCTGGCCACAAGTAGATAACATGGCTCACTCCCTCTTTCCTCAAATCTTGACTCCAATATCACTTTCTTGATGAGGTCTACTCAGAGAACCATATCTAAAATTAACCCCTACTACCAATCTCAAGCCTCCTACCCAGCCATATTTATGGTTTGTTTTGTTTTTCTCCACAGCAATTCTCATTGATTAAGCTCATTGTCTCTCTCCCAATTTGTATAGAAGCTCCATTCAAAGGTATGGCTTCCTTGGTATTTTATTCTCTTATACAGTCCCAGACTTTAGAACAGTATGTGACATACAGTCGGCATTAAATAAATATTTGCTGAGTGAATGAATAGCCTGGCCTACTTTTCACCTATAAGGCTAGACAAACACTGACTGCTCTCCACAGCTGAATCCAGCAGAGGCCAAATGATAACTTCACTGTCTGCCTGTGCTTCTCTTGTTTTGAATTTTCCCTACATTTAAACTCAGAAAACCCATTTCTTTTCCATGCCTCCTCACCTAGTCTGCATTCTAGGCACTACACCTCACCTACTTATTAAAACCTCTTCTCAGTTCCAAGTATGTTACTTCTGACTTCTTATAGCAACCCTGTAATGTCCTTGTACGTGGCTCCTTTAGAAACTAACACTTCCACATCACCAACTGCTCTCAATCCTAGACCCTCTCAACTAGGTCTTCCAATACCTCCATTGATGGATATGCAGTCATTATTACTTTCTAATTATGATCATTTTGGATCATTACCACTGACTAGAGCCATACCTATAATGAGAAAGCAGATTATTCTTCTGTAAAATATGAATAACAAAAGTATGTATTTCACAGGATGGGTATGAAGGTCAATTTAAGGTAATGCGTGTAGATTTCTGAACACAATGTATGACACACAGTGCTCAATAATTATTACCTGGTACTCCTTACTAGATTATATAATACAAATTCATCAAATAAAATTCAAAGCTAATCCCACTTCTGATGATAAAAGCAAACCAAATTTCTTTCACAGTTTGAAAAGTGATTAGTTAAAAGACCTGAATAAATTATGTAAATGCATATACCACACGAGGAATCTGTGGCAACTGAAGAAGAGTAGGCAGATGCTTAAAGTACAAGATGACATTCTGGCGTTACAGCCCTCATCATCTCAAAAAGGCTCCAATAGCTAACCTTTATTCTATTTTATATCTCATAAGGAAAACAGAGAAGGAAAGCTCTATGTCCTTATTCTTATGAAAGTTAACTTTTGATAAGATGCCTCAATGTATATCTGAGGTCCTAAGCTTATTATGACATTCAGCTGCAAGCTACATTTTATTTGTAACATTTTAAACAAGACCTTCTACAGAGTCCAGTTATCTTCTCTTCTTCCATGTTTCTTTCACTCCCTCCTGGAATATCATTTGCCTGCCCCCTTTTCCTCAGCAGGGTTATTTTTCTGGCTTTTCCCTAAAGGCATCTGAGTTTGTAGAAGTGCTAAATTCTATCCCTGTAAAATTTAGGTGTTATTTAAACATTAGGAAAACAGTACTTTATGAACATAATGTTTCATGATGACAATCAGCTTTGCCTTCCAACAAACAACTAAAGGTGTCTTGTCAGAAAAATATTTCACAATTCAATAAGTAACTAAATAAATGGCTGGTTTTTATTTTAATCTTGGGACAGGAGGGAAAACGAATAAAGAGAAATAATAAAAATAAGCATTCTACTTAGAGGTCTAAGAATTCACAGAACTAAATTTTTTCAGGTAGTCAGTAACAATCCCTCAGAGTTTAATAGCAACATGGTATACACCACATGCAGTTCTTATGGGAACTGTTTCTCACAGCTTATTTTGGAAAAAAATAATTAAGGAATATCAAAGAATAATAATAAAGCAGAGAACATGGTTTTAAAAACATTTCCCTTAAACAGATTAAGTCATATGTACTCTAAAATAACTCAAATTTTAAATTTTTTTTTCAACAATTAATAAAAGTATAGGTTAATATTAACAGGGAAGCATTGTTCCTAATAGTAATTTTAATTTTTATTTTTAATGCTAAACTCTTTCCAAAGTTGTAAATTTTCAAGTGAAATTCTGTTACAAATAAAATTCATGAGTGATCTTTATATTTTTAATTATATTTTTTAAGAGAGAATCTTATTTTTTAAAGATTTTATTTATTTACTTTTTAGAGAGGAGAAAGGAGGGAGAAAGGGAGACAAACCTCAATGTGTGGTTGCATCTCACATGCCCCCTGCTGGGTATCTGCAACCCAGGCATGTGCCCTGACTGGGAATCGAACCAGCAACTCTTTCGTTCCCAGGATGACACTCAATCCACTGAGCCATACCAGCTAGGGCTCATGGGTGATCTTTAGCTTTTACCTGACAACACACTGATGAAGTATCTGAAACTCATAAATTACAGATGACTTTAGTGTGCAACCAAGTTGAAGACCTCATTTAAACAATTTTATTTTTATTTTTTCACACCCTTCAGATTTTTTGCATCAACAAAGCACAAAATAGCACCTCTATCAAGAAATGTTTTTTTAAGTTAAAGATTAATTACTGTAGATCTTAAATAATATTCATTACCACTTTTTGAATTATATCAAAAGTATTTAGTAAGTAATATTTCATAAGCTCCAAGTTATTTAAACCACATTTTGACAATAAATAGTAGGTCAAGAGAGAAGACCTAACCAGACATCAGCCAGTATGGACAGTGGGACAAGGACTTGGGGGACACAGAGAAAAGGCAAAGAGGCCCACACCCCTTGGCTTGGCTTGGACCTGGCCGGAGTCCTCATTCTATCTAAAAGAAGTCCCCTTATCTCTTGGTGGCTCTGCCCCACCCACCTGGCCCAGGCTTGAAACAATGCTAAAGGCAGGTACAGCCCTAAACTGGATCAGGCGTTCCCTGGACAATAAGGCCTAGAAGTAAGTTCCTCTAAGCCTGCTTTGTTCTTCCCTCAGAAGGGATGATAACCGGCTCATACTGGGAAGGAGATTTACATTATTCATAGACCCTAACCAGAGGCAGATCTCTTGTGTTCCTCCAATTGTTATCCATGATCTCTATTTTTTTTTCTGTAAACATAGCCTTTTGACATTGATTGATGAGCTTTGCTGTATACCCCTGCGCAACTGGTTCTCAATAAAAGCCTTTGGACACGGGGGTTCAGGGCCTTCTCTCCCCTAGAGGGAAGAGCCATGTCTCCTCTCCTGGCAAACAGAGAAGTGTTTGCGATAACTCGTGTTTATTGCCCCCATTGGTGACAACCCCGGGTTGGGCTCTGAGGGATTCAGAGCCCCACTCCCTTCTCAGCTGGCGGGACAGTGACCCTCAGATCCAGGATCGCCCATGCCCCGTGCTCCCCACAAACACGTCGCTCCCTGCAACATCTCTCTCTCTCTCTCTCTCTCTCTCTCTCTCTGTGCTTCTCTGTCTCTCATATACACACAAATACACACATATTAACAAATAATGCATTATAGTCAGAGAAGTATTTAAATTAATATCAAAGGACAGTAATGTCATTAAATCTAAGCAAAAGGTATCTCCAGGAAGAAACTAATTTTGACTCAATTTCAGAGAATAAAAGTACTTAGAGTGAGAGATGGAAAAGGGAGGGGGAAGAGAGGAAACTCTTAACAAAAATTGGGAACATTAGACATAAAGAAAGAGATGATCTCAGTCTAAAAAAGGCACTGATGAATACATAATTATTTAACTGGCAGGGTACAGTGGCAAAGTCATACAGACGGAAGTGACACACTATGACACAATAAAATTATTAATAAATGGACTAATTCAGCAAGGCATATAACATACTGAAATAATCTTGAGTTGATAAGTGCTATTAGAGATCTAGATAGGAAATTTAGATTTTAGATTTAAAAAACACTAAAAGGCTTTGCTTCGTATATCTTACTAAATTAATGAAAATATTGGGAAGGTACACTATAACTTGTTGACTCCATACTTAGTTAGTGGTAGAGCCCTGGTGATCAAACCTCTATCTAGTCCAGGACTACTTTTATAGTGCCAGTCAAATCCCTGGAAACTCCCCGTCATCTGTTCACCTTCCCAGTGGCGGCCACAGGACGAGCTGGCAGTTAATGTTTCTCCGTATTACTAATAACTCCCTAGGCCATAAAAGACACACCCAGGAACTGTGACTCAGGGAGGAACCAAGACCTGAACTCAGGAGATGCAGTACAGAGCACCTCAGGAATTACTCTGCCCTAATTTTCACTAGACTTTTGCTTATATATCTTCTTGATTCGGTATTTCACAAGAGTAAGATTCATATCTAACAAAAGCAGCTAGCCTAGAATTAGGAAATGGCAAATAGCATTCTGGTTAAACATTTACATATTTGAGACTATCACAAGTAATAATTTATGGATATCTACCACTGAGTGGCTAGAAGAAAAATTACTTTAATGAAAGATGACTTTTTTTAAATAATTAGAGAGGATACTTTCATAAGAGGCATTCATAGTAATTAGAAATACATGCATATATTATCTTGGGAACACCTCTTGAGACAAAAATAATTACCTGGGAAAGTCTTGCTAGATGCTATCACACTTTACAAAGTTAACGCAAATGTATTTATGTCAACTATGTAGCGAAAAATAGAAAAGGGTAGAAAAAGGGCCCTTAAAAAAAATATGGCTCTAGTAGGGCACAAGAAAGATGTTACCAGCGCTTGGACTTCCCCAAAGGAAAATTCTCAAATAATAATATAAACAAACATACAAAAGACAAAAAAACAAAAACAAAAAAAAAGCAGAAGACGAGGGAAAAAAAAACCCCTCTAAACAACATCTAAGTGAAAACTGACAAAAATAAAATGAATCAATTAAAACAAATCAATGGATTTCTAAAATAAATAAATCTATGGATTTCTAATATGAAGATTATATTCTGCTTTAAGAAGCAGAATAATTTAAAGATTATATTACTTAAGATATAAACTTTGAAGATTAAGAAACAGAACCTCACTTAAACTGGAGTTGGGGGGGCCTGTGGGGGAGCTCTGTGCGCTACCTCTCTCTGTCAAACCCCCTCTCCAGCAGGAAGGTGTTTGTTTACAGCTACTTCAGCAGGAAGGAGGATATTCTCCTCACCCAGCAACCATTCAGCCAATGAAATACTTTATAATTCAGCCAGTGAAAAGCCACTACGTTTCAAAATTCTCATTTTCCTCCAGTGGACTCTGTTTATAACATCCCCTCTGAATCTCCCCTTTCTTCTATAAAAAACGTTTGTCTGCTTTCTTCTCTGGACTTGTGCATGGTTTGCCATTAGACCACACCTCCCAAATTGCTATTCAGTTTTGTTCCTGAATAAACCTACTATTTTTGCAGGGAGAAATATTTAGCTATTTGTTTAAGGTCAAGAAATCAAATGCATATAAATTAAGTGAAATTCAAAAACAAAATATTTCCAGTAAAGATAAACAAGATATAGTATAATTTTTATTTATTTTTGCCAGGGACTTGAAGGTAAACTTGGTGATTATGACCAGACTTCAGATGTTTTAACTATTAAAAAAATTGCTTTTGGATTCTTTTAATTATTTTAACACTTTTCAATAATATGACATTTATATTCATAAGTACTTTATCTCAGTTGCACAAGAAAAATGAAAATTAATTTAAATTTTTCGGAGTGGCTTTCTGGGTTCTCTTTGATGGTTTCTAGCCCTGCTTGTTTGGCCTAATATTTCCATAGAGTTTCATAATCATTACAAAAAAAAAAAAAAAAATCCCTGAGAGATTTGGAGGCATAAAACTTTCTTCTACCTATTAAAATATACATTATTCACTTTCTGGAATACAAAAAGATCATCTTGTTTATAATTCCATGACAATTCATTGACAGTTACCAACAAAGAGAAGTTGGTGTCTGAAAACAGTTCAAAATCAGAAAGTTTATCCTGATAACTAATAAGCTTTCACTGATTTTGAGGATTATAAGAAACTGATTCATCTGCTGAGTAAATGATAATCATGAAAACCATACTTAATCTTTAAAAAGTGTCTGACAAGCTTTTATTTCATAATAATATTTATTCTTATTTTAAAAGTTCTCAGGGGCTTTGACTAGTATTAGCTAAATAGTATAAAATCTTGCAAAACATTTTCATTTCTGGAGCCAAATATCTTTAAATAAACAGTGACATAGGAAGAAATTTCCAAAATACTTCAGAAATATATATTCAATGCATATATACAGCTCATTCAACCTCAATGTTTATTGCAACTGGAGAGAAACTAACACATTCTTCAATGCTTTGGGGAAAAAAGAAAACACCTGTTATTAGATATGATTTATATTCAATTGCAACATATGCAATTTACAAGTCTCAAATAGCTCTCTTTCTTTGAATTCATCTTGGATATGTATACACAAATTGAATAAAGGTAAAAAAATTCTCTTTCTTATTTTATGTCACTTTGATTTTGTGTAAGAAGCATAATATGACACTACTGTTTTAACAGTATGGACTTTAAGTTCCTTAGCTTGTTAATGCATGTGGGGGTTCCCAGCAGACAAAGAACAGGCAAAGATTATTACTTTTACAGTCTCTCTAAATAAATAGCTGCCACATTAAAAAGAAAAATATAACAAATAGCCATGACTAACGTTCAGTTTCCAGTTAGTGCTAGCACAAGAACTGATGATACCTCCTGAATTTCATTTTGCATCACAGAAATGTGATGCCCCATAGGACACTGGCTGTGGTACAGGCTGATGATTTCATAACTAATGTTTACTATAATAATAATATTCATCTTCACTAATGCATTTTTTTAATTTTCAGTTAATGACACAGTGGTTCAAAAATATCTTGTGTCTCCAAACAGAAATTAGCAAATGTTGGTACTTGGTATTTGTTATTTTACCTTTACAAGGACTCGTATATATTCCTCACTTTTATTTTGTTGTTTTACAAAATACAATTGTATAATTTGTTCACAGAGCACAGGATAGTCCAGTTTTAAAAATACTCATGGTTCCATTCAGGAAATTGAACTGACAGTTCAATTCATTCAATAAAAGTTTGGACATCAACCATGTGCCTGATTCTATAGCTAATTTTTAACAACTGAAATAGATTAGTGTTTTCTTTAATGTAATCCTGCTAAAGGAGTTAACACAGCCTAAAAGTCAGGTTATTTGAGCTAAAGAGGTTTGGGGGGAAAAAACCCTTACTTTTGTAAAGCCTACATTTGACTAGCCTCAGATCATTGTGTCTCGCTAATATGATTGTGAGATTTTTCAGTTACTTGCCTTACAATCTACCACATTGCTATAGATTTCAAGGCTCTTGTATTTCTGTATTCCATAAATGCAAGCTTTTCAAGCATTTCTTGTTGACATGAAAGAAAGCAGCTTCATGTATGTGTACATCCTAAGGTTCCTTTTAGATTTAAACTTCTATATTGTACAGTATCCATAATTAATAACTAGACACTTCATAGTTAAAAATCATAGCTTTTTGTTCATATATTTTAAAACTCTAGGTTGAGCTCCATAAACAGCTTAGGCAATTTTGTTAGAGTCTCCAAAGCACCTATCATGGCACTGAGTACGTAGATAAGTCTCAATAATTTTTATTTAATTGATTAAAAAAATTTCTACCATTTAATATGAGCTTTAAAATAATATTTCTGAGATTTATAACCCTACCTAAATATTTAAGAAAGAACACTGAGGCCCCAAAATGGCAAGTAACTCAGGACCTTCCTTCATAATTTTATATTATTATGCCTCATTTTATATTGTTTCCATACAACTCAAGATAAAAACGTAAATCTATGATTTATTTAAAGTATAAACTATACCCAGAGCAAAAATTAAGGCTCAGTCCTGTTGAGAACAAAGAAAATTTCAGCAGATTTACCAACAACATATTTTCTTTCAGACATTAAGGAAAATGTAGGTGCTCTGAACTTATAAATATGTCAAATCATTTCATTCACAGTCCCCACACCTTAGCCTTCATGGACATAAGGTCTCTTGGGTGTATGTACAATACTATATATCAAGAGAATGAAATCTCCACCATTAGCAGGGACTTCACAACTCTCTCAAATATATGCAAGATAGGGAAGGTACAATCTTCCTATATACCCATGTGTATATTTCTTGAAAATATTAGGCATGGTCAATACATGTAGAGATTATTCTAACATACATGTTATATTATTCTGATGCTTTTCCACACATTTCAATTTTCTGTTTAGAAATAGAAATAGTATTACCTTTCTGGCTTCTTTTATCATCTTCCGAATAGTTTCCTTAATTGTAAGTAGTTGTGCTCTTGGTGGATGGAAGAGGAGGTCTATGTGGGTACCCCCTAACAGTCCGGGCATCACATATGGCCAGCCTAAGTCAAGATCTGGAGCTTCCACGTCAGACTCAATGGGCCAGTAAGTCCCTGAGGATGAGGTATCATCACAGGAATTATCAGTGCCATGTACTGTACTTTGTGCAATTTTCTGGACATTTTTCAAAATATAATTAATTTCTTCCTCAGCCAGAAAATCCGATACTCGTTCCTTGACAAGAAATTCATGGTATGCTTCTAACCCATGTTCAATCAGTGTATCAATGGCTACCCGGTACCATTCCTTGTAGTGAGGTTCAATGTAATTGTCTGATTTACACTCATCATTCAGCGAGGAGAGCATTGATGAAGTCTCCATGCTTGTAAGTGTTTGACAGCAGCACTTTCAAATGCCCATTTGTGCAGCAACGAGAAGTATCTGGGTGTTTGGAAAAAAAAAAAAAGAAAGAAAATTAAGATCAGTTAGAATTCTATAATCAAATGTTTTATAATCCATGTCAACCACTATTTTTACATTTACTCATTTCCACTACCACTATTTTTACATTTACTCATTTCCACTACCTGTAGATCAGAATGACATACATTGCATATCAAAAGTGGCATTAATTGCACCATAATTCAAAAACTACCACATGAAGATTTCCTTTCACAGACTAGTAGTTGATTTCTCATTTCCAAGGCCTCTACTTTCAGCTTCTCACCTAAGGAAATACACTTTCCTTCTTTGACATCCAGGAAGTCTATCCTTCCTAACTCTAATCTGGTACTACACATGGTGGTATTAGTTTCTATAAGCTTATTTGATTTTGGTTTTAAAATATTAAGAAATAGAATTAGAATGCAATCAGTACCTGGCCAGCCACTGATATTAGTCTTTACTGAGTACCTTTTATGCATAAAATCACATAGTGATGAAACATAAAAAGCACAGAACACTTGCTTTACCGGGATTTATTAATTAGCTAAACAGGCAAAATGCACACAACAAAACTGCTTATTACCACTTTAAACAAAGCCATTTATTGCCAAGGGCCAAATGAGTACTGCCTGCCGCCAATGCTTTCAGATAAAAGCAAGCAGAAATCAATACAGAATAAAGGAGTTATGGATATCCCTGTGCAGGAGCAGGGCTTCAGCTGAACCTGGGGTGGTGAGTGAGAATATAATCAGGTGGCCAGCATGAATATTTTCATCCCACACAAGAGTGAAAACCAAACAAAAGCACAAAACAGGTATGAGCTTGTACATTCGGGACTTGCGAAAAAACTTGGTCTGCCAGAAAGCAGGTTCCTTTCAGCAGGAGTACGAGATAACGCTGAATAGACACAATGGAGCCAGGTGTAGAGGGACACAGATTTGTGATTCAGCAAAACTTGTGTTTAAAACAATTAGTCTGGCAGCATCAGGGGAATGGAGGAGAGACAAGCAGCTAAGAGAGTCTTTCAGCGTTCAAATACCCAGTGAAGAAGTGACAACTGTATTTGAGAGACGGTACAAAGAAAGAATTCCTGAAATCTGATGGCTTGACAGCATACAGGTGAAGAAATTTAAGACATTAAGATAATTAGGGATCTCTCTGAGGAATCAAAATCTGCCTATTCAAGCTTACAACCCATCCTTCACAATGCCCCACAATGTTATTCATTCAATCACTCACTGTGTGGGATACTGAACTGGACTTTATCTCAAATAAGCGACTTTCCAGCCTTTTGAAATCATGATCTCCACTATATGGGTTCAAATAAAGTACAAACTCCATGATGTGCTACAAGTACTAAAGGACCAATTTAACCAAAAACGTATTTGTCAGTGGTCTGGCCTTATTTTAAATGTTCCACTTAACTCAGCCTTTTCAGACTAAAGCCTACCAAAATCCAAATCCTATTTGGGAGGGTAATCCAGGAACCATTACAATTTATTCACTCCTTAGCTCTAAATATGTAATAGGGGCCGCTAATCATACAAAGAAGTTGAAAAGGAATGGACAATAGGGAAACAAGTTTTGCTGGGCAGGAAGGGACCAGAAAAGATCCAGCATATGCTAAGCAGAACTGAGGAGCAAAATAAAGAATCTACTTTCGTATTTTAATGGAGACAATCCTGTCCCCATCTGTACGCTCAGAATTTTCACTGACAGTCTAAAAGTAGAGAGAGCCTAAAGATTAAATCTGATATAATAAAGAGAGAACATGTGTATGCTACTGGCGTGTAGTGTGTAGTGTGCAGAGGCCAGCGACGCTGCTAAATATCCTTTAGCATAAGGGACAGAACTCACATGAAGGAATTATCTGGCCCAAAATGTCATGAGTGCCAGGGCTGAGAAAACTTCACCTTGCTCACTTCATATGCACGGTATCATACTACTACTGAATGACCTTTTCAATGTTCATTAAAGTTATCTTTTACATGTTATACTTTGTTACCATTTGTAACAGAAAAAAGGCTTTCATCTACTTAACATAATCAATCCATTTGATTAAAGAATCCTTCCCTAAGGTTTAGTAACATGTCATTTTCATTTGGTAATTTCAGCACATGACAGGACAAGGATCCAGTGATCACATGAAAATCACACTTATTATTTGTAGTTGTTAAGAAATGGTAGTTAACTGCTGGTTGTTCAAAAAGAAATCTTGTTTCCTTAGCACTTATTTCTTAATGTTTAAAATTTAACATTTGAATTCCCATAAGATGTGATATTAAAAACCTATTACCTATTTGGAAGTTAAAATGCATAAAGTACTTTTAAAAACTGTATTGTTTTCTGAGCTTCATCGGTGCTAATATACACTTAGCTATTGTTAAAAAAATCTTCCTTGAACTACAGATGACCTGAGAAATCATAGAAATCAAGAGAACCTATGAAAGCAAAAGAAACCCACAAAGACATACTTGGAAAGTTAATCGCAAAAGAAACAATTGAAAATGAGAAAAAAAGTGAAATACCATAGAACTAACCAAACAGCAATGCCAGATACAATGATACAATGTCAAAAAACACATGACAGAAAAAATGCAATAGCCTTGAGCACAAAAGTTGAGATAATACGTACAAGGGTTAAGATAAGAAATAAATACACTTGATATTGTTCTCCTGAAGAAGCAATACTCTAACCACCATCTAGAGATATGCATTTATCACAAGGGCTGTTTTGGTGAAGGAGCAATCTACAAAGAAATTTTAAGGTAGAACAGCAAGGTAATGGCACTTGCATGAATGGGCACTGCAATATAGTAGCACCTGTATTTAGACACAGACTTAATCCTGAACTCTCAAGCATTCAAGTCACTGAACATTTGAAGGGCTTAATTGCAGATAAAATATTATTATGGGTAGGCCTTTATAAATATAAAAGCACATTATTTTATTAACAACCATTAAACATGCCCAGAATGTATATTAACATAGGCAAAGTTGATGAGTAGAGAAAAATAAAATCTTGCTATGATGTAAAAGCTGAACAAATTGCTAGGCTCATCTGCTAGTTAAGTGACTCATTCCAGAAAAATAGCCTTGTATAATAACAGACTCACATCCATGCCTCGTAACCATTACAAGTTGCATTTGATATTGAATGTTTACTGTCATTTTTGGAAAGTATAATTCCCAAATGTTAAATATGTAAATATAAATACTATGAAACAAGGTAAAAAAATTGTATTTCAAAACAGTTTGGCAGTTTCATTTATAAAACTAAATATGCAAATGGCTTATGGATACTACAATTGCTCTCTTGGGATTTATCCCAGAAAAATGAAAACTTAACTACACATAAAAACTGTCTATTAATGTTCATAGTGGCTTTATTCCTAATAGCCCCGACTGGAAGTAACTCAAATGTCCTTCAACAGGTGAATATTAAACCGTGTAGACTCATACTATGGAATACTAATCAGCAAAAACATGAACAAACTATTGGTGCACATTATAATGTAGATGAATATCCAGAGAATTATGCTGAATGAAAAAAAAATCCCCAAAGATTTTATGCTGCATGATTCCATTTATATAATATTCTTGAAATCATAAATATAGAAATGGAGATCAGATTAGTGGTTGTCAGGGTTCACCTCAATGAGTCATTGTAAGGAAGGTGTGTAGGAGGGAAGGTAAATATGTCTCTAAAAGGGCAACAGGAGCGACTTTTTTGTGGTGATGGAAATGTTCTGTATCTTGACAGTATTTATGTCAATGTATTGGTTGAGATATAATATTATAGTTTTGTCCTATGTAACTAGCAGGGGGAAATGAGTAAAGGATGCAAAGAATCCCTCTGAATTATTTCTCTCAACTGCCTGTGAATTGACGATAATCTCAAAATAGAAAAGTTTAATTAAAAAATCATACTGATGACCAATCTTATGTACCTTAAACAAAACAATAAACAGAATAGAGAGTGATAGCTTATTTGTAGGGTCAGACTGCCAGGTTCAAAGCCAATTTGCCTAATTATGGTGAAGCTCTTGGAAAGGTAACCTACGTCCAAAAGCCTCAGTTTGGTCTTGTGTAGAAAGAAGAATTAACAGCAGCCTTCACCTTACTGAGTCATTGTTAGGACTAAATGAGGTAAAGCACTTAAAGTACTTAGCTTTTAACATTATTATTATTATTGTTATTATTATTATACACTTAAACAAATAGTTGAAGTAAAATTACTATAAAGATACAAAAAAGTTTGATCGCAAATGTTTTTTAAGATGCAAAAAAGATTGCCATTCACTATTTCAGCAACTGCAGTACAAATCAACAGCCAAACCTAGTCAATTTGTTTGTGGCTTCTGATCTGAGATTCACTGAAAAGACTTCTGAAATTAATAAGTCAATAAAAGTGTTTCAAAGAGAAATTACAAGGTTCTAAAATCACAAAGAGTCTGAAGTTATAATTACTGTACTTAATTAACGTGCAAGCAGAAGATGCAAAGTCAAGACTTTGAAAGAAATACAAAAAGGATCATAGTTGCTAATACCTCTGAGGTCCCTTTTCCACCTTCTATCTTAGGCTGTTTCTATTTAACTATTGAACACTGTTATGGGTTGAACTGTGTCCTCCAACAAGGTATGTTCAAGTACAAATCCTGGGCACCAGTAAATGTAATCTTATTTGGAAATCGGGTCTTCTCTGTAGATGTAATCAAATTAAAATAAGGACATATTCAATTAGAGAGGAACCCAATCCAATATGACTGTCTTTATAAGGAGAGAGTTGACACAGACAAATACATAGGGATAAATCTAAGTGATCAGAGAGGTAGAGATTGGAACACTAAGGATTGTTGACAACATCAAAGCTAAGAGAAAGGCATGGAACAGATTCTTTCCTAGAGTCTTCAAAGAGGACATGGTCCTGATGACACCTTTGTTCAGGACCATGTACTAGGCTCTAGAACTATAAGAGAATAAATTTTGGGTTTTTTAAAAATTCTGTTGTTTTATTTTGTTACAGCAGCACCATGAAGCTTATACAAATACACATAAATGTGGCCTTTATTTTTAAACCTTAAAATTTAAAATAAAGGAACTTAATAAAAAATTAACTTGCCATTAAATTATTTCAAGTACTTTTTCCAGCTTGTGATGATATAAAACTAGTTCTCTGACATAACTTTAATCTTGAATAAATTGTATTAAAGAACATTTTACAGTCTTTGAAATACTAACAAAAGGTCTCAAATCAATTGATTTTATGATGTCTATCAAAATATCTACCTATAGAATATAAGAAAATATTTCATAAAGGATTGTTTTGGAACATCTCTGTCTCATAAAATCATAATCCATGGTCCATAACAGTTGAAAATCATGTATCTCTTTCTTCTTCAAAATTTAAGTCAACCTAAGTGCCCATCAGCTGCCAAGATTGTGTTCATTTTGAATTTGATTGCCAGAAATTTAAGATAACAATTAAAACAATGAAGAGCTACTATTAAATGAAAAATTCACTCGAGTACTCAAGTTGTCAAGGACAATTTGATATCTAATTTGGCATCTAAACTTACTAAAAAATTCTAAGTTGCTTTCATAATAACATAAAAACAATAGCTCAGTGGCACAGATTACATTCTTCCAAAGTTTAATAATTTAATACTCATTTTATTTTATAAATATCAAAGGAAAATTCCATATCCTTATACGTAAACATTTCTTAATTTCCTTAATTTCTTTTCATTGAAGATGGATGATGATATATCACTTCTCCACCAAAATAATTCTCGAGTTTATTTATATTGGCTCTCATTCAATGTATTTGTCAACTATAGTCTAAACTATCATTCAGATATAATATAAAAGCCTCCAATATATATTAAAGATATTAAAACATTATCATTCACTACCATTTGGAAGCACTAATTCCTATAGAGAAATTCATAGACCACTTCACATTGATCAGAATGGTCATCATAAACAAACAATAAGTACTGGTGAAGTTTTGGAGAAAAGGAAACCCTAGTGCATTGTTGGTGGGAATGCAGACTGGTGCAGTTACTGTGGAAAACAAAATGGAATTTCCTTAAAAAACTAAAAATGGAACTGCCTTTTGACTTGGCAATTCCACTACTAAGATTATACCCAGATTCTTATACCAAAGAATCCCGAAAAAACAATTCTAAAGAAACTGTGCACCCCAATGTTCATAGCAGCACAATTTACAATAGCCAAGTGCTGGAAGCAACCTTAATGCCCATTGATAAATGAGTGGATCAAAAACTATGGTACATTTGCATAATGGAATACTACGCAGCAGAAAGAAAGAGCTACTACCCTTCGCAACAGCACGGATGGACCTGGAGAACATTACACTAAGTGAAATAAGGTAGTCGGTGAAAGACAAATACCATATGATCTCACCTACAAGTGGAACCCAATCAACAAAACAAGCAAGCAAGCAAAATAGAACCAGAGACATTGAAATAAAGAATGAACTGACAGTAACCAGATAGGAGGCAGGAGAGGGATAATGGAAGAAAGAAGGGGAAGGGTCATCCAGGAACATGTGTAAAGGACCCATGGACAAAGCCAAAGAGGGGTAGGATTGAGGGTGGGAAGGGGTGGGTGGGGTGAGAGAGAATCGTTGGGGGAAATGGAGACAACTGTACTTGAACAACAATTAAAAAAAGTCAATATGGGTATAAAAAGAGCAACATATAAACTACCTTATTTAATGAATTTCAAAATATAAGAGTATTCACTTTAGAAAAAAAGAAATTCTCAGGAAAAAAAAATAAACCCTTTACTAAGAACATATACTTAATAGTCAAATTGCAGAGTAATAGTATATCCATGGATTAAAATGCAAGTGAGATTAAAACAAACTACTCTTTTACCAACACCCAAACTACCCCTGAATCATAGTCTGTCACGATATTCACATTCCAGGAGCTCAAATGATGGGGTTGTAGCTGTGCTGTGCCAAAGTGCTCCACTGCATCTTGGTTCTGATCAATGTGTGTAACAGGAACTAAATGAGATAAAAGCCCTCAACTTTATATTAGCCATGAAAACTGCTAAAACATGGTAAGATAGGAAGGAGTTTTATTTATAATAAAGGCTCATTTTTTTCTCTTGCTTCCTTACTGAATATCCTTTTTCTATATGTATTCAAGCAGAGCATATATTTTTGACAGAATCTTATAATGTGTTATAAGTTGAGTTTTGGTGCACCCCTTGCTTCAAATTTCTAAGATGATATTTACTTTGCCTGCTGAAAAGATTTGTGATACCTAAACACTTTGCTTAGAAGTACGAATGCGATTAGGAAAGTTTGTTTCTTACTTTAGTGGGACAAGGCACTGCCTACAGTCCCTCTTCCCAGGTTCTCCTGAGTCACCCTTCACAGTTCAGTTTCATTTTTTTATGTTAAATAAACATTACACCCACCCATTTTCAAAGGCAAAACAAACAAACAAAAAACTCAAGAAACCCAAAAGCCGCCTCTAGTGTTTTTAACAGCATGGAAGAATGCTTGCTATGATGCTGTGTGAATAACAAGCAGGCTACCAAAGTAGATAAGAACAACATTATAATTAAAGAAATTCATCCAAAAACAAAAAGGAAAACATATACATAAAAATAACTGGTTGTCTTTGGTGGTTTTATGGCTCTTTTACACTCGGTAAAAAACATATTTATCAGAGGTTTACCAATGAATATGTACAGTTTTGCATTGGACAAAAAGAAAAATTTTCAAAGAAAGAAGTACCCTAATAGTTTTTATTTTTCAGTTTAGAATATCTCCCTTTCTTTTCATTCATATACTACCTTGACTACCTATAATAGATCATTCAAAACCCTGTGTATAAAATAGTTTAATATTAGTAATTCTTACAGAGAAACACATGAGCAAGTACAGAACACTGAGAAATTAAAGTTATATAGGTAAGGGACCATGAAGGAAAGGATAAAAATAACTACATGCATTTAATGAGGTCTCAGTAACCCCGTACCATCTCTAACTGTCAGGGACCGGGACTGGAAATTGGGTCTTCTCTGTAGATGTAATCAAATTAAAATAAGGACACATTCAATTAGAGTGGGACCCAATCCAATATGACTGGTGTCGTTATAAGGAGACAGCTGATTCCTCCCAAAACAATTCCTGCAGGTTACCACTTCCTGTGCATTATTTAATGCATCATGCTTTACCTTCTTCACTGTGATGGTGGAAAACGACTGTTAGCACAATTATTAATGCACAAACACAATTGTTAAAAAACAGTTGTCAGGGGGTTTGGGGCACAGGATGGAAGGGGTGGAGGGATCGAGCAAAAAGAAAGAAAAAACTCATGGACACAGAAAACAGTAAGGTGATTACCTGAGGGAAAGGGGAGGAGAGGGTGGTAGAAGAGGGCAAATGCAAGGATAAATGGTGATGGGAGGAGACTTGACTTGGGGTAGTGAACACACAATGCAGTGTACAGGTGATGTATTGTAGAACTGTGCACCTGAAATTTGTATAATTTTATTAACCAGGGTACTGCAAGAAGTTCAATAAAAAGGAAAAATAAAATAAAATTGAAAAAGTAAATACTATCTGTCTTAATAACAATGTAACAACATGAGAATTGATTAAAGTACTATAGACCCAGCTGCTGAAGTGTCAGCTTTCAAAATACGAGACTACCCATACAGAACTTTACAAGATTGAAGTGCATATTTGTTTACAAAAGTGGAGGTTACAATTTTGATAATACAAAATACTACCCATATGTAAGTACAAACCCACTCAGTACAGTAAAAGTAACTAGATAAATCCATAGATCTCTGTCAAAAAATAAAAATACTAATTTCAAATGAGCACTTTGTTAGAAGAATAGATATGTTATTAATTGCCATTTGGGGATTCTCCCAAAAACTTGTATTTGAAATGTTTAATCATGTTAAAGTTATTCTAAAAAGAGTGCATTGGAATTAATTTTAATAAAGTTCTAATTCTTGTGTTTTTTCAACAAAAATGGTGATAAAAGCTGTAAAGCATGACTCATGTCTCTTGTTTTTGGGTTTCAGTTCTATTATTATATGAACTTATTTCAGCAGAAAAATTTAAGTGGGTGTTTAAATGAATTATGAGTAAAGATATTAAATATTAAGATGAAATTGGAGTAAACTAAGTGTTCCAGAGCAGCCCTGAGAAGTTTAGAAGTGTGTATTTCACAGCCTGATAAAACAGAGCTGCGCGAGACTTAAATTTTTAAAATAAATCATCCAGATCCAAATTGAAATTTTGGTTTCAAGAAATGTGTATACCACCTTGACTGGAGTGGCTCAGCTGATTGGGTGTCATTCTGCAAAGCAAAGGGTCGCAGGTTCAATTCCTGGTCAGGGCACATGCCTCAGCTGCGGGTTAGCTCCCCTGCTGGGGCTTGTGCAAGAAGCAACTGATCAATGTTTCTTCTCACATCAATGGTTCTCACCCTCTCTTTCTTCCTCCCTTCCCCTCTCTCTAAAAATAAATAAATAAAATCTTTAAGAAAAAGAAAAATGTGTATCTACTCAAAAAGTAGGTAAAACTTGCAACATGATCGGGGTAATTTTTTTTTTTTTTTTTTTTTTAGAATGCTAGAGTGCTAAGGGAAATGATTTTTACTGTTTTTTAATCTTCATTTTATTTTATTTTTTTTGCATTACCTTTTAGGTTCCTTATTCCCCTTTCCCCCAGGAATCACCACACTGTTGTCCATGTCCATGAGTCCTTTTTCTTTTTTGATCAATCCCTCCACTTCCTAACCTTCCCTCCCCACTAGCTGTCATCCTGTTCTCTGTCTATAAGTCTGTCCCCATTTTCTTTGTTAGCTCAGTTTTGTTCATTAGATTCCATATATGAATGAAGTTCCTTCAAATGCCTTAAAAGTTACTTATTTTCCCGTTGTCCAGGCTTGGACTTGGGAGCTTTACTCATTTCTATTATGAAAATTAATAAACAGAAATTTCTTTTAAAAATGGATTTGAGCCCTGGCCAGTGTGGCTCAGTTGGTTGTAGTAGCCTCCCATTAAAAGGTCACATGTTCAATTCCCTGTTAGGGCACATACAGGTTGTGGGTTTGATCCACAATCCACAGTGGTGACCTCTTCCCAGTAGGGGTGCATACAAGAAGGCAACAAATCAATGTTTCTTTCTCACATTGATGTGTATGTCTCTCCCTCTTCCTTCCCTTGTCTCTAAAAGCAATAACAGAAATGTCCTTGGGTGAGGATTAAAAAAAAAAAAAAAAGGATTCCAGAGGCTAGAAGAGAGAACTCCCATGCATGTGTCTTGTAAGACACAACATGAAGACATGTACCTTTCTTGCATCTCCAATAGGAAGTGATACTATTTTACTATTTGCCCAGTAACAGCTCAGTCAATGAAATATCACTATACTTTTAATTTTCAGTTTCCTCCAATGGACTTTTTGTTTACAACAGTTCTTCCCAAGTCTATTAAAGAGATTCCTCCCCTCTGGGCTTGCACTTGGTTTGCCATTAGAGTGCATGTCCTGAATTGCAATTCTCTGTTGAACCTGAATAAACCTATTTTGCTGGAAAAATATTTGGCTATTTGTTTAAGAATAATCCTCTGCCAATGCTCTCCCCAGGATAATCTCATCAAGTCTTATTTCAGGAAATAACATATATGCACAGATGAATCGTCAACCTCCAGATTTGACTGCTCCCCTACGTTCCAGACTCATATATTCACATGGTTTCTGGACACCCTCCCTGGGTATCTGACAGGTTTTCTTTCTTTACATTTAACATATCCACGTTAATTCCTATAAAAGGATCTTTGCATTAGTGGACCTCTGCCTGGAATACTCCTTATTTTCATTCCCAACTTACTCCCATGTCACCTCCTTACAGA
The DNA here is from genome assembly GCF_021234165.1 of Pteronotus mesoamericanus. NCBI lineage: Eukaryota > Metazoa > Chordata > Mammalia > Chiroptera > Mormoopidae > Pteronotus > Pteronotus mesoamericanus. The sequence continues at coordinate 22,696,339 of NW_026555085.1, read as the reverse complement.
GGTCTTTTGGACTACTCATTTTTAAAAGAACCTACCCTCTTTGCCATGCTTAATTCTATCATCTGGCTTTATTTAACTTATAGCACTTATCATTATGTAAAATAATAAAGGTATTTGTTTACTTGCCACTGCCTGTATCCCCCTCACTAGAATGGAAGCTCTTCAAAGGCAACCATGCTGTTACACTCTTAATCTATCAATGCCCCTGTCATATTGGTTACTGCATATTTTGAGTATCATAGCTGTCTTAGATAAGGACTATTGTCTTGCATTTTAGGTATATCTGGATCTATGTTTCATTCTTTCTTCATTGGGTAATCATAAAGGAGAAATAACTAGGGATCTACCAATCAGTCAATCAATTTATCTGTCTACCTATCTGCCCTGTACCTACCTATCCATCCATCCCTCCACCCCCTCACTTGTTTGCCTGCCTCTCCTCCCCACTTCACAAAAACTATCCACAGTTCTCTGCCACAGGAAGTGGGGTTCAGGATCATTCAACCTGCTTCTGAACCTTAGTATAATTTATAACAAAGAACTTACATATTTAAATGAGAGCAACTTAGGCAATGGAGGCCCATGAAATGAACCGTTGAACATGTGTCATATGCACTCATATATTTAAGACAACAAAGTCAGGGACTTCAGTCAAGATGGAAGAATAGGTAGACATGCTTTGCCTCCTCACACAACAACAGAGAGAATTACAACTGTATCTCAAAACTGATAACAATCAGAACTGTCAGAAGATCGAGCTGTATGGAAGTCCGACAACAAAGGATTTAAAGAGACCACATTCATCCAGACAGGTGCCTTTTCTAAGACTGGGAGTCAAAGCAGCTCTACATAATACACAGAAACAAATACAGAGAGGCTGCCAAATTGAGGAGACAAAGAAATACGGACCAAATGAAAGAACAGAACAAAACCCCAGGAAAAGAACTAAACAAAATGGAGATAACTAACTCATAAGGTGCAGAATTAAAAGCACTGGTGATCAGGATGCTCAAATAACTCATTGAGTACAGCAAAAACATAAGAGAAGAAATGAAGGTTACACTAAATGAAATAAAGAAAAATCTAAAAGAAACCAACAATGGAGAGGATGAAGCTGACGATTTGGAACATAAGAAAGGAAAAGGTATTCAATCAGAACAGCAGAAAGGAAAAAGAATTAAAAAAAATGAGGATAGGCTTAGGAACCTCTGGGACAACTTTAAATGTACCAACACGAGGATGCCAGAAAGAGATGAGGAAGAGCAAGAAATTGAAAGCTTATTTTAAAAATAATGAAAGGAAACTTCCCTAATTTGGAAAGGAAATAGACATACAAGTCCAGGAAGCACAAAGTCCCAAACAAGTTGGACCCAAAGAGGACTACACCAAGACACATCATAATTAAAATGCCAAAGGTTAAAGATAAAGAAAGTATCTTAAAAGCAACAAGAAAAAGCAGAGTTACCTCAAAGGAGTTCCCATAAGACTGTCAGCTGATTTCTCAAAAGAAACTTTGCAGGCAAGAAGGGACTAGCAAGAAGTATTCAAAGGAATGAAAACCAAGGACCTACAACCTAGATTATTCTATCCAGCATAGCTATCATTTAGAATGGAAGGGCAGATAAAGATCTTCCCAGATGAGGTAAAGCTAAAGGAGTTCATCACCACCAAGCTGTTAATACATGAAATGTTAAAGGAACTTATTTAAGAAAAAGATCAAAACTATGAACATTAAAAGGGCAACAAATTAATAACTATTACCAACTGAATCTAAAAAAGGAAAATAAGCAAATAACCAGAACAGGGACAGAATCATAGATATAGAGATCATTTGGAAGGTTAAGAATGGGGGAGATGGTACACAGAATAAGAATAATTGGTAGGTACAAAACAGACAGGGGGATGTTAAGAAAAGTATAGGATTGGAAAAGCCAAAAAACATATGCACGAACCATGGACATAAACTAAGGGGGTATCGCTGGAGGGAAGGGTGTACCAGCCAAAGGGGGATAAAGGGGGAAAAATTGGGACAACTGCAATAACATAATCAATAAAATATATTTAAAAAATAAAATAAAATACTTATCATAAGAAAAGACAATAAAATCAATCTTGGTAAACATTCACTTTTACAGAGGGACAGCTTATGTACAAAAAACATAATAAATATGAACTATTAAAGTGGCTTTCTGAATACATTTAACAAAACTGTACTTCATCTATGAAAAAGTGAAAGTTTGCAAATTAAATGTCCTAAGAAAATGTGTTTTGCTTAGGTATGTTAGGAACAGATATCAAAAGTCAAATGTTATAAATATTTAATGGCAAAAAAGCAATCTTGGACTGTTAAAAGTAGAGATTTAAAAACAGTAATAATGTGAAAATTGTACAAGTGGGCAGAAATTTACTTGATTAAAATGCCAAAAAAATTAAATGTGAATAATATATTTAGCCAGAAAAGATTTAATTTTAATTTGTGTAAAGAGCCACATACATAATCCCAATATCCAAAACAATCTCATTGTCTAGCAATCCTTTATTAGTCTTTTCCCCTAGGATTCACTTTTAATCAAGCCTGCTTATATAGCTATATCACAGTTGAAATAAAGTGATACACTTTTATTTTCCCCCAGAAATTCTCCCCAAAAATCTGATTGGAAAACTACCCCACACTAGTTCAGGCCTTTTGTTGTCTTCAAAGAATCTTCACTGGCTCCTCTCACTTGTTTAGAGAACGCTAGCACACATTGAAATGAACCAATAAGCTATAAATGAATACATCTTTAAATGTGTAAAAAGCTGCTGGATTTGTGTACATGGACTTCTAGGTTTTGTAGATTACATGTAAACCTCGGATACCTGTAATCTCTCTTCACAATTGTGCTTAATTTCTCTGACAGTGGTGGTTCAAACACGGGAGACTATAGTGACTGAAACAAAGCTGATGTTTATAACACTCTAGTTACAGTTGCCTAAACTGCACCTGAACCAGAAAATACACCTGTCAGCTCCTTTGTTTCACTTTCATTTGTCCTTAAGGCCTGTGTGAAGGAGAAGGGGATGGATGGCCACGTGGTATCATTATTATCACTGGTGACTCTCTGTTCTGCACAATTTACTCATGTGTGTACATGCGTACAGGTGTGTGAATCTTGCTCTTCCCACCCCTTTGCTGTTCAGAGTTCTGATGACAAAAGCAGGACTCATCTCGTAGTCTCTAAACTTAGCTCCCGCCCCCCAAAAATGTGGCTAGTATTTAGCAATTCCTACAAAATACATTTTTAAGTGGGAAGACCTCGGCATACTTTTGAAGGTGTTATCATTAATTATGTTATCTAAAACTATCTTCTCTTTGCTTCAGTTTTAACCATCTTTTATACATATCAAGAAAATTACTCAAATGAAGTGTATACAAAACAAACTGAACTACTTATAACCTTCCCCAAATAATGGTATCACTATGTTGTGATATTAAAATCAAAGACAATTAGTTTCCCCAACTCAAATACTAAAGATTTTATCAAGTCCTTCACACTATGAGCGATACATAAACACACCTACTTAGGATGCTCAAGGGCTCCTGTCCCAGCTTTCAGGAGAATCGTATTTTGGATCCAATACCCTTGAAGAGATGTTATGGTCTTTTAAGATTTCTTGAGCTAACTTTTCTACAGATAAGATTTAACCCAGTAAAAGGGAGTATATCTTCTCTATAAACAAATACAGAGCGTGGCCTTGGTTGGTTAGAGCACTGTCACGATACACCAGGGCTGCAGGTTCTATCCCTGGCCAGGGCACAGACAAGAATCACCCAATGAGTGCATAAATAAGTGGAGCAAAAAAATTGATGTCTCTCTCTCTCAAATAAAAATACACGCACAAACAAACAAACAAAACAAACAAACAGACTTTAAAACAGCTTGAGGACCCCATCTCGTGATCATGGTGTCTCCCCTGCCAGGTAAGTATGAGGACCCCATCTCAATAGCAGGGCTCTGAGTCAAGGCTTTGAGTGTGCTCCACTGTGACTGCTCTGTGAAATCATACTTTTGGATATGAGTGTGCTAGAATTGGTCTAGTGTTGCACAAATAAGTGCTTTTGCAGTAAAGCACTTTCTATATTACTTTGAATGTAGATAAACTGAATGGATCTTCTTTTTGCTTGACATTACACATAGGAAAAAGAGACTTTTGCTATAATTTAAATTTTCTTTGGTATTATATTCTTACTGAGATTAATTTTTTAAAGAAAGGTCCAATTATTTTTATGACTGATCCCTACTTAGTTCTCTTGACATTTGAATTGTTCTGCGTTAGACACTGATACTCTAAGCAACTTTCCTGTGATAACTTTAGGCTTTAATCCATCAATTAACAAATGTTTCAATGAACTGCATTGTGAGACTAACAACATGTCAATATGGACTTTCAGCAGCTTTAACAGTATCATTAACCTTCTTTTTAGAGTCTTATTTGCACTCTTATTTGAGTATTTTATTGCGAGTTAAACTTACACGTTTTTGGAAAATGGAAAAATAAAAATCTTGATGTTGTTTATAAAATATTTATCTAATGAACTGAATATAATAGAAAATGGAAATCATTGGCTGTTCCAAAAAAGGTAAATCATTAGTGTTAATACAATGATCTCCGTACACATGCTCCATCATTAAGGCAAGTAACACATTCCTTTAAATGTATAAAATACTAGAAATACATTGTACTTAGCATTCAAAGTATAACTGGAGATTTTACTTATATATCTTAACTATTAGAGAATACAATTCCCCTTGTAATATGTTTGCTATCTGATAACATAATTTGACTTTTATAATTTAGACACATACAATGTACCAAAATAGAGAACTAGACTGATAAAAGAAATGACAGATAGAAATTTTTTTAAAAAACATAAGTAAATAGGTAAACTGAGGAAAAAAGACAAATAAATAGAAGTAGAAAACGGGACAGAAGAAAAAAGAAAGATGAATGGTGGGGTAGAAAAAACACAAGAGACACAATCAGAAGAGATGAGTTAAGAAGGGAAGGGGAGACGAAGGCAAAGAAAGAGAGAAGAAAAGCACTGAGCAGAAAGGAAGGACAGGGAAGACAAGGAACAAGAAGGAACAAAAAGGGTTCTGAAAAGATAAGATCAGGCAAAAGGAATATAGGGACAAGACAAGATGAGAAAAGAAAGAAAGGATTGAGATGAAAAAATGAACTACTGGGGAACACTGTCACTAGTTCCTTACTCTAAAACAACCTCACTTTATTTCATTCTTTACTAACAAAGAATGCAAAGTTAAATTTATTTGAGAAAAACACATTTTTTAAAAAAGCAAGAAACAGCTGTTGAATGAGTCAGATGAGACTATTTGGAGATATGTGCTATTAAGAATTAAAGCCATTATTACTTATACATTCCATGTTGAGTGATTCTATTATAGTCAATGAGGTGGAAGATGCCACTTTTTAGTGCTTTGAAAACTGCCTTTTCTTACCCAAGTGAGTAATTCTTATAAAACCAAAGAAGCAACCTGATGACAAATAGAGAACTAAAACCCTTTGAAATAAAAATTTGACAACAGAAGTGGAAACAATTAGTTTCCCAGTGATACTCTGGGGAGATCTTAGTTAACATTATTTCATGGTACCCTCAATGAGAAGTGATCACAGAGAATTTCAGAGTAGAATGTGACAAGCTAGCAATCATGTAGTCCAAACACTTCCCCATGCAGTTAAAAACCTGAGAGGCCAATGGAATGTGAGCACTTGTCCAAAATCACAACTAACTCAGATATGTTAATATTCAATTTTTCAAATAATTAATGAACATATACAATATCTGATGATTTTCTTCAGAGAATATGAAGAAAATACAAAGTGAATGAACCTGATCCATTACTTTCTGTTTGTACTTAATGATAACTGGGAACCCAACAGTGAACTTCCTGAGGTTCAGAAACAGTATCTTGTTATCTTCATATCCTGAGAGTATAACACATTGCTTCATGCACAACTGCCAATATGTCTATGTAATGAATGGATGGATAGATTGCAAACACAGCTATAACCTTTAGCTATCATGACTGCACAGCTTTTGTAAAAATTCTTTCAAATGGGCCACTGACAGTAACATGGAGACTACACCTGACCCTCTGCCATACTCAAGAGGCTGACCAGTACTACCTTTACTATTTTACCTTCCCAAGGGATGGGCACAATCTACGAATCACTTGATAGATAGCTCAAAAGATAACTGTCATTGTGCCTTTAGGGGACATCTGGCCTCACTTCTAAGGACTTTGTGAAAATAAAACAAAATATAAACTGGGTAGTAATTAGATATCCCCAGAGGAAAATGCTCCTCCTATCATTCATGATCATGCTATTGAAGAACTTCCCAACATAAATGTGCCCAACGGGGCAGAAAATTCCTTATATTTAGATCATCTCTCCAACGCAGGCTTATCTTCCTCACAGCATCATAACTGCTGAAAACACCTTTTGCCTCCCTGATCCCATACTCCTATCTTCTGTGTATAGCCTCCTAACTCCTTAATAAACCCTCCTCCCCAAGCCTCATGCCAACGTGCTCCCATATATAGCCTTTCCACTGGAGTTGCCCACTTTCCCAGCTCCTGTATCACTACCTCACAGTGCTCAGCCTCCAAGGACTAGCAGTGCCTATCGCTGTGGGAACGCTACTCACCCTTGTGAGCTGTGATAGATACCTCAAAACAGTGTCAATGCCCACTGGACCACCTCCGTAGGAAGGAGGGTCCACCTGAAGGCTCCAGCACATTTTCTCAGAGAAGCGTTGATGGAATTACTTTTTGATGAACCTTAGGTGTTATCTATACAAAATTTAACTTATCTGTATAAAATAGTATCCTTAAAATCAATAACCAATATTTAGAACTACTGTATTTTGCCATGTATAATGCGCACCCATGTTTTTGTGCACATTATACACAAGACTATTATACCCATTATTATGCCCATGGTATGTTATCATTATCCCCATGTATAATGCACATCCTCATTTTTACCCTCAAAATATTGGCCAAAAATATGCACATTATACATAGCAAAATACAGTATATTTCCATGGGGGGTTGACTAGGAGGGAATGTGTTCTGATTTTCAAATGATAAATTCTAAACCAACTAAATTCTAAAATACATTCTATTTCCAGATTAGGAATAATTAAATGAACAAAAGTATATTTCAAAGTTAACAGTAACTTTGTGTTTAATAAACTCTGGGAATTGTGAAGCATCTCTGGAGCACTGATATCTTGTAAGTTACAGAGGGACAGACATGCAAACTTGCCTAACTTGCTAAACAAGTCCAACTTGTAATTTTACAAATAATTTATTAAATTAGCCTAAGTAGAGTCTTTTCAAAAGGTCTCCACCAACCAGATTTATGTTATGGAAGAGACCTGCTTTACTGGGGTCAAATTTTCATCACAAGATTTTATGCATTTAAAGTACAATATAACACCCTGGAAACTCATTATTGAATAATGTAATTGAATGGGAAACAGGTATTTGAGTTGTTGGAGGGTAAGTGATGGTCAAGAAAATACTTAATGTAAGAACCTCCACCATAAACTATAAGGGGCAATGGTACCTGGAAGGGATATAAAAGCAATAATATTAACCCATCCCAAAGAGTTTATTCAGTTTTAGTTAAAGTAATCATCTCCAGAGAGTAATCACAGGAGACATCACTGAGTCAGCTCCCAAGGTGCGGTTTGCATCTGCCCAATCCCTTCCAGCAACTGTTCAACTGGTGATGCTTCCCACAATACACTCTGAACATCTGCGGTCTAGAATGTGCCAGCTGTAAAGCAGGATCCACCCAGCCCCTCAGGCAGGCTCTGCAGGGTGCAGTCAGCACCCCTAATAGGTGTGTACACCACGTGTGACCTGAGCCCAAAAGCAAAGAGGGGGGTGGAATTTGGAACTGGAATGTGTGGGGGCTTCTATCACTCTGGGAACTGTAGGAAAACTGGGAGAAAACAAACAAAACAAAGGACACTCCCCAAACTCCTCTTTCATCCTGTTTCACACCATTGCCATTCTTTAGTTTGAAAAAACAAAAAGATCAGCTTTCCCTCACAAGTTTCTTCCATCATTATCCTATTGCTTGTCAGGACTGATTCAGCCTCAGTCATGGATTTCCCTGGGGCCCTTCCATTTGTTGGGTATGAGAAAGAAAAAAGGGAGGTGCCTGTCAGTAAGTAACCTGGCAAAATGTCTATTAAGTAGGAATCTGGAAATGAGCTGTTGAACATCAGAGCCTAGCCAAGACTGCCTGCCACCAGCATGGCTTTTTCTTAGTGTTCTGGCCTCCGTGGTTCTCATACCCACGTTCAAGTCAGAGACCCTATAACCTCACCGCTCCACGCATAGTCAACATGCTATCCTGCGTTGCCATAGCCGACAGAGGTGTCCAACCCGCCAGCCACATGAGGCCCAACACAAAATTGTAAATTTACTTAAAATCATTTTTTGTTTTGTTTTTTTTTTCTTGGCTCATCACTTTTCTTTAGTGTTTGTGTATTTAATGTATGGCCCAAGACAACCCTTCTTCCAGTGACCCAGAGACGCCAAAAGTTTGGACACCCTAAAGCATTATTGTCTCTTTACAGATCCATGATTTCAACAACTAACACATGCACATGGTCTGCCTCCTCACTCACTTTATATAGGTAATAATTCTCCCAACATGTCACAAAGAATAAGACTAAAGTTTCCAGGTACTTTTCCAGGAGCGCTCTCCTCTAGTCACATGTATGTCTAAGGTCACTACAACCTAGAACAGCGGTTCTCAAAATCAGATACCGTATATACCAGAACCACCTGGCGAGCTAATGAAGGACACTGACCCAGGCTTGCTTAGGCCAATTCAAGTTTGGAAAGCACGGTCCTCCACATTTCTGGAGGCAGAAGCGGGACTGGATACAAATAAAAAAGAGATTTTTCTCAAGAAAAACTTTTCCTTTTCCAGTCGTGCCCCTCACACGAGATCTAAAGAACACCCCACAGCTCTGCAGCCTAAGCCTCCTACCTTTATCTGTACTTCCTACCCTCCACCCCCTATACTCAAGCTTCTCCATTTCCACCCTTCACTTCCTTCCACAAGGCGCTTCCCAGCCCTCCTCCACCAATTCTTCTCCCAGATCCTCAGCAGTCCCTTAAAAAGACGGGGGAAACGAATCCAGCGTCTACGGTGGCCGGCGCCTGTCCCAGGGGAAACCAAACCGACGCTCGCTGAGACCTAACTTCTTCCCAAACATCCCAACTCCCTCTCACGTCCGCAACAAGGAAAGAAAAGTAGACAAGGCAGGGGAAACAGGACACGCTGCACTCCCACGACCTTCGTTCCCGCGCGCGCTAGGGGAAAGGGTCCCTTCCCTTCCCCTCTGCGGCACCGACCCAAGATGGGAACAGTCCCGACCCTCTTCCGTGGGCCCCTGCCGTCCGCCCCCTTTCGCCCCCCAGCCTCCCAACGCCGACGCCTGGAGGGAAGCCAGGAGCTCCACTTACCGCCAGGAGCGCCGGGAGCCGCGCGCAGCCGCGCCCGCCGCCGACGGTTTGCGGCCCAGGAAGCAGCGAGCGCGAGGGAGGGGAGAGGAGGTACCTGCCGAGCGTCAGGTCGGCGGAGCGAAGCTCAGTCCGGCCCGCACCGCGCCCCGCGCCCCCGGGGCTAGGTGCAGAGCTGAGCGAGGGCGGGTGTGAGGACCAGTTACAACAAGTCCGAAGTCGTGTCACACCAAACTCCGTGCAGCCAAGAAAGTGCCTCGGAACCTGTCTGAACTCAAAATCCCAACCCTCTACAAGCAAAGTATAAGCTTTTTTTGCTGTCGGGCCTCGAATCTACCCAACAATTACAAGTCCCCACATCTCGGCCAGGGCCGCAGAGACCTAGGAGGATAATGGAGCTCACCTGGGAAGGGGGTAGACCTCGCGGAGTAGGGATACGTTCCCATTCCCCGCCCTTCCTTGGCTCCAGAATGCTCCGACGGGAGGCCCTGGGGGCTGCAGGGTGAGAGCCCGAGTTGCACCACCCTTGAGAGAGTGGGGCAGATCCAGCCCACAGTTGACAATTCCAGTCAGCAGCCAGCAATGCAGACCCCTACCCAACCACCTGAGTGTTTCCAGGCTTAGAAGTGGAAATATGGAAGAAAAAGTGCTTGTGCATTTTACTTTTTTATCTGAAAGAATTTCAAGTATCATTAAAGATTCGGTTCCGACTTAGGACCGCCCTGGTAACTGACTTGGAATGAAAAAATGCTGTTTTAAGTACAAACGCCTGAGTGATAAGCAGGTCACTCTAGGTGAGGATTTGGTTTGAATAAATAAAAGTTATAAAATTTATTTTTATTTGTCTACATCTCAGTAGATCAGTTAATTGTTTCTAGTGATTGCATACCCATATAGTCTTTAAGATGTAGCCATTAGCAGCAAATGGTAAAAATGCAGCCTCCAACTGAAGTAATGAAAGGGTAATAAAAAGCATATTTTAAGGTTCCAGAATAATATGTAAATTATCATAAAGTGAAACCGACCTTAAAAATGACTTTTCTATTTTGCTCTGAATGAAACACTTGGGGAAATGCTAAACTATTGGGATTTGAATTAAGTCTTGACTAATGAGGAAACGTTGATGGGATAGTGAAAATTGCATATTCTTGAAACAGAGCAAAGGCCAAAGGCTGACAGTAAAAGCAACTTCCAGAACAATACAAAACTAAGCTTCCAGATTGTGGGCATCTGTGACCTATTGTTTTTTGTTTTTGTTTTTGTTTTTTCCTTCAACAGCATATAGGGAATTGTTTTGTACATATTTTAAAAAATTTTTATGTTCCTGCTAATTTCCATGCTTTGCCTTTTAATATTTTTGCAATTCTGATCTTACTTTTGACATGCTGTTGTCTGACTCACTCAATGCAAGTTCTCTTTGTGGTACTTTATTTGTTGGTATGCTTTTTCAGTGTTCAAAAATAATTCTGAATGTTTCTTAAAGGAGCAATATTTATGAGCATTTTGAGACTACATTCATAAATATACACCTATAAAAACAGCAAGAATATTTAGACTCAACAAATTAAAATGGGCCCATGGGAAATCTAATTTTATTAATATGCATTTATACATAAATAAGGGAAATCACAAAGACGGATATCTACTACAGTCTTAACTATTCAAAGCAAGTAAAAGAGAAGAAAATGCAAATGAAGAGGGAGAATTCATTCACTAGTGGGATAGGAAAATATATAAAATTGACATGACTCTGTAAGGAACCTACAAGCAAGGGAAGGAGAGAGAACATGTGCACCAAAAAAGGGAGTTGATTAGTACAAGCCAGTGTGAGGAACTTTAAGTGGAAAGGACTCAAGTGCTTTGGAAGGTAAGGGGAAGAAATGATTAACTGCTTAGATCATTGGAGTACGGTGACAGAACTTCAAGAACTGTTAGAATTTGAATTGGGTCCTGACAGATGAGCAGACTTGACAGGAGTCTGAAACTGACATATGACAATATGTTCAACATGCAGAGTAAAGGCTGGGCTGTAAGAAAGTTCCAGGACCATATGAATCAATTGACAGATTTGGCCATGGGCGTGGCATGGCTGTGTTGGAAGGTAAGTTTAGGAATAAAGTTTTGAGTCATTTTCTCACCTACAGAATGAGGTCAGTATTATTTACCACTTAGGATTGTTACGACAGTTATATGAATTTGAAATAGTTTATGTAAAACCTTTATCATACCACTTGCTATATGGTAAGACCACAATGAGTGGCCACTATAATTATACTGGGGGTCAGATTGTGAAAAGCCCTGACTACAAAGTGAAGAATGTAGACTTGGGTCTATCGGTGTTGTGATATCATGACCCATTTAACAGTTGGTGATCTTTAGTTCAAATTCTCGGAAGTCAGGCAGAGCTGTTCGGCCCAGCTGTGAGACGAGAAGGGTGACAAGGATGGAAGTAATGAAAATGGAAAGGGGGAGACCAATCTGAGAGCCAATGAGAGTGAAAATCAATATCATTTGGGGTCAGATTGGATGTGGAAGTTAAAGGGAAAGAAATAAGAAATAAACTGCTAGAAGTTATCAGTGGAAGGAAGGAAAGGGTACAATAGTCATATGTGTGAAAAGTAGAAAAAGGCAGGAACAGGGTCATGTGAAAGGTTACTTTTAAGATTTCGGGGGCCTCAATATAGGAACCCAGGCAAAGATGGTGAAGAAATAATAGAGGATAGAAAGAACAGTGGATAAGGAACAAGGTCTAGATGGTGTGGGCAGGGAGAGAGAAACCTCAGTTTTTCTATATGGAAACTGAGCCTAATGAATTCTCAATCTGACTTTTTTTTTTCCCACAACAGATAGCTTATATTATAAACAGGAACTAAAATGAATACTTAAAATGTAACTAGGTGAGAAGATTGTACTCATGATTAAGAGGTTCCCAAGGCAATATGTATTGATAAAATAGCAAGTCAATCTTCATTGTATCTTTAGCCCACACTACAAAATTGTCTGCAGTTCAAGAACAAAATAGTAGATTTGTTAAATTACATTCAATAAATCTCAATTTAGCTCCCCTATTGAGTTCAAGTACACAAGGTGATTCAAAAGCAATACAAGGTATTTTTTTTCCTGCCTTCAAAGTAATTTAATTGCGAAGAAAAATATATATGAAATAAAATAATATAGAGATTAATATAGGTAAGCACAAAAATAGGCATAAAAAATAAAAGGGATATAAATTGCAGAAGAAAGGAAGTGACTTCAGTTCATTTGGAAAAAAAGACATTCTCTTCTTGGTAACAGTTTTTTTTCTCATTGTTTATATTGCTTTTAACAAACATGTTCCTTCAGAAATTCTTAGAAATGTGATAAGAAGCTATTTCTTTTAGTTACAAGGTCTCTGTCATTATTTGTAGATAAAAGTCACTATTTGTAGTCTAAGCTCCTAGTCCCTTCAAGAGCTTTGAAATATTTGTATTTTAAGCCCTTCAAGGCAATGGCTCCCAGGAAGATAAAGCCATTGATACAGAAAGAATGTCATGTCTAACATTTCCCCCAAGTCCTTCGGTGAAGTTAAGAAGCAAAATTCCTGTTAGTGTTGGCAGAACCTACTGGGTGAATCATAACGTTAGCTTAATAGTCTTATGACATTTTATGTAAGACTACTGTGAAAATTATTGAAATGAACTTTATAATCATTTCATGCATCTGCCATATTTAAATTGTTATGTAAAGTATTATGTAAGCATCATTAATTCAACATACATTTGTTGAGAATATTCTGTAGAAAAGGTATTGTGTCAGGCACTGGTTGGGGCAGAGGATGGGAAGATTAATAAAGCACAGTAGATATAACCAGGATTCATTTATCTGAGTCTTTAACTAGCCTGTGTGTGTTCATGTGTACATGAAGATGGAAAAACTTAAATACAGCTGAAACTTCAAAAAGATATATGAGTATTTGAGAAAAAAAGTGTGGAAATAAATGTAATGAAATCAAATTACATATATATGCAGATTAATAGTGGTTTTTCTGTTTTTTATCACTAAATCTCTTTAGAAGTATAGGAAACTACTTTGAGCTTCCTCCATTCTTTCAAAATTATGATGTAGTACTGTGTAATTATTTTTTTAATTTATAAGTATCTATAAAAGATTAGAAAATTGTAATAAACTATTTTAGGGGATAAATGAAAGAAATACAATGGTAAAAGGGCAGAACACCACAGTCCTTTATTTTTAAGTAACTAAACTCATATTCTACTCCCTCATGGGTGCATTTCGTCTTCTCTTCCTTTTCTGCAGATTAAATCCCTGAAAATATTAGGTTGCTTACATTTTTAGTAACACAAATAAATAACTAAAAATCTTGCCAGTAGTAATTGGTAAAATGCATAGTCATGCAAATGGTGGCTAGACGGAATGTGAAGTAATGCGAATAAAAAGCTATTTGATATAAAGTACTGATTATTGTAATTATTCAATTTTAAATATATCCATTAGTTTTTATTACCAGTATTTACTGAAACATGTGTTAGTTTAAATATCTTTTAAAATACTTTACCTAATTTCTGAGAAATTATTTTCATCTTATGGATGAACATGAATAGCCATCTTCAGAGATATTTTATCATGGCAGTATGTAACAGTCATTATCACCAATATTATTAACACGATTACAGACATCCATTGCTATTTCATGTTGTATGAATTAGATAAAATATATTAATAGTGATCATTCTAAGTGTTCTCAGAATCAGTCATTATCTGGACTGGGTTTCACAGAAGTTAGCTGAGGTCTGGGACATAACACTTAATTTTGTAATTAAGAGAAAAAGAGAGAGAATGAGAGAAAAAGAGAGAGAGAAGCAAGTAACAGTAAACTGCCAACTTAACTGCCTTTTCTGGAAGGTCTAATTCACAGGTGTCAGCAGTTCTGTATCGCTGTCTCCCAGACACATGATGTCTATTTGCATTTCATGCCTTTGCCCACCTCCGCTCAGTGGATCTCCAGCCTGTGGTGCCTTCCTTGCTCCCTTCTGCCTCTCTGCAGGATAGCCATCGCTCGAGACTCATCTCTATTCCTGCATCGTCTAATTCTAGCTTTGGCTAGTGTGAGCTCCTTAAAATGCATAAGCCTTGATCCCTTTACTACTTCTCTGCCAAAAATACATGACCTTGTAACATCCCTTTTATTATATTTCTGGGCTGTTATTAAAGTTTGCTGGCATAATTTAACCTCCTCAGTGCCTTGTCTTCCAATCAGATCAGTGCTTATCAGTGGAAGGGATACCAGCCCAGCCCATAGGAGACATTTGGAAAATGCTACAAATGATTGAGGCATTTCTCAAACTCTACTGGCATTTGGTAGGGAAGGACCTGGAGGAATGACATATGTCCTGTAATGTGTCCTGCATAATGGAAAATTACCCATGTCTTATGCAAATAATAGCAGGTCCTGCCAGATATAATGAGGGTGAAAAATCCATTATAATTGCCTAAGACTTGAATTTCTCTCTGTTTTATACACAAATACAAAATTTTGAGGACAGTTTTAACATAAACCAAATTCCAAGAATCTGATTGCAATGTATTCTGCTTAATTTAGACATTTTCTAGGGATTATTCTTTATTTTGTAACTCATGGCACTAACAGAAGTACATCAGAGTTAACAATAAAACTCATCAGTCTCCCTGGGCAACTGCAAGTTAAACATCTGACCACTTAACATTTTCTCGTCAGGTTGTCTGTGAATGTTTTTACATACTAAAACAAATAGTATTTTTATAAATTTATATTACAATTAGGCATGGCATTACTTTTTAAAAAATGTCTGTGGGTTATCAATAAATTTTATTTTGTTTTGCTCTGATAAGGGGATATTAACCTTTTTTTAAATAATCCTCACCCAAGGATATGTTAGAGAGTGGGAACGTGGAGGGGGTGGAGAGAGAGAGAGGGAGATCAGTTGTCTCCCATATGTACCCCAACTGGGAATCAAACCTGCAACCTGGGTACGTGCCCTCACGGGAATGGATCCCGACAGGATGGTGCTCCGACCAACTGAGCCACCAGTCCAGTGCTGGGACTTTATCCTTCTTAAACTTATTTGTTCAGAAACATAGAGGGACAGGAGTCTGAGAGTTGAGAACTACAGAACCAGATTATATCTTTCATGGGAGAAGCAGGATAGCAAAGTAGAAAGCTAGGATTTATTGAGTAATTCCTTTGTACCAGACATAGTGCCTTAGCTTCTACTGTATACTCAGTACTCTGTAGGACCAGCTCAGTGATGATATGCAATGGCTAAGTGATAAATGAACAAATAGTGGGTTGGCCAAAAAGTCTGTTTAGATTTGTCTGTAAAATAAAAGACACATTTTTCATTTTCACCAAGAAATTTATTGATTTGGATATTTTGACTATGTTGGCTATATCCCATGTGGTATAATGTTGATTGTTCCAATTAATGTCTCAATTTGATTGCCATCAACTTCAACTGTTCTACCCAACTGTGGAACATCATTCAGCAAGGAACTTCGCAAACAACTTTGGACACATTTGGTCAGTCACAGCACCTTCTCAATACAGTGCACAAATCTTTTACTGTGTTTCAGTTGCACATTACTTTTCTTGAAATAACAAAGAATAATGCTGAAAATGTTATGTATTTTCTTCCAGCATCAATAGTAAAATAGCTACTCAAAAATTCATCAATTTTGATTGTTTTTTTAAATGCATGCCAATATAACAGTTGTCACAATACAATCTAACAAAATTGTTTTGAATGAAATTAAAGAAAACTAAGCGCTACTAGAGTCATTTATGGAAAAAAAAATGAGCTTTATGGCCAACCCAATAGTTCAAAGGTAAAAATCACTTCCTGAGTGATAATAACAATGTCTTTAGCATGGCCTATTCTTGCATGGTCTGGCCTAATTCTCTACTTCACCTGGCCTTTTCTCCTGCCCTTGTCCTGCACCTCTGCCCATATTTTCTGAACTCTAGCTCTGTCAGCCTCATTAGTTCATCTGTTTCAAGTGGCTCTCCTCTTCCCCAGGGCATTCGCAAATGCTGGTCCTTTTGCCTGGAAAATTGGTCTCTCACTCTGCTTTCCCTCTTTTTCCCTTAAGAAACCAGTCTCTAGAATTATCCCTGTGCTTTTTTTCTTTCTTTTTTTTTTTTTTTTTTTTGATATTTGTTCATTTCCTTGCTCAATATAACTTGGAGTCAAAAGACAAACCTCTAATGGATTCTTTTAAAGCGGGCATAATATCCCTTTCTGAGGACACACTCTATTATATATGCATCATTCTTCTGTTGATTAGAATTTTATATCCATATTATGTTATTCTACTAGTCACAATGTTGCAATAAACATCTTTGTGCATTTAAGAAAAAAAAGCTACTAGGAACTCCTACTTCAGAGTTAAATACTACTCTTCCTTCCATAGGAAAGCCTTCCTGGCTTCTCAGATCAGATATGTTCTAGGTTTACTAACTTCCACGTACTTTTTCTTCCTAAAAATTGCCATAATTATAATTTTAGGTTTATTTATGCACAAGCCCAACCCCTGTAGTTCCAAGAGAACTCACTAGTTCTCAGAGAGAAAGCATTTGTTTCTTTCTGTCCACCCCTATATCTCTAATGTATAATAGGAACTCAATAAATATATTAAGAATGAAAGAGGGAATGAACAAAATGAATGAATTCATAAAGTATTATAACTTAGAGCATCTTCTATTTAACTCTTGTACATAATTCTTGTATAGTCTCTCTTTTGTCTCTTAACAACTCCTGTAGCTGACATTAGCTTTTTTCCTTTTGAGAACTGAGAGTTGATACAGTGCTAAAAAGGATAAATGGAAGATACTATGAGCTTCAAAGATCTGACTTCTATATTCCTCAACATCAAACTTATAATATTAAAATTTATCTCTTAACTACTGCTTTAATTATTGAGTGAAATTCATATTTAAAAACAAGCAGACACTTTTGAACAGTATCCTTTTCTGCTTTTTGGTGCCTTCCATATTCCAACCTAAACTATATTTCCCCAGTGGGGGTTAAATAAGAATTTGACTTAAATACACTGAACTTCATTTAGGCAGATGTTTCCTAAGGCTCCAACTCTGCTTACAAACATGGGCGAAGTAAAATCCCATCAATATGATTATTAGATGGAAAAATAGGAATTAAGGGAGAATGTTTAAAAAACAAAAAATGTAAAAAACATATATGATACTGCTGCAGAAAGATTACGTTGTTATTTGTTATTATATAGAGAACACAAGTTTTTAAATTAATAATTCTACTATGAAAAGCCATTGGGACATTAGGGTATCTGGAATGAGAAATGAAGAGAAGAAAATAGAAATCCAGGTGGAGCAGAGATTGGAATCCAATACCATTGCCTAAATTTACTGAGCCCAGCTGTTGAGTCAGTTGATTTGCATTCAACTCCGGGATTTGTCATGACCCCTTAGCACGGCATCTTAAATTCTTCTGTCTCCATATCCATATCCTTAAATCTCGCATAATCATAGTAATGCTGACAAACCTCAAAGAGATGTTGGGGAGCTTAGAAAACTTGCAATTATTGTATAAAACTCTAATATTACTATGGTTATCATTACTGCAGACATTCTATACCTATTTCAAACATCAAAGCCAAGACAAGCTCTAAGATGAATTAAGACAGAAAACACAGTATTACTCTCTAAGTGGCAGAATTCCATGTTCATGGTTCACTTTGAATGATCATGATCTAAAGAGATTATCTGCTATTTCAAAATAACCACCCAAATTAAGTTTGCACCTTACATAACCTATGGACTAGGGGAAAGCATTTGTCTTAAATTAAGCCAGTCAGATTTTCTCTTGGAATTTAGTGACAACTTTAGCTTGTATCTGGAGCCTGTGGAGTAGCCATATGTAGTCATGCAGAGAGTAAAGCAAACTGGTCTGCAAAGAGAACAAGGACATGGAGGGACAGCGTGAAGTAGAGGGAAAAGATGAAACCAAGTCCTAATTGCTTTCCAATTCCTATATGCAGATTCTGCTGTGGGCTTAAATCCAGTTCTGTCCTTCCTTGATCTCTTGGAAATGAGCATCCATCATCATAAATTATTTCCCATGCCCACATTTATAAATATACGCTGGTTTCTGTCACTTGTTAGCATTCTAAAGAATTTTAACTAATGACCTAGTTTAGAATCAGGTGAAAGGCTAAGAATAACAGACCCCCAGAGAATGCTGAACGGGACAAGTCGGGAAAGGATGAGATCTAGGGAAGATTTTCCCACTCCAGAGGAGGAAGGTGATAGTCTACATCATGCCACAGTGATGTATGATTCAGCTATTATCTGTTAACTCTTGAGACTTAGGCTGACTGCTTACCTAATGACAAATTTCATATTAACAATGAAATAGTAGTGGAAATGTTAGCAAATAACAGCTATGTGGGAGGGTGTGGTTTGCACCTTGAAAATTTTAGTTTCAGCCCACGATATTTTTCAGCTCTGCATTCATCTTCAAGCATATAAAGAAAAATTGGGTCAATGACTTAAATATTTGAGGTCTAGACAAAAAATAATCATAAATTATCGGAATTGCAGTAAGTATATGTACCAGGTACTGTGGGTTAAGATAGGTACACTGATTTAAAAACCACTGAATCCAAATATTGGGTGTATATCAAACCTGGCCCCCACTCCCTCACATGTCTTTAAAGCAGTCTTCAAATGTTTGTTCCGAACAACAGAATCTCCACATTTCATTGCAAATCTCATCCCATCACTACATTTTCAGGAGGAAGGAGCAGGAGGTGGTCACGGTAAGAAAGTCTCCTTCCTCATCCCATTGTTACGCACTTGTGGTCTGTGGCTGAGGTCAATCAGCAGAGAAAAATGGGGATGTTTAAGCCTGGGTGACAGTTTATAATCACCAATGAGAGTTTTCATGGTAAAATAAGGTTTGGAGAATGACCAAGCAGGCAGTATCTTGTGGATGTATTTTTTTTGTTTTGTTTTGTTTGTTTTTGACAAATTGAGACCCCCAAAATGAAGTCTGAAGATGATAGTCTGGGAGGTTTCAGGGCAGCGTGAAATTCTTAGGCACAATGAGCATAAGAAAAAGGAATGTGGGGAGAGCTCTCCACTTCGGTCACCCTCCTATCCACATTTGAGCACCACTAGGTACACAAACCCACCCACACACCGAGCAGCCTTTCTCACGCTGGCCTGGGAGTGGCCTTGAATGACATTGCACAAGAAAAAAACTGAGATTTATTTTATCGAAGATTCTTCTTGTTTTCCCCCACCATTGTTTACCAGGTATATTGGGCATGGGTAATGTTATAATTTCAGTTGGCAGTGTATAAACTGGTAGGAATCCATACCTGAACAGATTGAAAATGAACTAGAGAAGGAATGAGTTTTACTTAGAGAAAATTAACCTATTAAGATGTCCCTCAGTGGTTTTTGCCCAGCTAACTTTCTTTTTTATTTTTTTAACTGTATTTTCCATGTTCCTTTTGCATTTGATGGTGGGGAGAACAACATTATCTCCTCATTCTACTCACAGC
Source organism: Pteronotus mesoamericanus (assembly GCF_021234165.1). NCBI lineage: Eukaryota > Metazoa > Chordata > Mammalia > Chiroptera > Mormoopidae > Pteronotus > Pteronotus mesoamericanus. The sequence continues at coordinate 22,676,204 of NW_026555085.1, read as the reverse complement.
CACAAAGTGGTCAGCATATAACTTAGACATTTACAAAAAAAGAAGAAGGAGAAGGAGGAGGAGGATAAGGGGGAGGGGGGCGAGGAGGAGAAGAAGGAGAAGGAGGAAGAAGAAGGAGGGAGAGAGGAAAGAGACTGCTCAAGTTATCCAAATAGGGCCTGTTAGAGATTGTCTCTGGAATCAAAATCTCAACATAAATAACATTATTGTTTTTTTAAATTATAAAATATCTTGGCCACACTAAAATGTATAAGAAAAAAATAACAATAAATAATATCACCAATACTGCTGAAGTTTCCGTGGGCCCCACCACAGCTCATTCTCCTGTAAGCTCACAGAGATAATCAGTTCTCCCAATCTTTTGTCCATCCTGATACTTTTTCTTTTACATATGTAGCATTTCTAAATGATACATAAACTTATTTTATAAAGTTTAAAACTCTATCGATATATCATAAAGCAATTTGAGAATTTACAAGTCATCTTTCCTCAGAGGCAGTTCATCTGAAATGAGGGAATATTGGCCTCCTTCTTTACTAAGTGCATGGAGGGATCCTGAAGAAGGAGGAAATCAAGCCCACTGGTCAGGGAAAATAACCGTCACCAGTGTGTGTTCGGGGAGAGTCCTAAAATGATTGAATTCTGGATACAACCGAGTATAAAATCATCAGCCCAGGTCCCATTTTAAACTTAATCTGATTTAAGTTAGGTTTTTGGGCCCTGTAACGCAGAGTCCTCATATATAGATATCTATATCTATATCTATATCTATATCTATATTTATATATATGTCTTGAAAAGGAATACCATAGGTAACAGAGCCCTGACATGGGAAACTGTCTGAGTCCTGAAGTCACTGTGAGCAGCAATGATCTCTGTCTCTGGATGGAAAGTTGGAAGTGTTTGATATATCCAGAAATGTATACCTCGTATCCTTCTGAAATGAAACTTTTGGGGACCTAGGGAAAAGATGAGAGTGTTAGTAAATAGTGGTCATTTTAAACATCTTCTAGTAAGATCCTGCAAGAATGGGGATAAGCTTTGATTCTCAATCCAGTGATCTGCAAGCAGAAAGGGAACATTTAGATTTGTTAATGAAATACAACACAGGAACCTGAGGTGGCTGAGAGCCATGAAACCACAGCTTCGTTAATTATAAAACAAAAAATGTATTTGCTCGATAAAAAAATTAGAACAAGCAAAAGCAGGGAGGTGAAACATAAAATTGGCACTTAGGAGTGGGTTAAGTCATAGACTCATTTCCCAAATATCTTCGCTTGCTTGTACCCTGACTGACAGAGGAAATACTCTCTTCAGGTAGTAGACAATGTAAAGCACTATCTATTGGAAAACAGCAGGACAGGGCAGAGATGGGCTTATCCTCACCACCACCGGCCTAGGGCTCAGTGGAAGCCTTTCAGCAGTGACTTCAAGAAATCAGCAGGGTATATAATTCACCGGTGGGAGAAATACCAGTGAATTTAAGATTGAGTGCTCCTGATCCAAGATTGCTACTGTTGCTTATTATCCTGACAAGATTTCAGAAATAAATTAACAAGTAGAAGAGTGGGGAGTTTAGGATGTTTGTCAGAGAAGCCTCCAGCCTGGAAAACAGAAGAAATCTTTCACTGCTCACCCATCAACTCAGCACCCAGGTCATTATAACCATATTTATAGAAATTGGGTGGATTAAGCAATTACAGTCCTACAGAAGGAATCTTTCTTGATGCTACCTCAGGCATGGCCCCTAAGGAAAATGGGCACTGGCAATCCTCCTAGCCTTCCGAGCAAAAGGTGGTAGATCTGTGACTGAGTACTTACTCCATGGCCAAGGAGGGGTTCCTTATTATTCCTCCCTATGGAACATGATTTTGTTAATGTTCAGTATCAGCTATTATTTCTTCTTCTCTCTACTTTTCACAAATAGTAGATTATTGCAGTTATCTTTTTTTCCTGCCTACCCCCTCACTGTAGAATGTGTTAGGGTGGTAAACTACATCATGGAAACCCACATATCCAAGGCTGAGCACAGGAGAGTATACATCAGTCACTAGGTACATCATCTGGAGATGACATCGATTTGTTGCCTATAGAGAAGAACTGAGTATATATTTGGAGACACTTGGAATTATTATAGTGCATTAGGTGAAGACATTTAATAACTGGTTACAACGTGGATAAAGGGCAGCCATGGTTGGAATATAGGAATGGAGGGGACAACATTTTATCAGAACTTCTGCCTTTGTGGAATCATTCTTTTTCCACTGATGAGGTTCCAATGGGGCTGCTGATCATAAAACATGTTCCTATCCTCCATGTGTACGCCAGACCTCAGACATAAATGCATGACACAGGCCTGACCATAGATAGACCTCCATTTTTCTTAAATAGAATAATTGCTCCTATAACTAAAACAAGATCAATTATAAGAGTCTCCCTCTGGATTGTCTCTTTGGATAGTGGAGAGAAAACTGGTAACAAACACCGTGAATCTAATAGTGATCCATCTCCCCCACACACAGTGAGAAAGTCCCTCTGAAGCATAGAATGAGGTGGCTTCATCACCTCATACAGAGGAAAGCAGTGGAAATGGAGATACACATACAGGAAAATTGTTTGAATTCTGGAATCTAGACGAACATGAATCTAGAAATAACTTTGGCTATCCAATTAATGATTTATTAAATTTTTCTTTTAGTTTTATTTTGTATTATATTTAAAACATTTTTTCTATTGTATTTTTTCCATTACCATTTATCCCCCTTGCACTCCCACCCCCTGAAATTACTACACTGTTGTCCATGTCCATGAGTCCTTTTTCCTTTGCTTAATTTCTCCACACCATATCCCACCCAAGAAGAGCTGTCAGCTGGCTCTCTTTCTATGAGTCTGTCTCTATTTTGCTTGTTAGTTCAGTTGTTCATTAGATTCTACATAAGAGGGAAATCATATGGTATTTGGTATTTGTCCTTCCCTGACTCGTTTACTTCCCTTGGCATAATGTTCTCCAGGTCCATCCATGCTGTTGTAAAGGGTAAAATTTTCTTTTTTTTTTTTTTAATTAATTTATTTACTTTTTAAATACATTTGTCTCTGCCTCCCCCCACCTCTTTCCCTTGCCCCCTCCCACCTTCCCTCCCTCAGCTCTTCCCCTTTGGTTTTGTCCATGAGTCCTTGCTATATGTTCCTTGACTTTCCCCTTCCCTTCCCTTTCCCTGCCCCCCCTTCCCTCTTGTCTCTGTTGATTTCATTTTTTTATGGCCAAGTAGTAATCCATGTGTAAATATCCCATAGTTGTTTTATCCATTCATCTACTGATGGACACTTGGGCTGTTTCCATATCTTGCCAATTGTAAATAATGCTGCAATGCATGTAGGGCTGCTTATGTTCTTTTGAATTAGTGTTTCAGGTTTCTTCAGATAAATTCCCAGGAGTGGAATTATTGGGTCATGATGCTGTCCCATTTTTAATTTTTTGAGGCATGTCCACACTGCTTTCCACAGTGGCTGCACCAATCTGCATTCCCACCAAGAGTGCAAAAAGTGTTCCCTTTTCTCCACATTCTAACCACCACTTGTTATTTGTGGACTTACTGGTGACAGCTATTCTGACTACTATGAAGTGATATCTCACTGAGGTTTTAATTTGCTTTTCTCTGATGATTAGTGACATGGATCATCTTTTCATATGTCGATTTTAGTATTAAATGTTTGAGTTTCGTTCCTAAAAATGTCCCAATATATGCCCTATGGCATGCCTGTGGGTGAAGTAATGAATTTTATGTTAGGATTACTCCATTTATGGAATAGTTGAGTGTATTTGTTGTTATGCATCAGTTAGTTGAATCATGAATATGTGCTTAGATATGTGGAAAGAAAAACAAATATGTGATGAGAAACAAGAACAGGACAAAATATGTCTTGTTTGCAGTGCTCACACTAATCCTCTTTCCTCTGCAAACTGTCTTAAGCATCATGAGAGTGAGATGGAACCATTTTTAAAATGTATCAACCCGTTGATCCCAACACACTCAAGAGGAGATTATTGAACCAGGTTGGACTGCTTGCATTTTATAACCTGTTTGGAAAAGATCTTGAGAGTCAGCTAGCCAGCCATAGCATTGTGGCTGGAATTACAGCATGTAAACTTGCTGGCTGTGGTAATGCAATTCTACCCTGAAGATGGGAAGCAGAGAATGCCATTATGCCAAGATGGAAAAACTGATGCATACGGGAAGAGATTAAGAAGAAAGATGGAAGAGAATATGGGGGTTCTCCTGGACTTAATCCCATTATCTTCTGAAGCTCAGCAGTATTACAGCCCTTTATGTCACTCTATCTCTACTAATTCAATGGAGCTTCAATATGTGCTTGTCCTGCTACTAGTTGGGTATTGTTTTAAAATAAAATATCTGTGTACTTATAATAATAATTTGATGACAATGGTAATAATGTTAGCTAACATTTATTGAACATTTTTCATAGCTTTACCTATATCATTTAGCTTCACTGTAACTTTATGAGATAGATAATTATTATTTCTGATTTAAATATGATGAAATAAATGTTAACATTGTTACATGTTTAGTGGAAAAATTATTCAAGCAAAATATTACTATAAATTAGAATCAATAAATATTGAGTTCCTTTAAATAAACTATGATATTATATTAAACTTTCAACAGAAAAGGTGTGTAATAATACCAGGAAGAAAGCAAATTCTTTTTTCCGGTGTTGTTTAGTCACTAGCACAGTATGACAGTTATTAATAAGTAAATACTGGGGTGAAGATGGTGGCGAAGTAGGTGGAAACTGAGTCCACTTGTTCTAGCCCCCAAATTTGATTCTCTGCTGATCTTCCAACAACAACAACAACAACAACAAACTGAAAAATCAATGGAATCTTAGCTGATATGAAGTTTTGCACCAAGGAGTACAGAAGACACTTTACAATGGGCAGTAAGGAGATTTTTTAAGTTGAAGGGAATATATCCCATGCTGGGTGTCTGCAGATGCAGAGAGATTGATCAGAAATTGCAGCTTTGTGGCTCCCTCCCCTCTCAAGGCAGAGGGCGACAGTCCCAAGTGGGGAGCCCACAGGCCCAGGCCAGAAGTGACTTGGAAGATTGTGCAACGTTGCACACAGCAAGCAACTCATCAACGATAGCTGCAGCACCAACCACCAACTGGGAAAGTGCCGGAGAGAGAGAGAGGGACTCTATCTGCACCTGGGTTGGGCGGAGGCAGGCTGCAACCAGCTGGGCCCATGAGAGACATCTGGCTTTTTGGAGAGGTGGTGAGGGCGGAACGCTAGGCTGGGACTTGGTGCTGCAGTAGGTGTACTACAGAAAGACTTTTTAAAAGGGGGCTTGAAGCATGCTGGACAGGGACCCCGTGTGCCTTGCCAACAAGGGGACAAGACTGAAAATGCAGTTTGCTAACACTGAATACAGGTGGGCAGGGAGATCAGAAAATCGCACAGCAGTCATTTCTGGCCCCAGCCCAGCATGGCTAGCCAGCTGGGGGCTGTGCAAAATGGAGAATTTGAGACTGTGTCTACTACAAGAGCAGTGGCCTGGGAATCAGATGGGCAAGAGATGAGTGCCTGAGATTTCTTACAGCCAGACAGAACCCCCTTCCCCAGCAGAATTCAAACCTCTGTGAAGGGAAGGACTACCCAGCCCCCACCTCCTGTAGTATTGGTAGAACAGGCGGGACAGGCTCAAGAACCCCCTGCAGGGTGCATAGCCACAGGAGAAAGGTATGAAGAGAATCTCCCAAACAACCTATTTTGAACTTCTCTCAGGGAGACAAAATACACTCTTTTCCCAAGGCCCTATTCCACTGAGGCCAGCAAGGCAGGGAAATCAGAAATCAGTGCGACAGGAGGTAATCAGGGCCCCACCCAGCCTTGCCTCTCACACAGAGCTGCCAACAGCACCAAGCAGGAAAGAGCTGGCCATCTTACACAGATGGGCCCCTCCCTTCAAATGGATAGCTAGTTCACCAGAAACTGTACATTATGGGAAATAAGCTGGGACAAAACAAGAAGGGGGATGTAGGGTCAGGGGAATACAAACACAATTTTCCCAGAAGACTGAACATCACCTCCCAAGGGAGTCCCAGGGTTCCCACCCTCCTGATCACAATAGACGCTACCTCTAGAGGCAAGTGAAGGTGGTACAGGCAGTGCTGATAGAAGCCTAATGACCCACCCCTGGACCTTGTGCTGATTAAAAGCCAGAGACAGAGTCAGAAGTCAGAAGGCAAACACCAAACTGCTGAGATGAATCCCACCTTATATTTCTTTAGAATTTATACTATTTTTTCTCTCACATAGCCCTTTAACATTTCTTCATTTCTTGAAGTGTATTCCAACTAACTCACAATTTTGCTTTTATTTTGCATTCTTTTTATTTAGATTTTTATGTATTTTAATTATTTTACTTCAAATCTCACATAGTACCTTTCTCTTGTCTTGCTCCATTTTGCCTTCTTCCTGCCCTTTCTTATTTTCACTCTAAATTTTATTTCACCCCCTCTATGCCTTGTTCCTATTCCTTGCTCTTACTATTTTTCCTTCCTCTATCCTCTCAAAATCAATTCCTCCTTTCTCTATTCAGTTCACAGCCTTTTCCCCTTCCTTATAATAGTCATTTTCTTTCCACCTTTATTAATTGTGGCTTGTTTAGTGTGAATGTTGCAGTTATTGCTGTTTTTCTTCAATTTTATTCCTACTTGTTCACTATTTTCTTTTTTTATTTAAAATCTTATAGGTTACTCTCGCCAATCTTACTCCATCATGCTTTACTCCAACCCTTGTTTATTTGAATTTGGAATTTTATTTTTTCTTTTCTTAGCCTGGATTCTATTCCTTACTCTTATTATTTATGCTCTCTCTATCCTTTCAAACTCATTTTTCTTTACTGTAGACATCTCATATTCTCTTTTCTCTTTCTTATAATATTCTTATTCTTTCCACCTTTACTAATCTTTGCTCACCTGTCATTGTTATTGACCCTTTTGTGTTTTTTATTCAATTTAGTTCCTGTTGCCTCACTATTATTTTTATTTCAAACCTCATTATTCTCTTCCTTTTACTTACTCCATTTTGCCATCACCCTTCCCATTTTTACATATGTTTTAAATTTTATATTCTCCTTTTCTTTGCCTTGTTTCTATTCTCTACTCTTATTATTTTCCTCCCTCTTCCCTCTCAAAATAATTTTTCTCTCCTTTAGTCACCTCATATTCTTTTTTTCCTATCTTATACTATTCTTAATCTATTTCTACCTTTACTGATATTTGCTCATTTACTGTTGATATTGTTGATGTGGTATGCGGGTATTTTTCCTGGCATGTGTTTGGTGTTCAGGGTAGTATTTCTCTGTTAACCAGCACCTGTACAACAGCATAGAAGACATGGCAGGGGTTGTGACTTGCAGTCAGGTGCAGGGTAGAACCTATGAACAAATGAGCCATCAATAATCAAAGCCCAAGTACAACAAGGGAGCCCATGTAAACTGAATAAGGGGCATCTTTAGAGCATTCACATCAGGAGATTAAAGAGGCTGCACTACTGGGTCCCACACAACTTCTACTAGGCAGTATGAAAATGAACATGCAACAGCCCAAAGCCTATGAGACACAGCAAGGGTGGTCCTGAGCGGGAAGTTTATAGCAATACAGTTCTACCTAAAGAAGAGAGAAAAATCTCAGATAAGTTAACCTTACATCTACAAGAACTAGAGGAACAGCAACAACAAACAAAGCCCAGAATAAGTATGAGGAAGAAGTAATCAAGATCAGAACAGAGTGAAATGACACAGAGACTAAAAGAACAATTCAAAGGATCAACAAATCCAGGAGCTTGTTCTTTAAAAGATAAACAAAATTGACAAACCTTTAACCATACTCATCAGGGAAAAAAAATAGAGAGGACCCAAATAAATAAAATCAGAAATGAAAGAGAAGTTACAACCAATACCACAGAAATACAAAGGACTGTAAGAAATTACTATGAACAATTACATGCCAAGAAATTGGACAACCTGGATAAAATGGATAAATTTCTAGAAACATACAATTTTCCAAAACTGAATCAAGAAGAAGTAGAAAGCCTGAATAGACCCATAACAACTAGTGAAATTGAACCAGTAGTCAAAAAACTCCCAGCATACAAATGTCCTAGACCAGATAGTTTCACAAGTGAATTTTACCAAATGTTTAAAGAACTGATTCCTATCCTTCTCAAACTATTCCACAAAATTCAGGAAGAGGAAAAACTTCCAAACTCTTTAAGAGGCCAGTATCATCCTTATTCCAAAACCAGGTAAAGACACAACAACAATAACAACAACAACAAACTACAGGCCAATATATCTGATGCACAAAGATGGTAAAATCCTCAACAAAATATTGGCAATCTGGGTTCAGCAGTACATTAAAAAGATCATACACCATGATCAAGTGGAATTCATCCCAGGGATGCAAGGATGACACAATATTCATCACTCAATAAACATAATATACCACATAAACAAGATGAAAGACAAAAACCAAATGATCATATCAATAGATGCTTAAAAAATATTTGATAAAAATCTAGCACCAATTTATGATAAAAACTCAGCAAAGTGAGAATAGAAGAGGCATACTTCAACATAGTAAAGTCCATATATGAGAAACCTACAGCCAATGTTATACCTAATGGGCAAAAGAATATCTTTCCCCTCAAGATCAGGAATAAGGCATGGGTGTTTGCTCTCACCATTGTTATTCAACATAGTCCTGGAAATCCTAGCCACAGCAATCAGGCAAGAAAAAGAAATAAAAAACATCCATAGTGGCCAACACAGTCAGGCAGCCTAGGGGCAGAGCAAACCATTTACTGTGTTTCTGATTGGCTTTCTATGTACAAAAACCAATGGATTTGGTCTGCATTTTAACATTGACTTAGAGGTTTTGGGAAAATATGAGCATTAATTTCAATTAGAGACCCTGATAATTTGTCAGAAACTGTATGGTTTACTTATCATTTTCAAGAAAATTATCTTATTTTGGTTTTATCAAAGTAAGATGGGCATTATTTTTCTCATTTTATTAGTTAAGAAATTAAATCTCAGGAAAGTATCCTCTTTTTTTTTGCATCTTTTATTTTTTCCTTAATAATAAGTCATCATCATAAGACATTTCCTCATATAGATGTGGACCTAAAGAAAGAATATACCTATTAAGAGGGGCTCCTGGTGGCTATCTGGGCTCAAAAACAGAAAAAAAAAACCAAACAACAAAATATTAAAATAGAGTCCAGCAGCCATTTCTATACAGGGGAGAAATTTTCAGTAAGTTGCTTGCCTTCTGCACTGAACTACCTTCCTACCTTCTGCCATCTGAGCCAGCTCTTGTAAATAAGTTCCTGGAATCCTATTTTAACCAATAGAACTGAGACTCTACCCATCCAATCAGAGCTCTGCAACTATTTCGGCATCTTCACTGACCAATAAGAGAGTCTCCATTCTGACCAATCAAGACCGTGCCTTTTGGAAAAATCGAACTGTGAGGTTTTGAGTCCTCATTTATGTGAGGATGGACCAATCAGGGACTAGGGGCTGGGATTCTGTCTATTTAAGTCAGCCCCTGTTTGGCTCTGGCTGTTCATTTTCTCATTCCACCAACACGGAAGACTGCATTTCCCCAGCTGGAGCTAAAATGCTGAAGATGTCTCATCACAGCAGAATGGAGCAGACCAGTGCAGAGCAGAGCAGCAGTGTCTAGCTTAAAGGGGACTGAGCCTGAGGCTCCCTCACCCCATGACTGCCTAGCAGCTGTGCTGTATCACAATTGAGGCATTTGCACTGAATAAAGCTTCCTTCTTCACCGCATCCCAAATTGGGGATTCCTACTGGCGTTGAATTGGTGCCAACAACCATCGATTGACATTATTCACATGACATAGCTTCCTCCGTAAGCAGTACTCTGCTATTAGACCTTTAGACTGATGATATTCCTCTGTTCCAGTGATGTGGTATACGATCTGTCCTATATTGTATATACCGTGGGTGGGATTATGAGTCTGACAATATCTATTAAAATTAATATTGCACATGTTCCTTGAGCAAATGACTCTACTCTTAGAAATTTGTCCATTAGAAATAACATATATGTACAACAGCAGCATTGTTTATATTTGCAGAAAACTTGGAAACAACTTACACATTTATAAATTACAAACTAGATAGATCATGGTACATTTATACAATGAAAATCTGTACAACCATGAAAAGCACCCAAATGTACTGTTATTAAAAGCTTTTCAAAACATGGTTTGAGTAAAAATATCAGATTGAAAAATGGTATGAACCCATTCATTAAAAATGTACGTATATATAAAAAAGTATAGATTTATATATATGTAAAACATGTTTGGAGTAATATTAACCAGATCATGAAAAGTAATCTTTTGAAAGATTATTGAGTGGTGCATGTATATAATCGAAAAGAAATTGGAAGCAGCTTTGTATTTTCTATATTTTCTATTTTCCTTAACTTTAATATTACTTGTATTAATTATTTAAAAAACTTTAAAAAGTTTCCTGTAGGAAGAAATAAACAAGTGTCACAAGTTGGTATGGAAAAAAAAAAGAAGTAAATACCAACCATCATGTGGCATTATGAGCTATTTTGATGTGTATTATTATTTGATCCAAAATATTTTTAAAAAATGATATTCTACTGATACTGAGCCTTTGTTAAGTTCTCATAAAAAATCTTGTGAATATGTTTAGAGAGATAACACTTGGTGAACTCTTTCTGCAGTATCTAGTTTTGTTTTCCCCTAATATTTTTCTTAGCTGAAGCTCTGGCTTTAAATTTTAAACAAATGCTTACATGACTCCAACAATTTGATATAACTTGAAAAACCAACTTTGCCCCTAGGTGAACAGAACTTACATGGCTGCCTAAATAAAATGTCAGTAAAAAAATTAACCACGGGAAATCTCACCTAAGACATGAACTCCCATAATATAATTTGATATGAAGATGGGGTTTGATTCTAATATATCATTGTATCTTCTTTTGTACTTTGAAGATACTCACTAGATATTTTTAAGAAAATCAATGAAAGGTGGATCTATTTTTTAACTTCATCTAGGGATGACTTGTGCATGATCCAGAAGGCTTTCATTCAGAAATTTACTACTACCAAAATGTCTTCTTGTTAATGTTTCTCAGATTGCTCGAATACATTTTCTCTGCATTACCATTTTATTTTCATGCATGTCTCTTCTATTATTAGATTGATGTGCTTAATATCAGAAACTGCATTATTCTAATTCACCTTTCTTTTTTCAGTGCCTAGTACAATGTGAACACTTGATAATATTGGGTAAAATAAATCAATACTGTATCAAGCATAGAATTATCTCAAGGTTCCAGTGCATTCACAAAGTTAAGATAGTTCAATTTAAAGAGTGCATGAGTAATTTGACCACTTATTTATTATCTTTTCTTGTTGTGATCATCTATGATTTCTTAGTCACTCTCTTTAATTCTATTGAAGATTCTAGTAGTTCTAATTCTTAGTGAGAGTAGTAAACACATAGATTATCTTTCCATATACCTTGGTCACTGTTTTTTGTTTGTTTGTTTGTTTGTGGTTTTTTTTGTCTCTTCTCCAACCCACTTCAGGTAACCACTCCCATGGCCATAACCTGGACCATGCCATTACCAATAATGGCATTCTCTGAGAAAACTGAAGAAACCAAAAGAAAATGTCCTTACATTTCAGCAACCAAATATGAAAACCTAAAAAATAAAATATTGTTCTAATGTTTGGATGAACTATCCTTATTCCTGCAAAAATTCCATCCCTCCACAGGTGCATAAGATTCCATCCCTTGTCACCAACTCATAGACAGGATATGGCTTCCTCTCTCCTGTTTCATCCTTTCCACCAATTCGCCCTATTGAACATTTTCCATGAACATACAAATCTTATAACACGTCATAGTATTCCCATCTGAAAAAAGTGAAAAAATTTAAAAAAACTACTTCCTCATTTCTCTGCTCCTCTTGACAACAAAGATTCTCAAGAGTTGTCTGTACCAGGAGTTTCTAATGTTTATCTTTTCATTTTTTTTTCTAGAATTCATTCCATTGAGTCTTTTCACCCACCACCAAGGAAAGCAATTGTTGATAAAATTGTCCACATGATTTACATTGCCAAATCCAATGGTAATTTCTTGATTTGTATTTAATTGGATCTAGCAGCAGTACTTGTCACAGTTAATCACTATATTTTTCTTGAAACACAACCCTCTACCCCATGCCCTCAGGCCTCCAAGACACCTCACTGGCTGCTCCTTCTGAGTTTCTTTACTAAGTTATCCTCATTTTTTGGATTTATAAATACTGGTATACCTCAGCTCATCTGTTTACCTCTTCTTTATCTATACTTATGCCTTAGATGATCTCTGATAGGTCCATACTTTTATCTCTGCTCTGGTCTTCTCCCTTGAACTGCAGAATTATATATTAGATGCCCTCACCATATTTCAAGCTGGATATACAGTAGCATCTAAAACCAACATATCCAAAATAAAGTCTTGGTTAGGTCTGACCCTCAAAAATTAAACAAAAGGAAACAACTTGTAATTTCCAAATCAATAAATCGTTTCTTTTTATTTCAGCAAAAAATATGGATACATGCTTGATTTCCCCCTTTATATTATAATCTGCATTCAATACACCAACAAATCCTGTTAGATTATCCTTTGAAATATATCCTAAATCTCACTACTTATTATTATTCCATTATGTCTTAACTCTAATCATTTCTTACTTGGGCTATTACAGAAGTCTTCAAACTTGTTAAGTTGTGCTCACCTTTGCTCCTATGTTTGTTAAACTTGGATTTTGCTATATTTAATAGAAATATACCAGCAGTGGCATGAACAAGATAGAAATTTTCAGGAGGTTCCATAGTCATCAGGGGCCAGCAGTTCTTTTATCTCACTGTTCTACTACATGAATTAAATGCTTTCACAATCTAAGATGTATGCTTCAGCCCAGCACCAGTATGCATTTTGAGACGCAAGGAGAGAAGAAAGCACAAAGAAAAGGTGGCTCCCACCCTTTAAGGAGTATTTCTAGGAGTCCTCACATAATGTTTCTACTCCATAATTAATAGCAGGAACTTTGTAACTTGGCCATGACTAACTATAAAAGAAGTGAGGAAGTAAGTGAATCTCTCATCAATGTGTTGATTTAATAATCTATTCCTAGATAAGAAGAAGAAAGGAAATACTAGGGTGCATCTTGCAGTTTCTGACATGCTTTCTTATAGTGTATACTTCAGCCCCTGCAGTTACTTTCAGCATGGACAACCATCCAGACACCTAACTGCTGTATGAATGGAATGAAACTATCATCTTAATTACTGAAAGAGCCTCTTAGCTGCTCTCCCTACCCTTACCCCATGATGTTTCTTCTCACAGAGCAACAAGAGTAAAAAATTAAATATATATCTGATCATATAATTCCTCATTATAAAACCTTTTAATGGCATTTCTTCCCATTCAGAGTAACATCCAGTGTTTATACAATAGCTTTCAAGGCACATAAATTTTCCTCTTGCTGCCTCTCTGATTTCCTTGCCATTGACTTTCCCTTTTGCTCACTCTTCTACATACACATAGGCCTCATATATTTCACACATAGTCTCACTGAAGCACTTTTGCACTCACCATTCCTTCTGGTGAAATATCCTTCTGTAAACACTCATATGGCTTACTAGATAGGACCTCATAGTGAGCGCTCCCCCCACCACTCTACACAAGAGAAATACCCCTAGTCATTTTCTAATCTCTTTCACCCTTCTTTATTTTATTTCATTTACTTATTTTTATGTTACCTTTGTTGTTTTTCCTCATGACTTTTGTGATCTCCTCCTATTAGCATACAATCTTTTCAAGGGCAGGAAATTCCTTATTTTTATATTCTGGGTGTTTCTGCCCAGAAACACCAAGAATAGCTTTTGGCAAACAGAAGGCATTCAGTATATAACCAAGGAGTAAATTAAGTTATTAACTGCAGTTTAAAAAGTTAGTATCTATTGTAAAAAATAATTTTTGAGCTCGTTAACTTTACTTTTTTGTATACTTTACAAGAGTATTAATTACTCACTTAATAATGGCTTCATGGGCAAGATTAGAAGTGCTGTTACACACGTGAATGTTCTTGACCATTCTGATCTTCTGATGTGAAACATGATAATTAAACACATACCGCCCATACAAAGTATTTATGAAATTTAAATAGATTTTCCTTACCAAGGAATTCTGCTCAGGGAAGAATCATTCTCAGAGTTAATGCAGTTTCTTAGAATTACACTAAAATAGTTACAAGACTCACTAAAGACACATTTCTTATGGTGGGTGAATGTTTTTAGGGAGCTTCATGCTATTTCAAACTCTAGTGATGAGGGTTTTAAAGGAAAAGAAATGAACAGAGACAAGAGGGATGGAGGGAGGGAGGGGGGATGGGGGGGAAAGGAAGGGAATGGGAGGGTCGCTGAACGTGTAGCAAGGTCTCATGGACAAAACCAAAGGGGAAGGATTGAGGGAGGGAGGGGGAGGGGCAGGGGAAGGTGGTAAGGGGAAGGCAGAGACAAATGTATTTGAAAAAATAAAGAAAATAAATTAAAAAAAAGAAAAGTCTTACCTAATAATCTAAAAAAAAATAAAAATAAAAAAATAAAAGAGATTTTATGAGTTCTTCTTCCTATAATTTTATATTGCTAATATCAACAAGTTCTATGATTTCTTCTCATCGATAGATATTTGGTTGAACAATTTCCTGTACATATCTTCTTGCAGCATCTATTTTATAAGTGACAACTAAATTGAAGTTAATTTGACAATCTAATTCAATATATGGTTTATATTTTAATACTTTAGGTTGGTTGGTTATCTCTTAAATGTTGCTTCTGAAGAAATTATTCTTTTTAACTCAGTTCCAAGTTAAGAACTATTTCTCTTTTGCCACGGTCCTAAGTAGATTGTATTGATCTACTTCCTAGAGGCCCTATATTGCTAATGAAAGCATATGAATTTTTTTATTGATAACCTACCATTAAATGTCTATTAGCTTACTACAGTAGATATCATTAGCCCACTTTGAAGATGGATAACCTGAAACTCATACTATCTTTTTATATATTTAATATTTATTTGCATTTTTTATTTAGTTAACTTTTTAATTACACTCTTTTTCCAATTTCAATTGGTAATTATGTTTTATTTATTTGAAGGAGTTTTTTATACATTAAGAAAATCAACTCCTGTCTGAAAGTTCCAATTACTTCCTAGTTTGTTTTTTAGTGATTTTTCTTATGGTGATTTCAGCCATATAGCAACTTAAAATTTTTTCAAGTTATCAAGTTCATAAATTTATTATTTCATGGCTTCTGGTTTTTTTTTTGCCATATTATGTTTGGAATTTTTTCTCATTCTGAGATTTAAAAAATTATCCTCATACCAATTAGGATGCCTGTAAAGATTTAAAAAAACAAACAAACAGGATGTAGAGAAATTGGGACCACTGTACATTGCTGATGGAAATGTAAAATGGTGCAGCTGCTATAGAAAATCATATTTCAGTTCCTCAAAAAATTAAACAATTACCATATGATCCAGAAATTCACTTCTAGTTATATACAAAAAGGAATTGAAAGCAGAGATTTGAACACTATCCAAGAACTTTTATTTATAATAACCAAAAAATAGAAAACACTTAAATGTCTACCAACAGATGAATGTATAAAAAATATAGTATCTACACAAAATAGAATATTATTCAGTATTAAAAAGGAATGAAATTCTGATATATAATACGACATGGATGAACACTGAAAATATTGTGCTCAGTAAAATAAACCAGACACAAGAGGACAAATATTACACGGTTCTACTTCTTGCAGTGCCTATATCAGCCAAATTCATAAAGACAGAAAGTAAAATAGTGGAGTTACTGTTTAGTGGGTACTGAGTTTTGGTTTGGGATGATAAAAAATTTTGGAAATGGATGGTGGTGTTTTTACACAACAATGCAAATAAACAATTTCACTTAAAAAATAGTTAAAATGGTAAAATTTGCTATATATATTTTACCACAATTAAAATCTTTCCCATTACATCATTTAATATTTTGCAGTTTCATTTTATAGATTTTATTATGGAACCACCAGTCAGCTGCAAGAACCAGGCCAATTTTTAATAAGACAAGTTTATAGAAAGACATTTATTTATTTAATTTTACACTAGTTTGTTTAGAATTGAAATAAAATTTGTTTTTTAAATACTCAAAAACTCATTTTGGAGATCTTTCTGAGATGTAGATTTAAACAAAGATAAAGTAAATCTGTGTTTATTAGTTTTAATGGTGATTTTACTTCAAGAAGGGAAAAGGAGGAGGCTACCACTTAGGCTCACTTTTCACTAGTTAGTTATCACTAAAATTCGAACTAGATAGTTATATTAAAAGGTAAGTCATGGTCTGATTTTGGTTTTAATAATGTCTCTGTCTTTAGAAAATATTAATTTATTAATGTCTCTGGTGTGATGTCTTTATTCCTGGTATATTATAACTAGCTAAAATGATTTTTTCAAAACCCAGAATTAGAATTAAAAGGTGACCTTTAATCCCTTTTTTTAATACAGAAGTATATTTAAAAAACCGTATTTCTTCAAATATAATGATTTTTTTTACCCCCAGGAATTTCAACCAATATTTTTGCATAAAACTCAAGTTCTCCATCTTATTTTATCTTAACATTCTGGGTAGCAATCCTGTATTTTCATATGGTAGCCCAAAACACACATCTACTAATAACACTATGTACCTCTGTGTCTAGTACCAAGTGATCAAATGTGAGAGTAGACAGAGTTAGAGCAATTGCTGGGGTCATATTGTGTAAGGCCTTGCATACTCTGGCCTTTAGATTTTTATCCAGTGTGATATAGGGAGCTACTAGAGGAATTATAGGAGAGGAGAAATTTATAGTAAAGGGATATTTTGATTGACGGGTTTGGAAGAATTTATGGGAAGGTAAGGGCAGAAGGCGTTGGACCAGTTAGACAGCTCTGTTAGACAGCTGGTCTAAACAAGGAATGATAGGTACTTGATCTAGGGTGGCGGCAGTGAAGGTGTTGAGACATGGTTGGACTTGGGCTATGTTCTGAAATTAGAGTCAATGGGATTTGCTGATACGTTGGCTATAAGATGTTGTAGAGAGGAGTCAAAGATGACTCGGAAGTTTGGGAATTAGAAAAATCTGTGTTTGGAAGAAGTAGAAGCTTAGATAGATACAATGGAACCGAATGAAAAGAAGCATCAATGCCAGGCAGCGTAGTTTGGGCTTGCTCCTGTGAGCACTACAAAGCCATTTTAGGTTTTTGGGTAGGAGGATAACATGATGTAAGAGGTGCTATCAGAGCACCTGGTTGTGTTGGCAGGCTAGGCTGAAAGAAGGATGACAAGGCAGGACTGAAAAAACAGGACTCTGCCTGTTTCTGTTTGAGAATGGTTAGACCTGTTTGCCCTCTTTTCTCCATTGTTAATGGAGGCTCTCACGCCCAGTGGTTGCTTCTCTTTATCACATATGCCTTCCAGTTCCCTATGTAATCTCTCAGAGTGAGAACATATTAGAATTATTGTGGTGAGTAATACAAATGCTCCGAGATACAAAGGGAGCTTCCATACCTCTAATACAAATTTCCCGGCAACATGGGCGACCAACTTGGTGGAAACTCCAAGACTGTCAGATTTTGAAACTTGACTCTGCTACTTATATACGCCCAACCTTGGACAAGTTTTTTAACTTCCTCATGTCTGAAGATTTTTTTTTTTCAATATGGGAAATGAGGTTGAAAGAGTACTTAACTCTTAGGGTCCAGGTGAGGACAAAATGAGTTTTACAATGTAAAGTATTTGGAATGCTGCCTAGGACATAGTAAATTGTTTAATAAATGTGAGTTGACTTTTTCCCCCTTAGCTTTCAAATTAAAAAATCAATGTAGGATAACCCTTAAGATACGTTCTTATAGTAATCCTGGTATGGATTGATTGGGGTTTATAGTAGTCAAAAGTGAGAATATCATTTCAAAAAAAGAATAACAGAATTTGATGTCTGGATAAAGAAAATAAAAGTGTTAAGTGATAATACCAAGTGACTAGGAGAATACTGTTATTCTCAAAATTAAGAAAGTTTGGAAAGAACCCACATTTTTAAACGTGGAAGTGGGCAAATTCCTTTGGAAATGCATTTTTTCAATCAAAGTTTTAGAAAACCATATGTTATAAATTATATTTATAATTAAAATGATTCCAGAGTTGCTTGTAACAAAGTCTTTCTCTAACTGGAATGTAGAGATTTATTGATTAGGAAAAAAAGAACAAAATCCTTGAGGAGCATTGATAGTGTGTTATCACTTTCAAATTAAAGTTTATAAGAAAGGAACTACTCTCCATTGTCATAAAGCTGTGCTTTCTGTTTCAAAATGCCTCAAAGCATTTCTCAATTGAGCTTTTATTCTTATTATTATGCAGATTTACAAATTCAGTGTATGTGTGCAGACCTGCTGACAGTAGAACTGGTTAAATACAATTACAAGGCTTAATTATTGTATGTTTTCAAGTAATTATCAGCCAAAAACATTTTCACCTTTATTAATAAAATATTTTAAAGATAAAAAGCTTTGATTTTTGAAAAAAGAAGTTATCTAATTAAGATGTATGATGTTAAAATAAATTAGAATTTTTGAGATTAATAAGGGCATTTATGACTTCTTTCTATACCTACTATTCATTTGAGAACCTTTATTTCTTATCATCTGTGGTAGACAGAATAATAGCCCTGAATTTGTAATCCACATCCTGATCCCCAGAATTTGGGAACATGTTACTGTACATAGCACAAAGCTATTAAGATAGCAGATGGAATTAAGGGTATCTGACCTTGAAATGGGGAAAACATCCTAGAATATTGCAACAGGGGAAACACAACTATGGAAGTTATTTTAGGTGTAAGAAGAAGACAAAAGTGGAGAATGAAGTGATGGCAATGTTAGAAAGACTTGACCAGCCATGACTGTCCTTGAAGATGTAAGTAGACCATGAGCTAAAGGAAAGCAAGAAACAAGTTCCCCCCTAGAGCCTCCAGAGGGAACATAGACTTGTTGACAACTTGACTTTAGGCCATTGAGACCCATTTTGGACTCTTGAGCTCCACAACTGTAAGACAATAAATTTGTGTTCTTTTAAATCACTAAATTTGTGGTAATTTGTTACAGCAGCCATAGAAACCTAATAAAAAACCTAAAGGAGATATTGTAGAATGTGTATAGGATGAAGTTTGAAAATGAATTTTAGACTCTCAGAAAGTTCAGAAGATGGAAAAAATGAAGAACAAATGTTTAATTAAGAATTTATAAAATGTGTATCTCTTACCAGAAAAGTTGAAGTTAGATGTTATACTCAATGCTCAAGTTAGCACCTACAGCATTTTCATTTTAACTCTATTCTCAAATCACTATCTCTTTCTATTTATAGAATTTCCACAGACTTGGCACAAATATAATAGCACTGAATATCAAATACAAGAACTTTAGAAGAAAAATGACATAATAATCTTGCTTATTACATTGGAGTGGCATTCTTTTGAAAACTCCAAAGCAGTCATAAAGTTCTAAAACAAATAGCCAGGGAATTTTTGGCTCTATTAAGATTTATACCAGTAAGTTTTATAATCATTAAACACTGTTCTTAATGTACAGTATTACTCTAAGCATTTCACTTAACCTCATCATCTCTTATATCACACATTCACAAAGAAGTAGAGACGTTTAACCCAAGAAGTGAAGTAATGATAAATTAGATTGTCTGTAAAATATGCTATATATCTAATAACATATTTCATTTAAGTTCCTGAAGCACAGTCTATAAACTATAGTAAGTGTTATTATCTCAATTTTACATGGGGGAAGAGGCAGAAAGAATAAAAGAAAAAGCCATAAATTACCCACTGGTGGTAGCAAACTCTCAAGGCTGTGCCTGCTGTACTCTAATTACCAGAAGTTTTATCTCTATTTTATATCACTAGGCTTTATTGATACAATCAATAATATCAAAAGCCCTGAAACTCATAAAAAATGTTTAAGAGAGACTAGCCACTGTTTTATATGATATGGAAAAGGCTTACATATCTGCGTAATATTTCTAGGATTATTGATCTTAGTTCTAGGCATATCATAAATAGAAAGAAGCTTTTCATATTTGTGACATTAGTCACTTTAGCTTTGCTAAAATTCTGGAAGATTCTCAAAGTAGATAATGCATGGGCTATTTATAGCAATTGAAACACCTTCTAAACACTATGTAATTAATTTAGAGATTAAAAGACTCTTGGCTATTGCATAAAAGCTGATCCTGGGCCAAATTACCATTGAAGCCAGTGACATATAATCTCAGGTAAACATGTGGAGCAAACAGTTAACAGCAAAAAGACCAGTGTTTAATATGATATATATGTATACACACACACACACACACATATACACATACATGTATATGTTCACATATATATTTTTAATATGGAGGATCTTTTGGAGTATCTGGCTGAGAATAAAGGGAGAAATATAACTATATTAAATATCAGAACTAATAAGGAGGAAAATTTAATAAAATTTGGAAAAACAAACATTTATTTAGTGGGGCATCTATGTTTTCTATTTAATAATTGTATTGCCAATGACTCCAAAATATTTTCATGTAAAGGAATTATAAGTTAGTTCATTGTCATAAGAATATTTTTGATACAATCTCATTTTGAATCATATATTTCTAACATGTATAACAAAAATCTCTGGGATCCTATTACAATGAATTTCATAAAACCAATGGGTATAAAATACATTGCCAAACTGAATTTTCAAAATTTTCATATTATAATTTAGTTATCCATATTGATATTTTTCATATGCATCAAACTCACTAGGACCTAAGCTTTAAAATAAATTTAACCCATTCATTATGGGACAAAATAATTTAAAGTGCCCATCAGTAGATGAGTAGATTTAAAAACTGTGGTACATTTATACAATGGAATACTACACAGCAGAAAGAAAGAAGAAACTTCTACCCTTCACAACAGCATGGATGGAACTGGAGAGCATTGTGCTAAGTGAAATAAGTCAGGGGGTGAAAAACAAATACCATATGATCTCACTTATAAGTGGAACTGAATCAACAAAACAAACAAGCAAGCAAAAATATTAACAGAGACATTGAAATAAAGAACAAACTGACAGTAACCAGAAGGCAGGAGAGAGGGGGATAACGGGGAAAGAAGGGGAAGAGTCATCAAGGGACATGTATAAAGGACCCATGGACAAAGCCAAAGTGGGGTAGGACTGAGGGTGGGAAGTGGGGGTCGATGGGGCAGGGGAGAGTAGTGGGGGGCAAATGGAGACAACTGTGATTGAACAACAATAAAAAAAGAAATATTCTAAATTATTGTTAATATGGCAATATTTTTATTAACAGGTACTATTTCTTCACCATGCTATGATAAAGTTATAAAAATGCTATAATTTTTATCTTTTCCTTGATGAATTGTTCTGGGTAGGACTTCCAATAAGATATTGAATAAAAATGATATTTTATAGGAAAAGCTTTCAGTTTTTTCTTGTTGAGTATGTTGTTACCTTTGGGTTTTTATACATAGCCTTTTTATGGTAAGATAATTTCCATATATTCCTGGTTTCTTGAATGTTCTTTGTCATTAAAGGGTGTTGAACCATGTCAAATGTTTTACTACATCTATAGAGATGATTATGTGGTTTTTATCCTTCATTCTGATAATGTGGTTCACCACATTGAAAATCATGGGTTGAACCATCATTTTATATATGGATAAATGCCATTTGATTATGATGTCTGATCCTCTTTAACATGTGTATGCAGTCAGCTGATTATTGACAAAACTGACAAGAATACACAATAGAAAAAGAACAGCCTCTTCAAAAAATGATGCTGGGAAAGCTGACTAGCATTAGTGAAAGAATTAAATTGGAACTTTACCCAATACACAGAAATCAACTCAAAATAAGCTGAAGACTTATAATAGCTGAGCCTGTAAAACTCTTAGGAGAAAACATGTGGAAAAAAATTCATGACTTTGTCCTTGGCAACGATATATTGGATATAACACCAAAAGCACAGGAAACAAAAGCAAAATAGACAAGTGGGTCTACATTGAACTAAAAAGCTTTGCACAGCAAAGAAAGCAACAGTAAAAAAAACAAACAAACAAAAACCCTACAAAATGGGAGAAAATATTTGCACACCATATATCTGGTATATATGGTATATTATCTTGTACATTAATCATATAAGGAGTTAATATTAAAAATAGATAAAGAACTCCTTCAACTCAGTAGTCAAAAAAAAAAAAAAGTTTAAAAAATGGCAAAGGACCAGAATAGACATTTTTCCAAAGAAGACATAAAAAAAATGGCTAGCAGCTTATGAAAAGATGCTTAACATCACTAAACATCAGAGAAATACAACTCAAAACCACAATGAGGTATCACCTCACATTCTTTAAGGGTTTCTTATTAAAAAAAAGATAAAAAGTAACTGTTGGTGAGAATGTGAAGAAATTGGAACCCTTGTATACTGTTCTTGGGAATGTAAATTGGTACAGCCACTACTTAGAGCAATTTAAAATTTCTTTGAAAATTAGAAACATGATCCAGTAATCCCATTTCTGAGTATTTATCCAAAATAATTGAAGTCAGGATCTTAAAATGTATGTTTACTCTTATATTTATTGCAGCATTATTTACAGTAGCCAAGATGTGGAAATAATCTAATGTCCACCAACAGCTGAATGAAAAAAATGTAGTATAAACATAAAACGGAGCTTTATTTACCCTTAAAAAGAAAGGAAATCCTGCCATATGCTACATCATTGATAAAACTTTAGGATATTATGCTAAATAAAATTAGGCAGGCACAGGACAAGTATTGCATGTTACTACTTACATGAGATACATAAAGCATTCAAATGCATACAAACAGAGAGTAGTATAGTGGTTACCAAGGGGGAGGGGGGAGGAAATGATGAGTTGCTATTCAATAGCTATAGCATTTCAGTTATATAAGACTAAGTTCTAAAGATCTTTTATACTTGTCAAAAATAAATTTAAAATATTTTTTAAAACAATATATGATTGCATCAGAAAAAGTCAATGTCAGTTAGGCAAATATCAAAAATTGGAAACAAATATGTATATAAGTCCCAAAATATAAAACCTGCAATAAAGTTATTTTTAACTAAAAAAATCACTTTCACAAAAGTGTATAACAATACAAATTTTCTCCCATGCTGATCAATATGAATATTATTCTTCCCAATCTGATTAATACAAAATGTTATTTTACTTTCAGTCAAATTTTAGTACAACCTAATAACACAAAAAAGCAAAAACAAATGTTTCAGAGATCTGCTATACAACGTTGTACCTGTAGTTAATAATACTGTATTATACACCAAAATTTGTTAAGAGTGTAGATCTCATGTTAAGTGCTCTCACAGTAATAACAATGAACACGGTGTCACATGTTTTCGGATTGTCCAAATCAAACTTAATGCAGCTGGAGCCACCTCATACAGCTATGTTGATATAACGTTTTTCCAGGAGCTCTTCCATTCCTGAGTTTTTGCAAACAGCATGCAGCCATGTGCCAATGTGATTCAGAAAAGAGGTCCACAGTTTCTATAGCAACTTCAGTTTCTAACAGATGCAGAATATCTTGGAAGGCTCTTGTCTGTTGTCTTTGTTCAATGCTACAGTTTCATCTAATATGAGATCTTTCCCAGCTTCTTGTCTAAACCTGTGGATTCTATTCAATTGGCTACCCCATTTGTGACTCTTATCCTTCAGGTCCTAGCCTCTCACTTGAGCTCTCAAGCCATGCTGCTTCCTTAGCCTCGCAACTCCACCCCCAGGCTCAAAGGCACCCAGGAAGCTGCGCTGGTTTTTGAAACCTTAATTCCTCAGAAAGAGTCTTCAGATAAGCTTTCTCAGGCCCCTGTACCCCTCACAGAACTTTCAGTTCTGGCACAATTCTCTGTCCCTGAGTGGGTATCTCCTCTTATGCCATTCCCCACACATGCTCCTTAACTCTAAATACAAAGCTTCCATAACTTTCTCCTTCTGGATACTTTACTTGCTCTCAAGTTTATGAAGAGTTACCAAGAGGGTTTCAATTCCCATTTTCAACTTTGGCCCAATCCTCAAAGGCAAAAGAGTATTATTTATTTTTTACCCCCTGCATTTTCACATGAAAAAGGAGAATCTATACAAACAAGAACTGCACTCACTTTTGAAGAGGTAGAGGAGGATAACTATCCTTCCTTCTTAAGGGCTCATGGCAATGAAAAGTAAAACCAAACAATTTTGTAATGGGTTATTACATGAGCTTGCTCAATTAAATTCTCGATAAATTACTATGTTCTATAGTCTTATAAAGTGTCAGAGTATTCCCGGCACTGTATAATGACATATTGGTCTTCAGGTATCACTTTTTCCAGGAAGTAACACCCAGTTAAAAAGGATTAAACTCTCTTTCCACACTGCATCCTCCTTCTCTTAACTTACATTGTGGAATACAACTCAAGAGTCCTTTACTCGAGATACAGACAGCTGCAGCACCCACAGTCATGCCCAGGGTCTGTCAGATCACTCGGGAAGATGGAAAGACTTCTGAAGAAACATGTTAATGACACTAATACTATGAATAAGTCCATTGAAAAACACATACATCAAGGTCTCAAAAAAAAAAAAAAGAACCGTTCTATTTTGAATAGAACAAGTGGCATAGAACAAGAATTACATGAGACATCTGAAAAAGGGAATTGGAATGGATATGACAATTACCTTAGGTAAGACCTTTTTCTTATTTTTTTAAATAAGGGAGAACTTAAGATTGATAACAGAACCACTCTATAGTTAGTAGAATTTATTCGGTATAAGCTTCTCTTCTCTGAACTAGTCGAAGTAAATAAAGGCACGTTTAACATTACTTTAAAAATATTATCGCTTCCACCCTTATGAATTCTAATTTAATTAATTCTAATTTAAGTCTCTTCAAGATATTCTTGGGAGTTCCCAGTGTGGTCCCAGAGAATTGATCATGTTCTGATCTGTCATTTTCACTGAATCCTTTTATGATGTTTGCAAGGTCCTAAGTTAGACTTGAATATCAATAATGGATGTACTCTATTTGTCTATAGGAATCAAAATTCAGGTC
Organism: Pteronotus mesoamericanus; assembly: GCF_021234165.1. Taxonomy (NCBI): domain Eukaryota; kingdom Metazoa; phylum Chordata; class Mammalia; order Chiroptera; family Mormoopidae; genus Pteronotus; species Pteronotus mesoamericanus. Next base: position 22,650,827 of record NW_026555085.1, on the reverse strand, counting down.
ATTAGAGTGTACAAACCAGGTAAACAGCATCTCTCATGGAGACTGCTGTTTTTACTATTTACGAAAAGAGTAAAAGTTTCATCTAGGTTGTAAATGATCTGTCAACATCTTTGTGAATATTTTGTGAATATTTTGTATATATTTTTCTATACAAAGTGTCCTTTTTAAAAATTTCTTGTACTTGCCCAACTCATTTGATGAATAATATTTCTTGAGCATCTTCTGTATGAAAAACTTGAGCTAAGTAGATAAATTTCTAAACAAGACCTAACTTGTAATTTTCAGTCTAATGGTAATTGAGTACTGACAATGATAATTCAAAGAAAACCATATGAGGAATTCTATATGAGAGATATAATAGTACTACTTTGTAGTTCAGGGAAGGAAATACTGGTGCTTGTTGGAGTCTACAAGAAGTATTCAAAAAGAAAGTGGAATTGAGATAAGCATTTAAGCATGTGTGTCATTATTTAAAATATAATTTTATTAATTTATTATATATTAAAAGTGTTTATTTTTACAAATTAGAAAAAAATAAGGTTCATATAAAAGGAAATAAAATTACCTATCAGCCTGGTGATCACAACTGAATTTATGATTATGAGGACCAAATTATTGATCACAATTTTTTATCCCTTCAACATATCCATGACCTTTGCCATGAGACTTACATTTTCTCCAGCTAAAAGTTTATATACTTCCCTGTGTCCTGATTGTTGGCAAAGCCATGTGATATTAGAAAATGGGATATTAGCAATGTGACACAAGCAATGGCTTGGAGTGTGCTGTCCTCTTATACTTCTTCCATTGCCATTACATAAAAATTTTAAAAAGGCTAGATCACTGGACTAAAGAGAGTTAGAGATGGCATGGACCCAGTCAACAACTTGCAACCAAGTTCAGCAAAGCTGATACAAGATTAGCTAATCCACAGACGACATATAAACACATGACTTGGAATAAATTATTTTTTAAGGCACTGAGTTTCAGCATGGTTCCTTGTATAGAATAAGTTTTTCAACAGACAATACAGTGTATTTTATGCTTTCAGAACATATAATAAATGTGATTTTGTAATCTGATTTTGTTACTGACTTTTATTATATTACCAATATACTGTGATTACCTTTTCAGTCTATCATTTTAAAATTTAGAGAATTTCTTTAACCAATTCTAAGTAAAAAGCTGTATTTTTTTAGATTTAAGTTTGGCTACAAGAGAGAGAAAACCCAAACTAAGAGTGGGTTTAAACAAGTCAGAAGTTTCTTCCATACATGCAAAAAAATAATTTGTGGGCTGGTATGCCACATGATATAGAATCTCAAACCCTATCTTCATTTCAGTCTTAAGGAGGAATGGAGAAAAGTAAATACAGAGATAGTGCATTTCCCACAGGTTGCGCTTACCATTCTTACTTATACCCAAAGGGTAGAACTTATTTACATGGTCATGCCTAGCTGTAAGAGAATCTGAGAAAAAGTAGCTTTTATTTCAGGCAACTAATACCCAACTAAAAATTAGGAGTTTTATTGTCAGCTAAGAACTGAAGAACAAATAGTGGACACTAATTGATATTCTCTGATTGATACCCAGGTTGTTTTTAGTCTTTTAATATACATTTAGTCAAGATGAAGGTATAGGTAGACATGCTTTACCTTCTTGAACAACCACAAGAAGTATTACAACTAACCTTAAAACAAAAAACACCCAGGACTGACAGAAAATCAAACTGTGTGGAAGTCAGACAACCAAGGATTTGAAGAAGCCACATTCATCCAGACAGGTAGGAGGGATGGAGTAGTGGACCTCTGTGGAGAGGCGGTATGGCACAGAGAAACAGTGGAGGCAGCTGCACAGAATGGGTGGCCCCGCATTCACATATGGCAGATAAAAACCAGGAGGGATGCCTTGAGAGAGAGTAATCCGAGTCCCAGGCTAGACCACACAGCCCAGGGGTCCAGTGCCAGGAAGATAAAGCCCCCATTACCTCTGGCTGTAAAAATCAGCAGGGGGTGAGGTGGCAGAAGAAACTGTCCGATTCTCAGGAGAGTCTGTTTAAAGGGCCTGCATAGTCTTAAAGCATACACAAATCTATCCATTCGGATTCAACACCAGGGCAACAGCTGGAAGGGTCCCAGTAACATACAGGAAGTGGGTGAAGGGATTGGAAACAGGGCAAGTGCTGGGCAAACCTCCAGAAGCCAGGCAACAGCACTGTCCCCTATCTGACCCCTCCCCCACACAGAGCCACAGAGCAGTAAAGCAGGTTTCCCCACCCTGGTGAATACCTAAGGCTCTGCCCCATACAATTTAACAGGTGTGCTAAGACAGGGAGTCAAAGAAGCTCTACCTAATAGACAGAAACAAATACAGAAAGGCTTCCAAATTGAGGATACAAAGAAATATGGCTAAAATGAAAGAACAGAACAAAACCCCAGAAAAAGAACTAAATGAAATGGAGATAGCCAACCTATCTGATGCAGAGTTCAAAACACTGGTGATCAGGATGCTCAAAGAACTCATTAAGTATGACAAAAACATTAGGGAAGAAATGAAGCTTACAGTAAATAAAATAAAGTAAAATCCACAAGGAACCAACAGTGAAGGGAAGGAAGCTGGGATTCAAATCAATGATTTTGAACATAGGGAAGAAATAAACACTCAACCAGAACAGAAAGAAGAAACAAGAATTCAAAAAAAAGAGGAGAGTATAAGAAGATTCTGGGACATCTCCAAAAGTGCCAACATCCGAATCATAAGGATGCCACAAGGAGAAGAGGAAGAGCAAGGAATTGAAAACTTATTTGAAAAAATAATGAAATAAAACTTCCCTAATTTGGCAAAGGAAATAGACATGCATGTCTAGGAAGCATAGTCTCAAACAAGTTGGACCCAAAGAGGACCACACCAAGACACATCATAATTACATTGCCCAAGATTAAAGATAAGGAGCGAATCTTAAAAACAGCAAGAAAAAATCAGAGAGTTACCTACAAAAGAGTTCCCATAAGACCATCAGCTGATTTCCCAAAAGGAACTTTGCAGGCAGGAAGGGACTGGCAAGAATTGCTGAGTGATGAAAAGCAAGGGCCTACAATGTAGATTACTCTATCTAGCAAAGCTATCATTTAGACTGGAAAGGCAGATAAAGTTTTTCCGAAATAAGAAAAAAACTAAAGGAGTTCATCATCACCAAGGCATTATTACATGAAATGTTGAAGGGACTTATTAAAGAAAAAGAAGATCAAAACTATGATCATTAAAATGATGACAAACTCACAATTATCAACAACTGAATCTAAAAAACAAAAATATAAACAAAAAGAAACTAAGCAAACAACCAGGACTGGGACAGAATTATGGGAATGAAGGTTTTGGAAGGTTATCAGCTTGGGAGGAGAAAGTGGAGAGTGAGGGGAAAAGTACAGGAAATAAGAAGTATAAATGACAGGTACAAAATAGACAGGGGGATGTTAGGAATAGTACAGGAAATGGGGAAGCCAAAGAATTTATATGTATGACTCATGGACATGAACTAAGAGAGGGGATTGCTGGAGGGAAGAGGAGCACCGGGTGGAGGGAGGCAAAAGGGGAAACACTGGGACAGATGTAATAGCATAATCAATAAAATATATTTTAGAAATAAAGCAAAAATATAATAAACAAAACTGTGATTAAATTTATAGTTTTTGACTGGCAGAAATGGTGAGGATATTAGAGAATGGAATACATGTAGGAAAATGTAGGGACCTGTTTAAAAACAAGTAATATAATTTTATAATAGTGTAAAAGTTGAAAAGATGGGTCTAAAACTTGTTTTTCCAAAGTGTATTTAATCTTGTGTATTCAGAAATAAAACAAAATCCTAAGTGTCAAGATTAAGGATACCAGATCTTCCTTTACAGATGATTATTTAATCAGTGTATAAAGCATTCATTTTTTAACTACTTAACTGGTTAACGTGAGAGGGATAACATGGGACTCTGTCCCATTCTCTGCAGTCTCCCTGCGTTACTGTGGATGGAGGAAAATAAAATAAGTCGTTCCAGACACTTCTCAGTCTGCCAGGAAAAGGGGGTGTCAATTCCCTCTACTGGAGATGCCCCGAGTCCTTCTCTTGAAATGGCTTTTATTGAGAAAGATATGCACAGGAGTAAAAAACATGCATGCAAAACTCATCAATCAATGTCAAAAGGCTATGTTTACATAACAGTAACCATACAGAGACCATAGATAACAATTAAAGGAACACAGAGATTTGCCTCTGGTCAGGGTCTTGTGGACAGGGTGGCACCCATTCAGCCCTGAAACCTGGGAAACTGATCATATTCTACACTTGACCCCAAACATCAGTATTCATTAACTCCAGGGCACTCTTAGCAAAGTAAGTTTCATAGGATTTGATGCATTCCTTTTCAAGGCCTAATTGTCCCCAGGAACCACCTGATCCAGTTTAGGGTTGTACCTGCCTTAGTTTCAGTTCACTGATACAGTCAGGCAGTGGGGCAGAGCAGCCAAGAGAAAAAGAGACTTCTTTCAGATAGGACGAGGACTCTGGCCATGCCAAAGCCAAGGGGTGAGGGTCTTTTGCCCCTTCTCCATGTCCCCCAAGTCCTTCCCTGATGGCCCCCATCTGACTGTTCCTGTCTTGTTGCCCCTGCAATTGAGGGGTCTTACCTGCCATTGACTAACCAGCCATCCTCTGGGGCCAACCAGGGTGATGTGAGGGAGCCAGGGACTGTGCCCCTGCCAGGGGGACAGGTTTTGTTTCCTCAGTGTCCTGCTTTCCCAAGTCTTCCTTGCTCAGCTCCAGCCTTGGGGCCTTTTTGCTTGTCAGCAAGGCTTCGGTCCCCGAAACCAGGCGGGATGGTTCCCAACATTAACCCAACAAGTAAAACATACTTAAGAGTTTGACTCTCTCTAGGCTTTTATCCAAAGGTAATTTTTTTTCTTTTCCATATTAAAAAATCTTCATTGGACTAAGTAGTTGTTTCAAAATATGTATGAAAAATATTCTATATTTTACATAATTTACATTTTCATTTTGATAATAGAAATAGTAACTTTCATTTGGAGGGCTCTCTATAGTTCACAAAACATTTTACATAAATGATCTTTTATTATATTCATACTATATCTGCAAAATGAGCAGAGATATAATCTTTTACACACAAGGTAAGAATTTCAAGAAATGTTAAATACCTTGCCAAAGATCACACAGCTAATTAGAGCAAAAGCATGGGATGTAGGCTAGAATCTAGGATTTCTGACTCATATTACATCATACTACAATCCTTTTCTAGCCAGAAACCATAGATGCTTAATTTAAATGTAACTCAATTAAATATGGTACATTTAATGAGAAATAAACAGCAGATCCTTAATTAAAAATTATTAATAATTTAAAATTAGTACCCAACAAAGTATTAATATGGTAGAGGTAATGATATTATTAAATTTACCATTATTTTGTTATGTGATCAAAACAAAAATTTTGATCACATAACAAAGCTTCTTTTTAAGCTTCTTTTTAGCTTAAAAAGCTAAATAGTATCTTCTCATAAATATTTCCCATTACTAGCCCCTTAACATATATTGCCACATGACCTTTTTTTTCCCCATATACATGCCATTCCCTGGACCTAATTCAGACCTTTCACTTGACTTGTCAATCATTCAGTTTCATTCAATTTTACCCCATGGAGGTGGAAGAGTCTTTGACTATATCTGATGAATGCCAGATACAATAGAAAGTAGCCCCTAGAATCATGATAATCAGGGCTTTCTTGCAATGAGAGTAAATGCTTTTCATTCAATTACTTTATCGTGAAATAATCCATCTATCTTTCCAGATTTTATTTGAATTATAAAGGTCTGTCCCCTAAATTATGGGGATGGCTGTTAGTTGGGTGGGAGAGAAACAAAAAACAAAAACATATTGCCATAGAATAATGAAAGAAATCAAACATTATATAAAATTTGGAAATATTATAATTTCACTAATATTACCTTTATAATATATAGTTGGTAAAAAACCTCATTTAAAAGTAATTACTATTTTATAATTATATCACTTTCATAGAGAAGCATATTGATTCTTATACTTTATACTAGAGATGTCTTACAAATATAGGTCATATTTGTAGAGGTATGTTTCTCAAAGTTGCTCTGAAATTCCTTAGAGAAAGGCTAAGCTGAGTGATTTGTACTTATTGAAATACAAATTCCTAGGAATCACCCCCCAGATCTAATAAATTAGAATGCCTAAAGCTTCTACATTTTTAAGAAGTCCCACTTGTTATGTGTACTTACATTGGAGAGTCTCTTCTAAAATATAGATGTAAATATAATAAATATTAATAGGTAAAGATTATGTTTATTTATATAATTGCTATAACAATTAGATTCTTTCAACATATGTTTGCAGAAATCCATCTCTCTTTTTATTTTAATAAAAGATTTATTTTTTTGTCTTCTCTTTCAATATTGTGTTGCCTAGTCTGGATCTTTTGGCTCTGCATATAACTTCAAGGATCATTTTGTTGATATGCATAAAATAACTTGCTGGGAGTTTGATTGGGGTTCCTTTGAACTTAAAGCAAATTTAAAAGTGACATCTTGATAATACTGGGTATTCTTATCCATGATTATGAAATATCTCTCCACTTATTTACTTCTTTGATTTTATTTGTTTTGTAGTTTTTCTTATATAGATTTTATATATGTTTTGTTACATTTATACTTAAATATTTTGGAGGTGCTACTGTAAATAATATTGTTTTTAATTTCAAATTCCATTTGGTTATTGTTAGTATATAGGAGAGATTTATTCTTATAGTTGAAGAGTTATAAACATGTTCCTCTCAAATGATAACATTCTTTAGTCATAAAATTAACAAAAAATATATATTAATAACTGTGGCACAAATCTGCCTAATGAATACAATCCTTTTCAGTGAATGTCTGTTGTAAATGAGCCAACATGTAAGGATAACATTCATAATTTGTGGGGATAGAGACTCAAATAGATGAAAAGCTCCATGAAAAGGCCAATGATTTATACCAATCTTGTTGGAACAAGGAAATAAATTGTTTGGCCTAACCAGCTTTTTTTCTTTTCTTTTACAAAACAAATAAGACAAGGCTTTTAGGTTTAGGCAATTCTACATGATCAACAATAAAGTTGTATTAATGAATATCTTTTATTTAATTACACAATGTATATTTAATATCCTTATTGACTTCAAACTTTCCTAATAAAATCAATAACAAAGACATGTTGAGTGAGTAAAAACACAAAGGTATACTTTTTGTGAGTTTTTAATACCATTCAGATATTTAGACTTCAAGGTAATATCATCCATTATACAATATTGTTCAATTTGTTTTCCTGTTCTTTGAAACTGTTACTAGTGATGCTTTTACAAAGTTCATCTGAGTATTTTTCTTAGTATTTTCTAAGTATTTTTCTTAAATTCTAATTTGAAGAATAAACAGTTTTGTATACTTACTTATATTGGGCATATATTAAATTATTAAATATTTATGGAATATTAGAGTTAATAAGAAATATATTACCTATAATAGGTAAATCTTCTAGTGAGTGTCTTTGTTTATTAATTATGTAATTTGATAGTCACTACCTGCTTTTTTTAAAAGACAAGATGCTTGTAAATACATACACACACACACACATATAAATGAGGTAAAAATTTATTTAAATATTGGGAAGAAGAAAAATAAGCATAGGAGAGATAAGATAAAATCAGAAATAAAGTTGCCCAAATATATGTTACATATTATATATAAAATATATATCTCCTATATGAGATGAATTACACAATTTTATTTAAGTTTCTAAAAAGTCAATGCAAAGAGAAAGGGGGTATCAAATATTCCATTCTTGATGTCTAAAGGATACAAACTGGTAAGACATAAATATATACGGAAATGCTATCTAAGATAGTTTTCTCTTATGGATTCCCTTAAAACAACAGTTTATAATGGAAAGAACAATATCTTCACAACACCCTTATAAAAAATACTGATTGAAATTTACCAGGAGTTTTTCTCATAAGTTATCACAGTTTAGGACAATATTCTGAAGAAAAATGTATTAAACAAACTCTATAGGTCAAATGAAGTGATCTTAAAATTAGGGTTGGCAAATTTAGCAAATAATAATATAGGATTTCCAGTTAAATATGAATTTCAGATCAACAAATAAGTTTAGGACAAATATGTCCCAAATACTGCATGAGATACAGTTATACTTAAAAAAATTATTCATTGTTTATCTAAAGTTAAAATTTAACTGTATTTTTTCTAGTTACTCTATGTGGCATAAAGTTCAGTTGGCCAGGTTTAATCCAGAGAAATATGTTAACATGTTGAAGAAATAAGTACTGAGCTGAATGGCCTTCAGAATATCTTTTATAAAAATTAATAGCTTTCACCTGAGTTTTTGGTAAACATCTAGTCATGGCATGTGATCTGTATATTCATTCAGGGACCCATACTTATTAATGCTTATGTCACCATCTTGAAATTTGAATCATTTTTAAACAAGTTAGTCACCATTTTCGTTTTGCACTGGAACCCATAAATTTTGTAGCCAGTCTTCTATCTAGCAGCCATAAATTCAATGTTGGGTTTGGAACTGTAGCACTTTTAAGCTGTTGGTTCAGGAAACTGAAATGCTTCCACAGCATCTGTAGGAAGAACTGAGATCCCTGTAGGGAAGTCACAAAGTTTAAGGACTAAAGTCTGAACAGAGAGCCTTTCCAGATACATATTGAGGTTGGTCAGGGAATTACCACAGGACCAATGGTAAGGACAAAGAAAATCTGATATCCCTATCAAAATGAAAAGTAAAGGAGTGAAGGAATTAAGAGAAAAATAGTGATTGTATCTAAATTGCACAGAAATATCCCTACTTTGAAAAATATATTTCTAACAATCTCTAAGCTAAAAGAACTATTTTGAAACTATGGTCTTTTATATTCTAAGAGGTTTTTTTTCTTTTATTATTCTTTAACTTCTCTGACTCTTCCTCTTAATATACTCCTCTATTCTTTTTCTATTGTTAACTAATTCATTTTCTTCCTCCTGCCTATTAAAGTAAGCATTTCCTAGTGCCAATATATTAGCCACTTGCTGTTTACTTCATACATGCTCTGTCTCAGATAATTCATTTCCACTGTCTCACCCGCTCTCATTAGAGTACAGCTCCAGAAGAACAGGATCATTCAGCCATTTTTTTTTCCCTTATAACCTTAGTACCTGGCACTGTACCTTTGCATGTGGAAGACAACCAAAGGTATTTCTAACCTGTGATACTACAAAGTGTAGAAGAAATAAATGAATGAACTTTACTTTTTGTCTGTGCATAAATCCTGAGACTAGATGTTTGTATATGGCCTCTCTCAAAAGCTTCAGAAATGACTTTCAAACACTTACAGGATATATCTAAATGAACACCAAACCGTTGCCTCAGACTTAAGAATAATCTCAATTAGCATCTGTGATTCCATCAATGATTTTATTATTCCTTGAAGAAAATCTAATTTTTCTTTGATTTCTCTCTCTTCCTTGATGCTCAGAGGAGATAACAGAAAATCTAGGGAGTCAATCACAAAAAAATATATCCAAAAATGCAGTATCATACTCGGAGCTCATGGGCTATATTTAAAATATTATAGAAATAAGAAAAAACACGTAAAACAAATGAATTCACAGCAAATTTCAGACAGTGCAAAGGTTGAGCAAGATCTTGGAGATAAGTTTAATTTTACCATGCAAAATTATTTTCGGAAATTCATTTCTTAGTTACTCGAGGAAATGACAGAATATCGTGTAGGTTGGATACTATTTAAAAGGTTTCAAAACCTTGAGGAACAGATTGTAGCCAAAACACATATATTATATGCATGTGTTGCGGGTTTTGGTGGGGGCAAACAGGAGGGACTGAAGATGAGGCTGAAGATCTGTTTCAAGTATTTATTTATTTTCTTTAATATTATTGCTAATTTAAATTAACTTCCTTTTCTGGTTGAAAAGCAATGCATATTTATTGTAGAAGCCTTCCTTACCTGGCAGCTGGACTTACAGCAAGCAGCTCCTTCCTTGTCTCATTGGCCTTTAAAATGGATTGCCCTCATTCCATTCTGCATACCCTCTCAGGATTGTAGATGCAGACTGTGATTGTTCCTGACACTCTTCTAATTAATGCTACAGATAGGGTATTTGCTAGATTTACCTTGGCTAATGCAGTGGTTCACAACCCTGCTGCTTTATAAAAACATCAATGCCCATAGATTTTACCACCAGAGGTTTTGATAAATTGATCTGAGGTAGGTTGGTTTCTGATGGCAGCATAGATTGAAAATAAAACCTCTCAGGTCATGTTAATGTGCAGAAAGGATGAAGATCACTGAGTTAATCAATATCTGCTTCTTGCCTCACCATCCACATTTGGTTTAAACATTTCCATCTTCATGAATCAGACTAAACTATTCTCAGCCAAATTTCTCTTATGTAAAGCTAAAATGGGCCTTTATGTATCCTTTACCCACAGAACTATTTCTAACCTGTGATACTACAAAGAATAAGGTTATTCTTTTCCACATGCTGATCAGTTAATTACTTGAATATTGTTGACATGGTTTTCCTGAGTAGTCTTTTCCCCAAGTAAAACACAGAATTAAAAAAAAAAAGATAAAATTGATGTTTTGCTGTTAGCTTGGCCCATTCCTGGTTGAACATAGAGCTTGTCACATTCCTGGGCTCAGAAAGGTTTACATTTTAAACATCTTGCATTCCTGAAATTCATAGTTTACAAACAAACTCAGATAGCTTTGGGTCATGCAAAAGGCCAAAACATTTTTTTTTCCTTGTTATCAAACTCAGGAATGCCTGGCCTATGTCAAAATGACTGAAACATTATCCAACTGGAATTTTTTACTTTAAATAATTATTTATGGATAAGTACATAAACCCTATAATATACTACACCTTAGGCTATAGAAGTATAAAATATAATATTTATGCTATATATTATAGTATAACTACTTCAAATACTTCTCTTTTTGTTTTGGGGCCCCACTTATTTTCAAAGATGGATTCCCTTTCATTTTGTTATATGACTGTAAGAAGAAGAAAAAGACCACTCGAATATCAAAATTATCTATTAGCTTTTTTAAAATAATACTCAGACCTTCCATCTTTCAATGACAATTTTTTTTTCTGAGTCCTTTTTTTTTCTTTCTTTTTTTTTATTTTTTATTAATTTATTTACTTTTTAAATACATTTGTCTCTGCCTTCCCCCCACCTCTTTCCCTTGCCCACTCCCACCTTCCCTCAATGACAATTTTTAAAAAATTTCTTATTGATTATGTTCACTCTTTTGTGTATGTGTTCCCTTACTTCAAGTGCTGTCCCTCAGTGAGGACTAGAATGGGACTTTAATACTCTTGCTCCAAGGAGAGTCTCTGACCAATTTTGTAAGCTAGGTCTTTGATAACCCATTTAAAATTTCAGCGATGAGAACACGCCTACAGATTATGAGCACACATCTCTCTTCTGGTTGATACTGGACCATTAATTATAACACAACCCATTTTCAATTGTCCATGGAATAAAGCCTAAAGACTAGCAGATACTCAAGATCATCAATAATCAGTTCCCAATTTAACCTTTCTTTCGTTATTACCCATGTCTCCCTAAATGAATTCCTTATGAGACCAGTGTCATAAATATCTCTTTAAATCATGTCAGGGATATTTCTGTCTGTACAACCCACTTATATCATTTCCTCCTTAATGGAGTGAAGCTGCTTCCCATTCAGAGAATCCTTTCTGCCTATACATAATTTACTCAACATCCAAATACCAGCATAAACCCTGTCTTTTTTGTGAAATTTTCTCAGAGTTCTAATCTTCACAGACCTTATACTTTCTTTGAACATCTGTTGCCTTTATTGTCTCTAGTGGCAGTTGGAGCAGCAACAAAAATAGTAATCATTATTTAATAAAAGTTACCACTTTACTGAGCACTCTACCAAGCAGTTCATGTATATCTTTAACACTAATGGGTAGATTTTATTTCACCTGTTTTATAGATGAGGACACTGAGGATCAAAGAGGCTAAGTGAGTTTCCCAATATAACAAAGCTAGTAAGAAGTAGAGTTAAAATTCAATTCCTGGTCTTCCTGACTATACAATATAGAGTCAGCTTATTTCTATGCCCTGTTTGGTCCTGAATAATGTACTGAGCTGTATTATTATTTAACTTTCTATATCTGGTATAGTTTATGTTTAACTTGAAGAATAGTAATCTAGAATGAATCAGTTTCGTGTTAATACTTTTTATTGAGTTTAGCTATATTAAAGCCTGAAATAACCCTAGAAACACTGTGGCATTTGCTATCCAAAGTCAATTTATACCTCTTACTATTCAACTGCTATCTCTTTCTTTTTTCTGGTTTTTTTTTTTTTTTTTTTTGGAATTTAATTAACCACATTCTAATTAAGGGATTGCCTCTATACAAGATCTACATGTTTTAGAAAGTATGAATTGGACACAGATGTGTCAAATGTGAGTTGGCCATAGTTCTTTGGTGATTTTTTACTAAGAAATTCTCTTTCCAGTGACTTTTCTGAATGGCTTGGCTCTTTCACCTTACCATAGCCTGTCCCATAGCTTGTAACCATTATTACCCTCTGCCAGTCTCTCTTGTGCTTCTGGCAGTCTTGCCTTCCCCAAATAGTGTTCTTTGTACTAAACAATCAATTATAGTTCCATGTCATGTCCACCCAGAGCTTTGCTCTTCTTTCAAGGTTGTGGTTAAAATGTGTACTAATGAATGCTCTTTCTCCAGTTCCCTTATCCTTCCCATAGAAACTTGCATGCATTTAATGCAATGGGTGACCTGAATGTTGTCATTCCTGGCATTACAAAGGACTTCTGGAATCAGAACTTTTCACCCCTCTTAAAATCAGAGAATGTATTTAGCCTCTGCCAAAGGTCCTACTGTGTGACTTAGTCTCATGATTTCTGACAGAAAGCAGAGAAAGAAAAGAGCACATCTGAGTTGGTTTCAGTGCTGGAACTTTCTCAATTTAATACAATGCAAAATGTATCTAATAGAATAGAATCTTTTCTAACTTCATGTCAATTAAGACAGAGTAGAAGATATTGACTTTAATAATTATATATAAATATTATATATACATATAACTTTTTCTTTGATTTCTTTTTTTAAATATATAATCTTTATTATATATGTTTTCATTACCCTTTAGTCCCCTTATACCCTTTTCCCAGCAATCATCGCCCTAAATTACATTGTGATAGCTTCTTTTATTTGAAATATTTTATGTATTTTAAGATAAGTAATTAGCTAATCCTCTAGCACTCTTATAATGCAGCACCATGTTATTAACCTCATTTCATCAAAGATAAACTTTACTGGCTTCTCCTTTAGCCTTTCAGAAAGACCACGGAGAATAGTAGAATTAGAAGAGCTTAAATGTAATCTTTATAGTCATGATGGTTTCTTTGAATAAATATGGTGGTAAACAAGGGTAAGAAGTCTAAGCTTAGAGAGGATTTAGCTCTGCATATGAGGTCAGTGGAGTGTTTGAATAAAGTAGCATTGCCAAGTATTAAGTTTGTCATTGACCTCATCTTTCAGAATAATATATGTCCAAAATATAATAAATACATTTTAAGTCAAATTAATCTTTATATTTTCTTTTAAGTCAAGTTTACTTTTATTGTTATTGATAATTTTAGGAAGGGGTATCAAATCTCTATAACTAATGTTATTACTTTCATTTATTTTATATACCTAAAAGAAAAAATACGGTCCCTCAAACCCAATTAACTTGAGGAATATAAAATTCCTCTTAGGAACATAAATTTTAAAACAGTTAATCTAATTAATGTGAACTATGTATAATACATATGAGATGCATATATTTCAGGAACTTTCAGCCATAAAGGAAAAAGCTTTTGACTAATGACTAAGAAATAGCCCTGCCTGCTTGATTCATTATGGATTAGCAGTGTGAGTCATGAGTACCAAGGTCCAGTGGCAGGTTTGCCACATCATGACTATCACATGACTATGCTGAAAGGCATAGCTTCTTAAGCTCTAATTTCATAATTATAATTAATGGTTCAAGGTAAGATGGATTAGGCATCAGTGGTTATAAGGCTTTCAGCAAAAACCTGAAACATATGAAACTTTTTTTTTTTTTTTGGTGGTTTAGAGTCTGCTGAGGGCAGATCATATAAGGTAATAAGTTAATATTGAAGGGACTATCATTTTAGTTTTAAGACATTAAGATTATAATAGCAGTGTGACTTTTTTGACTCTTATGCTATTTTTGTTTCACGAAGACCTACATTTCAAGAAAGGCTTACTTTCTAGTTATTTTTCATTTGGAAGATTCACATACCTCCCATGGTGCAAATGAAAAGAGAGTATCAATGTTGTACCTATACTACACACACTACACAAATACTTTTTACTTGATTGACTCACTGATTAATGTACATGGGAGACAATTGCCATATTTTCTGATTGAGTTGAGTGTCTTTGACTGACAGGTAAGGTAATTTCACTGTTTATAGTACATGACTTTGGATTTCCTGACAGGTATTATAAATAATGAATAAATTGATAAATTAATATTTTAATGATTTAAATTATAGCTAATAATTTTAGCTTTACATCTAATTAACTTTTTCCTCAATCTCTGATTAATTTTTTGCACCAATGGAGGGAAACAATGACATGGATAACCTGAAACAAGAGATAATTTTTAATGCATGTTTATAAATTAATGCTTAATTCTGAAACTGAAGAGTAGTCTATTTTATATTCTGACCCATTATAAAATTTGTAAGGGTACAGATCCTGACCTATTTTACTATGTCTCTAGGATATAGATCAGCGTCTGGCATATATCAGGTATTTAAAAATATAAGTAGAATCAAAGTGAATAACACAACACTAATAAGGTCTGTACTAGTAAATCAGGAAAGTAATCTGATCCAAATTATTTAGCTATAAGGGACTCTATGGTTCACTTCATGCTCAAAACTGACTAGTAAACATTATAGTTGTATACCTCTTGTTACGTGTGTGCTTTGAATATTTACTTTTAAATGTTCAACCAGAGATGAGAAAAACATCAAATAGCCCCTATGTTCTTAGTGTCTGCTCAATTCACTACATTTTATAGCAGTAATACTCTGAGTTGCATGGCAATTATTCCAAAAATGTTTTAGGTTAAGTTTTTGTCACTCTCACAAAATTTTCCTAGTTTGTAAGATCTAATATTTGCAGCACCTGTCTGTGAACCTGAATATGATCCATGTTCTCTGACAGTAAACTCCAATAGTACTGGCACGAACCCAAACATTTCATCATCTTCTTTCATGTATTTGTTTTATCTTTGTTTGATGTGTGTTGAGTGCTCATAAATTTTGCCTAGTCCTGTGTTCTAGGCACAATCAGTGAATAATAAGTAGAAGGGTAATAAAATAATGTAATAACATTTATTGGATTGCATTTTTATGGACAAAGTCTTCTACCCACTAAGAAATTAAACTGCACATGTGGCTTTAGTGGTTCAGTGCAAATCATTGCTTAGTCACCTCTAGATTATTTTCTTTGCATTTTATTCATAAATTAGTATGCATCCTTTCTGCCACCCAGAAGAAAAATAATTTGTCACCTGATAGCTATAGTATTTGTTTAGAGTAGGGTTCAGGGCTTGCTCCTGTGAAAGTAGTTTTCTCCTGATCAGCAACCACACACTTTCCATTAGGCAAACATTTTAAAGCATTTGGATATCAATTAATGGATTAGAGAACATTTATATTTCACCTATTATGAACCAGGGTGGTTGGGAAGAACAGAGTCCAAAAGGAAAAGAAAAAAGAAAATTTTGCCTCCTACTTTAAATAATTACAGTCTAATACTTGAAAAAAAGTGAACAAACATGGTCCAAACTAAAGGATTATTACAAATGGTACACAGAGAGCAAGGTGCTGGGTGATTTTTTTATATTTGAAAATATTGAGACTTTAAGATAATAGCATTGATGGTACAAGTTCTAACACTTACCTGTCAAAGTTTTGATCATTGCCCTAAGCCCAGGAAGCTCTCCTGTCTAGACATTTAAGACATTTTATATTGAAATAAGATTGGTAGACAGTACAGTCATGTTAAATGAGGATTTCCATCATTACTGTTAAGCTAGAGAAGACATCTCCATGCTAAAAGGAACTACACTAATGAAAATGGAAGGGATCATCCAAGGGTGAGAACACAAGTTATTTATAAAGTGAGAAAAGAATAAAATCAGCATTTACTGCAGATGAGGCTGTTTTAGACACAAAGTGGAGTATTTCTATGTCCAGAAAGAAAAGATAATTATAGATAAAGACAAAGAAGTATGTTGAGCTAAAAATAAGAGAAGTATGGGAGCCCACTCTCGATGGATTTCAAAGCCATCAGCTGAGACAGAGGGCTACAATGATGGGGCAAGACTTGAGAAAGGAGATGGGCAATTGCTATTGTGTCTTCCTTGAAGAATAACCAAGTGATCAATGGAATAATTGCACAGGAGGGAATGGACCCTCCTGAGACTTGACCAGTCATTTCTGCTTTTGGTCTAATACTGGTTAGGGGTGCACCATTTGGAGTTATCTAGGACAGGGATTGATAGAACAAGCATAATAGGCATGAGGGAGGTGTCCCTGGGTTGGTGGAAGGTCAGCCCTGGGGGCTGCACATTTCTGCTGCTGTTGGGAGACCAGTGTGAATGCTGCTGCTTCTAATTTATCAGTAAGGCTGACCAAATCCACCATTAGTATTTTCCCACTGTCCTATTGGAAGATAAAAAGGATTGGTCTTTCTCCCTTGCACAAACTCAGGTTTATTGAGGATTCCTCTTGCCTTTATTCAAATGCTGAAAAGTATGTTAATATCCTTTATATATGAGTCATAAGAAAGTAGCTAGTGGAACTTTTGTGAATTACAGTAGACAGGATAAGTACTGCTTCTTAATATAACACAATGTATTACTTAAAAAAGAAAAAAATAAGGAACCAATTGCAAAGAACAGCTAATTTCATGAAAAAATAGAGGATTTCAAAAATTATTTTGAATCAGGCACATTATAAAGTTTTGTCTCTGATGTGAAAGAGATAAGAAAAGATTGAACAAGTTTGACTTTTCAGAAGCTTTTATGTACAGGGAATGTTGCTTCAGAATTCATCTTTTTCCAGTGGCATCTACCCTGAGGGCATCCAGTAACATTGTACTTGAAAATGAATGTCCAGCCAGTCATACAATAGCAGAAAATCTTCTGTAGACCCTGTCAGTAGAATAAATAAATATCTTCCAAAAAGTGTATCCAGTTACCACCAATTCATAATATCATCTTTCTGATTTTCTAACCAGTTCAGTAAAGGAGATCATTAAATTGTCCCTACTATTATGTACAGCCTATTTAAATATTTATATATTAATGTATAAATTAAGATTAATCACAGTAGATGAAGTATCAGATATATTCTGGCACTACACTGTTTTAAAGATAAATTCAAATTGTGAGCAGCTTTCTGTCTTTAAATTTAGTTTGAAGAGATTTAATTGTTTTTTCATATGTGGAGACAGTGTCATGGAAAAACATTCTACTAGAAACTACATTTCTTTCATTAATTATGATGATGACTGACGAGTCTAAATTTGATCAAGTTATATAAAATTTCTGTTCTTTTATTCCTTTATGGACAAATCAGTATAACACCTTTTATACCTACTGCATGTGGATGTTGGAAGAATCAGATAAGGTAACAAAAGGAAAGGCCTCTGAGCCTGCAGTCCCTATGTACGTATGCATGCATGTATGTATATATATATACACCTAAACAAAGAAGACAAGAAATGTAAATTTCAAAAATGTTTACCTAAATACAGTGATTTCCAGTAACAAGTTAAATGCTGTATACATCACAGTTAACTCCCTAGGCAATGTAGAGTCTATAGAAATATTGGATTTTTGCTGTATCAAATATGGCTTTGAATAAATAACTTGAAATATAGATTTTTTGGGGGGTTTACAATGACTTTTGTTGCAGTAATGGATCTAAGGCTGATAAAAGAAACACCTACACACACAAATACACACAGAGTAAATTTTTTCCATAGTTAATTTTAAAAGATAGATATGTCAGTAATTTATAAATATATTAAGTTTATTTGTCAATTAAATAATTGTCAACACCATAAGTAGTTTAGTAGACCTTTCCATAATTATATTGGCACCACAGTGGCTATGTACAGAATTACAGAATTACTTAAATGACTATGTGAATGCTGCTAATTTCATTTTCTAATCTGGGTTTTCTCTTCTGGTTACTAAAATGTTTAATATTATTCCTTGACTGGTATGGCTCAGGGGGTTGGGAATAAATCCATGAATGAAAGGTTACCGGTTCGATTCCCAGTCTGGGCACATGCCTGGGTTAGGGGCCAGGTCCCCTGTTGGAGGCGTGTGAGAGGGAACTGATGGGTGTTTCTCTCTCACATCAATGTTTCTCTACCTGTCTTTCTCCCTCCCCTTTCCTCCCTCAAAAAATAAGTAAATAAAATGTTTTAAAAATAAAAAAATGTTCAATATTTTTATATAAATTGTTCAGTGTCTATGAAAATGAACAAATTAAATTTGAAGTCAAATAAATTATAAAGACTACATATATTTTAAGGGTATATAAAAACTCTCCAGAATTTTATTTTGGCTCTGTGGTAATAGAAAATAAATTATTATGTGGTTTATTTAATTAGTATTTAAAATTAACTGTCACCTTAATACAAAAATTGAACTGTTAAAAGGCTAAGAGTAATCCTGTATTGAAGAAAATAATTTGTAGTCTTGTATTTCTATAGTTTTAAACTATATGACAATATATGAAGATATTTTAAAAAGTAAAATAAAATCCAAGAGATAAAAATATACCAAAAATCTAATAAAAATTATAGTAAGTTATTCTGTAGATACTGAAAAACTGATTGCAAATGGAAGAAAATGGAAGAAAAAAAACAGAATAACCACACAATAGTGAAGGATAAAAACAAAGTCAGAATATTGATGCCACCAGACTTCAAAATTTACTATATAAAGCTACACTAATCAAGACAGCATAATATTGACTAACTAATGAATAAGTAAATCCATGCTATAGAATTGAGCACCCAGAAATAGACCTATACTAATATAGTTATCTGATCTTTGACAAAGGAGCAAAGGTTAATCAATGGAGATATTATTGCCTTTTCAATAAATGGTGCTTGAACAACTAGACATCCATACACAGAAAAATACATCTACACACAGACTTTATACCTTTTACAAAAATTAATCCAAAATGGATCATAAACCTAAAGTTAAAATGCGAAACTATAAACTTTTAAGATTATGACATAACATAGTTACATCTACATGATCATGAATTTAGCAATATCTTTTTAGATTCAACCCCTAAAGCATGATTCATGAAAGAAAAACTTGTAAGTTGGACTTCATTATAATTAAAAACGTGTGCTGTGTAAAAGACACTGTTAAGAAAATGAGACGACAAGTCACAGACTGGGAGAAAGTATTTGCAAAGGCATATCTGATAAAGGACTGTTGTCCAATATACAAAGAACACTTAAAATACAACAATAAGAAAATAAAAACTCAAAGCCAGTGGGATTTATCCTGGGGGTGCAAGGTTGGTATAATACTCCCAAATCAATAAATGTGATACCTCACATAAACTAAATGAAAGACAAAATCACATAAACATATGAATAGATGCAGATAAAGCATTCAATAAAATCCAGCTGCCATTTATGATAAAAATTCTTAGCAAAGTGGGAATAGAGGTAGCATACCTGAACATAATAAAGGCTATATTTGAAAAAAACTATAACTAACCTTATTCTAAATGGGCAAAAACTAAAAGTGGTCCACTTAAGATCAGGAACAAGACAGGGATGTATGCATTCACCACTTTTATTCAACACAGTTCTGGAAGTCCTAGATACAGCAATCAAATAAGAAGAATAAATAAAAGCTATCCAAACTGGAAAGGAGGAAGTAGAGCTGTCATTCTTCACAGATGACATGATATTATACATAGAAAACAATAAAGACCCTACCAAAAAGCTACTAGACCTAATAAATAAATTTGGCAAAGTGCCAGGATACAAAATCAATACCCAGAAATCAATGGCATTTTTATACAATAATAATGAGCTATCATAAAGAGAAAGTAAGAAAACAATTCCATTTATAATTATAACAACAAAAACAATTAAACTACCTAGGAATAAATTCAACCAAGGAGGTAAAATACCTGTACTCAGAAAACTATAGGCCACTGAAGTAAGAAATCAAGAAAGATATAAATAAGTGAAAGCATATACCATGTTCATAGAGTGGAAGAATTAATATCATTAAAATGGCCATTCTACCCAAAACAATCTATACATTTAATGCAATTCCTATTAAAATACTAATGGCATATTGCACAGAACAAGAACAAATATTCCAAAAATTTATGGAAACAAAAAGTCTATAAGTAGCCTTAGAAATCTTGCAAAACTATACTATAAGGCCACTGCAATAAAAACAGCCTAATACTGGCAGAAGAACAGGCATATAGATTAATGGAACAGAAAAGAGAGCCTAGGAATAAACCCACATCTGTTTAACAAAGGTAGCAAGAGCATACAATGGAGCAAAGATAGTCTCTTTAATAAATGGTGTTGGGAAAACTGGACCAGCACATGCAAAAAAAGAAGAAGGAGGAGGAGGAGGAAAAAAAAGAAACTCAACCACCAACTTATACAATACACAAAAATAAACTCAAAATGGATAAAGGACTTAATGTAAGTCATTAAACCATAAAAATCTTAGAAGAGAATATAGCCAGTAAAATCTCAGATATATTGCCTAGAGCACTGGAAACAAAGGAAAATATAAACAAACAGGACTACAACAAATTAAAAAAGTTTCTCTACAGCTAAAGGAACCATCAGAGGCATTTGAAAGGATACTCAGCATCACTAGCCATCAGAGAAATGCAGATCAAAACCACCATGAGGTACCACCTCACACCGGTCAGAATGGCCATCATAAACAGATCTACAAACAACAGGTGCTGGCGAGGCTGTGGAGAAAAGGGAACCTTAGTCCACTGTTGGTGGGAATGCAGACTGGTGTGTCCACTGTGGAAAGCAGTGTGGAATTTCCTCAAAAAGCTGAAAATGGAACTGCCTTTTGATCCAGTGATTCCCCTGCTGGGACTATACCCTAAGAACACCAAAACACCAATACAAAAGAACCTATGCATCCCAATGGTCATAGCAGCACAATTTACAATAGCCAAGTGTTGGAAGTAACCTAAATGCCCATCAGTAGATGATTGGATCAAAAAATCATGGTACATATATACAATGGAATACTACACAGCAGAAAGAAAAAAAGAACTACTAAACTTCACGACAGCATGGATGGAACTTGAGAGCATTATGCTAAGGGAAATAAGCCAGGGGGCGAAAGACAAATACCATATGATCTCACCTATAAGTGGAACCTAACCAACAATGCAAAGATGCAAGGAAAATAAGACCAGCAACACTGAAAGGAAAAGAAATCAAGAGAGACAAGAGGGAAGGAGGGAGGGCGGGCGGGGAAAAGGAAGGGAAGGGGAAAGTCAAGGAACATATAGCAAGGACTCATGGACAAAACCAAAGGGGAAGAGCTGAGGGAGGGAAAGGGGAGGGGGCAAGGGAAAGTGGTGGGGGGTAGGCAGAGACAAATGTATTTGCAAAAATAAATTAAAATAAAATTTAAAAAAAAGAAAGACAAAGAGGGAACCCACTGTATGGGAGACCATTTTCACCAATGATACAACTGACAAAGGTTTAATCTCCAAAATGTACAAAGAACTAATACAACTCAACACCAGGAAGACAAACAATCCAATTAAGAAATGGGAAAAAGACCTGAATAAACACTTCACCAAAGAAGACATACAGATGGCCCATAAACATATGAAAAAATGCTAAACAACACTAATTATCAGAGAAGTGAAAATTAAAACCTCACATCTGCTGGAATGACTACCCTAAATAAATCAACAAACAGCAAGTGTTGGCAAGAATGTGGAGAAAAGGGAACCCCTGGGCACTGTTGGTGGGAACGCAGTCCAGTGCAACCACTGGGGAAAATAATATGGAGTCTCCTTGAAAAATTAAAAATGAAACTCCCTTTTGACCTGGCAATTCCTCTTCTGGGAAATATATTCTAAGACTCCTGAAACACCAATACAAAAAAATATATGCACCCCTATGCTTATAGTAGTGCTATTTACAATAGCCAAGATTTGGAAACAGCCTAAGCACCCATTTGTAGAAGAGTGTATAAAAAGGCTGTGATATAGTTACATAACAGAATACTACCCAGCAGTGAAAAAGAAGGAACTCTTACATGTTGCAGCAGTGTGGATGGACCTGGAGAAAATTATGCTACGTGAATTAAGTCAGTCAATGAAAGACAAATACCACATGATCTCACTTATATGAGGAATCTATTGAACACAATAAACTAATGAACAAAATAGTAACAGAAGCTTAGATAATACATGAAACAGACTGACAGCTGCCGGAAAGGAGGTGGGGAGCAGGATGAAAGATAGTGAAGGGATTAACAAAAGAATATTTATGCAAAAGCCATGGACACAGAAGACAATATGGAGATTGAGTTTTGAAGGGGAGAGGTGGAACCAGGTGGAGGTGGGAAAGGGGAGAAAAAGTGGAACGACTGTAATAGCATAAACAATAAAAACACATTTATTTTTAAAATGGGCAAAATAATCAGAGCATAACCCTCACCAAGAATATATACAGATGGCAAAGAAACATATGAAAAGATACTACACATTATATATCTGAAATACAAATTAAGAACACAGTGAGACATCTATCAGAATGGCTAAAATTCAAAACATTGGCAACATCAAATGCTGGTGAGGATGTAGAGCAATAGGAACTTTCATTCTTTGTTTGTGGGAAGGCAAAATTGCGTAGCCATTTTGGAAGACAGTTTGTCAGTTTCTTACAAAAGTAAGCCTAATCTTACCATATGATCCATGAATCATTTCTTTTTAAAAAAAAATGTAATCCTTATTGTATTTTTTCCAGTACCATTTAGTCCCCTTACACCCCTGCTGTCCAGAAATCACATTTCTTGGCACTTACTAAATGATTGTTAAAAAAAATCCCTGATGTTTACACAAAAACCCACAAAGAATGTGTATAGCCATTTTATTCATAATTGTTAAAACACAGGAGGAACAAAAGTGCCCTTCAGTAGATGAACAAATAAACTGGTATGTTCATACCATGAAATATTATTTAGGAATTTTAAAAAATGAGCCATCAAGCCACATAAAGATATAGGGAAAACTTAAGATCATATTGCTAAGAGAAAGAAGCCAATCAGGAAAACAAACAAACATACAACTATATACTGTTTGATTCCAGTTGTATAACATTCTGGGAAGACAATATTACAGAGACAGTAAAAAATATCAACAGTTGCTAGGAGTTCATGGGAAGGGAAAAAGGAATGAATGTGTGAAGTACAGAATTTTTTGGACAGTGAGACTATAATATTGTAATGGTGTACATGTGTCATATATTTGCTCCAACCCACAGAATATACAACACAAAAAGTAAACTCTATAATATAAACTATGAACTTTCATTATAATAATCTGTCAATATTAGCTCAAAAATTGTAATAAATGTACCACATTAATGCAAGATGTTAATAATGGGGGATACAATGTATGAAGGAAGAATTGTTGGGGTATGAGAGGCCTATTTTTCACTCAATTCTTCTGCAAACCTAATAGTGTTCTAAAAAATAATGTCTATTAATAAAAATAAATCTAATGAGAAAATAACCAAGAAGAAAAAATAGAATGTTACCTAAAATGTATTAATATTGTTATAAAATTGGAATTTATTCAAAATATCTCATAAACATTAAGAGAAAATGATGGCCATCCCACTTCTGGGAATATAGCTGAAGGAACGCAAAACATTAATTCAAAAGAACATAAGCATCCCTATGTTCATTGCAGTGTTATTTACAATCTGCAAGATATGGAAGCAGCCCAAATATCCATCACTACATGAGTGGATAAAACAACTACTGGACATTTACACAATGGAATTCTACTCAGCCATAAAAAAGAAGAAAATTTTACTTTTGAAAGAGCACAGGTGGACCTGGAGGAGATTATGCTAAGTGAAATAAGCCAATCAGAGAAAGACAAATACCATGTGATTTCACTTATATGCAGGATCTAATGAACAAACCTAACTAACAAGCAAAACAGAGACAGACTCAGATGGAGAGCAGATGACAGCTACTAGGGGAGGTTTGGGGGTAGTGGGATTGAGCAAAAAGGAGAAAGGACTCATGGACAAGGACAACAGTGTGGTGATTGCTGGGAGAAGGGGGGTGTAAGGGACTAAATGGTAATGGGAAAAATACAATAAAGATTACATTTCTTAAAAAAGAGAGAGAAAATGGTAGTTGCAGTGGAGCCTTTTATATAACCTAAGGAGAAATAAATTTGAATGATGTTCAAATTACTTTTCTAATATCTCCTAGCAATTCCTGGTATCTTTTTCTTTTATATTTAATTCATGACATAGACATGAACATAGTTAAAATGAATAACTGTGTACTACATTTTTTCAGCACTTTGAAAACAAAATATTTTGAGCATTAAGTATGAGTGAAATTAGTTTAAGAGGCAAGATATACCTTGACAGCATGCTTTGATACTTTGGACATTTAAAATATAACATACTGGTTCATTTCAGAGAATGAAATATCTCTAATTTATTGGGAACTCCTTTTACCCAAACACAAAATATGTAATTTTTGTAAATTTTATCTTCAGTTACTAAGCATTAAAAAACTCTATTATCTAACAGAATTAAATTTTATTTAGTACACAGTCTGTCTAATATAAGTGTATTGTAAGATTATCTATAAATATCAAAGCATAATGAGAGTTTGTCCAATAGGATAAAAATCACTCTCCATTTTAGGATATCTTTTGGTATAGTTAACATATACCACCTGGATGGTGGGTGGATTATGGGGTCTAAGGGGCCTGAGATTTATGGAAAAATCTGTGCAAATGGCAATTGTGTGCAAATTTTTACATAAAGGTATTTTGTGGGGTTTTTTTTCTTGAGAGACAATTCATAACTCTCATTGAGTAATGAAGAGGTCTGTCTATATATTACATAAATAATTAATAAATATATTTTTCTTCTAGGGTAGATGCGACTTTATTAAATTAATAATCATCCAAGTATTTGTTATGAATTTATTCAGCAGTATGTATTGACCACCTATTCTATTGTACCTTACTATTCCTGAAAAAAAAATTTAAAAAAATGCATTTCTTGCCTTCAAGGTTGTTCTGTTAGAATATTGAAAGTAAATAAATGTATACAGTAAAATGTTAAATTTTAAGTTTGTACAAAACACATTGATCAGAGAGATGAAATTGCATTTAAACATAGACTTTAAGAAGAACTTTAGTCTGTAAAATTTGTAATAACCCCAGTAGCAGAGGGGATAAAGGGTGTGAGTTAGATGCACTGGGCATGGAGAGCCTTCCAGGCAGAGGAATTAGTACGTGTAGAGACAGAGAGAACTCAACAGGGCTGGGGAGTTCAGGGAACTACAAGAAATTCTTGTTATTGAAGCTCTCAGTATGAGGCATGAAACGGAAGATGGTGAAGCTGGACTTGAAGGTAGATAACGTATCCCAGAGAGCTTCTCATCCAGGGAGGAAATAACGATTTGATTTTCAGCCTGTATCAGAACTTCTCAAAGGCTGCACAATATTATAAGTATGTTATCAACATCTTTAGTCTTGATATGGTAGGGCAGGAATTGGGGTCTCTGGAGGATGATGGCTGTCCCCTCATTGGGCTGGAACTCCCCATAGTCTCATGTGGCATAAATATAATTTTCTAAGTGTTTTCCTATGTGTCAAAAAGAGAAGTGCTGAGTATGTCATAGATGCACTGAAAATAATGACAATTTTTTCTTTCAAATGGAATATATTTTATTATATTGTTAATTAGTAACTTTATATATATATATATATATATATATATATATATATATACTTACTCTATTTAAGTAAATATATGGACAATACAATAGCTATACTTTTTCATGGGGTAAACTCTCTTTCAGCTACTATGAAATTTTCTATTACAATGTTATCATGAAAATACAAATGAGAGATTTTAAAGTAAAAATAGTATATAGAATTCCACTTCTTAAGCAATAGCTGTTGTCTGGTATTTTCAAATAATCCATATTTTCACTATGGTTTTAATTTTAGTGTACATTTTTAATTAACTTTTTTATTTGGATACAATTTTAGATTCACATACAGTTGTGAGAAATAATAGACAGAGATCTTATATACACTTGACAACATTTTCCCCAATGGTAACATACTGCATAAACTAAAGTATAACAATCAAGATATTGACATTGATTGATTCTACTCACCAATATTATTCAAATTTCCCCAGTTTGATTTGCACTAATATGTGTGTACACATGTATGTGAATTTAGTTCTATCCAATTCTATAAATTGGCACAGGTTCAGGTATTCATCACCACAGTCAACATACTGAACACCACAAAGACTCCTTGGGTTGCCTTTAATAACCACACCGACCTTGCTCCTATACCTGAACCTCTTCCTCCACACTTCCAACTCCAGTTTGGACCTGTGAGACCAGTAATCTCTCTTCAATTTCTTAAATGCTGTCATTTAGAAAATTTTATATAATTATAATTATATGGTATGTAGTCATTTGGGATCTGCTTTTTTTACTCAGCATAATTCCTGGGAGATTCATTCAAATTTTTGCATGTATCACTGGTTTGTTTATTTCGATTGCTGAGTAGTATTCCATGGTATAGATGTACACAGTTTCTGATATCTGATTTATTTTTTCCTAATTTTAATCACAGTGATGATTTTTTTTGTTTCTGTTGTATCCTGGACATTTTGAATATTACATTAGGAGATTATAGGTCTTATTGAAATATCTTATTATAGTTGGCACTCACTCAGTTCCCTGCTAGTTTTGCTGACTGTGGTTCCAAAGATAGTTTACTTGCTTTATTTGGTTCATCTGGGGCTCCCACTCATCCTTGATGGTCCTGCCCAGTGGAGTAGAAGGGGTTTCCTTTTGCTGGGTCATCTGGTGCCTCTAGGTGGGGAAAGGTAGTCTCTGGCCTCTAAAGACAAGGACCATATCCCAAGCCAGGCAGCCTGTTGTGGCAGGATGCCTGGCTACTTGGTGTTCCATTGGGGTAGTCTACACCTCATGGGTGAGGAGAGCACTTGCCCTGAGGTTTATCCCTAGAATGACTTCAGATCAATCTCCCCAGCCAGTGGTGCTGGGCTAACCTAGGTAGTTGGTAGGCTCTTCTTTGAGCCAAGAAAAATGAACCTCCTGGACCACTTTGTGTTGGTAGTTTGTGCTTTCAGAAATGCTTTTCCTGGTTACTTTCTTCTGCTGGGTGAAGGGAAGCAAGATGTTATTTGTCTAGTACTGGGGTTTCTACCCAGTTTGTCTTTTTTTTCCCATTTCGAGAGTTATCTTTCTGTTTCTTTTTGCATTTTTCCTAGGACTTATGTTTGTACATAACAGCTAAGAGCAGGACAAAATGAGTCTACAAAGTCATCATGCCTAGACTTAGATTCTTCTTTACAAAGATAATTTTGATAGCTGTGTAGAGAGTGAGTTGACCATCAGTGAGACAAAGGGACTAGTAGATAGCTATTGCAGTAGTCCAGGGTTAAGATGTACCACTTCAGGTGGAAAAAGTATAACAATCCAAGAGATATTTTGTTGGTTAAATGGTTAAATAAAATAAAATTGTGCCCAACAGCATTGTTTCACTGATTATTTGGAACTTAAAAAAAATACAGGACTCTTCCCTTTTAACTTTGAAATAAAAAGGATGTTAGTGATTCCAGTCAAGACAGAGGGGATAAGTAGACAAGTGTTGCCTCCTCATGCAACCACAGAGAGAATTACAACTGTATCTCAAAACTGATAACCACCAGAACTGTCAGAAGATCAAGCTGTATAGAAGTCCAAAACCAAGGATTTAAAGAAGCCACATTCATCCAGGTGGGAAGGAGGGGTGGAGTCTCAGGGGTGAATCAATTAAATTGGATTCAAATTAACAATTTGGAACATAAGAAATAAACACTCAATCAGAACAGAAAGAAGAAACAAGAATTCAAAAAAATGAGGAGAATATAAGAAGATGCTGCAACATCTCCAAAAGTGCCAACATCCGAATCATAGGGATGCCAGAAGAAGAGAAAGAGCAAGGAATTGAAAACTTATTTGAAAAAATAATGAAAGAAAACTTTCCTAATTTGGTGAAAGAAATAGACATACAAGTCCAGGAAGCACAGAGAGTCACAAACAAGATGACACAAAGAGGACCACACCCAGACACATCATAATTAAAATGCCAAAGGTTAAAGATAAAGAGAGAATCTTAAAAGCAGCAAGAGAAAAGCAGAGAGTTCCCTACAAAGGAGTTTCCATAAGACCAACAGCTGATTTCTCAAAAGAAACTTTGCAGGCAAGAAGGGACTAGCAAGAAATATTCAAAGTGATGAAAAAAAGGACCTACAACCTAGATCACTTTATCTAGCAAAGTTATCATTTAGAAAGGAAGGGCAAATAAAGTGCTTCCCAGACAAGGTAAAGATAAAGGAGTTTATCATCACCAATCCATTATTACATGAAAAATTTGAAAGGACTTCTTTAATAAAAATAAAAAGATCAAAACTATGAACATTAAAAGGGCAACAAATTCACAAGTATCAACAACTGACTCCAAAACAAAACAAAGCAAACTAAGCAAACAACCAGAACAAGAACAGAATCATAGATATGGAAATCATTTGGAGGGTTATCAGCTAGGAGATGGAAGTGGGATAATGGGGGGAAAGGTGCAGAATTAAGAACCATAATTGGCAGGCACATAATATACAGGGGGATGTCAAGAATAGTATAGGAAAGGGAAAATCCAAAAAACTTATATGTATAACCTGTGGAAATGAACTAATTCGGGGGAGATTGCTGGAAGAAAGGGGGGTACCGGGTGGAGGAGGGCAAAAGGGAAAAATTGGGACAACTATAAAGCATAATTAATACAACATACTTAAAAATAATAGTAGTAGTAATAATAATAAAATAATAGAATTAATTATGATGTTAATAATTATTGAGATATTACTTTGTAGTCAATATTGCAATAATGCCTTACATAGACATTGTCATTTAATAATTGTATTCAGTGGCTATTTTTCATAACAGTATTTTAAAATTGACACTGCTATGCTTTAAAGAGGTTAAGAAACTTGGCCACATTGACCCAAGAAGTAAATGGGCCTATAACTTAATTCTTTAAAAAGCAGCAGAAAGAAAAAAAGAACTACTAAACTTCGCGATAGCATGGATGGAACTAGAGAGCATTATACTAAGCGAAATAAGCCAGAGGACGAAAGACAAATACCATATGATCTCACCTATAAGTGGAACCTAACCAACAATACAAAGATGCAAGGAAAATAAGACCAACAGCACTGAAAGGAAAAGAAACCAACAGAGACAAGAGGGAAGGTGGGAGGGGGGGCAGGGAAAAGGAAAGGAAGGGGAAGGTCAAGGAACATATAGCAAGGACTCATGGACAAAACCAAGGGGGAAGAATTGAGTGGGGAGAAGGTGGTGGGAGGCAGAGACAAGTGTATTTGAAAAAATAAATTAATTAAAAAAAAGAAATACATTACTAAAGAATGCCAAGTATAAGTAATTACCATACTTATTTCAACAATCTGGATCTCACAAACATTTTTCTTACTTTTTTTAATGCTTTATTTAGAAATGTCATAATTCTCAAAAATTGGAAAGTTACAGGAAAAGAAGTGGAAATAACACCAAAACAACAATAACAACAAAAAACCTAACAACAAAGCACTGAGTTTTACTTCCTATATGTCTTGAGTATACTGAAATTCATTCACAGAAAGAAGGAAAATAAAACAAATGCTTAGAATTTAGTTTGGGTATATCTCAGCAGGTTAAGCTTAAACTAGAAATAGATTTTCAGATAGTATCCTAGAAATGAATCACAGATATTTAAGGTATATATGTATATTTAGTGACAGCTGTCAAAATGCTTTTGTCAATTATTCAGTTCTGTTGATCTGACTTCATCATTAGGTATATTTGTAGAAAATATGAAATGTGCTCCAAGCAATCACCCCTGATATTGTGTATGTGTTTCTTTAGACTGTTTTTAAAAAAGATATTAAAGAGCAGGAAATGTAAAAAAAAAAAAAAAGCTAAAAACTTTTTCAATTATAGTTGACATCCAATACTACATTTGCATACAGAATAGTGGTTGGGCATTAATATCACTTACTAAGTGATCTCCAGATAAGTCTAATACCCCCATGACACTACATAGTTATTACAATATCATTGACCACATTCTTTATGCTGTATTTTACATCTCCATGACTATTTTATAACTGTCAAATTGTACTTCTTAATCCCTTCACCTTAAACTCTGTGGTTAACTGCCTCTGCATTAAATCAACACATAATTTGTTAAATATAATTTGTTAGCAGCTTGAGGCTCAATTTTAAAACCGAAATAACATAGTATTATAAACATTTTGATATGTGCTATTAAAAGTTCAAATATATTTAGACTGATTATAATCTTATCTGTACATTGAAATAATACCTGTTTTTCCTCATAATCCAGAACAAGACATAACATCTACAAGAAACAATAAATTTGACTATGTACTCATTATAACTCACATCACTGGCTCTTGTATAACTAATAACTGTGTTACTGGCACAAGTAAGAATGATTTCGTGGCCATGAAGAAGTTATATTTAACACTGATTTGTTGCCATCCTTATCCCCTCCCACCCAGCGCAGGAGAATTAGAGGGAAAAGCACAGTAGTGTGTTAATTGAGCAATATAGTGTTCCAAATGAACAATTATTATTGCTCCCTCCTCTTCAAATATCCTCCAGGCAAAACAGGCCTGCACATCTAAGAGATATGGCACAAAATTTTCCATTGAATAAAATAAACATTTGGCAACAATTAGCTCTTTTATCATAAGGTATACCTTGAATTAGTCATTAAATTGCTTTGCTAGATACATTATGTTCTTTGTCTTGATTAATGATGTCTATTTGAAATGAGACTCTGAAATTCCAATTCTATTTGTACTATTCTGGAAAAAAAAGTTTCTTGTATATTATTAATGACATATTCCCTTATTAGCTTTCAAAATCATTCTTGATTATTTTAATAGGGGAGGCAATGGATAAGGATCTTCATGTCATCTGTCATAATAGATGTGAATTTCTATTATGTTTCCAAAATGTTTATTTTCCTAGCTATAAATGGAACAAGTATTAATTACATCATTAACTTTCAAAGTTCCACAAAGGAAAGTTTAAAATATGTACAAAAAAGTGGTCAGTTAAAGATCTTTTGTATGATTACATCTGTAGGAATCATTTAGCAATTTTTTGGTAAGTATTAATTAAATATATTAAGATTTAATTTATATTTTCATAGTTTATATAAACAGATATTTTTGGTATGGTATAGAATATAGTCTTATTAAGAATGATTTTGTCAGTCCATAATATATCTTAAATAATTTAAGACACAAAAGGAGTGTACATTTATCAGAATTGTTAGAATTGAAAGTTGAATTTAAAAATTTAATAAAGAGATTCATTGTCAAGAGTTTGGAAGGTTTTTTCAAGGTTAGGTAGTAGAGCAAGGAGACTGCACTTAATCATATGTCAGTTAAATCAATGGAAAACAATTTGATTGATGGTAATAATAGTTATTTTCAGGGTCTTTCTCTAATCACAAGAGTACCTATTACTACACCAAGCACTAATTTTTAATTTTTTTTAGTGTCCTTGGAAGAGTTAAGCCATTCATGAGGACTTTTCTTTAGATGAATACTAAAGAGGGGTATTCAGTGAATATATAGATGTTTGAGATTCAAAGGACATGAATAATTTTAAAAGCAGCTACTTTGCCTCAGCCTAAAGCAAATATTTATGGAGCACTCACAAGATGTCAGGCCTTGTAAGCACACAGAAACAGACAAGAAACTTGTCCCAAGTCTCATCTTCAACAAACATCAGGGCAGAAGGCATTATTTAGTTTATTGGGATTAAACCCATTCTCTAATTATCCACAATGCCTAGAAATTTTTCTGAATATTTTTACTTATAGATCATTACTTATTTCACCTTTCATGTGGGAAAACATTTTTTTCCCATTTTTCAGATGAAGAAATAAAAGTCAATAAGATTCAGGAACTTATCTCAGATTGCTATACAAGTTTTTGTTGATGCAGAAATATTACAGTAAGTAATACCTGGGCCTGAACTATGTTATTTACATGAGATATATGTGTCAGCAGAGAGGAGGAAAGAACTCTGGACCATGAATTAGGAAGTCAGGTCCCAGGTTCTTTGCTGTTGCTGATTCAGCCAACAATGGGTAAGAATACCTGGAGCCTTTTCTTGGGGGTTTATTGTCTCATCTATGAAATGAGGGCTGTGGATCAGGAATCTTCATCCATCACCCAACTCTACATTTACATGATTCTGTAACTTCAGAAATATATGGAGAAATATGTGCATTGAAAAATGCTACGTAAACCATTTGGGAGCCCATGAAATAAAGATATTTTATTAATCAACAACTACTTAGAGGAAGTGGAGAGTTTTATTACATGATTTTTTCAGTTGAAGAGCTGGTTTTTCAATACTTGTGACATATGAACACTGTTTTCAGTGATAATAAAATTTGAATTTAGTTAAATTTCTTATATTATATACTGCTTTCATGTTAGGAATTTTACATGAACTGTGATATAAGAACTAATATTATTCTTGTGTGTTCAAACTAAGTTTCTTATTATAATAAACAATTTGAAAATTAATATTTATGAAATTAATGGTGAGAGGATTTATAATTACATGTCAGCAAAAATGTGTGGGATTGTGAACTAAAGTTAAATCATATATATATATTTATATATAGGGTCTGGCACAAATCAAGCAGGCCCTACTTCTGTCAGACTCTATATATATAAATAAAATGGTCTGTCCAGAAGGTATCTAGACATGTAATATGAAAAATAGAGATATTTATTGAAGATACAAGATACAAGAAACATTGTGCATTGGACAAAAATGCCTCAGTCCCCTTCAAAATAGGCACCTTGAGACCTCATACAGTTCTCCCAGTCCCCATCAGCTGCCCTGTCATATTTTCCTGAATCTGATCAATGGTCTGAAATCTATTCCCTTTCAAAGGTGATTTTAGTTTTGGGAAAAGCTAGAAGTCATGGGGTGCCAAATCTGGACTGTAGAGGGGCTGAGTCACCTGGGTGTTTTGGTGTCCTACCAAAAAACTCTGCATGAGTTGTGATGCATGAGTGGATGCATTCATTGTCATGATGAAGCTGCCAATCAGCAGCTGCCCATAGCTGCTGCCTTCTGAATCATCCAAATAGTTTCCACAGAGGAATGTTCAAGCTTAACACAAAATTTGGCACAGATTTGTTGCTCTACTCACTCAGTCATTTTGAATGCAACAGGCACACAGTGCGCATGCTCACTCAATAGCATCTACCGCCCCCACTGACTAGTACAGTGAAATCATCATTGTTCGTGCATACACATTACAGTCTACTATACTTGGATGCCAGGTTACGTCGATGTCAGCAAGCTGTTCTTATTATATTAACAATGGCTGGAGTTTTTCTGGACAGACTCTATATCTTGAATGCAATATTATTTTTGAAATTAAATGTCTTTGATTTCCAGTTACTTAATTTTCTGGCTCCAGGCTGATAGGAATCAGGATGCCCTATAGGAGGGGTTTGGCCTCCTAATCAGAATGAAATGTTCAAATTGTAAGGTGAGCCATTGAATGTAAGCACCAGCTATTGTTCAATTTTGTTTTCCCTTTGCTGACTTCTTTGATGTCTCCTTGTTTCAGCCTGACTGTTAAATTTATTCTACAAACCTTTTTTAAAAATACAAGCATAAGGTACTATAGAGAGCACATGTTGTACTTTACATCCCCATAACCATCTTGTAACTATAGTTTGTACTCCTTAATCCCTTCACTTTTTAACCCAGCTTTCTCTTAGCCCCTCCCCTCTGGCAACAGTCTATTTTCTATATCTATGAATTTGTTTCAATTTTGTTCATTTTGTTCTTTAGATTCTTCATATAAGTGAAACCATATGGTATTGGTCTTTCTCTGACTGTCTCATTTCATTTTGCATAATACCCTCTAGGTCCATCCATGCTGTCTCAAATGGTAAGATTTCAGGGGAGGAAACTTTTTCTCATTGACAAGGTACTTCTTACTTTTCTGATGGATGAAACAGCATGATTTTCTTTGGTTTTCTACAAGAAGTTTCTAGACACTTTTTTATTCTGAAATTTTTTTAGGCAACCTCTTTTCATCCCATTCTACATAGTTACCTTGTCTGATTCGAAGAAATCACTTAAAATAAAATATAAAGTAACTTCTGAAAGTAACATCTGAAGCCAAATCTTACAATGGATGCTCTCTCTTCTGCAATTTTACTGCTTGCAATGGCTGCAGTTGTTGCTTCTATCTCTCATTTTGATTCTCTCTTTACTTCTAAATCCATATTTATAAACGATTTTCAGTGTCCAATCATGTTTTTGAGTTCCTGTTCTGTGCTAGTATACTTCTTAAGTTCTGTAAGTGAATTTACTCATTTATTCCTGACAATAATTACGACAGGTATAATTACAATCTCCAAGTCATAGGGGATATTCCTGAAACACAGAGATGCTTAATAACTTTTACAGTGCTCAAAATTGTACTGGTTATCTTGCTACCTGTCCACACCACTCCACCCCAAACTGGCTTTTCCTCCTAGATTTTCTATTTCTATTAATGACATCACTGTAACCTAGTTATCCAAACCAAAAGCCACAGGATCATCTTCAACTCCTCTCTCTCTTCCCTCTTTTCATCTACCTTGGTAACATTTCCTCACTGTCTTTAATAAAATTATTAACATTTATTTAATATATTACTCTTTTAATATAAGAATTAACATAAAGAACAAAGAAATAAGTGGAAAGTTTTATACTATGTTTTAATTTTCTGTCTTCTTAAGAAAGTTGCTTTATATAAATAGGAAAGAAAAGATTGAGATTAAAAATGCAGGTCACTAGCTCTTCTACCACAGTGCTATAAAAATGAAGAAATGGTCCTGGCTGGGTTGGTCAATTGGTTGAGGTTGAAGTATCATTTGATGCACTAAAAAACTGCAGGTTTGATCGCCAGTCAGAGCGTATACCAGAGGCAATCGATTGCTGTCTCTCTCTCTCTTGGTTCCCTATCTCTTTCCTCCTTCTCTTCTCCCTCCCCCCTCTCTCTCCTTTCCTCTCTAACATCAATAAATATATGCTCAGTTGAGGACTTTTAAAAAAGGACAATGGATAAATGATGGCTACATATTATTTCCTGGAATTTTTCTAATGATAATACAACACCTCCAGAGGATTTCAGCTATTTCCAACAGCAATACTTTCAAATCTTCAGGAAAGGTAATTAAAACTCATTCCATTCACACCAGACATCTCTCTTTATATTGGCTGTTGTTATTTTTTTTTAATTAAAAAAAAAAGCAAATGAAAACCCTCTTTGAAAGAAAATAACATCATCCTAGAAAAATGTTACATTTTTACCATCAACAGTTGTCTAGACCTATAATTTTATGTCTGCATTTGAATGACTGAAATGTTTACTAAATAAATAAATGGTGAAAACTAAAACTTTTATGATGAGTAAAAGAAAACAAAACTCTTTCCATTGCTTAGGGATTCATAATGCAGGGCAATGTTGAGTGCTGAAAATTCATTTTATTGAAAAGAATCAGCAAGTTTCAATAGATCTTAACATACAGAAAATACTGCATCGAAGACCATGCTTCTCCTTGGAGACATGATTTCCTAAATTTCAAGACAGTAGCCAAAAAACATCTGCAAATAAGAATAATGTTGTGAATCTTATTTAAAGTTTTAGGTCAGCTTTGCTAGGAGACGTTATTCACCGTCTGTCAGTTGTTGGCATGTGAAAGGTCTCTAGAGAGTAAAGTCTGTTTCACTGGAAACAGTCTCCTCCAATTTTCTTTTCGATTAATAACTTGGGTCAAATCCATTTTTAGTAAGTCACTGCTAAATAATATTTCTGATATGTTTGACATGTTAGTCCATATTAGATCAAACCAATTTTGATCATACTTCATAAAACTTCTGATACGGCTAATACAATGACTTTCTCCCACTAAGCACTCAAATGTGGTCTTCATGATGTCCAGGACATACTTCTCATCATTTTACTTTGCTTTAAATTTTCCCTTGCCTATTTTTTTTCTGGACCCTGTCATTATGCCACAATTTACTAGTGACTCTGATCAGTTACTTAGTTTCCTCACCCATAAAAAGGGAATACAATTGTATCTACAGTATGTTATTAAGAGGGTGAAATGGGGCTTATAAGAGTTTACTTTTAAAATATGAGGTTAAAAATGAATTTGTTTCTCTGAGTAGAACAGGAATGCTAATTTATGGGGAAATTTTAATTTTTTTACATACTTATGATTTCACTTTGCAGGATGATACATGCATGCTCAACTACCAGCATGATTTAATTCATTAATATCCTTACATGAGTCTCTCATGGCCTCAGCAATGCATTGAACTCTTTCGATATATTTTCCTGTATTTATAGCATTTGTTTTCTCTCCCTTCATATATAGTTTCACATTTGTTCATATTATACTTTTGCCTAGATTATATGCAGTGAAATTATAAGGGTTTTATTATTTCAAGCAAAGTCCAATAGAGATTTTGTTATATGAAAAAAATAATAGGTAACCACTCAAGTATTTACAGGCAAAGATATTAAACATACTAGCCATCTGCACATCACCCACTTCCACCCTCTGTCCCCAAACCAGAGAAATAATCCACCTTTCCTCTAATCCTATCTTGTCCTCATTGGTGTTCTAGGTCCTGTCAGTTTAGTTTGCTACTCTAATCTCCATCTGGAACAGAATCAATTCTTACTGAAGCCCAGATTTATGACATCATAGGAATAAATTGTGTTATTCTGACATAATTCTTCTTCATATAATCTTTTCATTTATGAGGGGAAAAGCATAATTTTCATTAGCATACCAATTCTCCCTTTACCCAATGTAAAGAGCAGTAAATGGATGTATTGCATTAGTGCTAGCTGTTGTATGACTTACTCCATATTATATAGCTCTTAAACTGCCCTCAGTGTCTCTTTGGAGGGGTGTTATCAACTGAGAGCACCATGCTGCTACTGTAGCTACAGTGAGATTTCTAAAAGCCAAATCTGATCATGTTGCTTGCATCCTCAAAAGTCCTTCAATGTTTTCACATTGTTTATAGGATAAGGTCAAATATCCCTCATGTGGCAACACAGCCCACTCTGATGTAGCGTGTACCTGTCTCTCCAGCCTTGCCCTACCTCTCCCTGACATGTGTCCTGGGCTCCATCTGAGTCTTGCTTCCATAGTCTGGACTGCAGCATGTTCTCTCTGCATGTTCCTGCTATATTTTTTTACCTCCCATGTCTTCTTTGAGAAATAGCATAAATATAACTTCCCTTCCTACTTCTAAGAAAATATCATAGACCTTTTAAGACCGGGAATTTTGTCATATTTTGCTCTAGCATTTTTGTTTTTATTTGTCTCATGTCTACTTCTGCCACTGTCTGTGGGTCCTTGAAATTAGGGCTTAGGTTCTTCATCAGAATTACTAATATTGGTAACTTATTTCCCTCTATAGATTACTTCAAATAACAAGAGTAATTTTTGATAATTTTAGAGGAAAGTAAAGAAAGGCATTTACGGATTTTGTCATATTATTAAATGGGGAAGAGATTAAAATTAGTAAATCTGGGGAAAGTTAAGATGGGATCTAAGGAATCAATTCTAAGATGAGGTCTAATGAGGTTAGTTGGATAATTAACATTTATTGAACACATCCTATGTATCAGGCATTTTAATGGAAATGTTTTATGAGTCAACTAATACAAGTAAGTAGGGTTGTAAAGAACTTAGAAAATAATGATCGAAGCTTGACCATAAAATAAAAGGAAGAGCAGCTCTAGTCACTATTTCTCAAATGGGAAAACTTGTAACCATGTTATCACTGTACTCAGCAGATCTTCAAATAAGTAAAGCATAGAGACAAACAGATTGTTATCATATAACTCTTTTCCTTAATTTAGCTCCCAAGACTCACTCCTAACAGTTCACAATTGTTTTTTGATTTAGATAGAGGTACATTAGAAACTATTGAAGTGTATATAGATTATAAAATCTTATATTATAATAAATAAGATATATTATGGTTGGGCTGTTATGGAAAAAATAGTTTGAGTGACACAAATTTTTAAGCCTTTTAAAAAATATTACTATGGGTCATGTATTAAAAACCATTAATCATTTTCAGATTTTGTATATTTTCTGTGTGACTATAAGAAAGATATAAAAAGTGAATCCTTGATGAAAACCTAGCATTGACAACAAATATCAAAAACGTGTTACTTAATTCAGGTTAATTATGCTATGAATATAATTATGACTATAACTTGATGAAAAAGTAATATGTATATGTAATCAGACTTAAGTGTGTACATGTTATATATACATGTTTTAAATATATCCCTTTGTCTGTGTGTACAGCACGCAGCATAATTTTAACAATAGATACTTTGCCCTAGTAGACTTGACTTGGAAGGACAGACAATTGTATTATAGCAGTATTAATAGTTAGCAGATTAGAAAAACAGCTATCTCTTAAGATTAAATTATCTGAAGTGTAATTATAGATTTAAGTTATATAGATTTAAATCTTAAGGCCTAGAAATGAATTGTGTGGTTAGGATGCCACCTTCAATTCAGAGTCAGGGAGTCTTTCCAGGTCAAATTCATTTGAAAGTAGATGTCTGAGATTGAGGTGTTAGCTGAGTTGATTTCTCCTGAGGCCTCACTCCTTAGTTTATGTATACCTTTCTCCTCTCTGTATCTTTATACAGTCTTCTCTCTCTGCCTGTCTGTGTCTTAATCTCCTCTTTTTATAAGGACGCCGGTCATATTGGATTATAACCCATACCCATATGACTACATTTTACCTTAATTGCCTTTTTTAAAGCCCTACTTCCAAATATAAATTATGTTCTGAGATACTGGGGGTTAGGGATTTAACATATAAATTTTAAGGGGACACAGCTCATACAAGGTTATATTCACTAATAATTATAGCTCATGATAAATCACTGATTATTTTGTGCAAAACCCACTATCCTAAAGACTTATATGGATATTATCTCATTTAATTCTCATAATTATTTATGAGAAAAATACTAATATGATCCCTATTATATATTTATGGGGTAACTGAGGTCCAAAGAGGCAATTAACTTAGCTACTAAATATAAAAGTCAGGAATTGAACTCAATCTGTTTCCAAGCCTGTGCTTCTAACCAGAACATTTTATTGCCTCCTAATTAAATCCTGCAATGATGGAGCCTTCTTGAGAGTAAAATCTTCATCTAATAAATAAATCTTGAGTTTTATTCATTCTTGTACTCATTCATTATCCATTTTTTATTTATAAATATATTGACTACATACACAATAGTTCTCTGTAGTTCCTACTTCAAATATATCTCATATGTTAACAAATAATATGTGTATAAACACATAGATTTATCTGACATTATAGAACCTATATCATAACTCACCAAAGCTATGGAATTAGGCATTAATTTCAGAGGCAACAAAAAATCAGGTAGTCACTTACTATTTTCTATCAGAGGACAGAAACACAATGCTAAGCAAAATAAACTTGATATCTAATTTCAGAGAGCTTAAAATTCAAGGGGGGTGTGGTAAAGACAAATATTAATGAAAAAAATCACATTATTATGTGAAAAGTTATAATTGCTCTGAGAAACAAATAGGAATAGAGTTAAGAGAGCTTCTAACACGGAAATCTTACCTAGACTGGTTCTCAGAAACACTTTCCTTGATAAAGTGTTACCTGTGTTGAGATCAGCCACAGTCAATTTGAGTTTAGGGAGGAGGTGGAACTATGGCTTTAATATTTTGTACCTATGGATAAAAATATGTACAAAGGCCATGTTACTAGTTGCAAGATAATTAAAGAAAGTTGGTGAGATTAGAGTGCAGAGAAGGAGAGAAAGTTGTAAGACATGGTTTAAGAGTTAGGAGTTTGTATGCCATCTCGATATTTTTTATACCAGGAGGAATGACAGATTTCTTAAAGATTTCAATGTTGATGACACAATCATACTTGCCTTTATAAAGATCATTCTGTGGAGTCAGCAATACTTTGGAGGAAGGAAGAATAGATAAGAGAAAACCATTTAAGAGTCTATACAATAGTATAGATGAGACACTGCTGTGCTTTAGATTTTGATGGCAGTGAAAATGCAAAAAAAAAAGATAGATTGAAGAGATGATTAAAAGATTAGAATGGCAGCCCTTGATAGTGGGTTGTATACAGTTTTTATGGAAAAGAGACACCTCAGAGATTCTGTATATGTGTTTTGTATAACTTCATGAATACTGGTGCCACTCAATGAGATAGAAGACTGGGAATTGGCAAGGTCAGGAAAGTGAATATCACAGATTTGGTATTAAGAACATCTTAGAAACATTGAATTTGATGTGATTTTCATGGTCTATATGTAGACAAGGTAATTTTTCTGGATTAGAGTGGTACAATTGTAGTTGTTGGTCCTACTATGTCCTATATTTGCTTGGTATTGCCTAGAAAAATAGTATAAGAAAGTAGTGATAAAGAAAAAAGAGTTAGGATTAATATTTGATTAACTCAGATATTTAATGGCTGAAATAAAAGAATACATTTGCACAGGAAACTATTAGAGAAAGACCACAAAAATGATCAAGAAAAATTTTTTTTTAAAAAAGATGTCATGGATATTGACATAAGACAGTAGCACAAAAAGTAGGAAAAGTTCCTCTGGATCAGATGCAGCAAATTGGTCAAATAAGATTAAAATAAAGGTAAGAGAACTGACTATTCAGGTCCTTTGCTTATTTTTTTAATTGGGTTGTTTATGTTTTTGGTGTTGAGTTTTTAAGTTTTTTATAAATTTTGGCTATTAATCTTTTATCAGAGATGTTGGCAAATATGTTCTCCCATTTTGTAGGCTGTCTTTTTATTTTGTTGAAGGTTTCCTTTACTGTGCAAAAAGCATTTTAGTTTGATGTAGTCACACATGTTTATTTTTTATTTTGTTTCCCTTGCTTGGGGAGACATAGCCCATAAAATATTGCTATGAGCAATGTCCGAGATTTTGCTGTTTTCCTCTATAATTTTTATGGTTTTGGGTCTAACATTTAAGTCTTTGATTCATTTTTATTTTTTTCTTGTGTGTGATGTAAGAAGGTGTTTTAGTTTCATCTTTCTGCATATATCTGTCCAATTTTCCCAACACCATTTATTGAATAAACTATCTTTAGCCCCTTGTAGGTGCTTATTTCCTCTGTTGACTATTAATTGACTCTAAAGGTGTGGGTTTACTTATGGGTTTTTTATTCTGTTCCACTGAACTATGTGTCTGTTTTTATGCCAGTACCAGGCTGTTTCAATTACTATGGGCTTGTAGTATAGTTTTATATTAGATATCTTGGTTCCTTTAACTTTGTTCTTCTTTCTTAGGATCACTGTTGATATGCATGGCTTATCAACAGTGGTAAGCCTTTTGTGGTTCCATATAAATTTTTGAAATATTTGTCCTAGTTCTGTGAAATATGTCATTGGAATCTTGATAGGATTTTTATTGAATCTATAGATTGCTGTGAGTAATATGGATACTTTATGTTAATTGTTCCTATCCATGAATATGGTATGTGCTTCCATTTATTTGTACCTTCTTCAATTTTTTTCTTCAGTCTTTTATACAAAGAGGTCATAAAGATGGCCAACAGACATATGAATAAATGTTCAGTGTCATTAATCATCAGAGAAATGCAAATTAAAACCACAATGAGATATTATCTCATACCTGTCAGAATGGCTATCATCAATAAATCAACAAACAAGTGTTGGTGAGGATGTGGAGAAAGCGGAGCCCTTTTGCACTATTGGTAGAATGTAGACTGGGGCAGCCACTGTGGAAAACAGTATGCAGATATCTCAAAAAACTAAAAAAAGATCTGCCATTTGACCCAACAACCCCACTTGTGGGAATATATCTGAAGGAATCCAAACACTAAATAAAAAGAACATAAGCACACCTATGTTCATTGCAGTGTTATTTACAATTGCCAAGGTATGGAAGCAGCCCAAATGTTCATAAGTAGATA
Source organism: Pteronotus mesoamericanus (assembly GCF_021234165.1). Classification (NCBI taxonomy): domain Eukaryota; kingdom Metazoa; phylum Chordata; class Mammalia; order Chiroptera; family Mormoopidae; genus Pteronotus; species Pteronotus mesoamericanus. Next base: position 22,608,083 of record NW_026555085.1, on the reverse strand, counting down.
AATGGAAAACACAACTATGGAACATTTACACAAAGGGATACTACTCAAGCATAAAAAAAGAAGGAAATGTTACCATTTACAACAGTATGATTGAACCTGGAGTACATTATGCTACGTGAAATAAGCCAGTCAGAGAAGGACAAATACCATATGATTTCACTCACATGTGGAATTGAATAAACAAACTGAACTAACAAGGAAAATGGGGGCAGACCCATAAATGGAGAGCAGATGGCAGCTAGTGGTAGTGGGGGGAGGTTCAGGGGTAGAGGGATTGAGCAAAAAGGAAAAAAAACTCATGGACAATAGTGTGATTTTGGGGGGCTCAGGGGTATAAGAGACTAAATGGTAATGGAAAAAAATACAATAAAGATTAAATTAAAAACAATAACATAAAATAAAGGTAAGGTCTTTCAAAGATATATAGTATATTACAGATGAAAATCTCAGCTAATGGTTATAATATCTTCCTTCTCAAAAAAAGGTCGGTGGTTAGAATTATAATCAGAATATAAAGACTGGTTCTGCAAAGAGTTAATGAGTTACAGAATGTTTTATTATTTTCTAGTGCCTACAATCATTGTTAATGGTATACTGACTCTTATTAGAAGGGAATAGTATTACTGAGTCCAAGTAATAGTTGATATTTGGGAATCATGTTAGGAATTTTCATTGTTTTGGATATACACTTGTAGTGTCACGCAGTAGTAAGAGTCCTGAAATATGGAGAAAATGTTCAGATCCACAAGAGGAAATGAGAAGAGCTGAGTTGGGTGTTGGTAGAAGAGGATACTAGCCAATTTGTCTGCTGTTGGAATGAAGACATCATTTTGGTATCAAAGTATTGAGATCTCAATTATTGCCGAAATTTTCTCTTTCCTTCGTTTTGTATCATCATTCTTCCTATATGATCTCCTTAGTCTCTGTCTCTTTATATCATCCACATTTTGTCAGATGTTTCCACCAGTATTTCCCAAACATCTAAAACTCAATGTAGCCAACCAATCCTACTGTTTTATCCTTTTCTTTAAATGACATGAACTGATTTGCTGTGTTAATAAAAGAATATTTTCCTCTCTGTGAATGTTTGCCTTAGTAGTGGTACACCTGACATTTTGACTAGACAAGAAGTTTATTATATTGAGGTTTGTCCAGAAAGTATCCAGCCATGTGCTACTTAAGAGAGAGACGTTTATTGAATAAAATACATAGGACAATGACACATCAGTCCCCTTCAAAGTAGGCACCTTAGGACCTCACACAATTCTCCCAGTATCTGTACCACTGTATAAAACACTCTGCAAAATCCGTTGTAAGAATTGCCATCAGCTGTTCCATTGTATTTTCCTGCATCTCATTAATGGTCGTAAATCTCTTCCCCTTCAAAGGTGATTTTAGTTTTGGGAAAAGAGGGAAGTCATAGGGCACCATATCTGGGCTGTAGGGCAACTGAGTCACCTGGGTGATTTGATGTTTCACAAAAAAACTCTGCATGAGACATGATGCATGAGTGGGCACATTGTTGTGATGAAGCTTCCAATTACCAGTTGCCCTAACTGCAGCTGTTTTTATAGTACTGCATCTCTCAACCGACGAAGAATATTGAGGTAGTATTCTTTGTTAATTTTTTGGCCTGGAGGGGCATACTTGTGATGGACAACACCTTGCCAATCAAAAAACACAGTTAACATGATCTTGACCTTGCTGCAACTTTGCTGTACTCCTTTCAGTCATGGAGAATAAGGCAACTTCCACTTGGTTGACTGGGCCTTTGTTTCGGGATCACAGCATTAGACCCATGATTCATCACTTGTTATGACCTTCTTAAAGAAATCTGGTTCATTGGTAGCAGTTTGAATCAAGTCATTAACAACTGCAGCATCATGTTCCTTCTGCTCTGGTAGCAGAAGCAATGGAACAAATTTTGCTGTGACCCATTTCATGCCGGGATTCTGCTTCAAAATTTCAGAGACAATAGATTTTGGAAAACCCATATCAGCTCCTAGTTCTCGCACTGTCAGTAACTGATCTTTGTTGATGGCAGCCCGTACATGTTAACATTCTCAGGTGTTCTGCTTATTGAAGGCCTTCCAGAATGTGGGTCATTTTCAACAGATTCTCAACCACCTTTGAAGCATTTATGTCACGCTTTTATTTGTGCTGCACTCATTGCATCATCCCTGAAAGCCTTCCAAATCATCTGAATAGTTTCCATGGAGGAATGTTCACGCTTAATGCAGAATTTGATGCAGATTTGTCACTCCATTCACTCAGTCATTTTGAATGTGACAGCCACACAGTACCCATGCTCACTCAACAGCATCTACTGCCCCCACTGACTAGTACAATGAAGTTGTCATTGTTCGCACATGGCCATTCTAGTCCATCCTCCCTGGCTGCCAGGTTACATCGATGTCATGCTAACCATTCTTCTTATATCAACAATGGCCAGACTTTTTCTTCATAGACCTTGTAATTATAATACCTGGTTTTGAGAAAAAATTATTATGAATGTAAGAGGAGGTTGACTGAAATTTAAGAGGATGCATGAATTCTGGTCCCCTTCCTTTTATCAGTTTTAAACCATGTTAGCCTTCATACCTTCCTGGTTCTTTGTCATTCATGATGTCCTGTAGGCATTTTCACTTTTCGCCTTGCCCTTGTTACTTTGGTAATCTCTTCCCAGCCACCATTCTCGTGTCCCCTCCTGAGAGGCTCTCCTTGATTGCAGACAAATCCTATAGTATCTGCAGAGCCTAGTAAGAGACCTCCATGTCTACTAACAAAAAGGAAAATAGCTCACATGTCTGCTCAAGTTAAAGTGTGCAAGGGGATTGGGACTTTTAATCTTTATTATTGGATATGTAAATGAAATTTTGAAGAAATTTCCTTCTGGGTCATCAGAATTAAAGTATTTTTTTATTGGCACTAACAAAGGTATTGATTTCCCTTTTTGAACCATGTCCTAAAAATAAAGCTGGAACTTGGAGCGAAAAAAACATTTCATATTCTTTATTTTTTCAAAACAATTTCTAAGGAGAATCAGTTAAGTAACCCATTTAACAAGGGAAACAATAGAACTTTTATCTTCATCATGCATGGGTATTTTATTGCTATTTTACTTTTTTTGTTGATGTAATAAATATTCTTTTTTTTTTGAAAATGTGGAATAGGATAATTAGTTTCATGTTCAACAACACAAGGCAAAGACAGGAGAATGGGAAATAACTAGGATGTCCTGGCTAGCACTGAGTTCCATGGCAAGCACAAGCTGGATGGGGAGCTGCATCCCTCTCAGTTCTATGCTGTGAAACAAGATGAAGCATCAGAGGTGGAATCTAATTTCTCAAGAGCAACACCTACATAGACAATGTCACTGTGTAACAGGAAGAATATGGGCAGATTAATGGGTAGAGGGGAGGGCCCTCCAGAGCCTCCTGAAAGACTGACGCTCCAAGTGAGGGAGGGGTTGCAGGAAACCACAAGGTGGCAGATTGAAGCCACAGCTGGCATGTGACTCCATACCCCCAGGTGAGGATAAACAAACCAATGAGTTGCCGATCCAGGGCAGAGACGCTGTGTCCCTGCTCAAAGCTAGAAAACCTCCCTACCCACTTCCTGATCATGGCGCCATAGGGTGGGCACAGACGTTATACAGGCTGACATGTGCCAGTCTAACCCATGGGATTGGCTAGAAAAGCAGGTGCTTCCCCAGTGCACAGGATTTGGGGACAGAAGATTTAAAGGAGGGTGTGGACACTTGGCCCTTTTTTTCCCTTTCCCTCAATAACTCAGTCAGGATTTGGGGACCAAGCATTCCTGGGCCTCTGGAGGCCATATGGACTGGCAGATTTCATGCACCCCTCCTGGTGCTAGAAGAGGCTGCTATGCACGACTGGCGCTGTGCTGCACGGTCTGCTCAGCCAGGCACATGGACACACCAGCCAGCCAATGGCCTGAGGGATGAGGTGCAGGTGTAGGTGCTGTGCGGGCAGGTAACATGTGGAAAAAAAGAGCAGCATACAACAAATAAGACTCTGACAAATGCACAGACTCTAAAAGACACCTGGAGCCAGGTTAGGAGTGGGAACCAGAAAAGTCGCCTGGATAATCATGCTACAGCCACTTGCATATCCCAAAACACAATATTTTTAAGTGGGAGAAGGAATTCCAGGTCACGGCCTTAAGTTAATCTGTCAAATGGTGGAGTGGTTATTTGTCTTTGGGTATTTTGAAGGGAATGGGTTTGAAGGCAGAAGACCATTATTCTTCCAAAATAGTATAGGCTTTAAATAAAAGACTTTTTTTTTTCACCAAACCTCTGCCTCTGGAATTTATGGGTGGTACACAGCAAAACCCCACATGGTTGTTTGGTAACAACTGTACTTAGTTTTCAAAACACGAATGGAAGAGAAACTCTGTATTCCTTCAAACAAGGACCTCATTATTCAGATCTATTGAGTCTCTTTGTATTTTAATTAACTATAATAAAACTAATCTTCCCCCTTTCAATTCTGAAGTACGAATGAACCCTTGTATTTCTGAGTATGCGAAGACTAGAAAGTATAGAGAGTAAGTTGACTGTTGTCTATGGGAACAGTCAGTACGTATTACTGATGAGTAGGCACTCTTCTTGACCCTGTAAATGGCTGGTGAAACAGAACCATTGGCAACCCCCCAAAATCATATAATTCTAGACAATCTCTTTGATTCAGGTGCTACATCCTTTCATTTGCATTCTAGCCCATGCTAAACAATGCCAAATTAGTGAACACAACATGTATGATGTCATCAAGATAGAGTTTGTGTTCTCAATTCATTTGGTATCTATTCCCTCCATCCATCCTCTTTGATGCAATTATCATGTTCTCATCATTTTCCGGTTCTTAGCATTTTAGCCAAATTATTTTAAAAGCCTCATATAAGTTCCCTCTAAATCTTTTCTTGTCTTCCTATAATTCATTCTAATACCATGTCAGATTGATCTTCCTAAAATATAAACTGGATCAATTACTGTTCTCCTTAAAAACTTGTAATGGCTGTACAATACTTACCAGATAAAATCTAAACTCTATCATGACCCAGACAATCTTTATGATATTGAAAATCATGTTCTACAAACATCATCTTTTATTATTTCCTTTCATCTGCTCACTCCCTACGAAACTACTGTTAGTTCACCAAATATATTTTGCAATTTAATACTCTTATAGCTTTGCTGTTTCCTCTATTTGGATAGCTTTTCCTTTCTTCCCTGCTAGCTTCTATGGCAAGTTTCTCTTCATTATTTCAGATAAAACTCAATTATTATATTCTCAATGAAGCATGTGAGGCACTCATAGTTATTTATCTATGTTCTCTGTCTCATCATGGAACGCTGCACATGTTATTAAATATTATAATATTTTGAACTTGATTCCCATTTTTCAACCTAGAATTTGTTCAGGAAACCTAGACACACGCTACAAGCAAAAATGGACTACAATCAATATTCAGTAAGTTGTCCCACTTTGATTTCAGACTCTATCTATCCAAATCAGAATGCCCCACCTTCCATTTAATGTCCTCCAATCTTCTGTGCTGTCAATGCTGCTATCATTCTTCCTGTTATTTAGGAGTAAAATCTCGGAGTCTGCTCTGACTTAGCCTTCTACTTAATTTGAGGTATCCATTTAGGAAGTATGCTCACTTTAAAAAACGGAATGTAGAGTTCCGGTGTTTACCTCTCAAAGAATAATCTCCATATGGAGCTTTCAGGTAGCTCTCAGTTTGACTTCCCTTTGCTTCAGTTCCCACGGACAACACAATGCATCCTGACACAGGCAGGGATGCTCAGCTTCCTTTCAACAGCATGCCTGAAACGTCAGCACACGTCCTCCTCCTGATTCCATTTACAGCAGGTAAAATAGATTAGAACTTTCAAAAGGCTAAACTAGCTATCAGCTTTAAAAAAAAATACAGGGTCTGGCACAAACAATGCCCCCTTTTTATTACAAAATATTTTATTACATACACATAAGCATGTAATTTTGTAATATAACAATATCACACTCAAGCACACCCTATGACATTTTAGGTGAAATGTTCAAAAAACCATAAATTATTACACCCATATTATTATCCTACCAACCACCCCCAAGCAGGCCTTACTTCTGCTGGATCCTGTATAATAAACCTAAGAATTAGGAAAAATAAACATAATATGCCTTCTGCAACACACATTTCTGATGCTCCCAGCATATTTTCTCCCTATGCTTATCAGTTCTGTCATATTTTACATTCAGTCTTGAAAAAACAGTATCAGCTCCAAAGGGTTGGTTTGTATCACCTCATAGGCAACGTGTCTGATTTCCTTGCTTGTGAGTTCCAGCCTGCTTTTGTGTGTAGGGTACCATCTTTCTCTGGTCTAAAAGTTACTGTTAGGTATTTTGACAAAGAAGCTTTCTCTATAGTCCATTTATGTTTTTTTCTGCACAACTGCATGTCTTATCTGAAGGATTCCCCAGCCTACCAGCAACACGAATGGTAAAGGTTCATTTTATGAGATCCTACCACTTTTCAAACATCACTTATGCTTAAATTTCATGGACCTAAATTTTTCACAGGATCTCATATTTTTTTCAAGAGAGTTAGGTTGTATCTTCTTGTGTGCTAACGGGGTAAAGAAGAATCAAATCTGAATGTACACTCGTAATTTGTCTATTTGAATTGCTTTGGTTTAGTGGGGTTTAATATACAGCTTTAGAAACCAGCTATTTTAATAACTTTGTGGAATAACTATGGGGAAATGCAGTTTGAATTAGAAACATCAGACATTAAATTCTTAGAACTCAATCATTTTGAGAAAGAATATTGAATGTATTTTTTCCCCAAGAAGACTGTAAGTCTTTTAGAGGTAAGGGCTTTTCTTGTAATCCCATTGTACACTTAGAAAAGATTTAATTGAATTTATCAGATGTTCATTTTATAATTCATAAAATAAATCAATATATAGCCATGTGTAGCTTAACGATGGGGTATATCCTTTGAAATGTGTCATTAGGTAATTTTGTCATTATGCAAACATCATAGAATGCACTTACACAAACCTAGATGTAGTCAACAACACACCAGGGCAACATGGTAGAGCCTACTGCTCTGAGCTACAAACCTGTACAGCATGTTACTGTCCTGAATACTGTAGGCAATTGCAACATAATGAGAAGTACTTGTGTATCTAGGTATACTTATGCATAAAAAAGGTATAATAAAAATATGGCATAAAAGATAAAATATATAGGGCATTTAATCATGAATGGATTTGGCAGAACTGTAATTTTCTCTGCATTTCAGTGAGTGAGCAGTGAGTAAATGTGGAGGTTTAAAACATTACTGTATACTACTACAGACTTTGTAAACACTGTACATTTACGCTATACTAAAATTTATAAGGAATATTTTCTTTCTTTAATAATAACCTTAGGTTACTGGAATATTTTTACTTTATAAATTAGGAACTTGAATTTCTTTTGATTCTTATTAAATAACACTTAGCTTAACATACATAAACACTGTCCATCTGTTCAAAAATGATTTCCTTTTCATATACTTATATTCTTAATTTTTAAGTGTCCTGTTTTATTTTTACATTTTTTTAAACTTAAAATTAAGGCCCATACACACACATTAGACCAGGCCTAAATGCGGTCCTGATCATCAACATCACTGCCTTCCACCTCCATGTCTTGTGCCACTGGAAGGTCTTCTGGGGCAATGACATGCTTGCAGCTGTCATCTCTGATGGAAACAATGCCTTCTGTAACATCTCCTGAAGGACCTGCCTGAAGCTCTTGAGGAGGAGTCACTCTTTTCAGAAATGTATCCACGGTGGTTTTCTTTTTTTTAAATTTTATCATAGATTTGCTTGAAAGAAGACAATGCCTCATAGACATTCTTCTCTATTAATAAAAACCTTTTGAGGTCCATATTTTAAAACTTTTAAAAGACCTTGTTGAGTTCTACAAAGGATTCTGCTAAAGCCTTCACTGTGAATTTTCTTGGCGTTTCTTTTACATTTTCGTCTCCTGCAGTTTCCTCTTCTCTCATCTCTTCTTCAGCTATGCATTCCTGTTCCAGTTTCAAGAACTCTTTTCTAGTCATTTCCTCAGGAAGCACCTCTAGGAACTTCTCAATGTCCTCATCCTCATCCACACCCAGGTTAAAGTTGTTTACCATCTCCACCACAGCCTTGTTGATTTTTGCATCCTCCTTATCTTTGGAAAATCTTTTGTAGTCATGGATAAGCCTGTTGAATGACTTCTTTCAGATGCCATTCATATACTTCTTGTTTTGATCTCACCCTAAGCTCCAGTAAGGTTCTTGATGTGCTCACAGATGCTGTAATCCCTCCATAATTGTGTCAGTGTCATCCCAGTGGCTTGCTTCTTTAGTTGCAGCAATGCCTGGTCGGTCAAAGGTCCTCTTCATGGAGTAGTCCTCAAAAGCTACTTTAACTCCTTCATCTATTGATTGGATTGAAGAGGTGGTGTTTGGAGGGAGAAACATCATTTGATATTGGGATAGGGATCATCAATAGAAGAGGATGTCTGGGAGCATTAGAAAAAATGAGTCAAGTCTTGAAGGCTATATAACATACTTCAAATAATACTTCTTTATTTTGCTTGCATAGCAATTCAGGAGGGTATCCTGGAAGTGGAGCTGGGTCACCCATGACCTCCTGCTGCTGCTGCAGGACGCTGACAGTGTGTGCTTATCACTATCCTGGAAGGTCCCGGGGTTCTCACTGCACCAGATCACAAAGGGTTTCAATTTGTAGCCGCAACATTGCCCCCAAGCAACACTCCTAACTTGTGTTTAAAAGCCTTAAAACCTGGCATTGACTTGGCCTCCTAACAGATGAATGTCCTTTCAGGCATCTGTTTCCAGACTAAGGAGTTTTCATCATTATCGAATATTTGGTATGGGAGGTAATTTTCCCTGCACAATCAGCTTATCTAGAGTTTCCAAAAATTCTGCTGCCTTCACATCAGCTCTTCCACATAAACTAGTCACTTTCACAATATGTAATGAATTAAATTCCTGAATCATTTAAATCACCCAGAGCTAGCAGTAAATTCAACATTGTAGTTGAATCTAGGCTGTCCTTTCAACTTTGCAAACAAACTTCACCCTGGCTGTGATCCTCATGGTGCTGAGAGGGATACATTTCTGTGTCTGGTCTTTAATCCAGGTCATTAGAAGTTTCTCCATGTCTGACATAGGCCCTTGGCAAAATTTTGTTGGTCTTGTTGCCATCACTGAATCAGATCCTTTAAATAGTTTCCATCACTTTTTTCCCCAAGATTGTAGCTATGGTGACATGAGACACGCCTGACTGGCGAGCAATAACTATTGTAGTTCTTAATCACTTCAAATTTCATTCCAGGTCAATCACTTGATGTGGCCTCTTACTGACAATTATAGCAGTGGATTTCATACACTTAGGGGCCATGATGAACAAAATAACATGAGATATAATCAAGCACAAGAAAAATGATGCAATCAAGATATGCAGTAAATACAAGCTGTATGAGACTGCTGGAGGTGTACCACTGCATACTGTTTTACAGCAGGCTTTCTTTTAATCACATATATGAAAGAGTGCACTCTTAGATAATGATAAAAACGTATAATATAGCAAATACATAAATCAGGGACATAGTTGCTTATTATCATTATTAAGTATTATTTACTGTACATAATGGCATGTGTAATGCTTTTATACAACTGGCAGCATGAGAGGTTTGTTTGTACCACCATTGACACAAACACATGGGTATGGATTGAGCTATGACATTACTACAGCTATGCTGTCGCTAGTTGATAGAAATTTTCAGCTCCATTATTATTTTATGGGACCACCTCATATATGTGGTCTGTTGTTGATGGAAACATTCCTATGTGGCACATGAGTGTATTCTGAATAAACAACTGCCTGACCATATCTGTAAGTGAGAATTTTCTGTTTCATAAATGTAATATTTTCTTTATAAAGTTCTCTGCAAACAGACATATAAAGAGACAACAGTAATGTAGCAATCCATTAAGTTGTCAAACCTTTGAGTTATAGTTCTATGGAATTGAATATTATAACTTTGATAGTGAGATATTACTTTTAATGATTTTTGCTACATGTACAGAGCTAATAACAAATTTCTCCCAGTGAGCATGGTTTTAAATTCATACATTATGATTAGGGACCACTCAGAGCCAAACCAAGCTATACTGAAGCCTGTGACCAAAAAAGAAAAATCAATATTATTACCCTATCTATTTTGATCATCACGGATCTTTTCATTAATTTTAATTCTTGGAATATTATATTAAAATATAATTTATCTTTATTACTGAGTTTTTGCACCCCCCTTTAAGGTTCACAAAAGAAGTAAGTGCTTCACTCACCTCACTCTAATCCCCAGGCTTGTAGCCACACTTAACTTCTAGAGAGGATGGAGAAGTACAATTCTATGTTGCATATTAAAAAAAAAGATCAAGGAAAATGGTGAGTTGTGCTAATGATTAATATGTCCTGGTAAAGTAATAGGCACTAATGTGGAATTGGCTGATAAAGGAAAAACAATACAGCAAAACTCAAGGGATCATTCTATTCTTCATCAAATAAAATATTCCTTATCAAATCATTAGCAAATGTAAATGTGGATATATGGTTTATAGTCCTGTCACTGATAAGTGTATTTTTCCCTAGCTATGAGATTGGATTATTTTACTCTGAAAAATTTTTATTTACAATTCAAGGTAAGATACTTTTTGTTTTCCCCAAATAAGATGTAATAATTGCATTGCTGTTATCTAAAACTCCCTGTGGGTGTTTAGTACTTCTTTAAATTGACTTCTTTGGGTACTGAAAAATGCTTACCCTACCTCAGATTGCTTTGTGTTTTAGCATATTTTGATTTGTTACTCCTAACTCACCATCATTTTTCTCTATCTGACTAGCAAACACCAAAATTCAAAGAATAGCAAAAAACTGCATAGAATTTTAAAAGTGTCTGGCTTTTTAGAAACATAAAAAATTATCTTAGTAACACTACCTCAAGGTCCTCTAGAACTGTGTATTAAAATGCTATAGATAGTTTGTATTCCATAATACGCATGTAGTTTCTTCTTTCTGAGGAAATGTTAATGAATGTGTGTGCAGTAATGCATTTTTTAGCAATACTGGTTATTAAAAACTGGTGAACAAAAAATGTTAGCTAATATAACACATATTTCATCAGCTTTATCAATATGACTGGCTCTTCATGAAATTTTAAGGTCTAGTAATAGCTTTAATGACAGAAAAGAAAAAACATCCTGAGGAAAGTACTAAATCTCAGAACACATTTTTTTCTGTATAGTCTTCCTTTCTGTGTAACTGTGGTGAACATGTCCGTATGTTTGGTTTATCTACCACATCTTTTACACCAGCAATAGCTGTTCTCTCTAAAGGGCTAGAAAATCTTGCCTAATCATTACATGAATTCTCCCAGCTTCTGACTCTGAAGTAGAAACATGAATGCTCAACCACAATATGTGTGGTCCCTTGTACTTGCTAAGAAGCTCTGAGAGAGAGATGGTATCAAGGGAGATTTAAAGAAAAGAAACCCTGCAATTTCATGTCTTTATAGGCAACATACTACAGTTCTGTCACTTGAAAGATACTCCCCAAAAGCAATTTTCTTACTATCCAAATGCTTATTTTCTTTTGCGTAGCAACATTTTTAGTGCATTGTGAATGGTATTAGACCCTGTAACAGTTCAGGAAATGTGAGATACCTCCTTTATTTCTTTAATTTACCTCTTCATATGAATATAAATTAATAAAATATATCTTATAAAAAATATTTGGAGTAATTTGAAACTGTGTGGCTTTAGGATACTGTGTAAAAATTTTAACTGAAATATTTTGTTCTGAGCAACTACATGAACTCAGCATAATAGATGGAATATCTTCCACACCATAATTCATTTTCTACATGGAGTCCAATGGCTCTCCATCCTTGTAGGAGGTCTAAAATGACATTGTTTGACCTGAAAGTCACTGACTAAGGAATACGAGTCTCATTTGGATTTGCACTTGATTTATTTTTGGACAAATAATAATTAGCATATTTTTTAAATTTAATTTTAATTTATTTTTCAAATACATTTGTCTCTGCCTACCCCCCACCACTTTCCCTTGCCCCCTCCCTCCTTCCCTCCCTCAGCTCTTTCCCTTTGGCTTTGTCCATGAGTCCTTGCTATATGTTCCTTGACTTTCCTCTTCCCTTCCTTTTCCCCACCCCCCCTCTCTCCTTCCCTCTTGTCTCTGTTGATTTCTTTTCCTGTCAGTGTTGCTGGTCTTATTTTCCTTGCATCTTTGTATTGTTGGTTAGGTTCCACTTATAGGTGAGCTCATATGGTATTTGTCTTTCAACCCCGGGCTTATTTCGCTTAGCATAATGCTCTCCAGTTCCATCCATTAGCATATTTTTAATTAACTGGTTTGTCATATGATCAAGGTAGGAGCCTTTTATACAAGCTCTGCCTGGAAAAAGTCCAGCCATTGCTAATGTAACAAGAGCAGCTTGCATCACATTGATGTAATCTGATAGCCAAAGAGAGTGGACTGGAATGCACATGCATGAACAATGATGACTTCACTTTACTAGTCCTTGGGGGCAGTAAATGTCATTGAGTGAGCATGTGTACTGTGTGGCCATAGCATTCAAAATGACTGAGTGAGTAGAGCAACGAATCTGCATCAAATTTTGTGTTAAGTTTGAACATTCCTCCATGGAAACTATTCAGATGATTCAGAAGGCCACAGTAGTGAGCAACTGGTGATTGGCAGCTTCATCACAACAACAGAACCACTCACGCATTAGATATTGTGCAGAGTTTTTTTGTGGAACATTAAATCCCCAGCTGACTCAACCACCCTCCAGCCCAGATTTGGCACCCTGTGATGTCTGGCTCTTCCCAAACCTAAAATTACCTTTGAAAGGATGACATTTCAGACTGTCTCTGAGATTCAGGAAAATACTATGGGACAACTGATGGTGATTGGGAGAACTGTGTAAAGTCCCACTGTACCTACTTTGAAGGGGACTGAGGCGTCATTGTCCTATGTACAATGTTTCTTGCATCTTGTATCTTCTTCAATAAATATATTTTTCATAGTACATGGCTGGATACCTTCTGGACAGCTCTCATATATATATATTTTTATGCAAAATATTGTGAATGTAATTTTCAGAAGGGAATAACTAAATTATTAACAGCAATGCCACACGGTAGTTAAGGCAAAATTTTAAGGAGTGGCCAGAAATAATGGTTTTACTTTTAAAAGGAATAAAACTCTACAATGGTGTGACTATTTACAGAAAAGTAATAGTCATATATATATTTTTTCATATATATATATATATAATGACCCACAAATTTATCTATTTTTATCTAATCAAAAATATTTGAAAGCTTAAAATTGGATTATTTTCCTATTAAATACCCTGGCAAAATATGTTTCAAGTCATTTTTTTTTAAGTTAAAAGAAGCACACAATTTAATTTCTTCCTGGAAAAAAAATCTAAGTATTTGTCTGTATTTATTTAGATAAAAGGGCATTTCCATAAATTTACCTTGTTTTAGAACATTTTTTTGCCATGACTTTAAACTACAATTTCAATTACTAAATGTTTTCATGTTCTCTATGGCATTAATGTAACACTTAGGTAGAAGTGTTTTACTTAAGAAAAAAAATGAAGCACCAAAAGGAAAAAAAATGTTCTGGAAGGGTTTCTACCATATCTAGTTCTTTGAAACTAAAACTTAGCTAGGCTATTTATCTCTCCTTTTCTTCTAGCTCCATTCCAGTGCAGTCGGTTAATGAATATGATGCAGAATAGAATATGGATAGAATGGCACTAATGGTAGAATGTATTCTATTGTGTTTTATAGTTTATGAGACACTTTTATATGCATTATCTGCTTTCACGCTTATAACAACATTTGTTATAAAGGGCTATTGTAAATGGGTTATTTTTCCCATTTTATTAATTAGTAAAAAGAGGAACAAGTTGATCTTTTCTAAGGGCTAACAAGGACTCACTTTCTCCCTCAGAAAGATGTGGGTGTGAGGGTGTGGAGTTGGGGGCTGGAATCTTGATATTCTGGATTGGAGTACAGTGCCCTCAAACAATAACAACATTTGAGAAACTATAGGATCTCATTACCTGGTCAGCTTTCCTCAGTGTTTCCCAGATGTGAATTGTGAAAATTTTTTAGGTAGAGATGTTTTCTAGAAAAATTTAATTTTAGTGAAACAAAACAAAACAACATATTCTGGATTATTTTTATCCTAGCCTTATACAAACGCTGTCCTGAGATGCCAATTGATTTGTTTATGCTGTTAGTTACAACTGTAATGTCATCAGTTAGTCCTTTTAAAAAAGAAGTATAAATAATGTATCCCCACTAAATGAAGGCCAAATGGCATTGAGGTACAATGTACAAGGGAAGGCTTCATCACAGTTCAAATGGAAAACCACAGAGATGAGCACCGAACCTGAAGCACTAAAGTGTACACTGATAAAACACAGAAGCATTTGCCTTGTAGCAGTCAGTGCCACATTTACATTATGAACAGTCACATGTTACCAGAAAAACAACATTAATTATATGTTAAATCAATGTTGTATATTTGAGTTTCTTTACTTTTTATGTTTTTAACTTACAGATGTATTTTGGTGTTAAAACTGAATAATACTCACAAAATTGTTCATAGATTCATGTTATCTCTTCCTCTTTCTACACACACAATGATATAAATCAAGTTACCCTTGTGATAATTCAACATGTTCCTATGTAAATAGAGAAACTGAAATCAAGATGTATTTTGCTCAAGGCAATTTGGTAGAGATTGATTAACTTACAAAGTATGTTCCCTGTTTCACAGTCAAATGTCCTTTCTGATTATCAACTTCTTTTATAGGTGACAGGTTGTATAAAAGGAGAAACAGAAAAGTTAACATCAAAGGTCAAGCTATTGGCTGAGAAGGAACAGTACTTGAGCGCAAATCATTTCACTCCAATTCAATGACCAATTCAGGGACTTGAATTAGGTTCTTTCTTAATAAGTAATGGTGGCGTAAAGAGTTACATCTATGGAGGTATTGCCAGTTTACAGCACTTTGGTAGCAAGTCTCAAGTTAAAGCTGAGGATTGTTGCTTCAAAAGTCCTTTTCTCTAAGCTTTAAAGACCTTAAGGGAATAATGTAGAAGGGCAATTAATGAGTTAGGATCCAGTCCCCTCCAATTAATCAGGCAAGTTTTATTTTATTTGCTTTATAGCATATTTAACTTACATTTATGATCTCCTTTGATAAAAATGTTCTGACATTTATTTTTGTATGTAAACATTAATTTACAAAATAAATCTAGTGGAGATATTTTGCATGAAGTAAAATATTTCAAATCATTCTCTCTATTGGTGAGTTCTTCATCATGAAAACTGTTGCATATTTGACATTTTGAAATGTCAATAGTCCTAAGGTTGATAAGAATCCCAATTACCTAATGGCTACAAAGTAAGGAAAATTTAATTTGCATCTGTTAAAAAAAAGTAAAGAGGCCTTCTTCCTTTGGTTTCATAGAACCCTTGTCTAGATTTACTTTCTTAGAAATTATACTTGCAAGCTCTGCAGTTAAATGATATTTTCAGATGACTCAAAATGAAAATGAATAACATGACAGGCTTATATAGAAAACAATTCGATATGTTATTATGACCACCATGTGAAAATTACCCAGAACTCCACTGTTACAGACTAGAGGAACTCTCTGCTGTTGCCAAGGACACAGTTATATAAAAATAGATTTGCACATTTTCTTGTTATTTTTAACAAAAAGCTTGACTTATTCTTTGCTTTGTTTAGTATAATATAAACACTTAATAAATATTAAGCTATTCATTATAATATATTGAACCCTAAGAACTAGTAACTTCATTACTATATTTAATACTTTATTAAAATAAAATACAATAAAGGGAGTATAATACATATATTATAATTACATATACATTCTTATATCACAAAATATTTGTACACATTATTTTCACTAACTTTAATATATGTAATTATTTATTTTTAATTTAAAATATTAAATTTATGGGGATGACACTGGTTAAAAAATTTATATAAGTTTGAAGTATACAATTCTATGATACATCATCTGTATAATGCATTGTATGCCCACCATCCAAAGTCAAATCTTCCATCTCTATACAGGGTGGGGCAAAAGTAGGTCTACAGTTATCCTTTTAAAAATAATACAATTAATAATAATACAAGAACAAACTATTTCATGTACTCACAACTGCAAACCTACATTTACTTCTACTTTATTCTGAACTGCAGTATTATTCAATGAGCATAAAAAAACAATGGAGAGAGAGAAAAAAAAAAGCAATGGATAAAAAATTTTAAATTAACTTAAACAGTTTTTTTTCTAAATAAAGATTAGGGACTATATAGCATTATTAGGTTCATATAGTTTCTCTACCTAAGCAATTATTTTTATGGTTTTCCTACAAAAAGATCCTAAAATTTAATACTAGTTTATTAGTATTTAAAATTATCTAATGGAAATCTCAGATTTAGGTAAACTTCAGTTGACAGTGCCATAATATGACATATAATGACATTAAGCTTTTATTGGACTGAAATTATGACTCAGAGTCCACTCACCTCCAGGCTATTTACTATGTATTTTTAAAATTTTTATATTAATCACATTAGCTATGTATACCAGGATATTGCATTTTTATTTTAACTAACACCTATTACTTATCACTAAATGAGAAAGTAAAAAACCATAGCTGGACAAATATCTCCCTAGTGTTTACTATTAATCATAGATAAAATTAAATTTCAGTTATTTCATAACTTTTCTGTTTTAGATGAATTCATGGGTTGATTAAAGCCTATCTGAAATATCAGCAAAATACAAGGTCTGTACAGAAAAGCTCTAGTTATTGTTAATATAATGGGAATGGTTTTTGTGCCATTGATGTAACCTGGCAGCCAAGGAGGGTGTACTGGAATGCACATGTGTAAACAATGACGACTTTGCTGTATAGTCAATGAGGCTGGTAGACACTGTTGAGTGATCACGTGTACTGTGTGGCCATCTCGTTCAAAATGACTGAGTAAGTAGAGTGAAGGATCTGCATCAAATTTTGCGTTAAGCTTTTATGTTCCTCCACAGAAACTGTTTGAATGATCCAAAAGGCTGCAGCTACAGGCAACTGCTGATTGGCAGCTTCATCATAACAACGTGCCTGCTCATGCATCATGTCTCATGCACAATTTTTTGGTGGGTCATCAAATCATCCAAGTGACTCAGCCCTGCTCCAGCCAAAATTTCACACCCTGTGACTTCTAGCTTTACCCAAAACTAAAATCACCTTTTGAACAGGAAGAGATTCCAGACCATCAATGAGATTCAGGAAAATATGACAGGGCAGCTGTTGGCAATTGGGAGAACTGTGTGAGGTCCCAAGATGCCTGCTTCAAAGGGGACTGAAGCATCATTGTCTTTACAATGTTTCTCGTATCTTGTATCTTCTTCAATAAATGTCTCTATTTTTTCATATTGCATGTCTGGACACCTCTGGACATACTTCATATATCAATTACAAAGAAATATTTTTTTCTCTCATGTTATTGAAATTCTGACATAGTTGAATATACAAATACTATCTATTTTTAAAATTGAGATAATAACAAAGAAGGCCATCATATAAGATAAATTTAACCACTTTTGTTTCAAGCCCAGCCAGTTGGTGGAGAGAAAAAAGTCACAAAACGACTCTCATGTTTAATGTAATTAGTGGATCTTCATCTAAAGAGTTTTCCCTCTGGTACAAAGTGGGTTTTTAAGTTATCTCCCTGGTGTTCTTGAAATACCAGTGTGTTCCTGTCATTTCTTTTCCAGTTAGAGTACTGTTTCCATGACGCAACTTTGGGGTTTTACACTAATAATGACTGCTGATCTGGTAGACAGTTGACAACACTGATTCCATCAATTCTAAACATTTTCTGAGAGCTCGGCTATAAAGTTGTCTGAGACAATTATTCCTTTGCTCTAATCCTGACCATTATCTAAATACCTTGATTCTCCCTATATACTAATGAATGTCTTCCTCATCAAGTACAAACAGTGACTAAAAAGCAGGCTATCAGAAGTTTTACTTATCAATTCTCCTTTCAGAGTCCTCGGTTCTTTCTGTAAATATTTCCCAAGCTATCTTGACTGCTGTGGACTGAATTGAATACACCTCACCCCCAAATTCATATACTGAAGCCCTAACTCCCAGTGTGACTGTATAAGGAAACAGAGCCTATATGGAGATACCATAATCAACATTAAGTGAGGTCATGAGGGTGAGGTCCTAATTTATTCGGACTGGCGCTCTTAAATGAAAACAGGAAGAGATAGGAAAGTTCTCTCCCTCTTTGCCTGTGAGGACGCAGTGAGAAGGCAACCAAAAAGACAGTTCTCACCAGGAACCAGAACAACCAGAACCTTGATCTTGGACTTCCCAGCCTTAAAAATTATGAAAAAATAAATTTCTGTTTTTTAAGCCAGTGACATAGTCTATGGTATTTTGTTGAGGCAGCCCAAGGAGACTAAACTTTGACCAACACCTCATTGGAAAAGTATTATGAGTTTCATTAAGCTTTGTTTATGTGGCCCAAGCTCTAACACAGAATATATATATAATCTTACACAAAATAAATAATATATAAATATGATATGTATATATATAAAATTGGTTAGATAGGAAAGAAGTCAGGTCATATAAAATACCTTTAACGTTACCAGTTATTTTTTCATCAACCCAATGCTATGGGTAAAATCAGGCTTATTTAACTGCAAAGATTTCTACCTTTCGTATCTCCCTCCAGCAGCTCTTCATAACTGAGTGTTCTATAAATTACTGTTTGATTAAGTGTTCCTAAAATATGATTTTAATTAAGCATTCATTACACTACGAATTGTGAATTGTTTGGCCTAGAATGGGTCATATCCAGATTTTTCATTCTGGCACCCAAACTCTATCCCCAAATGACCCTCCATAAACAGCTGGCCTTCATTATGATGATTTTTTCCTGTACATTTCTTTAATAAGGTTGACACCTTCATCTTAAAAGTAATATTTATTCTCATAATGTTATTTTGAAAATCAAATGAGATATTATATGTCAAATGTTCATTACTGGTGTCTGGGATACATTAAGTATTCAGCTAATAGTTTTTATAACTATTTATAGTGACTTCTATACATGTATTTTTGTTTTATAATTATAACTGACATTTCTTGAAAATTCAATATGTATACAATTTAGTGTCAAGTTTAATCTTGCCAAAATGTATATATTAGTTACCTTTTCCTTACCATTTTATATGTTAGGAAAGCTGTGCTTAAGAATGATTATGTATTTAAGTCCTAGAGGAGAACATTGGCAGGAAACTCTCAGATATCCCACGCAGCAATTTTTTCACCAATATGTCTCCTAAAGCAAGGGACATAAAGGAAAGAAGAAACAAGTGGGACCTCATCAAAATAAGAAGCTTCTGCACTGCGAAAGAAAACATCAGCAAAATGAAAAGGGAGCCAACTGTATGGGAAAATATATTTGCTAATGATACATCAGATAGAGGTTTGATCTCCAAAATATATAAAGAACTCACTCGACTCCACTCCAAGAAGACAAACGATCCAATCAAAAAATGGGCAAAGCACCTGGGCAGATGCTTTTCCAAGGAAGAGATACAGAGAGCCCAGAGACATTTGAAAGGATGCTCAGCATCACTAGCCATCAGAGAAATGCAGATCAAAACCACCATGAGGTACCACCTCACACCGGTCAGAATGGCCATCATAAACAGATCCACAAACAACAGGTGCTGGCGAGACTGTGGAGAAAAGGGAACCCTAGTCCACTGTTGGTGGGAATGCAGACTGGCGCAGCCACTGTGGAAAGCAGTGTGGAATTTCCTTGAAAAGCTGAAAATGGAACTGCCTTTCGATCCAGTGATTCCCCTGCTAGGACTATACCCTAAGAATCCCAAAACGCCAATTCAAAAGAACCTATGCACCCCAATGTTCATAGCAGCACAATTTACAATAGCCAAGTGTTGGAAGCAACCTAAATGCCCACCAGTAGATGATTGGACTAAAGCCTATGGTACATTTACACAATGGAACACTACGCAGCAGAAAGAAAAAAGAACTACTAAACTTCCCGACAGCATGGATGGAACTCGAGAGCATTATGCTAAGCAAAATAAGCCAGGGGGCAAAAGACAAATACCGTATGATCTCACCTATAAGTGGAACCTAACCAACAAAACAAAGATGCAAGGAAAATAAGACCAACAACACTGAAAGGAAAAGAAATGAACAGAAACAAGAGGGATGGAGGGAGGGGGGAACGGCGGAAAAGGAAGGGAATGGGAGGGTCGGGGAACTTGTAGCAAGGTCTCATGGACAAAATCAAAGGGGAAGGTTTGAGGGAGGGAGGGAAGGGGCAGGGGAAGGTGGTGGAGGGAAGGCAGAGACAAATGTATTTGAAAAAATAAAGAAAATAAATTAAATTAAAAAAAGAATGATTATGTAGTCAGATGGGTTCTAAATTTATCAGGGTGATCAGTTAATTAGTTATGTAATGTCTAATCGTCAGGTTGTAGACATGAAACTAATATGATATTGTATGTCAAATGTAATTGAAAAATAAAAAATTTAAAGTGAAAAAGAGAAAAGGTTACATAATTTACCCAAAGTCACTAAGAATGAATAGCAGAGTGAAAAATTGAACCCAGGTGCTTTGGTCACAGAGTCTGTACACTTAGTTGCTACTTTCTTAAAAAGAAAAAAGATTTTATTTATTTTTAGAGAGAGGGGAAGGGAGGGAGAAAGAGAGGGAGAGAAGCTTCAATGTGTGGTTGCCTTTCATGTGCCCTCAACTGGGAACCTGATCTGCAACCCAGGCCTGTGCCCTGACTAGGAATTGATCCAGCAACCCTTTGATTCATAGGCTGGCACTCAATCCACTGAGCCCTACCAGAAAGGGTAATTACTACACTCTATATCTACTTATTCTATATACTCTCTCACATTTTTCTGAAATATTCCTGAATGTTCTAATTTATCTTTTTATAAAACCAAGTTTTATGTTTTCTTAATGTTAGCTCAAAACTCATCTCTTTCACCATATCTCAATGTGCTTGTCTTTCCATTTATATTATATAAGATTTGAACACTAGCACCATGCAACATTTATTTATCTATATGTCATATTCTTACAAATACATAATTAAAGATTCTTCAGTTTGAATGTAAATTCGGTGGCATGGGCTATTTTCTGTTTTTAAAATTTCTGAAAGCCTTTACCATAAAAATGTTTAATTGGAGTACATTTACATGAAGAATTTCTGTTTATCAAAGAATGCTAGTAAGAAAATGGATAAGGGAAGTCATGAGAGAAAATATTTCTAATACATATAATTGACAAAAATCTGTGTAAACTATAAAAATTCAGAAGAAAAAGAGAAACAACTTAATATTGTAGTAGATTGAATAAGAGATCTCAATAAGCACTTTGCAAAAGAGGATATCATATTGGCCAATAAAATGTGAAAGCTGATCAACTTCATTAGTCACCATGAAAATGCAATTGAAAACCACAATGAAATAGCACTACCTACTTGTCAGAATGGTCAAAATTTGAAAAGCTGATTAAACCCAATATTGCTGGGGATGTGGGACAACTAAAACTCTCAAAATTTTCTAGAATTAATTTTATTTCTAGGTGTATGTGTATTATATCTCTTTTATATATTTATGTGAGACCATCTAAATGATTCAAAATAAAGCACAAAATGATATAAACAAAAATATTGTAGCGTCATTATTTATAATAGCACCAAATTAAAAGCAGCCCAGTGCCTATTAATAGTAGAATGTGTAAACAATTTGTGGTATATTCAAACCACATATATTCACACAGGACTGAAAACAAATGAGCTGTACATTTATGCAGCAAGCACAAGCTTTACAAATATAATATAGAGTAAAAGAAACTAGACTCAATGTACGTTGTGTGATTCCATTTATACAACCTAAATTTTAAAACAGTTTAAACCAATCTATTGTGCTGAGAGTCAAGCTGCTGCTTCCATTAGCAGAAGGAGCGGGAAGTGTTGAGATGAAACAAAATGGGGGATTTTGGAGCAGTGGCAGTATTTTCTTTCTTGGCCTGTTTTCGTGGGTGTTTGCTCTCTGAGCTGTGCCTGTTTTCCCTGTGTGGTTTTATATATGTATATTTTATTTTTTTTACTTTTATTTTTATTGTTTATGCTGTTACAGTTGTTCCCGCGTTTTCTCCCCTTCCCCACCTCCACCCAGCCCCACCATCTTCCCACCACAAGCCAATCCCCATATTGTGGTCCGTGTCCATGGGTTGTGCATGAATGTTTTTTGGTTAATCCCTTCATCATCTTTCATCCTGTCCTACCCCTCCTTTCTGGCACCTGTCAGTCTGTTTTATGTATCTAAGCATCTGTTACTATTTAGTTCATTGATTTATTGTGTTTGTTAAGATTCCACACATAAGTGATATTATGTGATATGTTTCTTTCAGTGACTGGCTTAATTCACTTAGTCTCATTTTCTTCAGATCCATCCATGCTGTTGCAAAATGTAAGATTTCCTTCTCTTTTTACTGCTGTATAGTATTCTATTGTGTAAATGTATCACAATTATTTTATTTACTCATCTACTGAGGGGCACATAGGATACTTCCATATCTTGGCTATTGTACATAATGCTGCTATAGACATAGGGGTGCATATGTTTTTTGTATTGGTATTCCAGGATCCTTGAGGTATATTCCCAGAAGTGGAGTTCCATTTTTAATTTTCTAAGGATACTCCAAATTGTTTCCCACAGTGGCTGCACCAGTCTGCACTCCCACCAACAGTGCACTAGGGTTCCCTTTTCTCCACAGCCTTGCCAGCACTTATTGTTTGTTGACTTATTGATGGTAGCCATTCTGATAAGTGTGAGGTGATATCTTATTGAGGTTTTAATTTGCACTTCTTTGATGATCAGAGATGTTGAGCATTTTTTCATATGTCTACAGCCACTCTGGATGTCCCCTTTGGAGAAATGTCTTTTTAGGTCTTTTGCCCATTTCTTAATCAGGTTGTTTATCTTCCTGGTGTTGAGTTGTATTAGCTCTTTGTATACTTTGGAGATTAAACCCTTGTCAGATGTATCATTGGTGAAAATGTTCTTGCATACAGTGGGTTCCCTATTTGTCTTGCTGTTGGTTTCTTTAGTTGTATAGGAGCTTTTAATTTGATATATTCCCATTTGTTTATTTTCTGCTTTGTTTCCAGTGCCTTATGAGATACATCAACAAAAATATTTCTACAATGAATATCTGAGATTTTGCTCCCCATGTATATTTTACTTAAATTAGTTCAAAGTTAGTACAGAATAAAATTCCGCTAAAGAAGATATAAAACAGATCTTATAACTCCAGAATACTATGTGATGCTAAAGAAACTGAGTTGAGTAAAGAAGGAAAACTGTAAATAATTCTTAGAAATGTGGATTTACCTGTAAGCAGAAATGTTTTGTGTCCTATCAAAACAGAATGTTTTGAGGTCAAAAATATAAAAAATGTAACTATAGTATGGACTGAAGTACTGAACTGTATTAACCAAGACTTGAAAATTAGTTTGTTATAAGGGAGACATTAAAAATATTTCCCTTGCAAAATTCATCACCCCACATATTATGTGAGTGTGTGGGTTAGGTGCTGTCTCAATGTCTACCAAATTGTTTAACTGATTATTATAAATGAAAGGATGATTCTAAGAAACATGAAGAATATTACAGCAAAATTGTCAAATGTACCTATCCATAATGATTATTAGGGATGATAAACAACAACTGCCAAATGCTGTTCACATTAAAATATAAAGTTAAAAATTTCCTTTTTATAAAAAGGACCTTGACAAATGAAAAGAAGTGTGTGACAATGGGTAGAAGAGAGAGTAGAGAGAACTTTAAAACAAGTCATCCTCTCATCCAAGTACTAACGCAATTCAAAAGAACCTATGCACCCCAATGTTCATAGCAGCACAATTTACAATAGCCAAGTGTTGGAAGCAACCTAAATGCTCATCAGTAGATGACTGGATCAAAAGCCTATGGTACATTTACACAACGGAATACTATGCAGCAGAAAGAAAAAAGAAAGACTAAACTTTGTGACAGCATGGATGGAACTCGAGAGCATTCTGCTGAGCAAAATAAGCCAGGGGGCGAAAGACAAATACCGTATGATCTCACCTATAAGTGGAACCTAACCAACACTACAAAGATGCAAGGAAAATAAGACCAGCAACACTGAAAGGAAAAGAAACCAACAGAGACAAGAGGGAAGGAGGGAGGGGTGGGTGGGGGAAAAGGAAGGGAAGGGGAAAGTCAAGGAACATACAGCAAGGACACATGGACAAAACCAAAGGGGAAGAGTTGAGGGAGGGAGGGAGGAAGGGAGGGAGGGGGCAAGGGAAAGTGGTGGGGGAAGGCAGAGACAAATGTATTTGGGAAAAAAAAAGTCATCCTTACCAGTAACAAAAAGCAACCCAAAGCAAAATATAAAAATACAAAGTGCAGACTATGGCAACTATGGCAAGTGTGGCTGTTAAGGGAGCGAGTGCTATATGTAAGGTAAACTATATAAAGGAAAGATACTCAGACATAATTAAAAAGAAAAGTAATTTAATTCTCTACTGATAAGACCCAAATAAAAAGTATAACAGAATGATAAAGAATAGATAAAAATCTTTAAGCTAAATAAATGAAAACAAAGTTGGGATGGTTAGATAATTTTATACAAATTACTCTCAAAACAAATAACTAAAAGGAACTTACATAAGACAATACAGTAGTTATATAGACATGTCCAAAGAAGATGGAGCAGTTATGAACTTTATGCACAAAGCAATGTACTATCAATAGGTTTATAGGGAAATAACTGTGAGAAATCAACTTAAGAAATGGAGTTAATGAGGGAGATTTAATATTTCAGGTAGCCTTTTAATAATAAATGAGCAAACAAATATTATTTGAATAGTATTATTAATAAAGTTAAATGAATTGATATGTAGCAAAGGATATTTAAAAAAAACATAGGGTTATCAAGTATCGTTAAAGGTATAAAAGTCCAATCAAACTTTTCCTCTTCTGCCAAAAGACAACATAGCTAGGGACCTTGGAGAAAATTTTTTACAAACCTTCAGGGTATCCAATCTTATTCAAAATTCTCTTACTATTTAAAAGAAAAACACAAAAGAAGTTTAAATGACTCATATGTATGCACATTAAATAATATAGTTGAAAATAGTTCATCATTATATAAAGTTTTATCAGTTTTATTCTAGAAGTCTACTGAAGTAATACATCAACAAAAATATAATCCAATACTCATTTGTCATAAAAGTTATTAAGTTGGGAAAAGTTAACTTGATAAAATCTACTTATAGACATAACATAAGCAATCATAATCCTGTATGGTAAAATTTAATTTTTTAAATTTTTTAATTAAAATTAAAATTAATTTTTCACATTTTTTAATTAAATTAAATGTGTAAAATTAATTTTTCACATTTTTTAATTAAAATAAGGAATAAGACAGGTGTGTCAAAATCACTTCTATTCAACATTTTAATATGTGTTATAGTAGTGAAATAAAACAAAAAATGAACTATAAATCTCCTGTATTTGTAGATAATACAAATCTCCACATATAAAATAATCCAAATGGATTTATAGACCATTTAAATAACTATAAAGACCATTCATTAATACTACTACATACAAAAACATTGTAAAAATATCTGTAGCTTCCCTTACATCAATTAAAACTATTTAAAAATGTAAAAGGATCCAAGAAGATGATGTGTTTTTTTTTTTCTGCTAAGAACAACTGTTCCTGCCACCTAATCAATGTAGACAAAGCATTGAAAAATTTAGACAATCCATTCATGATGAAACCTCTCAGAATAATAGGAATAGAGGGGAATGTCTTCAAATTATAAAGAGATATATACAATTCTGCCAAGATGTGCTCAGTCCTGCACCCCAGCATCAAGCGAATTTAAAACACATCTCCCTTGCTGGGGGCTGGGGGAAGTAAGGGGGTTGAGGGATTGAGGAAAAAGGAAAAGAGGCTCATGGACATGGACCACAGTGTGGCGATTGCTGGGGGGAGGGGAGAATAAGGGGACAAATGGTAATGGGAAAGAATACAGTAATTATTAAATTTTAAAAAACTCCATGAAGAATTTCCTTTTGATGTAAGGTTTATTTAAAAGTCTATTGTAACCTAAATGCCCATCAGTAGATGATTGGATCAAAATCTATGGTACATATACACGATGGAATACTACGCAGCAGAAAGAAAAAAAGAACTACTAAACTTCGCGACAGCATGGGTGGAACTGGAGAGCATTATGCTAAGTGAAATAAGCCAGGGGGCGAAAGACAAATACCGTATGATCTCACCTATAAGCGGAACCTAACCAACAATACAAAGATGCAAGGAAAATATGACCAACAACACTGAAAGGAAAAGAAATCAACAGAGACAAGAGGGAAGGAGGGAGGGGGGGCGGGGACAAGGAAGGGAAGGGGAAAGTCAAGGAACATATAGCAAGGACTCATGGACAAAACCAAAGGGGAAGAGCTGAGGGAGGGAAGGTGGGAGGGGTCAAGGGAAAGTGGTGAGGGGTAGGCAGAGACAAATGTATTTGAAAAAATAAATTAAAATAAAATTTAAAAAAAAAGTCTATTGAGAGCTGAGGGAGGGAAGATGGGAGGGGGCAAGGGAAAGAGGGGGGGGTAGGCAGAGACAAATGTATTTGAAAAGTAAATAAATTAAAATAAAAATAAAATGTAAAAACTATTAAAAAAAAAAGTCTATTGTATAATTTCCAAGTTCTTTTAGATTTTTATGCTATCTATTATTGATTTCTAATTTGATTCTTTTATGGTTAGAGAACATATTGTGTACACACAATCCATAATTAACATACCCAGTTATACAAATACAACACTTACACAAGTTGTGTAAGTTTTACAAATATGTGGTATTGGCAGAGAGACTTGCATATAGATGAATGGGACAAAATAGAGAACCCAGGAATATAACCCCTCATATATGCCAGACTCATTTTTACAAGAGTGAAGATGTAATTATTTGTAAGAAAGACAACCTTTTCAATAAATAGTCCTGGAACAATTAGATATTCAAAAGAAAAAATACTGAACCTCTATTAACCTTAGAATTTCTATAAAAACTAACTCAAAGTAGACCATGTATGTACATGTAAAATGTGAACAATTAAATTTTTATAAAAGAAAAACAGGAGAAAGTCACATAATTTCAAATGAAAAAGGACCTGTGCTATTACCCTATATAAAGTTCAAAAGCATGTAAACTATTTTTCAAAAATTACTTTAGTTTATATAAATATACATATAGAATGCATTTATAAAAATGTACATGGTGGGGGGAAAGCAGAGACAAATGTATTTGGAAAAATAAATAAATTAATTAAAAAAATGTACATGTGACTGATACATTTCAAACATAGGATAGTGGTTATGTTTACAGAAAAAAGGAGGGAATAGAATGGAATTAAGGAGATATACACAGCGGGCTTCAAATGAATATTTAATGCTTTTTTCAATAATTAAAATATATTAAAAAAATTTGGCAAAAATTTAATAAGCATAAAATTAGTTGGTAGATACATGTATGTTTATTATATTGTTTTTTATACCTTTTGATGCTTTGCCATTACCACAAAAAAAGTTAAAATGCTTGACAACCAATGTGATAAAACAGTGAAAAATTTAAAAAGAAATATTATAAATTGCAATTTTTAAAAAAATTCTTTAAAATATCTAATGCTTTTATGTTTCTCCAAAGCCATTATTAAACTAAAAAAACTAAAAATGAGATTGAATTTAGAGTTATTTAGATGTATTCTCTACACATGGTAAAGCAATATCACAAGGTAATTCAACATAATATAATCAAATATTTTAATTTAAACTTCTTATACATATTAAAAAAAATATTCCCTCTGTGGTCAGGTGATTGAGTACACCCTGGCAACACCGTCTATGCTTCATTTGCATGGAACAGGAGACACTAACAAAAGAAATAACCATAATAGAACACTTGAGAATAGCTTAATTACAATAGACTTTACTGATTTATTGTATTTTTTCAACACATAATCTTTATTGTATTTTTTCCATCACCATTTAGTCTCTTTATTCTCCTCTCCCCCAGCAATCACCACATTGTTGTCCATGACCACAAATCCTTTTTCTTTTTTGCTCAATCCCTGGGGCAAGAAGGAACAACATAAAAAAGGACAAAAAATGTTTCCTTTTCTTCATCTTTACTTCCTATCACCTAATCTCACATTTTGGGGCTTGGATAGCAACCTGTTTTCTAAAAGGGTCCTGTGGGTACTTCTTGAGAAATGATGATAGCAAAATTGCCTTTCAGTAATAATATCTCACTAACCTTCCTCTTGAACATCAAATCCATTTTCTTTCCTTAAAAAATAGGGAAAATTTGATGTGGAAATCATATCTACTGATGGATTGCATATTATTTTTATTTATTATCTTTGAGCCAGAATTAAGGGTTAAGAAAAAAAAATTCAGGGACTATTCTTGTTATGTTGATCTCCCACACTTAATCGTCTGTCTTTTGTTAAAGGAATAGCTCTTTTTGTCTGTGCATTTTCTGTTTTCTCATTGTGAAAAGTGATAGGGTTTTTTTTTTTTTGTATAAACAGACCTGAAGATTAGAGAATCAATTTTTTTGATTGTGTGGAGTTTTTTTTTTCTCTAAGAGATAGCTTAAATGACATCCACTATCACTCAGTATTCCAAGGACCATGAATATCATGGATGTAGTAGAATGTTGTTCTTCATAGAACTTGTGTGCAAATATCCTTTTAGTCTATTTCTAAAGGATGTAATACAAGTGCATCTGAGTATTTTCAAGAAAAAAATAAAATATTAATGCCATATGAGGTTAGCTAGATATCAACTAAGTTTTGTTAGCAATTTATTAAAAGTGTTATGGCTCTTTTTTACTTTTGAAAGTTAAAAATAAAATTTATTTCCATAATTTCACTTTTTTTTCCTCTCCAGCAAAAGGAGTTTATTCTGTAACAAAAACCAATTGCAACTCAGAACATGTAGTCTAATGGTGAACCACCCACCACTCACAAGTCCAAAAGAAATGGCTATTCTTTTAAAGAGGGTGAGGAGTTCAGAGGCACTGTTATACACACCGTCCATTGGAGATTACTGGGAGTTTAAATATAGTGGCTTTTCATTGACTTTCTGTAGCACTCTCTCATTGGCTAAGTGGTTGCAAAGGAGTGAAAAGATCTCCTTCTTCCTTTCTGCTGGAGCAGTAGAGTAGAAAAACATCTTCCTTGGGATGGAAAGTACTCTCTTCCTGTCTTGGGGTAATTGAGGATGAGCGGCAGGGCATGAGAGTCCCACCCCATAGGTTCTCCCAACTGCAATTTGAGGTTTCTGTTTATTAATCTTCACTCTACTATGTGGATAAAGCATCTAGTTTAAAACATAATAAATTTTGTTTTAATATTTGTTTTCCTTTTTCTTCTGACTAGAAAAACATTTACAGCACATTTCCAGATAGTGGTTGTTTTAAAAACAGAATAATTTAATTTTGCTAAATGCTTATCTTTTTAAAAGTAATGCTCAATATAATATGTACAGAATGGTTTCAGCTAAAAGCTTATTTTTACAACCATATTAGTATCTTAACATGATGCCTGCCAATAAATATTGATTTTAATAAATATAAATGGTCAATGCTTAGTAAATACTTCATAAAAATCAAAGTATGATTTTTTTTAACTTCAGCTGTTCTAGTGTAGTGACATATCATTGTGGTATGATTTCCATTTTCTAGATGGCCAATGATATTAAAGTCTTTTTATGTGCTTACCTCCTCATCTACCATTCATGTATTCTTTTTGGTAAAATGGGTTTTGGGTTATTTTAAAATTAGGCTTCTTTTTTTTAACCATTGAAATTTGAGAGTTCTTCATACATTCTGATATAAGACTGTTCATTCAACAGGCTCCTGTACGTGGAGGGTGAAGAGAGACTAAATAAGAGGCCGATGACTCCAGATAGGTAGGTGGTAGGTTTGATAATGGAGAGAAGTTACATCCAAATCTTGTTTTGGGAAACCACAAGATGAGTAGATCTCCAAACATGCACACCAGAATCTTAAAATTTTATGTAGAGGCCCTAACTTGGCTCAGTCATGTATACGATACAGATGGTCTCAACAACACATTGCTCTCTCAAGACTGCATCTTTGAAATGGCTCCCACTGTGGGAACACTGGGCAGAACATACATTCTAAGGACAGGGGAAGGGGTGAGGAGCCTCCAATTGCCCAGGTGCGACTCACAGGTCTACTAGTGGCCATGTCCTCTCTATGACCTCCTCCTACAAAGACCTTTTTGAGATGTCATTTGCCAATATTTTCTCCCAGTGCATAGCTTGTCTTTTCATCCTGTTAATAGGGTCTTTCAAATATTAAGTTTTTAATGTGAATTAGGTTTAATTTTATTTTTTATGGCTCATACTTTTAGTGTCATATCTAAGAACCCTTTCCTTCTGTAGATCCTCAGAATTTTTTCCTTAAAGTTTATGTTATATTTTACACTTAAATTTGTGATCCATTTTGAGTTAATTTTTTAGAAGGCGTGAGGTTTAAGTCAAGTACGTTTTTACATTTTTTCTATTTTGCCTATGAATGTCCAATTACTCCATCACCATTTATTGAAAATGCTATACTTCCTTTCACTGGATTGCTCCCAAATTACCAAAATAATGATCTCCACGTTGATCAATTCAATGGAAATCTTTTAGTTACCAGCTTATTTTTCGACTGCATTTAACAAAATTGATCTTACCCTTTTTTAAATACTCTGTTCCTCTTTCTTTTACTACTACTATCATCCTCTTTAGATTTTACTCCAACTTTTCCAGTTATTATTTAAACCTCTGTTTTCAATTTATTTTCCTTTACTTGTCCTTTAAATGTTTGAGTCTCTCCCTCTCTGCATGATGAAACTAGTGACTTCAGTTACTATACACAGACACACACACACACACACACACACTCTCAGGGTCTAGTACAAATAATGCTCCTTTTTATTACAAAATTTTTTATTACAAAATCATAAGCATGTAATTTTGTAACATAAAAATATTACATTTGAGCACACCATATGACATTTTAGGTGAAATTTTCAAATTAATGCTATAAATTATTACACCCATATTATTACCCCTCCAATGACACTCAAGCAGGCCTTACTTCTGCTGGACCCTGTGTGTGTATATGTGTGCGTGTGTGTGTGTGTACACTTCGGAAAATTCTACTTCTTACAGCCTTGCCTGGCTCTTTATTGTCTATTTACACTGTCTTGTTGCACCTTGAAGACATCAAGCTCATTCTTTCCTCTCTGCCTTTGTGCTTGCTGTTCCACCTGCCTCACTCCTTTCAGATATTCTCTAAAACATTACCTTCTCACAGAGGCCTCGCTGGTCCAGCGCCTTTATAATAGCACCACCAAAAACAACCTTAAATTTGTCACTCAATTTCTTTTTTATTTCTTTACAACAGTTCACAACTAATATTTTACTAGATATTTGTTTATTTGTCTATCTAGAATGTAAACCCCATGATGAGAGGGAGACTAGTGTTCCCATTGTCTGACACATAATCGGTGTCCAATACGTGTATGTTGAATAGATAGTATGGTATAGTAGAAAAATATACACATTGGCATCTAGACAGATCCTGAATCTGTTTCTTCATGCCTATGTTGAATTGGATCAGTTACCTATTTTCACACTTCACATCTGCATCAGAGTTATGGTGAGTAACAGCTGAAATGACTCTTGAAAATGTGCCAAGCAGACTGCCTAGTACCCAGCGGCCATCTAATAATCTTTATTCTTTCCTTTTCCCCGAGTAAACATTCTTTCCTTCTTTCTATTAACAGGAATTCCAAGAAAAATAAGAAGGTTATGGCTTGCTTTCTCACTGAAAACATCTTAGCTTTGATTACTAGTCCAGCATGCCTCTGTCAACTACACATTTTACTTAATATTCTTCATAAGCCTATTAATGTTGTCAGTCTGGGCAACCATGAGAGTATATAGAGGTTTCTCTGTCTGAAGTAATCCAGTTTCTTAATTGTCCTACTCCTTCTTTTCAAAGGCTTTTGTAGAGTACTCTATGTATTAATTCTTGTGTTATCTATATCCTTTAGAAGTTTAAGATTTACTAATATCTTTTCCCCTTCATTTTCTAAAACTAAAGCTTTCTGCTCCTTTTAGTCTCTTTTATTCATATATTTATTTGTCCATCTCTAGGAACCACCTTTTTTCTGCTTTGAGGTATCTTTCTAGCTTTGTGTCTAGAGCTGCACAAAACTTTTCTGGCATAGAGGTATTTTCTTTTCTTTCATTCTCAAACAGAGGTAAGAGAAAATGAGAGTATATCAGAAATAGCAGAGAAAAGTTTAAAAATTTCTAAATTTTTATAAGTATGATCTTTTCTACATACCCACTCTGACTTCATTTTCTTTGAGAATACCTGCTTTTGAAATAAAGAATGCCTTTTTTTTTCTTGCTGGGTTATTTCCATGTCCCTATCTGACAATGATTTGTAGGTAGCCTTTGGGCCCAAGCAGCTATTACTTTATTGATTTTCAAGTCACTTTCCCCGGTTGGCAATGGGGACCTCAGGACTTTTATCAAATACATATGATTTGGATTATGTTCCTCACTGTAAATTTATTGGGTATTTTTCATTTCCTTTGAAATTTTCATGCAGAAACACAACTCTCCATACTTTATCACTAGTATTTCATTAAGCAACTTTTAATATAGCCTATTAAAAGTAATTTATAGACTAGGTCATACCATGAGTATTTCCAATCCTTCCCGTTAGGATAAAATCAACAGAAATATTAGCATTCCAATTTTTCATTCTGGAGGCCTCTCATTTTGGTAGTATGAAAGTTTTTCATAGAAACTGAAAGTTATTTTAAGACTCTCTACTCTTGGTCTCTATGGACATCTAATATTCGACAAAGGGGGCAGAAGCATAAAATGGAGCAATAACAGCCTCTTCAACAAATGGTGTTGGGAGAGCTGGACGGCTACATGCAAAAAATTAAAATGGATCATCAGCTGACACCATACACAAAAATAAACTTAAGATGGATAAAAGACTTAAATATAAGTCGCAACACCATCAAAGTCCTAGAGGAGAACATTGGCAGGAAACTCTCAGATATCCCACGCAGCAATTTTTTCACCAATATGTCTCCTAAAGCAAGGGACATAAAGGAAAGAAGAAACAAGTGGGACCTCATCAAAATAAGAAGCTTCTGCACTGCGAAAGAAAACATCAGCAAAATGAAAAGGGAGCCAACTGTATGGGAAAATATATTTGCTAATGATACATCAGATAGAGGTTTGATCTCCAAGATATATAAAGAACTCACTTGACTCTACTCCAAGAAGACAAACAATCCAATCAAAAAATGGGCAAAGGACCTGGGCAGATGCTTTTCTAAGGAGGAGATACAGAGGGCCCAGAGGCATTTGAAAGGATGCTCAGCATCACTAGCCATCAGAGAAATGCAGATCAAAACCACCATGAGGTACCACCTCACACCGGTCAGAATGGCCATCATAAACAGATCAACAAACAACAGGTGCTGGCGAGGCTGTGGAGAAAAGGGAACCCTAGTCCACTGTTGGTGGGAATGCAGACTGGTGCAACCACTATGGAAAGCAGTGTGGAATTTCCTCAGAAAGCTGAAAATGGAACTGCCTTTTGATCCAGTGATTCCCTTGTTGGGACTATACCCTAAGAACACCAAAACGCCAATACAAAAGAACCTATGCACCCCAATGTTCATAGCAGCACAATTTACAATAGCCAAGTGTTGGAAGCAACCTAAATGCCCATTAGTAGATGATTGGATCAAAAAATTATGGTACATATACACAATGGAATACTACGCAGCAGAAAGAAAAAAAGAACTACTAAACTTCACGACAGCATGGATGGAACTGGAGAGCATTATGCTAAGCGAAATAAGCCAGGGGGCGAAAGACAAATACCATATGATCTCACCTATAAGCGGAACCTAACCAACAATGCAAAGATGCAAGGAAAATATGACCAGCAACACTGAAAGGAAAAGAAATCAACAGAGACAAGAGGGAAGGCGGGGGCAGGGAAAGGGAAGGGAAGGGGAAAGTCAAGGAACATATAGTAAGGACTCATCGACAAAACCAAAGGGGAAGAACTGAGGGAGGGAAGGTGGGAGGGGGCAAGGGAAAGAGGTGGGGGGGAGGCAGAGACAAATGTATTTAAAAAGTAAATAAATTAAAATAAATAAATAAATAAACCACAGGCATGGAGACATGGAGCAAACTGAAAGTGACTAGAGGGGAGGGGGAAAGAGGACAATGGCGGAAGGAAGGAGAAGGGACTAGACAAAGAACATGTATGAATGACCCATGGACATGGACAACTGGGTGGGAATTGACTGTGGGAAATGGGGGCAGGGAGGGATGGGTGGATGGAGCCAAGGGGTAAAAACTGAGACAACTGTAATAGAATAAACATGATTTATCAATTTTTAAAAAATAAATAAAATAGTGAAAAAAAATAAACTCTTTAAAACAGGGGTCCCCTACTTCCAGGCTATGGACTGGTACCAGTCCAAGCCTGTTAGGAACTTGGGCTGCATGGCAGAAGGTGAGCTTGGATCACCCCAAAACCATCACCCCCACCCTGGTCCAGGGAAAACTTGTCTTCCACAAAAGAAGTCCCTGGTGTCAAAAAGGTTGGGAATTGCTGCTTTAAAATGTTCAGAGAGGATATGAAGAGAAAATAACCCAACAGAGATATTTTTGCTATTGTTAATAGGAAGTAAAACATTAAATGGGAGGGTAGAATTTTTAGTATAAAAACTCCTATAATTTATAGCACAATACAGAATTTAAAGCACTTTAACCATTATATCATTTAATTCTCAGGAAACCCTAGAAGGCAGGTAGGAAAATTACTGTCCTCACTTTGCAGCTGAAGCAATTGGGATTATGAAACACTTAATTACTTTTTAAGTGTCACATAGTCACTTAGTGCTAAGTCATATTTTGGTAGGAAGTATTATTTATAGATACCCATCAAACATTAAAAACATTACCTGCAATCCTCCAAGCTGACTGAGACTTCTTCATCCTCTTCCTCAGGTATAATGTTGATTAATGCTCTTACTCTGGCTGGCTACCCAATAAGTCCTGTGTGAGGCAGAACCCCAAAGATTTGTACACTCTCCTAACCCAAGGAATTGTTTGGATAGTCATTCCCAGATGAATGAGGACTGTCACTCTCTGGTAATATCATTCAAAGAGCAGCTATAGATTCTTATAACCCAAACCCTAATTCTACAGACTTGTCATTCAGATATGTCTTCAAGGGACAGCCATGGGATTATGTTTTCTTTTCTGCTGATATTCAGTGAATTATTTTTTAAATGGAAAACCTAATAGTTTTTAATCACTTCAAGGTTTAGATTAGGAGATATATATATATATATATATGATATATGTATGAGATATATGTATATACACACACATATATATATACACACATATATATATAATTCATCTCATATCAATTTTATTAGGAGTCTGAGAAATTAGTCCCAGCTCTGCCACCAACAGGTCTGGGCTTCATTTTTCTCCTGTCTAAAACAAGGAATTTGACTCTTCCAATAATTATGGAACTTTACTGTTTCAAAATGGTTTCAGAACATTATATCTTGGGTTATCCATAATAATTCTATGAGGTAGTTAAATTTTATTATAAATTGCACTTGACAGAAGAGCAAAATTAAACTTAAAAAGGTTTTGTTACGATTCAAGATCATATAACTAATATGTTTGAGACCCAAGGCCAAATCTGAGATTTCTAACATACAGGGTGAGACAAAAGTAGGTTTACAGTTGTTCATAGGGAAACTAATAAAATAACTAATCAATAATATTACAAAAATAAACTCTGTTTTTCATATACTCTCAACTGTAAACCTACTGTTGCCCACCCTGTATGTTTCTAACTCTAAAGTCTCAAATCTACTTAGGTCTGCAATTTTCATCAATGCAATTATATAAAATATGACACCTTCTTCTATCTCTTTCAAAGTGTTAGTTAATAAGAAGGCAACAAATTACGGTGCAGTTTATTACCTGGACAACTTAAAGTGTTGAACCAAGGATTTTCTCAGTTTTTCTCATGTGGTGTCTTTGGAACATGGTTTTAATGACATATGCAATTGTCCTGACTGGTAAGCTCCCCAAGAACTGGACAAAACACTCTAATATTAAAATGATAATTTTATGCAATTCTTAGTTTTGATGAATTTGAGATAAAAACTCTAGACATGTTTTTGCAGATTTCCCTGATAATGTTCATCTCAAAAACTAATTACTTGTCTTCAAAGGAATGAGTCTACAGAGAAAAAAATAACCCTCTGGGTCAAGAATCTCTCATGTAAAACTTGTTTAAACAATTTCACAAAGAGGTATTATTTGTTCAGTGTCACATAATTCTCTCCTGACGTTATAGTCTTCATGATGAGTAGGAGGTTGGGATCAGTCAATGGGCTGGTTGTAAGATAGCTGGCAAATCTTAAGGCTGAGGTAGGGTGTCAATAAATACTCTGACTTAAGTCAGTGGGAATCAGAATGTATAGCAGGTGTTCTCTCCTGCTACACATTCTGGCAAAATGCTGCAGCTAATTTGTTGTGTGTTTGAAGGAGAATGTCCATAACTGATAGATATACTTTCTAGCAATCAGGGATTAAAGTCTAAAGATTATATGAATGTAGAAACTCAGAAAGTACTAAAGGAGGTCCCCTTATGAATTCAGGTAGAGACACCTCAATGGGGGTAATTAACAAAGGTTCAGCCACAGCTCTACATGCTAGGTTTGTGTTATGAAAAAAAGAACTTCAACCTTCAATACTTCGATTTAATGTCAGCCACAATCACCCTACTCAGCTTGCGAAAAACAGAGTTTTGATTCAAGAGACATGAAAAGCTTTTTAAGAGGTGTAATGTAGTTATGGTTTCCTATTAGGATGCCAAGTTCAATTTTAAACTGAGAGGAAAGGGGAGAAAGCAAAATTGTATTGGGGATTGGTGATCTGCTTAGTTTAATGTACTCATAAAAGAAGTCATGGTCGGACCCTTTGTCATTCACATATAAAATGTACTCATTCCCAGGATTAGAGGTGCAGAGAATCCTGTGATGTACATAAAATATCTGACAATTTTTAATTCAATGCAAAGATACACATTATTAGAAGATGAAGACATTCAACAATGTTTTTTCTTGAAAAATGCTTGGAATGAATGGCTGCATGACATAAAAATGTTGTCCTTTGAAAGTTCCCATATTTAAATTTCCATAACTTGTCAGAAGAAATGTTTAGTTTTTTAAATTTATGCAGCTACTGACATGAACACATATGCATAGTCTGAAAGGATGCTCTTTTTAAAAAGGGCAGATGTTTGTAATGTGTTGCTTTGCAAGCATCCTCGGGCTAAAGCTCGATGAAATTTGTACCTCTTTTTCCTTCCTTTAGAAGCAGGCAAGAAGGCTAAACTTCCACGTCACACCTCTCTCCAGCTTGGCTTCCAACTCCAGAAGTAATCATTAAAACCACACCGGGGTCACTTGTTCAGTCCTGTAGAGAATAACTTGAAAAGAGAAGAGGAAATACTGGCTCCTGTATTATTCTAAATGACCCAGAGAGTGAATTTGCAAATTCCCACTTGAGTAGTAAGTATATCATGTTCCTGTGAACTTCAGCTGTCCCAGGTCAGGTGGGGTAAACCTCCCCAAGATTGGATTAGCAGTTCTGACCCTTCTTTCCTAACAACAAAACAGATAAAATGGGTGTTTGTTTGTTTGTTTGTTTGTTTGTTTTTCTGCAGTAATGTCAAGAAAACCCAGGTAGGGTAAGGGTGGCAAATTAGATTATGATTCCTCTGAGAAATTCAGCCAGCTACCTAGATGCCTTCTAATCATAACATTGTTCTGCACACCTTCATCCTTAAGTAGCACAGCATTGAATTTTTGGAAAGGAATTTAAATCCTTAACCATACAGTGCGTTTAATGGAACCTTTCTCATTCTTATAAAATTCATATTCTGATATTCTGGATTTTCCTTTGGGAGAGCTGGGAAAACAAAAGGCCCTTTCTCCCTTCACACCTTATGTCATCTGAGGGATGGATACAATGGCAAATTTTCCTCTGCTGGCATCTCAGATTGGGTAGATGTTTGCCTAAGTAATAAGAGGGGAAAAAAGGCATTATATTGGAGGGCTGTAAAGGTGACAATGTGAGAGTTAAAAAAAAATGTCAAATTTAGGAAGAGTTGTTGTTAAAGCATTTCAGTGCAGCTTATTACTAGCTCTGTGGCTTTCAGTGACTAAACACTTAAGCCTCGACTTCATCTAAAAGATGGAATTAATACATTTGTCTTGCCATGTTATTCTGAGAACTAGACATTATATATATTAATTGCCTAATATAGTGCCAGATTCAGAACAGACACAATAAATTGTAATTACTTTCTACTTTAGTCTTAGATTACTTATAAACATATACTCAGATTATTTATAATAACAGCTAATCTTTAGTGAAGTCTTCATATAAAATGGTCAATGAATAGAATACAGGTTTTATGTCATTTAATTCTTACCATATTGCCTGAATATTTGATATTATCATTTCACTTTTCTAAATGTAAAAATTAGAACTTTCCCAATGCAAGTATTTTGCCCAAGGTCTAATAGGTGAAAATGGATGAGTGGGAATTTAAATTCAAGTTTAACTTCAAATCCCATGCTACGTATCAGAACTAGTTTTATAGGGGTGTTGTAGTTAAGTGCAACCCAAGATATTTGCTAAACTAACTAACCCCATCAACTAATAGAGTGGAACAAAGCATTCAGTGCATATTTGTTGATGGTTATTGTTGATGTTGCAATGAAGATTTATAGTAGCAAAACACATGGAGGTGAGAAATAACAGAATAACTAAGAGTTATCAGAGCACTTATGCTGCCTTGGAGAACCTTATTCTGTCTGATGTCCTTCTCTTGACCCCTGTGAAGCCAGGTATTCTGTTATGTTTACCTTCGATATAATCTAGTGTTTTCTCTCAATTTCATCTTATGCCCCAAGAAGTCATCTTTATTGGTTCTCATTAAGACTTGTGTTTCAATACAGTCTCTAGTTCCATATAATCACCAATATCCATCACCTAGCCCAGTGATTTTCAACCTGCTTTTTTTATCTCATAGCACACATAAACTAATTACTCAGTTCTGCAGGACACCAAAAAATAAATTTTTGTCACTCTGGCAAAAGAAATAGGTATAATTTTGATTCATTCATACTAGACGTCTATTGTTGTATTGACTGTTGCCTTTTGTTTTTTTTTTAATCTGACAGTCTAAGGGAAAAGAAGTCAGCGCCCCTAACTAAATAGTCAGGTATTGCATGTTTTAAAATTTCACACTAGTTGAAAATTGCTGCCCTAGTAAGGCGGTCCAAGTTTCTGAGCCAGCTCCACTGGCAAGTCAGGCAGGGCACGTAGCAGGCAAGGTAATTTTGGCCTTAGAGGTGTCATTCTGTAGAACTGAGTTTGCCACTCAAGCATTGGCATACTACCTGCTTAGTAGCCTTGAGGAAAGAAAATTCAACTAAAATTATTCTTCTCAAAAAGTTATAGAATCTTCCAAGTCCTTGTCACGTGCCCACTGTCATCATTTTCCTATCTCTATTTAGGTCCTGCCCTGAATACTAAAGCAACATTTCTCAAGGTATGATTATGCCCTGTTAGAATGCAATGAAGAACTTCCACATTATCAGAAATTATGGAGATGACACGCAGGAATCTGAATTTAAACAGACTCACCCAGGTAATTCACACACACACACACACACACACACACACACACACACACACGTATACACACACACACATACACACACTATAGTTTGAAATAACTACCTTAGATCGACAATTCTATTGTCTGCCTACATTGAACTTTGTCGTTGCCCGGGGTCTCCCTCTGCTGGGGCCCACCAGCAGTGATCCATTGGATTTGGGATCTGGACACTCATCAGAATCAATCTCAAATTAGCTGCACAGCTCTGAGCAATCTTCATTCACTTTCCACTCACTGTCCTTCCTGGGCCAGTCCCAGCTTCCTCTTTCTCCCCACCTGTTCAAGCTATTAGAGCCTCTGCGAGCCCAGATTTGGAACTCCCATCTAACCCTAGATACTCTTTTTCCTAACCCAGTCTTTTTTTTTTCTTTTTAATTTTCTTCCTCCTCTTGCCATTCCTAAGTCTGGAGTGCCTTTTTCCTTTGAATTTATGCTTTAGCTACCAGCACTCAGGCTTGTCCAGTTTAGTGCTGCCATTCCCAAAGGGAACACATGGTGACATTTACACATTTCCACAGGGAAATTCACAACCAAGTCAGAGGCGTAGTCAAGATCATGATAATTTTCTTCATTCTGAATTGCTCATTAATGACGTATAGGAGACGATATCAGAGTGCGGTGAAGTGTAAGGTAATCTTTTATACCCTATTTGGATCTTCATGATACTTAACTTTTTGCAGTACAAACCAGTTAATTTCTCAAAATGCAGGTTACAGAAACAATTTATGGGTCTATCAGAACTTAAAAATAGAATAAACAGGAAATATCAGATTTTATTACATGTAGTATGTAATGAGAATATTTTCATTAATATCTGTGTATATTTGTGACTATTTGGGCATGTTG
The DNA here is from genome assembly GCF_021234165.1 of Pteronotus mesoamericanus. Classification (NCBI taxonomy): domain Eukaryota; kingdom Metazoa; phylum Chordata; class Mammalia; order Chiroptera; family Mormoopidae; genus Pteronotus; species Pteronotus mesoamericanus. Next base: position 22,566,930 of record NW_026555085.1, on the reverse strand, counting down.
GACAGTGTATTACTTTTTAGTTGTGATCCATGGTTATCTTTTAAAAAATCAAAGCTATTTCTCTAAAGTTCAGAGGATTAGAATGGTCTTATGCATGCTCTGAGCTCAAAGGGTCTGTTTATGTGAAAGTTGTCTCTCCAGGCAATCAGCCTTCTCTATTTTCTCCCTCAAATTAAGCATGTATTTTTCTTTAGTCTCCATGAGTCAATCAGAGTTTAAACTTTCTGTTCTGAGGGTGTATCATCCAACTTAACAAATATAAAATGTTGACACATACAGTATTTAATGAACTACTTACTTAACTATCTTAGTCTCAACTTTTCAACTATAAAAATAGAGTTAATAAAGACTGTGTTTTTGTAAGTATTACGTGAGATTACTCGCAAAAAATACTAAGAATAAATGTTTACTACATAGGGAGCCATAAACAAATGTCATCCATCATTATTATTGTCATATTCAATGACATAAACCAGACAAAATTTTTAGCTCAGATCAGTGCAAATAGTACAAATGAAAGCATTCAGTACCAAAATCTTGGAGATTAAAACTGCAAGAATTTGTTCAAAAAATTTTTGGAAAGTCTGGATGTTATGAAACCACAGAGGGAATTTCAAGGAAAGAAGATCTGTTTATGCCCTTAGCAAATTATTTAAGGCTAATTAGCTCTTGCATGTCAGCCAAAGCAAATCTGGATTACCCCAAGATGTAAAAACACACTACCTTACAAAGTGAACATTTGAGGTTATTCTTCTCACAAACATGGAACAGAGAGGCAGAGAGAGAGAGAGAGAGAGAGAGAGAGAGAGAGAGAGAGAGAGAGAAGAGAATGGATCAGAAGGCAGCAACCTTTAAATAAAACTTATTTTTCTTCATTAATCAATTGTTATTTATCTGTACACCTTCCTTTGCCTTTCAACCTGTGCAGAAGGGAAGAGCCAGTCTTCATGTAAAAGCACAAGTCAATGTGTGTCTTCAGCTTCCACTGTCCATGTCTGTTAGCTATAAATTAACCTTTGTATTCAAAGTGCTATGAATCACCATTAGCTCAATTAAGTGGATAGTAGCAGGTCCAAATTTAAAGAGTCATCCCCCCTCTACTACTCTGTGTTTTTTGCTGTGTTTCCTGGATGTGTTTAGACATAGGAAAGTCTGATATTACTTACACAGCCTGGCTTTTTTAAGACAGCATTATTCTCTTAAAAAAGGAATTCATATCAGTTAATGTTTAGAGAATTTAAGAGAAGTGTATTTTAATATTGTATACAAAAGCCAAGTTGACTGACAGCTTTTGATTGCCTGGTAGTAAGGCTTATTAAACAATTATCCCATTGTGTTCTCAATAAGGCCATCAAACTGCCCAGGCTTGCCCTAGTCAGTTGAGAATCTCCCTCAAAGGTTTCTGCTGATTGGACTATCCAAGTATATGAAGGGGAAAGTAATGATTGTTTTACAATCAGTTTGGCTCAGTTTAATTAAATATTGGATATGGAACTACAGTAAGGGGAGAAGGCAGAGTTGCAAGGGAGAAAGAGCTGAGAAAAATGCACTTACTCATGAAGTGGCAGAAGATAGCTCAATTTTATTAACTTAAACCAGTTCTAATGTTGCTGTTAATAAGTTTATGTGGAAGAACCCTGGGAAGCATAGCAGAGAGACACAGCAACATTTTATATAGATAGATAGATAGATAGATAGATAGATAGATAGATAGATAAAGGGAAATATCGAAGATGTGAGTAGATAATGTAAATCATAAAAGAACACATGAGGATAAGATCATTGATTATAACAGAATAATTAGGGCAAACCTATAAATATGGTTGTTTTAGAAATGGCACTTTAAATGAGTAAGTAATATTTGATTGCTACTTGATACTAAAAAACAATTACAAAATTATGTTTTATATATTTTTTTAAATGGCACAGTAGATTAACAGTATTGTCTGAATTTCTAAAACGTACCTGAGTGACCCAAGACTGACAAGCTATAAATTACTAATAGTGCCACCTGGTGTTTGGATGTTCACACTGCAGCTGGGTGTGGCACTTGTACAGGTGCACTGCATGCTCTGGAGAAGAGCCCACGCTGAGCCTCTGAGCTAACCCATGGGGACAACTGTGATGAAGTTATAAGTATAAGGTCACATAAACAGAATGTACTTTATGGAGAAATGATTAAATTTAAATTCTGCTGTCTGGGATCCACACAGCAATTTTACTTTTTCCTGGTCACTGTGTTGAAATTACAAATGAATTTGGGTAAAAACAGTATCTACCAATTAAGCAAACAAGACTGTAAACTTAAATTAGGATATAAACATGTTATAATCATGAATATGAGAATCTTAGATATTAATCAATGTGTGTTCAGTAACTGTTCCAAGAATTATAAGCTCAATCTGAAATTTCCTTAACACAGACAGTTTTTTGGGCTGTATCTGTAACAAAAAGAAAATGTAGAGAGCATGACTGTGAATCATGAGGCAGTTTAATCTCAATGCAAAATAAATCAAAACAGTCAAAGTCTTAAAAATATCTCAGCTATTGAAAAGATTATTATCTTGAGTAAGTAAGCATCTTGTATTAACAACTTAGGACCAGCGAGTTACTTATAACAGAATATGAGCACTGTAAAACTAAAAAGCAGAGAAATACAGACTGTTTACAAGAATCAAGAGAAATTTTGTTGTTCTTTTGTCACATTACTTTTTCCTGTAAAATGGCCACTGAATTTATTAGAGATACATAGCTGGAAAATTTCCAGTATTTCTACTCATGAAGAGGGCTGGACTATAACATACAATGTTCCTTGTAGATAGAGACCACATGTTGCTGTTTCACTTCACTACTCCTATGCATTTTATTTACCCTCCCATCTTCGGTTCTGGATATAACTTGCTTTTAGGTTTGAAAATACCAGCTTATTTTATATTTCTGGGAGGATTCAAGAAGAAGGCATGGAGGAAATGATGACTATGCAGCTGGAGAAATATATAAATAGTGTCTCCTATGATATAGATAGTGAAGATGAGAACCTCAGGACCAGCCCATATAGCTAGGGGTTAGTGGCAAAGAGCCATCTCAGGGACAGGCAGTAGCAGGCAGAGCAGCAAATGTACATGTGAAGGTTGAAAAGTGTAGACAGGCTGAGAATATAAAGCTTCTTGACTGCAGGGGCACTGAGAGCAGCAAGCCAGGAAGCAGGAGCCAGAGGAGGTCAGGTACGAAGGAATGTGGAGTGAGGTGCCTGTAAGAACAGATTCAGCAAGGTCTCAAAGAAGAAAAGTTATAATGATTTGCAAAGGGAATAACAAAGCCTAATAGAAATTATAATTATTTGACACTGAGGCATGGACAGAGTCTACTGTTCTTTGTGGAATCCTTAAAAAGGATGATATTGAGGAATGATAGTAAATTATTGAAAGGTAGAGACATTTAATTATTCACATGTAGAAATTTAGCGAGCGCAGGGATTTCTGGTTTAAACCAAGTTCACGTGAATTTGGTATGTTTTAAATATATCATAATTTTAATATAACATTTAATATATTGTAATAATTATAAACATATATAGGATATTTTTAACTTTGGAAATTTTTTTTACTTAAAAGATTTTAGCATATGCACCTAAAAGATTGTTACTTTCAAGCAAATATGTTTTTCTCATAAACCTCTGTGGAAGACTTCAAGGGTTGAAAACTGAAATGCCACAGAGACTAAGTAGGCTGTACCAATGCAGAAAGTGGATGGGGGTAAAATATTGGGAATGGAGGAAGAATATTAAACTGAGGAGCCTATTTCCTGCTTATGGTACTCACAGTGATTGAAAACACTAGATTTCTACAACTGAATCAGTGGTAATAATAAAAACTCCCTGTGCTGGCTGAACACAACGCAACAGTCTTCTTGGCTGGTGAACCCCTAGTTCTATGGCCCCAGCTCTGAACTTACTACCAAGTGTTAAAGCCCAATTTGATCTGTTTGCTGAATACTGACCTAGTTGATCAGTAACCCTAACTACCTTTTGAAGTGGGGTTGAGATAAATAGGAAACTTGAGCAGGAAGCAATAAAGTCAAGGCATGTTTCATGTTTCCAGGCAGTTCCATTCAAACATCAGCTGAAATTATAAGCACACTTAGGAGAATTTGTGTGTAACTTATTCACATACAGAGTTGAAACTTCTCTTTTTTAGTAGCTCATTAAGAAATTAAAGAAAAGTGAACATGGTATGTCTGATTCCATTAAGCATACCCTAGCTGTAACATTTTCATTCTCATGTTATCCAGCTATTTCACAATTCAATTGCAGCAGAAATAGCCATAAAACCTAAATGACCTCTCATTGTAATAGAGCATAATTTTCCCATTTAATATATTGCTTGGGAAAAAGAAAGATATAAATAAAATCTAAGTTACAAAATATGACTTAAAAATTAACCTCTGATCAAATGGACTGCACATTATGCATCGAAGAGCAAGAGAAGGTCAGTTTAGAGAAGAAAGTTCCAGAAACCATGGCACCAGAGGCAGCAGCAGCAGCAGAGATGATATACTTTAATTTGGTTTATGCCGCTTGACTCCCTAAATAAGGACCCATGGCAGTTAGTATCTCATGGCTCTATTCATGCCCCATATGTCTGTTTAAGATTAGAGCAATGTCCCTAATTTAGAATACTTTAAGATGAACCACTGTTAATGAACTTCTACAAAGATGATTGCACTTTTTTTTTTACCCACATTGTAATATACAGCAGGGATTGCTTTTGTATTTCAACATAATTTTAATAGGAAAATTTGTATTGCATACCGCATACTATTGAACTCTAGTGTGTATATACATCTTAGGAGTGCAGTATGTTTAGCAATATTTTCTTGACTACAGTATTGACATTAAAGCCTTAATTAATAAGCATGATAAAATTTCAATGTAGCAAAGAATGTCCCTCTTCTCAACTGTGTCAAATCAGAAAACATTGCATCATTTGCCATAGTTTTACAGATATAGTTTAACTAGACCAGCACTAATAGAATTTTCCATTATCATAGAAATGTTCTATACCTGTACTAACACAGTAGTCCTTAGCCAGATGACACTACTAACACTTAAATGTGGCTAGTCAGACTGAGAAATGGAATTTTAAATTTTATTTAATTTTAATTAAACTTAAATGTAAAAAGCCACAGGGGACTGACCAGTGTTTTCATTATGGAAAGCACAACACTAGGCTAAAAGCAATATGAAGGATAAGCCCTTGTTTATCCCATTTATTCATTGTATAAGTGACTGATTATATTATGGCAACAAATTATGGAAAAATTGTCACTTACCCTCACTATTCCCAAAAGTATTCACCTTTCAATTGTATCACTCAACAACATCTGGAATGAATACTATACCAATTTTTAGGTACACAGAATTTGTATTAAACTGAGTTGATTTCACAGAGCCTGATCACTTACTAAATGTTTCACATTGGGAGAGTTACTAAAACTTTCATAATCTTGGTTTGCTCATCTGTAGATTAGAAAACATAGCTTGGCTATTGTAGTATCAACGTGATTGTCTAAATGAGATTGCTTGTAGAGAACTTATACCTTTCTTGTGCTCACTAAATTTAGCTGCTATTTATGCTGATACAGAATGCTCTACTCTGCCACAGAAAAGAACCTACAACAGAAGTGCATTCATTATGAATTAAAAGCTAAGTAAACAGAAATCACAGTAAAAGTTTCATGCAGATTTACAAAAACTGGAAAAATTGTAAGGAGCCTTCTGAAGTTTTTGCATTTACTTAGGGCAAATGCAGTCATTTAAATGTTCAAAGGATGAGCACTCAGAGCAAAAATAATAATAAGCTATTTTTAAAATCAATTGCAATTTGTTTTAAGAGCTGTGTGAACAGTACTTGAAACAACTATGGCATAACTCACTCCAAAGAGCCAGCCTACATTTTCTGACACAAAAATCATGTGCAAATTCTTGGGAGGAGTCAAAAGAGGAAACTAGAATTTTGGCAGATAACCTGTTTTCTGCAACTGAATGTCTGTAGATTGAAAGTGAAGTTTTTGATTCTCATTTCTATTACAGACATTCAGTCTCCAATTTCCCATTCTTTGCCTCCATCAGCCATACCACCATAGAGGAGAACATTATAAAGCAGATGATGATAATCTAGACACCAGACCTCCAAAGAATCAGTGCATTAAGAATGCTGAGAGTTAGTCAGCTGCAAGGACTGGCTGTGACCACTGACCACCAATCTCTGCCCTCCATGGAAAACCAGCTGTGTGGGGGTAGGGTGGTGGTGCTCTGATGTAATATGTAGCTGTCCACTGGGTACACAGGCTCTGGTGTTTCCCAGGTGGTACACACCAAGGTTAGCTCCTACCTATGTTTTGCTTGAGGCCACCCTGCCTGAGTTATAAAGCAATCTGAGATGGCTACTACATGCGCTGGGCTTGGAGATACCCAGGCAAAGCCAAGCTGTGAATCTAGGCTGGCTGCTGCTAGTGCCTCAGTGAGCGACTCACTGAGGCTCATAAAGTGTGTGGGTCAGAATCTTTAGGGATCTCCAGGGTGGGGCAGACATTGTTAGCCAGGTTGATGGAATAACCAGCTGGCTCTGTGGCTCTGTGTGGGGAGGGTTCAGAAAAGGGACAATGGCCTCTGTTTGCCTTTCTGCCTGGGAGAAAGTTTTCCCTCAGCTCTTACCTTGATGCCAGAGACTTCAGTTTCTCTCTGTATGCCACTGGTGCCTTTCAAGGTGCTCCCCCATTGCTAGAGCTAAGAGGAAGTGAGTCTGAGTAATTCCATGTAGATTCTTTAAGAGGAACTACTTGAGACTCCAGAATTTTCTCTCACTGACTCAATCCCTGCTGGATTTGCAGCCAGAAGCTATGGGGCTTTATCTTCCTGGCACTGAAATCCTAGCCTGGGGCACCTGATATGGGGCTCGGACTTTTCATTCCTAAGATATCCCTCCAGAATTCTTATCCACCCCACGTGAATGTGGAATCAGCTCATTCTGTATCTCCTCCCCTCATATCAGTGTGGATGGAGGTGGTTTCTTTAATTTTGTAGCCGTTAGACTTCGATTCAACTCAACTTCTGTCTGTTCTGAGTAATAGTTGTTCTATATATTAATTGTAATTTTGATGTGGTCGTACAAGGAGGCAAGCCATGTTTACCTATGCCACCAACATGCAGAATACAAATTTCTTTGACCTGCCAACAGCAATCAAGGCTCAACTACAAGTGAAGGAGGTACTCAGCTCACATGAAGGGCACACCTCGAGTGCCCAACTTGGGTGATAGCGGAGGCTGTGCCACAGGACCGTACAGGACATCTACTACATTGGGCCATGCTACCAATGCAGGTCAAAGCATAGCAGCTCTATCTAATACATAGAAGCAAACACAGGGAGGCTGCCAAAATGGGGAAAAAAAGAAACATGGCCCAAATTAAAGAAAGATCAAAGTGCCAGAAAAAGAACTAAATAAAATAGAGATGAGCAATTTATCAGATGTAGAGTTCAAAACACTAGTTAAAAGGATACTCAAGGAACTTAGTGAGGACCTCAACAGTGTAAAAAAGACCCAGTCAGAAACAAAAGATACACTAATGAAAATAAAGAAAAGTTTATAGAGAAACCACAGGGAAGTGAATAAAGCCAAGAATCAAATCAATGATTTGTAACATAAGGAAGCAAAAAACAACCAATCAAAAGAAGAAGAAGAAAAATGATTCCAAAAAAACAAAAATAGTGTGAGGAGACTGTGGGACAATTTCAAGCATTTCAACTTCTTATTATAAGTGTGCCAGAAGGGGAAGAGAAAGAACTATAAATTGGAAATCTATTTGAAAAAATAATGAAATAAAACTTCCCTAGTTTGGTGAAGAAAATAGTCATGCAAGTCCAGGAGGCACAGAGTCCCAAATATGATGGATATAAAGAGGCCCACTCTAAGACACATCATAATTAAAATGCTAAACATTAACAATAAAGAGAATCTTTAAAGCAGCAAGAGAAATGCAGTTAGTTACCTACAGGGGCATTCTCATAAGATTTGCAGATGATTTCTTAAAAGAAACTTTGCAGGCTAGAATGGAATGGCAAGAAATATTCAAAGTCGTGAAAAACAGGGACCTATAGCTAAGATTGCTCTACCCACCAAAGTTATCAATTAGAATGGAAGGACAGGTAAAGATCTTCCCAGACAAGAAAAAACTAAAGTAGTTCATCATCACCAAATCATTATTATATGAAACATTAAAGGGATTTATTCAAGAAAAAGAAGATCAAAACTATGAACAATAAGATGGCAATAAATACATATCTATCAACAACTGAATCTAAAAAACAAACTAAACAAACAAGAAGAACAGAGACAGAATCATGGTTATAGGAAGTGTTTTGAAGGTTGCCCAGTGGGAGGGGTATGTGGGAATGGGTGAAGTGGTGAAGGGTTAAGTACAAATAGGTAGTTGCATAATAGCTATGGGGATGTAAAGTATAGTATAGGAAATGGAGCAGCCAAAGAACCTTCATGGACATGAACAATGGTATGGGGATTGCCTGAGGGAGTGGAGGGTGCTGGGGAAAGGGGGGCAAAGTGAGGGAAATTTGGTACAAATGTAATAGCATAATGAATAAAATATAATTTAAAAAAGAATTCTGAGGACATATAGTGCACTGATAAGAAGTGGCTGTAAAATATCTATACTCCTCAAGTCTTATTTTAAATATCTGACTTCATGTATGGACTCACACTTACAAAGGTGCTTTAATAATTTTTTTATAGCCATAAGACAAAACTAATTTCAAACCAGAGCTGGTAGTAATCATCCCTAATCAAGGCAATATGGTAGTGTGGTTTCTAAACTTTTGAGCAGAAAATAAAATATTGTCTCAGAACCTCATTCATAAAACTGATAAAATTTCCTTGGGCCATTAAGATCTTTATTTCAGGGTCATGATATATTCTCTTATATATGGATGTCCATGAGTTTGGATATTAGGAGAGAGAGGCACATTGTTTGAAAGTACTTATCTCCTAGGAATAATTCCAGAATTGCAATACCTCTGATCTAGACCTAATTCATCATCACCTAAACATTTGGCCCAAAGCATCATGTCCCTGATTGTTTTTGTGCTTAGTATTTAAAAGTGGAATGTATGTACACATATGTTCACATATATCAAATAATACTGTTAATAAAACAGAAGATAGCCCTTAACAAAAATATTCACTATCATATTCTTGTTGACAGAACTATGTGCAGTATAGTCCTACATGTGAGTACTTGGATTTTAGTTTTCCCTGCTGAAAATTAGAAAAGTGTTCTATCCTTGTTCTTGGAAAATAATATGTTTTTCGCCCAAAATTAGGGCAGAAAAATGTTGAACCAATCACATTATCAATTGTTCCCAATGTCTTGGTCCCCAGCTCCACCCTGGGTAGTAGAGTTGGAATCAGTGTTAGAGATTTGGGCCCCAGAACAACCATATTAAGGGGGTTTGTTTTACTCCCTTTTTGCCTCCAGCATCTGATGACCCTGGCAGTGCCTGGCTCATAATAGGAATGAATAAATATTGATTAATGAATGACCAAAATAATTAGTGAATGAGTGTTTCTGTATGTCAGTGGCTCTCGTAGTTGAGAGTTCCTCAGAATCGTCTGGAGGGTTTGTTAAACCACAGACTGCTGAGCCCTGAGCCCCACCTCCAGAGTTTCTAATTCAGTATATCTGATGTGAGGCTCAAGAATTTGAATTTTTTTAAAATTTTTATTTATTTATTTTTTTAGAGAGGGGAAGGAGGGAGAAAGAGAGGGAGAGACACATCAATGTGTGAGAGAAGCATCAACTGGTTGCCTATTGCATGCCCTCAACTGAAGACCTGGCCAGCAACCCAGGCATATGCCTGACCAGGAATCAAACCTGTGACCTTTCAGTTCATAGGCTGATGCTCACACTGAGCCACACCAGCCAGGGAAAGAATTTGACTTTCTAACAAACTCAAAAGCTACGGCTTATGGGGCTGGTCCAAGAGCACAGTTTGAGAGCACCTGCTCTATGCAATGCTAACTGGCTCATGGAAAGGTTAATTCTTTATCTTTTTATCATACTGAAGTCAGCTGAGCTAAAGGCTCATCATAGGCGGGACATCACAGAAAGTCTTTTCCCAGGTGTGACATTGGATTCACCAACAGAATATTGAATTAAGTGAAGAAGCAGAACAAATATAGTTTAGCATGAACAGAAGGACACAATGAGGCACAATTTCTTATAATGAGGTTCAATGGTGATCTGCTGAAGAAAGAATTGGGAACAAAGTCAACAAGCATTGGTTGAGTGCCACGATGTTCCACAGGTGTCTCAATGAACAGGCACAACCTATCCTGCAACAAATGTCACAAAACATTTTTACACTCCACACATGTCAAGCACGTATGCCCACTGCTACTACTTTAGACATGAGGAAGAATGGCATGTCACTGTTTACAAGTTGACATGACAAAGAAATCCTATTTGATAACAAGTTTTCAAGAGGAAGTTGATAACACCTGTTGAAATGAATTAGAACACTTGGCCCAAGCTCCATAAATTCATTGGACACTGTAGAGAAGTGGAGGTGGCAGAATTAAATCCTACCTGCTTCATGTGAGTAACATTTTATGATGAAGTGAGCCTAATTGTCAATAATAATATGACTTTATATTACTTCAAGAATAACAGTTAACAATCCAAGTGAAGTTGAAGTTTGGCAATAAATTTTAAGGCATTTTCTCCTTTTTATATGAAAGAAAATTCTATTTGTATTCATGATACCTCTTAGATACTACGACCTTGTAATAATTATCTTCAGAGATGGTAGAAACATGTTTAATTCACATCAGACCAGGCCACCTTTTGATTTTTTGAATAATCAAAATTCCCTTCCTGGTCAGAGCAAAGACCAGCCTATACTTGTATGAAGAAGTTGTTAGACTGTGCTACCATAATTTTTGTCAGCTTTGTATTTGTGTCTAACTTTTCTTTTTCTTCTTTTGTTTACCAAATACCAGATTTTATATTTGTTCACAAAGTTTAACTAACAGAAGGAGGTATAAAACCTTCTTAATAATGATTAGACTTTGGAATCTGTCCCAAAAGAACATTCTTTTCTACATAATTGGATATTTCAGTATATATTCACTGTGGCTATGCTTTAGAATCACTTGGGAAATATATATATATATATGTGTATATAATTTTAATGTAAATTCTAGGTTCTCATTCTCAGATCTTCTGAATTAGCATCTAAGGCAGGAACATGTCTCAGGAATCCAGAGTTTCTTTAAAGGGCCAACGGGGTCATTCACTGGCCTGGACCACCCCTAGTGACCAATTCCTCCTCCCATATAACAAAGTTGGCTGCAATTATGTAAATATTTACTTATTAACTATTTACTATGTCTGTAAGATTGTGCTGGACCTGTAAAACAGTTGTTGAATGTAAAATGCTTTCATTTTGATCTTTTCTCTCTAGCACATGTAAAGTGAATGACAAAAATCTTAGAGATAGAGGAGACTTTCAAACTTCATTCTGGAAGTGAAAATTGAGCTGTGTCATAAGAGATGGATAGTTTTTGTAAAGAATAGATTAAGAAGAAGTGGATACTTTTTAAAAAAAGATAAAGAATAAGTGATCAAAAACAGAACTAAGAAACCTATAGGTCTGTCAAGAAAGCTTCCTCTGCCCTGGCTGGGTGGCTCCATTGGATAGAGTGTCATCCCATGCACCAAAAGGCTGCAGGTTTGATTCCCAGTCAAGGCAAACACCTAGGTTGCGGGTTTGATCCCAGGGCACATATGGAAGGCAACTGATCGATGTTGCTCTCTCTCTCTCTCCCCCCCGCCCCCTTCCCCTCTCTCTAAATCAATTTAAAAAACAACATATTCTTGGGTGTAGATAAAAAAAAAAGGCTCCCCAGCTAAATACCAGAATGAAATCAAGGAGTATACATCTGAGAGAAGCCTTTTGAATCGGGTAAGACAGTGGGAAAGAACATAATTATAAGATGAGCAACAGAACGTCCTAGAAGATTTTTCTCATCAAACTATTTTCGGAATTCAGAATAAGGTAGGAAGCATATAATTAGCAAGATTTTGGATCCATGACTGTTCTATCAGTGGCTAGAGAGATAGATGGGTGCCTCTGTTTGCTGTGTTTATTAAAGGATAAACGCAGGTGATCATGACCAAGTGTTCGAGCCGTTGTCACATTCCACTGAACAGAACAGCAAATGGATTAATTTGTTCAATAAATATTTATTGAGCACATTGCTATATGCCAGGCACCGGAGATAAAGCAATGAAAAAGAAATGGAATTACAACGGTTCCAACGTGGAAAGGACTGTTGAGATAACACAGTCTAGGGCAGGGCTTATCAGTCCTTAACGTGCACATGAAAAACACCTGGTAACCTTATTAAACTGCAGAACCTGTTTCAGTACTTCTGGAGCAGGGTCAAGGATCCTACATTTCTAGTATGTTCACAAGTAGTGCCTCTGCTGCTGGGAGACATCACATTTTAAGCAGAGAGGACAGGAGATCCAACAAATTCATCTCGAGATTTGCGTCACCTGAATCACCTTTACATAGGCAGATTTGGGGGCCCCATTGCTACAGATTTGGATTCAGAAACTGTCTTCTCAACTCCATGGGCAATTCTAAGGCTTACTTAGGTCTGGGAGCTATGGCTTTCATCTGACCATCCCATTTTCCAGAAGAGACATTTAAGTTTCAGCAACTAAAGAAGTTTAATCATTAGTGAACACCTGAACCAAGATTCAGGTCTGTTAATAACTGCTTGGATTTCTGAGGGTGTCTAAAACATGCTGTCACCTTCCCCACCTCCATTTCTGAAGAAAATATAAAACAAGACATAGAATAATGACCTTAATTATGGACAAAGGCTATATTAGACACTATAGCATACCTAAAACACCAGATGGACCTCTTAATTTAACCCAGACTCATGCAAGCTCACAGCCAGTTTTAAGTACAAAGAAACCGGACCAGAGCAAAAGTCCAGGAGGGAGAGGTGGGCCCCCTGGAGGACAGTGCAGAATGTATGTTTTTTATGGGCAGTTCTGTAGTTCCCAAAAGTAAAAAGCCAGAAACTACACTAAGCATTCCTGGGTTTTCCTTCAAAATTAACCAAATGAGATTTTGCCACTCCTGGAGAGGCATGAGTGAAGGGGAAGAGAAGCCTGAAAAATTCCATCTGAACCTGGAAGGAAAGTAATGGGGAGAACCATTCTCAACCATATCAGTGAATCTTGTTCTCTATCTACTACATGGCACAGTCGCCTGTAATATGCTAGGCACTGAAATCAAGAATGATGATAAGGTGAGGTGAGACTTGTGAATTTTATATACTAGCTATGATTTAAGGCAGTCTTTTTTCCCATATTATTCTGTGCACAAATTACCTGGAATTCTTGTTATAATGAGGATTTTGGTTCAGTAGTTCTGGAATGGGCGCTGACATTCCAGGTTGCTAAAAAGCTTCCAGGGGAGACCCAGCCAGGTGACTCAGTTTGTTGGAGCATCATCTCCTACACCAAAATGTTGCAGGTTTGATTCCCTGTCAAGGCATATACCTAAGCTGTGGGTTCAGTCCACAGCTGGGGCACATATGGAGGCAACAGATGGGTGTTTCTCTCTCACATAGATTTCTCTCTCTCTCTCTCTCCCCTCCTCCCCCCACTCTCTGAAATCAGTAAAAACATCTATCCTCAGGTGAGGATTTTTAAAAAAAATTTTTTTAAAAAAAGCTTCCAGGGGATGTTAATAAATATACTCGTATTTTGAGTAGCAATGGAAGGGAACCCTCACTCAATTCTGTCTCTGCTTCATAGTTGAAAAGCAAGAATATTAGTATATTATTCTAATTTATTGTTTACCATGCACTTGTTATTTAAAGTGCATTGCCACGAAGGGTAGGAGCTTCTTTCCTTCTGCTGGTAGTATTCCATTGTGTAAATGTACCGTAGTTTTTTGATCGACTCATTTATGGGGACAATTGTACTTGAACAACAATAAAAAAATAATAACACAGTATATTTGTTACAATGAAAAAGTAACATGTACAATGTGAGGATTTGATATATGTATATATTGTGAAATGATTACCATAATCAAGGTAATTAACTCATCTATCACTTCACATTGTTGCCTTTTTATATTTTTGTGGTGAGAATGCTTAAGATTTACTCTTTAAAAAAAATAAAGTGCATTGCCACTACTGTATGATATTTAGAGGCAAAGAACTTTGTTAATGATAAGTAAAGTTAATTAGTCAAGTCCCTGACTCTGTGTTACCAATAAAGACATTGAGGGTCAGAGGAGAAAATTTGCTAGTCCAAACTCACATTAGTAGTTGATGTGAAAATCTAGAGTAAAATAACTTTTTTTCTGACTCTAAGACTAGTGTGATTTTCATTTAGCTGTGTCGTTCTCAGACATACTGTGACATTTGTTTCCCCATACACTCCATGATATTGTACTGATCAGGTTTTCTCTTTCTTGTACTTGGATGTCTGGAGAATGATAATGTTATTCTAAACACCTCTCAGATAGTACTGTCACTCAATTTAGCACAATATCTCTTTATCACTTTGTAGGTTAAGGTTCTAGTTTCTTTCTTAGCATAATACTACTTAGGTCCAGCCAAACTGTCTCAGATGGTAAGAGTTCACTTATTTTTATGGCTGAGTAATAGCCAATTGTATATATGTACCACTACTTTTTTATCCACTCATCTATTGATGGGCACTTGCGTTGCTTTCATATCTTGGCCATTGTAAACAACGCTGCAATGAACATAGGGTTGCATATATTCTTTCAAATTAGTGTTTTGGGTTTCTTCATATATATACTCAGAAGTAGACTCACTGGGTCATGAAGGAATTCCATTTGGACCCTCCATACTGTTTTCCGCAGTGGCTGCACCAGTCTGCATTCCCACCAATAGTGCACAAGGGCTCCCTTTTCTCCACATCTTTGCCAGCACTTGTTTTTCATTGATTTACTGATGACAGCCATTCTGACAAATGTGAGGTGATATCTCATTGTGGTTTTAATTTCCATTTCTCTGATAATTAGTGACATTGAGCATCTTTTCCTATATCTATTGGCCTATGCATATGCCCTCTTTGAAGAAATGTCTATTCAGGTCTTCTGCCCATCTTTTTATGGTTGTTCAAGTACAGTTTTTTCCATTTTTCCCCCACTTCCCACCCTCAGTCCTACTGCCATTTGGCTTTGTCCATGGGTCCTTTATATACATTCCTGGATGACCTTTCCCCTTCTTTTCCCTGTTATACCTCTCCCCTCTAGTTACTCTCAGTTTGTTCTTTATTTCAATGTCTCCATTTATATTTTGCTTGCGTGCTTGCTTGTTTTGTTAATTAGGTTCCACTTATAGGTGAGATCATATGGTATTTCTCTTTAACTGACTGCCTCATTTCACTTAGCATAATGCTCTCCAGTTCTAGCCATGCTGTCGCGAAGGGTAGGAACTCTTTCTTGCTTTCTACTGAGGAGTATTCCATTGTGTACCATAGTTTTTTGATTCACTGATTTACTGCTGGGCAGTTAGGTTGCTTCCAATACTTGACTATTGTAAACTGTGCTGCTATGAACATTGGGGTGTATTAGGTTCTTTTGAATTGGTGTTTCAGTATTCTTGGGGTATAATTCCAGCTGTGGAATCACTGGGTCAGAAGGCAGTTCCGTTTTTAATTTTTTGAGGAAATTCCATACCATTTTCCGCAATGGCTGCACCACTCTCTGTTCCTACCAATAGTGTACTAGGGTTCCCTTTTCTCCACAACCTTGCCAGCAGTTGTTGTATGTTGATTTGTTTATGATGGCCATTCTGACCATTGTGAGTCATATATCATTGTGGTTTTAATTTGCATCTCTCTGATGGCTGGTGATGCTGAGCATCCTTCCATGTGTGTCTGGGTCCCGTGTATGTCCTCCTTGGGGAAGTGTCTGTTCAGGTCCTTTGCCAATTTTTTAATTGGATTGTTTGTCTCCCTGGAGTAGAGTCATGTGGATCCTTTACATATTTCGGAGATCAAACCCTTGTCTGAGGTATCATTGGTAAATACATTTTCCCATATGGTGGGTTCCCTTTTCATTTTGCTGGTTTTTTAAAGATTTTATCTATTTTTAGAGAGAAGGGGAGAGAGGGAGAAAGAAAGGGAGAGAAACATCAATGTGTGGTTACCCACTACTGGGGACCTGGCCCACAACCCAGATATGTGCCCTGACTGGGAATCAAACTGGCGACCATTGCTAATGTTTTCTTTAGCTGTGCAGAAGCTTTTTATTTTTATGAAATGCCATTTGTTTATTCTTTCCTTATGTTCCTTGCTCTACAGGACATATCAGTGAGAATATTGCTGCATGGAATATCTGAGAGTTTCCTGCCTATGTTCTCCTCTAGGACTTTTATGGTTTTGCGACATATAGTTAAGTCTTTTATCCATCATGACTTTATTTTTGTATATGGTTTAAATTGGTGTTCAAGTTTCTTTCTTTTTTGTTTGCACATTACTGTCTTTGTTGAAGAGGCTATTTTTACTCTACTTTATGCTTCTGCCCCTTTTATGGAATATTTTTAATTGACCATAGAGATATGGGTTTATTTCTGGGTTCTTTATTCTGTTCCATTGATCTATGTGTCTGTTCTTATGCCAGTACCACACTGTTTTGATTACAGTGGTTTTATAATATAATTTGATATCAGGTATTGTGATCCCTCCTACTTTGTTCTTATTTCTAAGAATTGCTGCAGCTATTCAAGGTCATTTATGGTTCTATATAACTTTTTGAAATGTTTCTCATATCTGTGAAATATGTCATTGGTATTTTAATAAGGATTGTGTTGAATCTATAAATTGCTTTGGGTATGTTAATTCTTCTAATCCATTATCACGGTATATGTTCCATTTATTTGTATCTTCCTTAATTTCTTTCTTTAATGTTGTGCAGTTTTCGGAGTACAGGTCTTTTACCTCCTTGGTTAGTTTTATTCCTAAGAACTTTATTTTTCTTGTTGCTATAGCAAATGGGATTTTCTTTCCTGATTACTCTTTCTGATATTTCTTAGTTGGTGTACAAAAACGCCTTCAATTTCTGAATATTGATTTTGCATCCCATCATTTTGCCAAATTCATTTATTAGGTCAAGTAGTTTTTTGGTGGAGTCTATAGGATTTTCTATGGACACTATCATGTCATCTGCAAACAATGGCAGTTTTACTTCCTCCTTTCCAATTTGGATGTCTTCTATTTCTTTTTCTTCTCTGACTGCTGTCACTAGAACTTCCAATAATATGTTGAATAGAAGTGGTAAAAATAGACATTCTTGCCTCGTTCCTGATCTTAGTGGGAAAGCTTTTAGTTTTTGCCTGCTGAGTATGATGTTGCCTGTAGGTTTCTCATACATGGCTTTTATTGTGTTGAGGAATAACCCCTCTACTGCCACTTTGCTTAGTGTTTTCATCATAAATGGGTGCTGTACCTTATCAAATGCTTTTTCTGCATCTATTGATATGATCATGTGATTTTTGTCTTTCCTTTTGTTTGTGTGGTATATTACATTCATTGATTTGTGTATATTGAACCATACTTGCATCCCGGGGATGAATCCCTCTTGATCATGGTGGATGATCTTTTTTAATGTATTGCTTGATGTGATTTACAAATATTTTGTTGAGGATTTTAGCATCTATGTTCATCAGCAATATTGGCCTGTAGTTTTCTTTCTTTGTTGTGTCTTTTTCTGGTTTTGGGATTAGGATGGTACTGGTCTTATAGAGTTTGGGAGTCTTCCTTCTTCTTGTAATTTTTGGGAATAGTCTGAGAAAGATAGGGGTTAGCTCTTTCTTAAATATTTTGTAAAATTCTCCTGTGAAATCATCCAGTCCAGGGCTTTTGTGTGCCAGGAATTTTTTTGATTACTGCTTCAATTTCACTACCCATTATCGGTCTGTTCAGGCTTTCTGTTTCTTCTTAATTCAGTTTTGGAAGATTATATTTTTCTAGAAATTTGTCCATGCCCAAGTTTTCAAATTTCTTGTCACATAGTTTTTTTGTAGTAATTCCTTACAGTCCTTTGCATTTCTGTGGTATCAGTTGTAATCCCTCTTCTTTCATTTCTGATTTTATTTGGGTCCTCTCTCATTTTTTTCTTGCTGAATTTGGTAAAAGGTTTCTCAATTTTGTTTATCTTTTCAAAGAACCAACTCCTAGATTTATTGATCCTTTGAATTGTTCTTTTAGTCTCTATGTCATTTACTTCTGTCCATTGTTTTTGCATTTTTAAAATTAATTTATTTTTTAATATTGTTTTTCTTTATTATTTTTTAAAATCATGTTTATTTTATTACAGTTGTCTCAATTTTCCCCCTTGGCTCTCCTCCACCCATTCTCCCGCCCTCTCACCCGCTCCCACGGTCAATTCCCACACTGTTGTCCATGTCCATGGGTCATTCATACATGTTCTTTGTCTAGTCCCTTCTCCTTCTTTCCACCATTGTCCTCTTCCCCATCTCCTCTGGTCACTTACAGTCTGCTCCATGTTTCCATGCCTGTGGTTTATTTTGTTCATTAGTTTATTTGGTTGACTAGATTCCATTTATAGGTGAGATCATATGGTATTTTCCTTTCACCAACTGGTTTATTTCATTTAGCCCTATGTCACACATTATACCAAAAAATATTCAGGTAAGTTGCAAATCAATATGTAAAATCTAAGGAGTTTTGGGAGAAAATACAAAATAATATTTTTCTTACCCTGAGGTAAAATATTCAAACCCAGAAGTTACAAAGCAAAATATTGACAATATGACTATATTAAACATTTAAGACTGTACAGTAATATACATATTAAAAAGTTAAAGGATAAGTAATAGAATAGGAAAGTACTTGCAACACATCTAAAAAAGGTTAATAGTTTTGGGGTTTTTTTGCGGGGGAAATATTCTATAAACATTTAATCAAAAAATAGATAAAGAATACCAAAAAGTCATTTAAAGCTTTTTAAAAATAATAGAAATAGGCAAGAACTATATAAAAACAGGTTTAGTTTCAAGAAATAATAAAAGAACAATTAAAATAACACATTGTCACAATCAGATGAGCATGTATTAAAAAATATTGGTAATATCAAGAATTGGTAACTGTGAAAGGAATTGGGTATTGTTAAGACTCCTTTTCTGCATCTTTGTAAAGCAGTCCCTTTAGCATATTTTGCAATACTGGTTTGGTGGAGGTGTATTCTTTCAGCCTTCTTTTGTCTGGGAAACACTTTTTTCACCTTCCATTTTAATTGAGAGCTTTGCTGGGTAGGCCTTGGTTGCAGGCCTTTGCTTTTCATGACTTGGAATATTTCTTGCCATTCCTTTCTGGCTTGTCGTGTTTTTGTTGAGAAGTCAGCTGCTAGCCATATCAGGTCTCTCTTGTATGTTACTACCTCTTTCTCCCTTGCTTCCTTTAGGATTCTCTGTTTGTCTTTGATATTTACCATTTTAATGATGATGTGTCTTGGAATGGGCCTCATTGGATTCCTCTTGAATGGGACCCTTTGTGCTTTCTGGACTTGTGTGACTTTTTCTCTCCTCCAATTAGGGAAGTTTTCCATCATTATTTTTTCAAACAGGTTCTCTATCTCTTGCTCCTCTTATTCTCCTTCTGGTATCCCTATTATACAGATATTATTACATTTCAGGTTGTCCTGCATTTCCCCAAATACCTCTTCTTTCTTTTTGAGTCTTTTTTCATTTTCTTGCTCTTTCTGGGAGCTTTTTTCTAGCTTATCCTCCAGCTCACTCATTTAATCCTCAGCTTCATCTAGCCTGCTTTTGATTCCTTCTACTGTGCTCTTCAATTCAGAAACTGTATTCTTCATTTCCTCTTGCCTCTTATTGATAGTTTCTATGTCCTTTTTCATGCTGATATAGTTTGCAGTAAGTTCCTCATAGTTCTCCCTGTAGCTTTTGGTAATTCTCTCTGAGCTCACTGAGTTCATTGAGCTTCCTTAGAGCCATTGTTTGGAACACAATATCTGATAGTTATTTGCCTCTATTTCATTTAGTTCTCTTTCTGGGGATTCCTCTTTTCCCTTCAATGGGGGCATGTTTCTTTGTCTTCCCATTATTTGTGAGACTCTTCTTTTTTGCTTCTGCTTCTTAAATTGATTTGTCTTGATTTTCTGAGTTTGTGGTTCTATGGTAGGGGACTGCTGTTATTTCCTTCTGGATCAGCCTCTGATGATGTCAGATGTTGACCTCGTCTGATAATAGGCAGACTGTTCAAGACTTCCAGGAATCTACTGTTTGTGGTTGTCTCCTTCAGTTGTTAATCTAGTCACTCTGCACTCAGCAGTCAGGCTTAGACACCATAGGGTGGGGCAGAGTCCCTCTTGAGAGCAGGGTTATTGTGTCCTCTCAAGCTGCTGCTGCTCAGTGGAGTCTGACTGAGCCAGATGTCTGCTGCCATATGGGGAAGGAGTCATCACCAGTATCCCATCAGCTACTCTCTCAGTTATCTCCCCAAAGCCTCCTTTCCCAGTCTCTCCTCAATCATCTCTAGCCTACTCTGCCCCTGCCTTTGCCAGAGACCAGGTTAAGTGGCTACAAATAAAAATTTATGTGTTGGCTCTTTAAACAGCTCTTTGTATCTCCAGCCACCTGTCTCTCATTAAGCAACCCTGCCACTTTTCGCAGCTGGTTGTTATCTGTGTAGTTTTGGGGCTCTGGTGCTGTAGGCTGGATATCCCCGCTTATGGTTTAGACCCTGCTCTTCTCAGGGGGATCCAACTGGCTGTTTCAATATCCCTCTGGTGCTGCCACCCATGGGTACCCAGCCTGCCTTCTCAAGTCTCTACTGCACTCCTTACCAGTTAAGTTGTGCTAATGCTGATTCTTCTGTCTATCTGAGGTTATAAAGCTCCTCTCTTATTGTTGAGTTGTTTGTTCCACGTGATTTCTCCACAATTATTTGTAACTGCAGAGTGGTCCTGGGAGGAGGCCAGTGTGGCTTCCATTCATTCCTTTGGCATCTTGATTTCTCCTGCTCTGTCCATTTTTTAATTGGATTGTTTTTTGTCGTTTTTGTTGAGTGACTGATAATTTTTAAGGATGTACTTTTTATTATAGAACTTTTAACATTTTTTTCTTTTTTGGAACTTTGTTTTTTTGCCTGGCTGTGTTGCCAGTTTGTAAACTCCAAGAGCTGAGGGAGGGAAGGTGGGAGGGGGCAAGAGAAAGGGGGGGGGGGAAGGCAGAGACAAATGTATTTAAAAAGTAAATAAATTAATAAAAAAAAAAAATTAAAAAAAAAAAAAAAAGACCCTTGAATAAACTTTCATTATTAGTTTCTAGCCCAAACCTCCAGACCCTTTGACTTAATTTGAGAAAATTAATCTCTAATAAATAAGTAGCAGAAGTCAATACCCACCAGCCAGAGACCACTAGGAATTCCCACCGCTGGAAGTCAATAAAATTGCTTTCATCACTATCTGTTGCATTAAGGGAGAACACACACTGCGGTGATCTTTGACTGGTGGGCTTTAGCACTGACATTTGGAATAATTCTTGGACAACCGTTAACTGCATGCCAATAGGCCTATAAAGGCTATCCTTTATTGATAAGTGGAACTTTTGGAGTGGCAACAATTTTGCCCAGAGGCTTTCAAAACCAACTAAGTAGGCACTTATCTAATTTATTTCTATAAAAATAATCATATATTAAAATTTTTCTCTCTGAAGAGAAGGACAGGAAACTTTAGGGAAACACACGTGAAGTATTCACCTGATTTCTGTTATAATCAGATTTTCAAACACCCTGTAACATATAAATAGAACAGCTTAGATAAATATAAATGTATGTACTATGGAGCTATTGATTAAATTTAAATATTCCATATTTCCTATTGTGAAGTGTTAACTCTATAGTAAATACCAATAGACAGAGTAATTTCCTGTATTATTTTTCAGAAGTTAATGAACAGGAAACCCAATTGCAATATTAAGAAACTCAATCAAGAATAATTCAATGGAAGAGCTATCTATTTATATAATATTTATATAACATATAATTTGCTTTTATGATTTGAAACAAGCTTTATAGAATTTTAACTAAAGGTTAAGTTTTTGGAGTAATAGGCTTCAAAACAGCTATCGCTGAACTCATGTCTCTCTTAAAGTTTAGGTTATATTTCAAATTTATGATTTATAATATGTAAGGTGTTGGTTAAAGATAAGTAAATTATTAAATGTATCTCATCTATGTAAAGGGCACTTCCCTATTATTTTTCATCTATCTATATTCAATTTTTGTAAAAAATGAACATTTTCAGGACATGTTATCAAAGGGAAATGATTGCAGGGCTATTTCAGGCTGATGCTGTCAGCTGGTTCTCAGCTTGTTAAAGGTCAGATTTTCAAATATTCACCATTCTAAATTGAAATGAGTGACTGATATTTTTTTCATAGACTTAGTAAATGGTCTTGTTTTCAGAGTCTAAGTTCCTTAAGCATTCCTGTTCTAATAGACATTTTTGTACTCCTAAATGTCCTTGGCATCCTTTTGAAAAAAATCACAAAAATCACAAATATTATGTTAGATAATAGTGGGAGTTAGGTGGAAACATTAATATTATCTTGAGACAAACATACAATCCATCAACTATCAACTGAAGTAGAGTCATTGACCTTAAGGCCCACTGCCACATAACCCCATTTTACCACTGTGATAATCTAGAACTTCTTTCCCAGAAGACCCTACTCTTCTGTGAAACTTGACTTCATATAGTACTTGAGTCATGCCTGGGTGGCTGCTTCTTCACACATTTCTTCAGATAATATATGAATTTATCTTTTATTATCTGTCACACTTTAATTATTGGAATATCATTCATTTCAGCAAAGGCATTTTTATCTATAGTATCAAAAAGAAAAGACAACATAAATATCAATAATGAGAATTGATTGTATTTAGATATATTCATATGATGAAACATTATAGTGTCATAAAATCATATTTTTTCTTCAAATTTTCATGCTTTATCTACTTTTGTTTTTTCTTTTACTTTTTTACTTTGAAAAAATATTAGACATTTTAAAAAGCTGCAAGACAATTGCATGGAGTTTCTCTATGTATATATTCCTCACTCATCTTCTCCAGTGTTAACATTTTTTATAACTGTAATACTATTTCATAAATGAAGAAGCTAACATTTATATGATACTGTTAACAAATCTATAGACCATGTTTGAATTTTGCTGATTGTCCTGTTAATGTCCTTTTTCTGATCTAGGATCTAATTCAAAATCTTATGTTGCAATTAGTTGTCATGACTCCTTAGTCTCCTCCAATTTAGGACAGTACCTTAGTATTTCCTTGTTTTTCATGAACTTATTATTTTGAAAAACATTAGCCAGTTGTATTGAATGTCCCTTAATTCAGATTTCTCTGATACTTCCTCAAAATTAGATTGTGGGTATGCATTTGGAAATAGAAAATATAGCTATTTCCTATCACTAGAGATTAACAAATAATAATTTATAGAAATTTAATGACAAAAATGCTTAGACTACAATTTTAAATAAATTAAGAACATTTAAAACTATTTTATATGTTCATAATTTTGGACAAACATATATGTATACAGGAAAAATATAAGTTTAAAAAGATCACCAAGAGTTATCTCTATATTAAAAGATAATTCTGTTTAGTAACTTCAGAAAATAGTTGTTTCTCAAATTCTATCTAATATACACATTGTTTTCATAATCAGGATTGGAAAAACATACTTGACTGGAATGCTGTCTTTTCGGTAATATTTCCTAATCTCTATGGCTAAAACTACAGTTATTTGTGTCCCCCTTTCCTAGAATATTATCTCCTTGAGGGCAGACAACATGGCTCACTCAATGTTAAATTGTCTAGAGCATGTTACCAAGTGCTTATACATAGGATGCATCAAGAAGTATTCATTTATTAAATTATTTACTTATGTAATTTCCATTTGGAGTATCTCTTCTGGTATTCTACCACTTTAAGAAAAACAACTGTAAAAATTCCCCTTTTATCTTTACATATATATCTCTAATATGCTCAATTTCTATAAGCCAGTGAGTCTTCAAGGGATAAAAAAAAAACACAAACACAAACCTCCATCAGTTAATGAAAAGTTTTTTTTTTCTGACTATATTAAAATTCAGGCTAAACTAAAGAAATCTGTGACTGTTGACATGAATAGAAAAGATTAAGTCAGCATCAGCTTCTCTAATTTTTTGCAGCATCCTCTCTCCCAACTAACTCCTCTGTATTCTATCTCAACATGGTCTAGGCCACAGAGATTACAACTGGACCAGATTTAAAACAAATAACTCTATCATGAAATAGATTTTTGAATTATATTTCAATGTAATAGCAACCCAAATCACCTGGAATTTTACCTATTAAAGAAAGTTAAATTTCAGTTTTAAAAACTACTAAAAACTTACAGAAAACATCATTCAGTTACATTGAAAAACTTATCCCTTCACATTAGCTTTTTTTTTCTTCAAATAAACTCACTTACCAAACTTTAGACATTTGCATCATTGGACCAGAGTAATGGATATTACTTGGACCAGGCTTGGATATTACCTACTGAATACCTACTACTTCTGTGTATGAATAATTTCACATACAGAATCATATTTAATTCTTATAAAATCCCTGCAAAGTTGGGCTTATTGTGCCCATTTACAGATAAGGAACCTAAGGCTCATGCAAGTTAACTGTAAGTAAAATAATAAAATGTGACACTGTGTATTCACTATATTCATAATTAGACATTAAGATAGACGACAGATTGATAGAGGATAGATACATGATAGATGATAGAGAGATAGAGAGATAGAGAGATAGATAGATAGATAGATAGATAGATAGATAGATAGATAGATAGATAAAAAGACAGGAAGAAAAGTCTAGAATGGAGTTTAAGTGTTGGTGAGCATGTAGAGAAAAGGGAACCCTTATGCACTGTTGGTGGGACTGAAAATCGCAGCAGCCACTGGAAAACAGTATGAAGATTCCTTAAAAAAAAACTAAAAATATGTTGATCATATGACTCAGCACCCTCAATTTTGGATATCCATCCAAAGAAATAAAAAACACTAATTTGAAAAGACAAATCAGGATGGTAATTTTGTGACATGATGGAGATGTTAGCTAATACTAGAGTGGTAATCATTTTGTAATATATAAATGTATCAAATCAACACATTGTATACCTTAAACTTACATAAGTTTATTGTATCTAAGTAAGTCTGGAAAACAAATCTGTCTACCTTGAAGCCAAAGTTCTTATTTTTCTATAATATGGTTTGTAAATAATGTGATATATCCTTCTAAGTATGGTGCTATGTGTGAAATGCTAATATTAAAGTTTATTTACTTCAGTAGGAGTTACAATGGATGATAGAGCTGTGGTTGCCAATTCAAATGCCATATGGCCAGGCAGGGAAATGAGTAAAGTGGGCCTCAATGCAAGGCTATAGGGAGCGGTGGAGATGGTTGACAATTGGAATGCACATGCCTCATCCTGAGGAGGAATCCTCTGTGCAGTCTCAGCCTGTTATTGCAACATTGGGAATTATGGACTCAATGTTGCTGGACCTTCTGATTTTTCAAGGAAAACTAGAATTGAGAATTTTATGGTACAAATGTTATTTGTCAATTTTGGAAACTAATTCATAACATTTTAAAGCACTACATAAATTAAAATTGTGTTTTTTGGTCACATCTGTAAATAATATGTAAAAAATGCCCTGATCTCAATCATGATAAAATTCAATTTTTTATGTGAAAAGATTATTAAGCTTGGCACTCAAGCCCCTATTAATTTTGCACAGTATTTTATTTTGATTATAAAGAAGCTTAAATGACTGGAATTTCTTGTTTCTTAAATGTTTCATAAGATTGGTTTTATCTCCTTATCAATGGATTGTATAATACCAAGATTAACCATAAAATTCAACCAATCATGGTCATCACCCTTAGCTCTGGAGTTCTTTTATCTGAGTTTGTGAACATTAAAAGTTATTTAATTCTACTGCTCATGTTGGCTCCATTCTACACTATTTCTACTACACATAGGACCAGTATTTTTCCTCCTTTCCCAACTAAACATCCCAATCCATTATTCTCATACACAAACATGAACTCCAAATACTAAACACAAACTATTAACTTGAAGGTTAAAAAATCAAATGAGAGAGTTATAGAGTATCAATACAAATTGTTTGAGGTATTTGATATTCTTGGTTTTAAAAGGCTTTGGTCATTCACTGCTGGGCGTTTTTCACTGGTGGTTTCATCCCGAGTAATTCTGCCAGCCCAGCTATATCATTAGATCTTCTCATCTTTTCTTCTCTTCTCTGTTTATCACCTCTCTGTTTTTCCCGTTTTTCTAAAAACCAAAAAAATAATTTAATGTCATCTATTAAATGATGTTCCCTAACTTCTTTTTGTTGAGCAGTGGGTTAACCACACTCTCAGGCTCTGTCTTAAGAGGCTTACTAAGGTATATTCCTGAATAAAGGCAGGGCCTCTCTAACAAAAACTTCTGGTGCTAAGGATAAAATTACCTCCCTCCCTCTATCTATGAAGGTTTAAGAAACACATTAAATCTGGGTCTTTTTCATTGGTTTGTTTTTAAATTTTTTAATATCTTTTATTTTTACATATTAATCTATTGAAAAGCAGAAACCATAATTCTCAAGATCACTAAAAAGAAACTAATACTTTTTCCTCATATTGGCTTTATTTTAAAAAATTATCTTTTATTTTTTAATACTTTAATTAAGGGAAAATTTGCAAATATATTGGAGTGCATGGATACCCTTTGACTAGCTTCCACTAATGTTAACATGTTACTTATCCAAACTAAGAAAGTAACGTTGTTCCAATACTATTAATTAAAATACAGACTTTAATTTTGATTTTTTCACTAATATCCTTTATCTGTTCCAGGATCCAGCTCAAGATATCACACAGCTTTTAGAGACTTATTTTTAAGAAAGCAGCTGATTTGTATTTACGTCAGCATAACATTTCTGCTTCACGACAGAAACGACTGCGACCATCATTCACAGGTAGCAGTTGCAATAATAGTGTGTGGACCTACCTTGAAATAATGACCCTCACTTCCTCCAGGTGCAATGATTCTGGGCCGGCAACACTGTCCTCCCTCTGAGCAAAGCCATTTCTTTGAGTCATGCACCAGCTCAGAAAGTTAGGGGCTTTACAGTAAAGGACTTTGAACGATTTAGCATAGTTTAGAAGATAAATGATATATGGGATGTCATTCTAGGAGAACACCATAATAAATTGATTGGAAAAAAACACACATTTTAAGCTTGGAGTGGTGAAGACATAATACAATATACAGATGATATATTATAGACTTATACCTCTGAAACCTATATAATTTTATTAACCAATTCACCCCAATAACTTCAATAAAAAACACATTTTAACATTTTATCTTATGTTTTCTAACTACTGGAATTTAGCATATTGTTTAGAAAATATATATTATTAGGGCAATAGATCATCCTAAATCATTTATATTATATGTTTGGTGTCTTTACCAAGTTAACAAGAATTTTGCAGAAAGCAAAGCAAAACCAAACAAAAACTTCCTTCCAAATCCTTGAAAGCAAATCAAAGACAAAAGCCAGTTCTGTGATTAGAAACATTTGGAAAGCATTTGTTTAAAACAAAGGCCTAGTCAAAGATTTAATACACTAATGTGCACCATGTGTTGGAAAAAGAAATATGCCTGTAGTGTTTCCCAAACATAAATGGACCAGAGAATCATTTTTTAAAAACATATTCACTTCTCAAAGAGAAGAAAACCTCAGAAGTGTTGGACAGCATATGTTCTTATTGACTCCAAACTGGATAGAAATTTAGACGTATTGTATGTATGTATGTATTTTTTATCATTTTATCTTTATTGTTTATGCTGTTCCAGTTCCCTCTTTTTCTCTCTTTCTCACCCTCCCCCGGCCCTCTAGGCCCCTTCCACCCTCCCTGTGCCAATTCTCACAGAAGTCTTTTAATTCAAACTTTCACTCCCACAGTAATACTCACAGAGGGTTCATCAGCTCCTACTTCCAAAGACTTGTATGGTAGGAAGCACTAATTAGAAGAAAGAAAGAACCCTTTTATTCTATGCCTGAATTTGCCCACTTTCCTGACATCCTTGAATCACTCCAAAGCTACTTCTCTAAGGTAACACAGGACCTTCCATGGGACAGTGCTTCATGTGGCAAGCCAAGGCTTGATTTGAGGTGAGCACTTTTGAATTACCAGTTTATGTCAAGGACATTGTTTATAATAATCTCTTCCTGGCCTTCTAGCAAAATCTCTAGTGCTACTGAATATATGGCCTTAGTCATACTCTTGCTTTTTCCGATGACTTTTTAAAGAGGGTGGAGCAATGAAGTAAGGAGGACGCCCTAAGTGTGAGAATATAGGCAGGTAGAGCTGGTTTGACTGTCTTACTAATTCTGAGTTGTGGAAAGGAAATTCCTGCCCTGCCCATGACTGAAAGAATCACAGATTTAAGAAGACAGTTTAGAAAAGCTTCATTGTCTTTGGAAAAAAGTCTCATGTTATTCACTAAGGGGAAAGCCATAGCAAATGCTGAGGCTCTGTATTGTGAAAACAATCATCTGCATCAGAGAATCCTATCAGGGGATCTAAGAACTGCAATGGCCAAGCATTTTGAGTACTTCTTTAAACAAAAAGGAAGATAATTCCCTCACTTCCTCAATTGCCGTAGACTTTGAATGCCCTCTGAGGTTGAAATATATGCATAACACATACATATATGTGACTGTGTAAATATATACATATTTTGCTTTGTAAACAGTAGCTTTATTCAAATATAAACTTATGCACCTTCAGAGCTATCACTCCAATAAAGATACTTATTCAATTAAACAGTACATCTTTTAAAAATGTTAACAATGTACAAATTCACAAAATAATCTGTTGACTAAGATCCGAATGTTTATAGCATACCTACTACAGAATTTGGAGACATCTTTAATAGTTTGTAGATTGTTACATATATTACTCTCTCAAGAAATACAGTTAATACAAATGCATGATATACAATATCCCCATTAAAGCAAGAAAAATATATTTATTATGCCAATTGTATAAATGATTTTTCTCACTATGACATAAGAATAATAATCTTTTCATGGTAAAAGATAGATTGTATGAGGCCAAGAGTCCCTGAAGCTCTTCCAGGAAGTTTCAAAGTAAAATCTGTCTACCCTTTCCAAAAGTTAAATAGAACAGCAGAAATCTCTATTTATCCTTTAAACAAAAACTATGAAAATCCACTTTTATTAATTGTACCTTAAGTATATGACTTGTTGCAAATAAAAATAAACAAAATTTTAGAAACTAGTTTATGCCACTGACCCAAATTTGGTTTTTACCTGCCAGTGAATGCCTAGGATAAGAAGTTTCATCATGAAGTACATACTATGTCACAAAATTAACAATTATTTATAGCTTATACATAACCAAAGTGCTCTCTTTAATCAGGGAAGCAAAACTTTTTTCTGAAAATAATCTACAGAAATAATATATAAGCACATAGAGTTTTGAGATCAAGAACATTTTTCTACATTTTATGGATCAAAATGTGAAGGCCATTACATATGTATATAAACACAGGCCCTTTCATTAATTTGGGGTATATGGATATTACATGACTGTGCATACACACATATGTATACCATTAGTCAAATTTCGATAATGTTTCTAGCAAGATAATACTTTCAAATTCCAAATGCCAGAGAGAAAATAAAAACAGTATGAAAACTACTTTTACTTTTTTTTTCTTTAAGAGAGGGAGAGAAACATCCATGTGTGGTTGCCTCTCACACATCCCATCCTAGGGACCTGGCCCACAACCCAGGCATGTTCCCTCACTGGGAATCGAACTGGCGACCCTTGGGTTTGCAGGCCAGCACTCAATCCACTGAGCCACACCAGTCAGGGCTCATTTTTTAAAAAAATAAATTCTGAAATAGAGAAAACAAACCCAACACTCCCATCTGCAACATGTACTGATTTCTCAAAGGTTCAGAGTCAAGAATCTCTTTAGTTGTCCCCCAGTGTAACAGAACATTTAGGCTTTCTTTCCCTCTCTTTTGGAAGCCTCACCATCGCCAGTGTTTTGTCTTAAAAACTGCTTTCCAGGATAAGATGTGGCCATGCTGGTTAAATTCATTCTGCTGCCCACTTTGCACCTGCTGTAGCCCTATAGATTGGCACTTTGTAGCACCACCCCCATAGTAACCACTAGCAACCGCTGCACTCTGAAGGAGAAGAGAGCACTGAATGCAAAAGATCACCCACAGCACTGCTCAGGCAACAAGTCCTAACCAAAAGATTCTGGACTTGGCCTCTAAAACAGCTTTATTTTCTTGAAGGGGTGCCTTCCAGGACTCAAACATCCCATGACTTTTTCCATTTTCATCAATATGATTTCAGCAATGCAGGCCAGACATTAGTTTACCTGTGACATTCTTGACTCCCCAAAGTCACATGACAACAAGATAATTGTTACCCTACAAGCAATAAAGCTGCTGTTGAACAACTCACAGAGAAGATAGAACACAACGATACCGACTTTTCCTTGTAAGTGATTTTAATCATACAGTAAGATATTTATGTATGTACATTTTGCTGTATTTTTGCCTTTTTAATTTAATTTTCCCCTTTATCAAAGTAAAGTTTCAAGGACTAGAAGGCTCTATTACAATGTTGGAGAGATCAAATACAATTCTATACAAATACAAAAAAAAAATTGAAAAAGGATGCCACTGGGTCTTTGATTTTGGAATGTTTTTGTCTATTAACTATTTCCTCTTCTGTATCACACCGTGCAACAGCTTCAGTGCCCTCATTACTGTCTTGCTGTTACAGGGTGGCCCTGCGCCAACTCTGAAATGCAGGGTGAGGCGAAAGTAGGTTTACAGTGGTTTGTATGAGACATGATACAACAATTAATAAAGAATAATATAAAAATAAACTCTGCATACTCACAACTGTCAAACTTTTTTACTTTTGCTAAATCATGGGGTGTGTGTGTGTGTGTGTGTATGTGTGTGTTTTATTAATGGCATGCTTTGGTACTACTTCAAACATATACTAATAATATTTTAATATAATTAAATATACAAACAATTGTCTTTGAAAGTTAAAAGTCTTATTCAATGTTAATATTACTTTGTACAATGACATACAATTATAAATTAGAAAAAAGCACATGTGTATCGATATATGTGTCATATATTATAAGCAGATGTGGTTTATAATACCATTTATTCTTACCTTAACATTTTAAAAACATTTATAAATGCGTTAAGTAAGAGAAAATCTGGAACTACAGTATCCTCATTGTTTTTACATCTTCACCCATTTGCTCTTTAGTCTATAACAATGTGATTTGTTTCCTCAGCACATCACTAAATCTGTTTCCTCTAAAACATCAATGGGATATGTTCCTAGGGATATTGTGAAGCTACTATTGGATTGTGTGATGCTGGGGTGGAGGAAACATATGAACAATAAGAGATAGAGCAAGAAACAGGAAGGCCCTTACCATCCTCCTCCAATCAATTCTTTTGACAGCTAAGCAGACAGGAAAACCTTCCTCAACCTCCTGTATTCTCACCACTCTCTCTCTAACCTACTTCGGCTCTCTGTTGTTCTTCTGTAACATTTTTAACCTCTTCCGAATGTCCTTTGATAATATAGCAACTGCTTCATTTTATACAACTGTAGGTTTGGTACACAGAACGAGAAACCATGTCAATGATCTGCCCCAAGCCCACACCTGTGTGGAAATGGGTGCGTGTCAGTCTCTGGAGGCTAGGCACAACTGGAGAACCAACAGCTGACAGTCTCACCTGACTGCTCCGCTAATCTTTGCCACCCTTTACTTGGCCCCCCAGGATTCCTTGTTCAATCTCTTTCCTTTATTTGGTTATTTCAAATCTTATCAATTCCTAAAATCCTGTACTTTTTATCTAGCCACTTTTACAAAGAAACTGATTGAATCTTTTAACAAAATAGAGAATATTAACAGTGCTTGTTCTCGGTATCTCTCCTTCCCATTTTTACACCCATCCTTTCTTCTCCAAAAGGCATGGATAGATACCACTCCTCTGGGGGGAAGGATGACCTTCTTGTCCCTCTATACAAATTTTGACCATCATTTACCTTCTACTCCCTCCATGAGCTCTTTTCCTTACTGCTGTTTTCTCCATTGAACATTTCTTTTGAAGTCTGTCATATCTAAAACTAAAACAAGCTCCCTCAACACCACTTATCTCTCAGAACCACTGTCCCATCTCTTTCTACCCTCTTAAGTAAGGTACCTTTATCATCTGTCTCATTGTTTGTATATTTTCACCCACTTGCTCCTTAGTCTATGGCAATGTGATTTGCATCCTCAGCACGTCACTAAGTCTATTCTCACCAAAACATCAATGCCCCCTAATGGTCAAATCCAATAACCTCTTTTCATTTTTACCCAGACTTCAGAGCAGCAGACATTCTTTCTTTGGGAAATCATTTCTTCTTTTGTTGTCCACAAAACCATTTGCACCAAGCACTCTGTTCAATCTGTCTGTGGAATTCTTGATTCTACTGCCTGCCCTCGCCTTGTAGCCTTTTAACTTGGGGATCCTCTAGGCCTTTTCCCCACTCTATTCATAATATATCCTGTAGAAATGGCTTCATTTTCACCTATGGATTAGTTAAAAGTATTCAACTGCAAGGGAAAAAAAAAACCCTACAAGAATCTACAGGGGTTTGATTAAACAGGGATTTACTTCTTCCCATGCAACAAAAATAATTCAGATTGGTAGGGCTGGTGTTTAGAGATTTGAGGGGTCAAGGAAATCTTCTCTGCCTTTTCTAATATTAGGCATTATGATTGGTTCAGCTCAGCCATCCTTTCCACAGTACAGACCAGAAGATAAATAAAGAAGCAAACATGGAAAAGAGGTTAGAGCCTTAATTATGAGGGCAAACACTTTCCCATAAATCCCCACTTGACTTCACCTTATGTCTCATTGGTTGTACTTGGGTCACTTGTCACATGAATTTGCAAAGGACTCAGGAAAAGTGTCATTGGAAAAAGGTGAAGAAATGGATATTGAGTGAATCAACATATATTTAATAACTCCATCATCCTTAAGGCTCCAAGGGAATTGACACCTTTTATGTAAAATATAACCTGAGTTCTTTATGTGTACAAATGTAGTGCTTTGGATATAGGTCTTTTAGAGCATGTGTCACATTACACTGACATTTTCATTTAGGTGTCTAATATCATGGTCCTTACCCTCAACTCTCTAATTAGATTATGATCTTCTTAATTGAAACCAGTAATAAATCCATCAGCGGATTTGTAACCTGTGAATGCCTAGTACATATATATACATATGTACGTATATTTTATATATAAAATATCTATATGTATATTCATTTGTAAAATATTGAAAGTAAAATTGAGTACTGTATGGTAACCATCTGAATTCCTATTGCAGTTATTGATCTTCATCATTACTATCTTGATTATTCAGATCTAGAAAATATTTTAACTTAAACTGAAGCAATGTGTATGTTCCTTGATACTGGAGTCTATTACTGGCCCTTCTTAACTCTCAAGTCAGTGCCAGTATGATATCTTAGCAAGTTGGAGTACATATATTTTTTTGTGTTCATTTCATGTAGAACTTCTTTTTTTCTCTTCTCCTCACAGTTGCTTTTGTCTTTTGATCCACCTACTCTTTCTAGCCTACAGCAATCAGACAGCAAATTTGGAACTTACTGTCTGTGATACTGTTACATCTATTGCTTCTCTACTACATTTGTTTGATGGGACTACGTGTTTCTGAATGTTTTTCCAATAGGCAGGTGTTTGGATTCTTATCACTGGGAGAAAGAGAAATGAGTGTTTAGACTTTTCCAGGTCTTAAGCATATTGATTTTAGGAGAGGGAGGAGAAAGTAGGAAATAAGAATGATTTTTTTAACCAGAAATTCGTAAAGCTGTTCCATTTCACTTTTATTTTTGTATTCAGCCTAGCATCCATCTTGGCAGCATTGCCAAGAAATGGAAAACTGTCATCTAATGACTGTTTCACATCTTTTAATATCAACGTGACTGGAAAGTAAAGTGTCAGTTACTTGACCGGTTAAAGTTTATGCCAATTTAATAACTTATTCAGGAATAGTCATTGTACTTACCTCTTTTTCATTAACTGTAATGTTGTTAAAATGGGTAACTATTTAAATTCTTTATTTAAAAATATTGGTAGAGGTTGAAATGTTCTTGTTTTTAGAGAAATAAAAGAAATAGTAAAGTATATTGTCAAAAAGTTGTATGAGAAGACCATTACAAGAAATTATTTTATAGCCATAACATATCTTACTGGTTCAGTTTCTTTGGAAAATGCTGACTGATATAGAGACTAAGTATAAAATAATATGAGATTCTCAGTGAACAAGAAGTTCTGAATTTGCTCTTGGCTTGATGTTTTATCCATGGGTAAGACAGGACCCCTTTTTCCAAAATCTTTTCATGGTTTTCTCCTTCTGATCATTTAAGTTTTTTCTCAAATGTCATCTCCTTTGAAATTCCCTTTTCAGATTATCTTTAAATATTACCCCAATGCCATTTGCTCTCTATTCCATTACTCTGTTTTATTTTCTTTGTAAGGCCTATCTGAAATGCCATCAAAAGAGAAAAACAAAACAAAACAAAACAAAACTGTGGCTAATTTGCAAACTCTTTCTCTTTTGCTGGTACCATTTCAGAGACTGGAAAATAACTATATACTTTCCCAGAATCCCTTGCAGCTGAATATGTCCATATAACCCAATTTTGTCCGATAAGGGAAGCATGCTGAGGATTCCAGGGAAAGATATTCAACCACTTATTGAAAGAAAAAGAAAGGTACAAGAAGAGAACGTTTTTGATCACAGATGAGATGCCTGGAGATACAACACCCATCTTAAAGAATTGATGGTGAAAATAATAAGCACTGAAAGTTATCACACTAAGGAGTGCAATGTGGAAGAGGAAGAACCCTGAGCTCTGAGGTCACTGTTTAATAGCATAAGAATACCTGATGCTACTTGTCTCTGGATATTTTATTCTGTGGACATTGATCCTCCTTAGAAATTAAGCCACTGTTGTTTGGGTATTTTGTTATTGGTTGTCAAAAGCAATTTTCCAAAAAAGATAAAAAAAGGAAATAATCTTACTTATTCACTTATTTACTTGATTTTTGTTTATACTCCACTTTTTAATCTATAAGCTGTGTGAAGCACCAGACCTTATTTATTTAATTCAATGTGGTATTCTCTGCCTTTGTAATAGTGCCTGGTACATAGAAAACATTCCGTGAATATGTCCCCCATGAATGGATTATAAAAGAATGTAAATGAATGAACTTAATTCTGCTTCATATATTCTTAGGGCATGTGGGGGAGCTGATCAATGGGATGATGAAGCTAGGATATTTTAAGAACCCACATACCAAGTAAGCTGAGAACTAATAAAAGGAAAGTTTAAGCCTGCTTTGTCTCTTAAATGATTTTTATATAATTTTGCTAGGAAGCAAGTTGTTTTTCCAGATCTATTATTCTAAAAAAAAAAAAAATGAAAGCCTGTATTTTGACCCAGGAACCACTATCTATTGAATTATGTATATCAAACAACATCTTAGACTTTTCCAGATCTTAAGCATATTGATTTTAGTGATTTAATATTTGGACATATTGTTGGAGATTCTTTCATTTAGATTACTTTTGTTCAATAGAAATATGTGAGCCACACATATAATTTTATAATTTGCACTATGTATATTTCAAGAGTAAAAACATAAGAATTTTAATATCTATTTTATTTTACCCAATAACTTCAAAATATCACTTATTATGTTATATTGTTGAACATGTGGTCAGTATAATGACTAGTGGGATATTGAACAATTTTAGAACTCAGTAAATTAGTATTTGATATTTACAGTACCTCTCAATTTGGACTAGTCATATTTCAGGTCACATGTTACTAGTCACTTAAATACAGCTTTAGACTGTCGTTCTGCAAAACAAGTCTCATTCTCCTGAGCTCTCCTGATACCTGTTTAATAAGTAATTATAAAAACATTTTACTATGGTAGGCCCTGTGTTACTGCAAATGCCCGGTTAAGTATCGTTACTCTCCTTTATCTATTGCACCAAGGAGCATGTAATATTATTAAATGCATTCCCCAAAAAATAGGTTATTATAAAAATAATGTGAAATATTGTAAAGGAAAGATGCATAGGACACACATACATTTTCATTTCATGGCACACATATGCTAATTACTAAAATTCTGCAGTACACCAAAAAATGTATTTTTTTTTGCTGATCTAACCAAAAAAACTAGGTATAATTTTGACTCATTCAAACCAGATGGCTATTTTTGTATTGGCGGTTATAATTTTTTATTTGACAATCTTGGGCAAAAGATGTCAGTGCCCCTGACTAAATAGTCAGGCATTACATGTTTTAAAAATCCTTGAGGCATGCTACTGTGCCGCAGCACACTGATTGAAAATCTCTAGCATAGAGTATTACAGGAACACGTGGGGGAAGACTGGTTAGGAGGACCGGCCTCCTAAAGGATCAAATGCCACAGTTTGGCTGTAAGGAGTACAGGGAGTTTAGCCTGATAAAAGACAGGGATAAAGGGTTTCCAGGCAGGGGATAGTCACTGAGATTAAAATTAACAAAAGCAAACAGTCTCATTGTGTAGTAACCATTGGAAGTTTAATGTTGAAAGGAAGAGAGAAGCTGTAGAAAGAGAGACAAGGGACCGTATTATTGGGGACTTTGGACACAGAACATTCATTTTATAAAACATGTCCTATGATATTATGCAGAATGGCTCTACTACTATTTTGCAAAACAAGGTTTCTAGTCCTACTGTTCACCTCTTTAACCCTGCAACTCTGGTATTATAGAAAATGTAGACTTTTTCCCCAACTCTTCTCATTTTATCTTTTCTTAGCCTCATTTTACCTCTTCTTCTTGTCATCACTTTTCATTGTTTCTATGATGATAACTTTTAAATGTCTATTTTCAACACTGACCCATTGTCTACAATGTCATGGGTTGGGAAAATGTAATTAAAAAAAAATTCTCCCAATACAGAAAAATTTCTCCACAAAGGTAGAAGAGAAAAAAACAATTTTCTGACTGAATAAACACTAAACCAGAATGCAAAATGTATTACAGGCAATCTTCTAAGAGACTGTGAAGACAAGAAGAATACATCTCACCTTTTTATATAGACAGGTAAATACAACCAACTTTATACATTTTTTTTTAAATCTACAATAGTCCTCAAGAGGATTTGAAATATCATTTGTCATACAAAATTCATTCCACCTTTACCTGGCAATTGGGGTGACCATCTGTGTTAGGTAGCTAACTTTATCCAGAAGAAAAGCTCTCATCCTTTTATGACAGGAGGTAGTGTTACAACTCGGAGCAAGGCAGCAGGCACCTAGCTCCAAGTTAGTATCCTACTCTCTCAATGGAAACTGGGAGGCAGAGGTGCTATCTCCCTTGATTTCTTCATTTCAAAGACTTACAACGTCAAGAGAAGGACATGCTTGGGTCACAAAGCTGTCAAAAGCATACCTTGTCTTCAAAAAGATTTATATACATATGAACAGATGAGAGGTATTTACATTATAAATTTTCTGAGGTAAATGCTCTGAGAAAAAGGAGGGAAGGAAAATCCCTCCCCTTATTTTCAAAGAGAGAATTAAGTCTTTTTTTAAAACATTTGTATTAGTCTTTATGCATGCTTTCTCCATGGTATCACTAGTTGGATGGTTCACCATCACCTCCAATGAAATACATTTCAAAATCAAGTTTATTATCTTCTATCTACATTTATTTATTCACATCTGCCAATAATTTTATTTCTTTTCCAATACCCAAGCTTGAAATCTCATAGCAATTTTTTAAAAAGCTTTTTTTCAGTCACCCACCAAATTTCAATTGTTCCTTCTCACTTCTTTCTTCCAACTTTCAGTGCTACCACCACAACCTAACCTCATGCCTAGATTATACAATGGTGTACTAATGTAGTGTTTTGCTTTTACCTTTTATACTTCTGCTCTCCTAACTCATCTTCACAATCATCTAGTCATCCTTGTTCAGAATCTACCCCGTGATTTTTAAGAACTATAAGAAAGAGAACTCTAAGAAAAAGGTAGCTACACTACCATGTGAGTTTGATCTTTCTATATATTTCACACTAACATAATTCCTCAGCCCAAGTCCTCCAAATCCTCCTTATAGATCATCAAACACACCATGCTTACTTGTAAACTTCAGGTTTTTGTTCACAAACTTCCTCTTTCCTAATTTTCTTTCCTCTTCTCTTTTATTTCCTCTTTTCCTTCTTCTTTTCTTTCCTCTTCTCTAAATATGTAGATACAAACATGTATCCACATATGTACATACATATAAATATATGTGTATATAATATATACATATGTTTATATAATAAATATATAATATATAAGAGGAATTTATATTATATATAATGTAAATATTAAATGTAATACAGGAAATATATAAAATTTTAACATTTATCATCATTTATTCTACTTAACCTGTTTAGGTTTCATCTTCTAATCTTTTTTCATACACTGTGGCATCTGAGATACCATTTCCATTGTCTCCAATCCCTCTGTGTTCTACAAAGCTTTCTACAAAGTTTATCTTAACTCATTTCATAACCTATAAGACTAGAATAAGACTAGAAAATAAGTATTCTGTATTTTAGACATGCCCTCTCCCAAGCTCTATGTTTATGAATAATAAACCTTATAAACAGCTAAAGGTTACAAAACTAAATTTTTTTTAATAAAATTGCCTTTATTAACTTTCCAATATTTATAATCCTGGTATGCCTATTAAAATGTTATTCTTGTCGTGTTCCCGATCTTAGTGGGAAAGCTTTCAGTTTCTGCCTGTTGAGTATGATATTGGCTGCATTTGAAAAAATAAATTAAAATAAAATTTAAAAAAAATAAAGCTAGTTTGATCTCAAAAAAAATGTTATTCTTAATCTTAGTAGTTATATCAGGCAAAAATACTCATTAACTCTGAAAATGGTTCCTTAAGATTGGTCAATAGAAAGACAAATTTCCTTCCTGGAAGAATGAGCAATTTAATCTAAAATATTAAACTTTATGAACAATTCTTTGGGAACCCATATAAAAAAGCATTTCTTCTTTCTATAATACATTGGCAATGGAAAATACACTTCAGTTTATAGAGAGGGACAATATCTTATATGCAACTTAAATAAAATAATGAACAAATGAATGTTGTGGCTTAAAATACATTAAAGCATGTATTTATTATTCATAAATTAATATAATATTATATTCAAAATATAAAATACTTTATTCATGTGTAACTGCCCATTGGCTAGAAAAGTATATGGTAAAAGTGAGTATTCAATTATTTAGTTTTTGAATAAATGTTACTGATTGATTATTGAGATTCAGTTCCTCAACAAAGCTTTCCCTCTGTCAACCACCCAAACTGACAGTATTTTTTAATCTTGATACCATAATATTTATATCTGGCATTTTATATCATTCTATATTATAGATGTGCTAAATAATTGAATGCTAAAATGAATGGAGGAATTCCCCATTTAAAAAGTTCAACTTAATCCATGTCATTTTAATTCTTACCATGGTCACTATAAGCTTTAAAGCCAAAGCCGACCTTCAGTGCCAAAAGGAATAAAATGTTTTATATTCTAAACTATGAGTCCAGTTGCTTCTAACACTTGTTAACAGAAACTTCAAAAAGGCTCATTTCTGACAGATTTATGTGAATTTCTTCCTTGGGAATTGAAAATAAACAAATAAAGATTCAGATTTAAAAAGGCTTTGAATAAATGTCAAAGATCAGTCTTGGAGAGACAAGAAAGCTAGAGAATTCAGAAGTAAGCTTGTCAGTTTGCATTGCATTTCATTTGATAATCATTTGTGGCAGCTCATTTCCCCCTTTATGTGGAGACATACCACACAAGCAATAAATCATTAGAAGAGCAAGGTGAATTTAGATAGTGGGCAAAATTCCATGTCATCAGTCCCTGGAGAAAGGGATGTAAGATCATGCTCAGTTTATTTCTTGCTGGGCCTGTGAGCTATTCTTTGTATTAGGGATTTAAAATTAATTATCAGAAACATTATTTCTCAATGTAAGCAAACAGCTTATAAAAGATACAAAACAAAACAAGTCATATATAAAACAAGGATGCACTTGAAATTATATATAAGTATATATATATGAACTTGTAATAAATATTTCTGGAAGGAAGACAACCCACTAGGATATAAAACTGAAGAGCAAATTTTTCAATAGCTTTGAATGGATTGAGTATCAGAAATAAGCCAAAACTAAGCACTTCTCCATGAGCATATTAAAACACCCACTTAATCCTTGTCACTCAAGACCACCTATCAGGCTGCTATAGAAAGACTAATTTGCATGACAATGCACAGAAAAGCTGTGAAAAGTAATTGAGAAGAATATTTTGGAAACCTTGAACAACTTTACAATCTCTTCCCAGTTTTCTTTTTTTAAGCAACAACTTTAAGTAGTTGGGCAAAGTGGAATTACCCATAAAAGTACTTTAAGAGCTATTTAAAACTCACAACCTGTGCCAGAATTCAGTCCAATAACATAAAAATATATTTATTGAGTTTCTATTATATATCAAGCACTTGCCAGGCACTGGGATAAAAAAAGGGGGGGTGGGAATAACACAACATCATAAAGCAGAAGGAGAGAGAGAAAGATTTAAAGTACCATGTGATAAAGGAAAAGATTTAAGTGGCCAATGAATGCATAAGGAGGGGCCATTTCCTTGGGAAAAAAATAACAGAAGAGATAACATTTGAGTTACTTAAGCCTTATAGAATAACTACAAGAATAAGATTTTTGTAGAGGTAAAAAGTATTCCAGGAAGAGGTAAAACAGGAACAAAAGCAAGGAGCATTGAAAGTGAATGCATAAGAAAAATAATTCAGTGTGGCTTTGGTGAATAGCAGCGGCAGAGGAAGAAATGATTGCTGGGACATAAGATTTAAAGGTATTTGGGGGCAGATAGATAATTTAAATTCATTTAAGCAGTTATCAGATGAGGCATGAGGTGTGACATATAAACATAATCTGAATGTCCTCAGGTTCCTCCAACTTGCAAGTACAAATGATACCATATTAACATCAAAACTCAAATTTAGGCCCTGGCCAGTGTGGCTCAGTTGGTTGGATCACCATCCTGTAACTGTACGTTGTGGTTCAGGCGGGGCACATATCTGGTGGTGGTTTGATCACTGTTCAGGCGTGGGTGCCTGCAGACCCTCACTCCAGCTGCGTGTGGGTAAGATCCCCAGTCTGGGCATGCATGCGAGGCAACCAACTGATGCTTCTCTCTCACATGGATGTTTTTCTCTCTCCCTTCCTCTCTAAAAAAAACAATGGAAAAAAATGTCTTCAGGTAAGGATTAAAAAAATAAATAAATAAAACCCATGAAATTTAGGTCTGTAACTTCAGGTCCATCACTCCTGCCTTCTTCTTTAAACAGCTGTGGAGTCCTTAGAACAGTCCTACCCTCTTTATAAAGTGTTCCTGTTGGCTGCTAGTGCAGTCACATGAACTCCACATGAGATGAAGAGTGTTCTGTTTCTAAGGGTGTTTTGTTTCCCGCTGTTCCTCCACGTGGGAGCTATGAGTGCTCCCACAGCAATGGGTTGCATAAGCAGAGTGATGTGACCTGTTAGTGTGATGGAAACTGAGGATAGGGAAACCTTAGGTAGAAGTTAGCAAAACGTAGTGGGAGTGGGTCCACAGTGCTCAAAGAAAAAGCCCATAAATAACTTTGGGTAGCTGCCTTAACTTTGATTTACTGCCTCTGGTCATGTATCTGTTTTACAAAGGGTGACAAATGTGGTTTGGATCAAGATAGGGACCTGGGTTAACAGCCCTTCACACATATCTATGAGTAGGTGAACCTGGCACCACTTTTACCTGTCAATCAATATGTAACTCCCTTTCCCCATTCTGCTAACTATGTAAGTCCTCAGGACAAAGGACCTGATGCCTTGTCACCCTTTGCCTATGTCTTTCTGCCTCCCCCCCTCACAGCAAGGCCTGTTCACTTCCCTGAGGACACACTGAAAACAAACCCTGCTTTCATGCTGACTTGCTGATCTGTAATTCTTTACTGTGTCAGCAAGAAGAACCAAGTTCCCACAACAGGAGGACAAGTGGCTAGGAAAAATTCTCCAGGAAAACTGATGACTGACATATGTCTCTAAAGACTAAGAAAGATTAATAACCTGAAGAAGAAGGAAGGAACATCTCAGAGATCCAATTAGTTAAGTCATGAAATATCACACTAAAGGGCATACATTTTATTCTCTAACCAATTAGAAAGCACTGAAATTTCTACATAGACAATGAAATGATTAGGTATCAGCTTTGAGGAGATTTTGGCAGCTTAGGAGAAGATAAATTAGCATGAGCCTAGCCTGGAATAGAGTCACTATTGAAGTTGAAATAATGCAATAACTAGAGCAAAGGCAATGAAAGAGTGAAGAAAATTGATTTTATGGAAACCAGAAGACAGAATTAAAAGGGAATTATACTGTAAATTGTGTGATGAGGGTATAGGATAGTGAACAAAATTGAAGCTCAGGTTTCTCCCTTGACTGAGATGACAGTGATGCGTTTATGTTACAAAACATAGGACAATTGAAATGTGTTTAAAAGGTTGAAGAATAAAGATAATACATTTGATTATCTAATAGGCTGTCCTGGTAGACTGAGTGCAGGAAAAGAAATATGCAGTAAAAAGAAATATTAAACAAAAGTAGTCAGATAATACTTTATAATACTATGCTATCACACCTGTTTTTCAGGGTGAGATCTCAACTAAACCTTTCATATTTTAAGTGATGTACTGTTTTCTAGGGAAAGGATTTGACTGCATTTTATTTACAAGTTCGAATTAAAATAGAAAACGTTAGCATTTTTTTACTAGTGGTTAAACACAATGTTGGCAATAATTTTAATAGCCTTGGAAAACAAGTTTCCCTGGGATTCTGTATCTAATTCGGGATGTAACAGTAAGTCCTCAGACTCATGTCATAAATCAAAAGCAAGGCTGTGAGCCTAGGAAATCAGTGATTTTTTTCTGAAAAGGGGCCAAAGTAAGTGTTTTAGGTTTTGTGGGATCACAGTATCTATTGTAAGCACTCAATGCTGTCTGGGAATGCAAAAACCACCATAGACAATACATGGTTGTGTTTCAATGAAACCTTATTTATCAAAATATGCCACAGGCTGTATTTGACCTACAGGCTACAGTTTGCTGACCTCTTCTCTTAGCTAACAAGCTACCTTTCTTTGTTCAATTGATTACTAGGAAGAAATTTGGGATAGAAAAGCATTCATGTAAGAGTATGTAGATATACAGGGTTTAATTTATACATCTACTTTATTGTGTGCTTAGGGTCTTTCAAATGGATATAAAAAATTTAAAAGGAATCTAACACTTTTAT
Organism: Pteronotus mesoamericanus; assembly: GCF_021234165.1. Lineage (NCBI taxonomy): Eukaryota > Metazoa > Chordata > Mammalia > Chiroptera > Mormoopidae > Pteronotus > Pteronotus mesoamericanus. The sequence continues at coordinate 22,523,095 of NW_026555085.1, read as the reverse complement.
TTTCCTTTTTATCTCCTCAAAATCCTCAGTTGTTACATTTTTCCCTACCTCACTGAAACTCTCAGACAGACGTTATACTGGACCATAATGGAAAATAAATTCTTGAACTGAAATCACAATTGTGCCAAGAATTCAGGGAGTGATTGTACTTCTGGGAACCCATCAGCTTGTTGTTATCCTCAAGGCCACCTTGGATATGACACCAATATCGCTCTAAAACCCATTATTGCTCAGAAGAAATTCAGAGTCACTAAAGATGAATCAAAAGGCCACAGAGACCTAAAATCACAGATGTAAGAATGAGCTCTTGCCACCCAAAATTAGTCACCTCTTTATGGCTGTATGCTGGGCTTTTCTGACATCAAAGAATGAGGTTTCTGTAAATCAAGCCCTAAAAATGAACTAACACTGTACAGGAAATGTGAAGCTCACAGAAAAATTGGAATAGTAGGTATTATACATGTCCTTGTAGTCTGAGGTCTCTTTATAAGAGAAATATCTCATATGTCCTCAGTCCCCACTGAAAATATCTCTCTGAAAATGCAATCTACATCTCAAAGCAAATGTAGAGCTGGGAGACATTACAGATTATCTAATCCAACCAACTCATTTAGCACACAAGTAAACTGGCCCTTAAGCCTGCTGGGTGACTTGAACAATTTCATGGACAATTTAGTTAAGTGAAAGAGTCTTCACCAACACTATTAGTTAAATGATTATGACATTGAGTTGTTGACCCAGCCGTATGATGCCTGTAAATAAAACAATACAAGGAAAGCATGAGTTTCTCTGGGTCCAATTCATGCAATTCAGTATGAAGTACTGTTCTAGATTTAAAAAGTTATATGTAAAATAAAGTCCCTTCCCTAAAGAATATTATATAGACAATAAATACCAATACAATGTTACTTATAGGCCAGTCACTACTCTAAATAATTTATGTATTATAATTCACTTAATTCTCAGAAAAAAAAGTTATGTATAGAGACTTTTCTAGTTCAAAAGAAATTAAGCCAAAGAAATGAAAGAAATATTTCTAAAATTGTGTGTGTGTGTGTGTGCGTGCGTGCGCGCACGCGCGTGCAAGCGTATTTTCCCAAGGGAATTCTACCAAATGATTAGATTTTCAAAGGACTTTAGAGTTCTGTGATTTCATAACTCAACACTACAGACTTGATAGGGAAATGGAGACTTTTATTTAGCCATTCTGTAACTGAGCAGACAGGGGCCTGTCCCTGTGGCTCCTTGGTGAATGACCCAACAATTAATACTGGAAGGAATAGGTCTTTATTTACAATATTCCAACCTTGGGGGGACTTGGAGCACTTATGCTTGGAGCCCTCCTTTCTCATAACACCCAGCACTTCCCTTATTCCCCAAAAGTCTATAAGCCAAAAGCAAACCCAATAGTTCCCCATGTTCTTATCTTAAACCATCTGTGCAAACCATTCTCCAGTCTCTCTGGAAGGTAGCAAAGTCACCATTCTCGTGCAGCAGCTTTCTTCTTTAGGGTTTAGGGTATATGGTCATCAGCCTCCATGCAGTAGTCCAAGAATACATATGCCGTGGTGCACTGGATTATAGTGAAGTCCAAGAAAGACATAAATCTCAAGAGTCAGAGTTTGCAAGGCAGCAAGTCAGCATCTTGCAAGGGAGTCTTTGGAATCAGCTAGAGCAAACATGATCAGAGCAGCAAGCCTGTTTTGTTACTAGTCCATGGGGGACCAGCTCCTACAATCTGTATGGCTCCTGTCTCACCACCAGTGGCATAGCTCTTCTACACCCTTCCAAGCTGCATGGTGAATCCCCTCATGGCTGCCCCTCTTTAGTTTAAATCCTGACCCAAAGCATCTAAAGTGATCTCGTCTCCAACTCCTCCCACAATGATCTACATTTGCCAGTTTTCTGTATAGTGTACATTCTCTCAGCTGCCATCCCCCATCAGGGCAAATGTGACTCAGTGATCCAGAGGCCTCTACCTTCCCTGGATACATCATGAGTCAGGATACACCCTGAAAGTCACACACACCTTGCCCCGAGGTGGTAGCATAGCTATTATTTTGCCTTTGTTATGAAAAGTATCTTAAGCAATATCATCCACCCCATCCCCCAAAACAAAGGTTGTGGGGTTTTTCTCTTATTCTCCCAGGCACCCTTTGCCCTGTACCTCATTACAATTCTTCCTCTGATAATGCTCGGTGTTTCCAAATATACCATTTCCTTAAAAAACTCACACTATTCTATAATAAAGTTTATGGTGTTTTTAACAGCAAAAATTACTCATTTGTTAAAAGTACATGGTTTACTCATCACGTTAAGTTTATACATGACAAATTTTAAGGAACCTAGAAGGACAGATATAGAGAAAACTTTTTATTTCATTGTAGTAGGCTATTCTCTACCTAGAAATGATGGGATTGTTGAGAATATTCCATGCTTTTTTTCCTCAAATACTAAATGATATATACCAATAGACCTAAATCCATACACGGATTTTCTCTTAAGAGCATGATTAGCAATTATAATAAAGATGTTACTAAAATTGCAAATAGTACTCTAAAGTTTCAGAAACAACTGAAATGCAAGCTCTTTCATCTTTTAAAGTAAGTTTGGTTTCTTCAACAACAAAAAAATAGATTTACTCAATTGATAGTCATCATGTTCATCAGGCCTGGTATAATCATCAAAGCTGGTAGAAAAAAAAACTGCTACAGGCAAAAAGTATATGTAGAACCTAGGTTTAGTAATAAAAAATTATACAATTTAAGCATATAAAGTTTATATGTAGGTTTTATATGCTTTTTATGCAGCATTCCATTAAAAATTTTAAAAAGTTAAAGGACAAATGCAGCAATATTTGTGGAAACACTCTAATTTCTACAACACTAAGGTAGTGAATAAAATATTCTTGAAAGGATTTGAACACTGCATGAATTCTAAATGCAATTATAGATGGCCTATTTCTGATATTGAAGGCGGACTCTGGTCCTGCAGAGCCACTCTGGGTCGTCAAGGATGGAGAAATAAAAATAAGCCATTTCAAACACTTTCCTCAATCTGCCAAGAGGAGGGGGTGGCGATTCCCTCTAGTGGAGAATGTCCCGAGCCCCTGTGTTCAATGGCTTTTATTGAAAGGGTTATCAATGAGGCCAGGTAGTAGGAATGTACAGGTAATCTCATTACATCAGTATGTTAATGTTTACAGAGAATAGATGATGTTTTGAAGAAAACAGATGTAAGGAGCACGCTGATTTACATGGGTGTGAGATGAGACAAGTAAACGTACGCACGCCAAATGATTTAGGGTCAGGGTCTATGAATACTGTAAATTTCCTTCCCAGCATAAGCTGGCCATCACAGCTTTGAGGGGAAAACAAAACATGCTTCAAGGAATTTACTTCTAGGCCTGATTTCTCCCAGGAACAGCCCGATCCAGTTTAGGGCTGTCTCTAGCATTGTTACAAGCCTGAGCCAGGCAGGGGGAGCAGAGCAGCCAAAAGACAAGTAGGCTTATTTCAGAGAGAATGAGGACTCTGACCATATCAAAGCCTTTTTTGGCTTTGGTCTTTTGCCCTTTCTCCATGTCCCCCAAGTCCTTCCCTGATGGCCCCTAGCGACTGTGCCTGTCTTAGGTTGCCCCTGACATTGAGGGGTCTTACTTGTCATTGACTAACCAGCTATCCTCCTGGGCCAAGCAGGGTGATGTGAGGGAGGCAGGGGCATAGTCTTACTAGAGGGACAGGTTTTTGTGTCCTCAGTGGTCTATTTCCCAAGGCCTGCTTGCTCAGCTCCAGGCTTGGGTCCCTCTCTCCTGTTGACGAGGCTACAGTTCCTAAAACCAGACAGGATGGTTCCCAACATTTTTCAATGTAGTATTTAAGGTAATTAGAGATTTTAACAGTAGACTGCCTCCCCTACTCTGAAATCAGCTTTTAGACTAATAATCATAGCAAACTGTTATGCCAATATCCTTTATTTGAACAGTCACTATTTTTATGGGGTGAAATAACCTGAAGCCCATTCAAATGAGAGTTCACACAGTCCTGGAAATGAGCTTCATCAATTTACTTGTGGGACAACAGCACTCTAATATAAACCTTTTCCTATATCTTTCTTTATTGCTAATTTTTATAAGTTATTGTGAATTTGTCTCACCCAATTTTGTAAGACAAATGTAATTCTGAAAACTTAGAGATCATAAAAGAAGTTCACACATTTTAAGTACATTTCATATATCCCAACACTTGCAGAAATGGGAACATATTAAAAGTGGAAAAAGTAAGAAATACTGACAGGTCAGTCAGCCATTTCCAAACAATGTGACCAATAGGTACACCTAGTAATACCATAATCCTTCTGTCTGGCCATTCTGCACTTATGTATTTACTGTTTGCAAACAAATTTTAAAGCCCGAAATTTTTGGTTACTGTTTGTTTCTACAACTCTTCCCTTATTGCTAACTGATTAGAATTTTTTCTTTCACTTCCATTTTTTTCCTTCCATTTTTTTTTTTTAACAAACAAATTTTGACTCTTTGTTATCTCCTGTCTTTTTGGAAAATTCATGCAATATTATAGCTCCAACTATTTTTTTTAATAAAAAAGACTAATTTTGTAACAGATTTAGAATTCAAATGTAACACAGATATATTAATTAATAATATTTCTCCAACCAACCACACATCTTCCTGTTAAGGTAGGGTTTAAGGAAGAGTTTTCTTAATGATAGCAAGCACCTCTAGCCACAGTATAATGGGGAGATGCTTTTATGGTCTTGTCTATGGATTGTCCTCCAAAGTTCTAATTTTCTAACTCTTTTGGGCAATATTTACGTTTAGACAGGCTTCTCCAGAGCATAACAAGGCTAAGTAGGATTACTCTCATCCAGCATGGATGTGGTTTTAGCTTTAAATTTTTGTGGTAAAGTGGTCTTGCCCTTTTAGTTTTTGGATTCTTCTTTAGCTGCAATGATTTGAATAAATTATTACATTTCTACTCTATTCCTCCTGCAATGAACCTTTTCACCCCAGCTTTCACTCAATTATTTAGCTTAATATATTGGCAAAATTACCATTGCTACATTATTATTGGACTATTTACAATGGCTATTATAATTTACCAGTGCAATAGCTACTATTAAAATATATTTTGTAGCTTACTATTTCAATTGTCCTCCTTTCAGTTTGTGGTGATTTATATAAAAGCCCTTCCTATGTGGATACCTTCCGAAAAATCTGCATATCTAACTAACTTATTTCCTGTTTTATGTACTTATTTTCATCAGTCTCCTAGATCTTTATTTTTTTCCCCCCTTTTGGAAAAAGCAGTGTGTTCTTGACCATTTGAGTTTCTTCTTATGGGTTGCCTATTCATGTTCTTTCCCATTTGCTCAACTTTCTATCTTATGAATACATATTATTACCTCCCAGATGTTTTCTATTGTAAGTTTTAAGATAACCATTGTAAACTCTATCTCACTATTTCTAAACATGAATATGTTTTCCCACAAACTCGCTGGTCCAACTTAATTCGCCATTACCGTGATAGGTATACCATTATTTTTATCCCTTCCTTCAGCTCAGAGCGCTATTTGCCAATATCACTTATTTGGCAATAAATTATCTTCTGAATCATGACATTTATTTAATGGCATTCAACATCTGTCACCTAATAATTACTGCCCATAATGGTCAAGTAAAATAATTATATTCACAAAAGTGAATATATCTTTGAAAAATATCTAGCACTGTTACAAAGATATTATAATATTATGGATATACTTAATTTTTATAGATATTTTCCTCTATTTATGTCATGCCTCTCTAGTAGATTAGTAAAATGAAGGCAGAATGGTGTTCTCCAAAATTTCTAATGTAATGCCAAACACAGGTGCTTATAAATATTTGTTGATTGCATAAAGAAATAATTTAGTCTGAAGAGTTAGAAGAGATATTTTATTTTTGAGAAAATTTTCTATTTAAATAGCAAAAGTATCATTTAGTTTTTAAATTGCAATTTACTCTTGTTTACTAGATGTCTGTAAATAGTTAATGCCAAACAATGCTGTGACTGATTAATATAAATACATATATATTCTTTTTTTTAAGATCTTATTTATTTACTTTTAGAGAGGAAGGAAGAGAAAGTGAGAGGGAGAAAAACAGCAATGTGTGGGATACATTGATTGTTTGCCACTCGCACACCCCGAGTTGGGGACCTGGCCCACAACCAGGCACGTGCCCTGACTGGGAATCAAACCAGCAACCTTTTGGTTCACAGACTGGCACCCTATCCACCAAGCCAGGCCATCCAGGGCCATATATATTCTGTTATCTCTTCCTCTCAGAATCATCTCCTGGATCATCTTATTGGTAGGAACTCATCATTTATTTCTAGTAATCTAATTGACTAAATTACTTTCAGTAAAATTCAATATAGAAACACATTATATCAAATAATTCACATGATAATTTGCATGAGTGGGTTGCTATTAAAATTCTTAGAATAGTAAAAAGAATCAATGAAAAAAGTCTGTATGGTAGAATATTAAAGAATAAACTTGTAATTTACCACAAGATTAAATAAATTCTTATTGTTTGTAAAGAAAATGCAGAAATATTAAATAATCTAATGGTAGAATTTAGAACACTACAAGATTTATCTGGCCATTTCAAAAGTCATGTTTAGAAAAATATAAACCACAAAAAAAATGCTTTCTAAAGTCTATCATTTATTTACTCTTGGAATCTAAAAGTATTAATCCCAAACTGTAGGAATTAGTGGCAAGGTATAAACAAAGAACACTCTAAAGAGAATTAATTCCCTCCCTACTATATTAGTCCCAGTGTACAGGCATAATAATGATATGCACTGAAGTAAGTGACCAAAAGTTTTTGTCTCCACATTGTATGAGAATCAGTTACTTAATTATTCTAGTATATTTACAAAGAAGTCTGGTAGTGATGGAATTATTAAAGAATAATTTTAAATTCTCAGAGCCCCTCCTGGGTCTAAGGAGGGTAGAACAGCTGAACTGCATGCTCCACAGAGGCTCAAGACCTGCGCAGGGATTGTAATCCCGTTTGGCCGGGTTACAGTCTTGGCTCCCTCCTTTCCTGTACCCTCAACACTTCCCCTGGATTGAGTAAAGGTAATGTTTGAAACAATCATATAAAACATTTTCAAGGAAATAGCAATGAACCATTATTTGACTGTACCTTAAGGATACAACTGCTTTGACGTATGTGATCACATCTGAACAATCATATGAACAGTTGGTATCACTATGTCCAGTATAAAATTGACAAAAGTGTGCCTTTTGCATGTGAGATAATTTTTCCAAGATCACACAGATAGTAGGTGGAAATGTCAAGATTCATAACCAGTGACTATAAATTCCATATTCATTTTGATAAGAAGCTGCTTCCTATGTTAAGTAAGTGCATATACAGCAGGAATCATTCATATTTTCTTGATCCAGCTATCCACATTGTTTCTATAACTCATTGCTTGCTGTGACTTCTTTGCAATTTGCATATTTTAGTTAATCAGGTTTTTAAAATAGACGATGCAATGATTTGTACTCATGGTTCTTCACCATTCTTCTTTACTTCAGCAACCCCGTCATTCTGTATCTTTTGATCACCTTTGTTTGATCTTGTTTCATTCCAATTAGGATCATATTAACAATTTAAGCAGTTATCTTGAGTACAGTGTCAACCTTTTTCTTTCCATAGCCAACAGCATCAACTGATGATACAAATGTTTTCAGTATGCAAAGCTGCTATTGTAATTTGGCATTACCACCCAATTTTAATTACACAGGTTTTGACACTACTTATTAATTTATGATAGAATAACAATGCTGAAGTCATGGATAATTTGGGCAATATGAGATACAGAGGCATTTTGAAATGATTGCCTATGTCTAATTTGGTGCTTTGATTTGGTAGCTTCTGAGGACGTGTTAAGTCGTTTACTTAATCAACTGCAATGTTATCTTCGTCTATTGATTTTGATCTTGCATGATGTTTCTTTAATATCAGAGCCTTTTCTATTTAGTAGTGTTACATTTTAATTAAACTTATTTACTGGACATTAGTTTTCATATCAAATGAATTCATCTTGTATTTTAACTCATTCTTTGATCTCTTGTGGTCAGATATTCTAAACACTAACAGATTCCATTGGAAGAGTTCTGTGTGGATGTTTAAATGATGCATTCTAATTTTTGTAAACAAAATTGCAAGATAAACATTTAGACTTGCTAAGTGGTAAAATGCAAATATTAATAAAAATTAGATTTTTTAAAATAATGTAAATTAAAAACATCTTGGAGGTTTTTTTTTTAAACTGGGAATTCTTTATTCCTACTCTACTTTTGATTACTGCATTATGGTTTGGCATTATTGTATTTGGAAAAACATTTCCAAAATAATACCTCTCAGAGCCATTAGCCCAATCCAGAGACATGTGACAATGATATAAGCATATGCCATCCAGCCTTTCAGTCTGCATCTGTAAAAACTCAGTCATGCAATAATGGATGAATTGGCCAAGATGTCACCATCAGTTGGTGAAAAAAAACCTCAGTTTTCTTCCTCTCCTCACATACTTGTCTTTTTGCTTTTTGTTTATTCCTTCTTTTGCCAAACACTAAGCACCCCCACATAACTACTTCTGTTAGGAGGTGTTCGGTATGTTGAAAGATAATATACATATATGTATGTCTTTTTATGTACCCAAGTATCTATTTAGTCATATGTGTCTATTTAGAGTCACTATAAAATATACATACATATGCACATGCCTGTACATAAAGGAGGATCTTATAATGACATATCAGACATTTTTTGGACATTAAGGGAAATCAAATGATTTAGATGAGACCCTGATAAACTATAAGGAGAACTAAACTAAACAGAATAAAACCACCAGAATGGTGAAGAGGCTCTAAAACACACATATTATGAGGAAACTTTAAAGAAGCACGGCAGATTAGCCTAAAGAAGGACAGTTTTGAGGGTTACATGATTACTATTTTCAAGAATTCTCAGGAAGAGTGACTTATTCAGCTTCCTTCCAAAACAAGAAAGAAAGGAAACATGTTGTAGTGAACATTTTAGTTTGTTATAAGGAAGAACTTTCTGGCACTCAACACTGTCCCTCTAACCCCTGCCAAAATAAAGTGTCCACTGACACTTTATTATTATTTGAATAAATCTATTGATTCTGTACCACTATCTATCTGATAGAGAGGTGGTGGAAGAAATTCTACATTAGAAAAATGACTCAGAATTCTTTCCAATCCTATGTTCTAACTAGCAACTCAGGAAGATTTATCTGCTACTTGTACTGATAATTCGGCATAATTTTTTTTTTAGTGGGATCATATTCCAGACAGGGGATAAAGGTCCTTCTGATGGTAAATAATCAGGATGGTCACAGAGATGACACATCCACACAAAGTGAAATGAGTCTTCCGTCACCTCCCCACGTCCCACGTGCCCGAACAGCCAGAATTGGAAAAACACGGTGCTTTCATTGTTTATCTCTGAGAAACTTAAATTTATTTTTTTATCTGCATTAGTTTTTCTGTAGTTGGTGCTGTTTCTGTGAGTTATTGATCACATTGTATTTCTTTGTGACTCTTAAGGAGACTCATTACTATCTAGAAACAACAAAAAGCCAGGGAAGAAAGAGAACTACTCTGCTTCTCCTAGCAAAGAGTTACAACATATTAAACGCAATATGCCACTGGCGAAAAAGTGTGAGTGTGTATTTTTTAATGTTAGGGAATTTTCATGAGGTCTGACATCTTTCCTCATCACCATGGGGAGCATAAGATTTGATTTCTTAAGGGAGCAATCTGAAGTGATATTTTGATCCTCCTCAGGAGGGCAGAGTTTATAGAATTGGTGACAAAGTAATCACCTTCCTAACGGCATCAGGTTTTCTTTGATTATTTATTTATTACTTTTATAAGAAATATTTACACATCTCCTTGGATATGCAAATGTTATTCTAGGACATATGTCAAGGAGTGAAATTTTTAAATTATAAAGTATGTGTATCTTCAGCTTTTAAATATATTTTCAAATTGATCTCCAAAATGGGTGTAATTCCCATGAACAGTGTAAAGATTTCTTTTTTTAATGCTAGGAAGTTTTTATTTATTTATTTACTTATTTATTTATTTTTTTATTGTTCAAGTGCAGTTGTGTTCCTAAAGACTTTTATGAAGGTCTTAAAATTGAGAAATTACTTAGAAAAGTGTACTCTTTTGCATACGTAATGAAAACTCCCATTGTCCTTCCATAAGAATCCAAAAAAAACAATTTTAATACCAAAGTTTTCATAGAAAGGATAAGAGTTATATTGAGTTTTTAATTTAAAAGTGTTTTGAACAAATGGCATATAGCATTTTTCTTCTGGTTTATGGGAAATGCATATGCCACATACATGCATTGCTATAAAAGAAGATTAATAATTTATTGATATTTACTGCTACAGTCTCTCTCACCTCTGCATCTCTCTAATCAGAAATTAAAATCTACAGCTCACTGGGATCAGGATGACTATGAGTACTCCACGATGACCTGGCACATGGTAGGCACCACACACACACACACATACAGACACAATGATTGAATTATCCATTCTATTTCCTTTTCTCTTTCTTTCTCAGTGGAGCTACCAAAGGACTGAAGATCTCAAAGATCTCAACCTCTTATGAAAGGCTGCCAGACCCTGGACTGAACCCCCACTCAGATCCTGGCCCACTGATGATAAAATCAATTGCGCCCTTTTTTTGATCCCGGTGGTGCACCTTTTTTAAGTCTCTGGAGCTGCATGAATTCAAGGACTGCTTCCATTGGCCGAGGAAAAAAGAGGAACATACTTTTCTAGGGACCATTTGCTCCCCCATCCTGCTACCACAATTTCCCTATTTCAAGCATCTGTTACCATGTCTGACTTTCCAGCTACCTCAAAAGTGTCCCATCTATCAACTGGGATTCTGGTTCAGTCCCACAAGGTACTACTAGAAATATGGAAATCCTCCTCAGATCCACTTCTCCTCCAGAGCCAAGTTTTATTTACCCTTGCTTCATTCTTTGATTATGCTTCACAGAAGAAATGAAAATATAACTATTATGTGACATATAAATGTTTGGTTACTTTTATAAGACTACTACCTGCTATCTATGGAAGACCTCGATAGGTAATAATTATTTTTGTGTATGCCATCTGCTGTCATACTAAAATAACATAATGGTGACACAAGAAATTTCCAATTTTAGTTTTTATAGTTTACAAAACTACAGGTTACAAGTTCCATCAGGTTATTATATCCTTATATTCAAATAATGGGCTTACACTCTTTTTAGGTCAACCAAAGTTAGCTACAAATAAGCTCTTTGCTCATTCTAGAGTCTATAAGAAGGTATGATACATAGAAGGTGCTGGATTTTGAAAAAGATTAATTTAAACTAATCATTTTGACTCTCCATTTTGTGAATGGCAAATTGAGGACTAAAGAAAAGTAACATATTTATCTAGTTTGACGCTTGGTATATTAGGAGAAAGCACCAAATGTAGCAGGTACCAATTCCCGTTGGACGTGCCACAATCTCATGCCTCTGCACATCTGCTCATATGATACCTAAAGAGGCTTCTCTTTCACCAAGTTCAAACTTCCCTGCCAGGAAAAGCTTCACTCAAATATCACTCTTTTGGCATTCTCCTTCCTAGTTTCTCCTTCTCCTCTGGGCCCCACTTTTCCCTGTCCTCTGTTCTCCCTTCATGCATTATTCATGTTGCTTTCATAGTATGAATCACTTGTTAGAGTAATTATATGCATTTGTATAACAACATTATGGCATCAGTGAGAACAGAGACAATGTCTTACTAGTTTTCATACTCTCTAAGTGGCTCACACAGACACAAATAGTTTTTGATTCAGTAAATGAATCAATAAACTAATTGTCTTGCAAGCTAACAGGAATATGACTTGAAATATACTGATATTTTATAAATACCAATAAACTTTATTTCATATGTACTTTTACTGCATAGTGTATATTTTTCATTAGTAAAATAAATAAAAAGATATTTATGTTTAACTTGAAGTAAATGAAATACTAAGATTTTTAAAAATAACATTATCTATATACTGTGTATACATGTGGACTGTGTATATCTGTGCACTGTGTATACAAGGGGAGAGAGAGGAGAAACATTTTTATGTAATTGGATATTAACACAACAGTTTTGTGTCTCATATATGATTTTGTCACAAGACAATAGGTATCAAAAACTCGATATTCAAAGCAAGATTTGCTGGGAATTATGTTAAAATCATTCTTTTCAACTCTTGCTGACTTATTTGTCTTGAGGGTACAATAGACTTGAGGTTGTAGGAAAGTGAAAAAATCATTTGGAGACAGTTGTCAGTGTTCTACATGTGCTACATCTCCTCCCTTGGGGAAAGGGTAGGTCCTTTTCCTAACCTCAAACAGAATGGAAGAGGGATTAGATTCAAGGAAATATGGAACACTTGACATACAGATTTGGGGGCACAGTGTACTGATATCTGGCATGCACCTGGATAAAAGTGATGATGAGAGAGCTAGAACTCTCTACCAGGTGGCTAAATAAGGTGACTACATTGGGTCCAGTCTGCAATATCAGTGTTAGTCAAGGTAAGGAATACTTGTAGGATTTCTGTGGACAAGATATGAGCTATGCTAAGCTGACATGGAGCCATCTTAAAGGGCCTTTACCCAACAGAAGTTATGGGGTTACAGATCCCCAGTGCTGAAAGTCTGTATACTATTTTTATTGAGAGCTTTTTCTGTGTGTGTGTGTGTGTGTGTGAGAGAGAGAGAGAGAGAGAGAAAGTGTGTGTTGTGCAAAGTCCTTTACTTAAAACTTGGTGCTAGATCTATTTCAAAATTGTACGTTTTTTTTAGATTTTAGAAAGGTAAAAATACAATGTATATTATATATTATAAGCATACCTATAATCAAATACAGTTTTATAGAAATATATTTGTAGTAAAATATGAATAATTCACTAATAGTCTGTAGTTGAGGACAGGTTTTGCATCTAACTGAATTAAAAAAAAACTTTTAGTTTTCACAATGTTTGAAAAAATATTATGGACCTGTACATATTATACTCACATTTGAATGTTAGTTCATTGGTGTTCTACTTCTCATTTTGTCTCTATTTGGGTAGTCTTGAAAAACCCTGTTCCTTTTAGGCCTTGGCTACTATGATTAAAAAATAGGAGTCTTGGGCTAGATCAGGAATTATGAATTTAAATGTCTTTGGAGGGCAGGTTACAAAAATGAGTGAAGTCACTCAGATCTTGCACTGTAGTAAGACCTGAGGAGCCTGGGTGGATTGGAACACACTCATCTTGCCTAGAGACGTTCACATACTAAAGAACTTTAAAGACCTCTGAGGATTCAATCCAGCATATCTCTGGACAGCCAGCTTTCAGCCTTTGACCTATCTTTATGATCTATCCAAGTGCCAAGGTTCTATAACTCTCCTATTGCCAGATCTGTGTAGTTCCTCATGTTATAGTCTTCAACACTGCCCTCAAACTCCACATATCATGCTTAAACATCACATAAAGTTACCACCCTCTGAAGCATATTCCTCCTTCATTGTTTCCCTGTTGAAATCATTACTGTCTTTCCTTCATTTATTCTTTTTATATCCAGTAGGATTTAATGCTCAGAGCTTCCTTTCATTATAACATAAAGATGGCCAGGAGTTTGAAAATATCCAAAGAATTTCAAAATGGGTCAAAGCAAATTTAAAGAAAAAATAATTGAGTCTAGGATTATTTAATCATTCTCCTCCACTTTCATGCAATGGACTTGCTGGAACATAAAAAACAAGCATCGATAAGTAGCCCTTTATTCTAAAATATCATAGAAAACAATAAAGCATTTCATCACATGTGCTGCAAATTCATTATTCATTTAAAGCATCCCTGTACTTTAGTATATTGAATGAAGTGGAAAGCATGCTACTTTCCACTTCAATATGCATAGTGTTCTACTGAAGAAGCTACTATTTCAGAGCTTTTTGAAAGTTTGATTTCTCTTCTCTCTCACATTTTTGACGTGTTGGGAGACAAAATTTAGTTAAGATGGCCTTGAAGAAAATAATACCAGCAACACTGAAAGGAAAAGAAACCAACAGAGACAAGAGGGAAGGAGCGGGGAGGGTGAGGTGGGGGACAAGGAGGGGAAGGGGCAAGTCAAGGAACATATAGCAGGGACTCATGGACAAAACCAAAGGGGAAGAGTTGAGGGAGAGAGGGAGGGGACAAGGGAAAGTGGTGGGGGGAAGGCAGAGACAAATGTATTTGAAAAAATAAATTAATTAATTAATTAAAAGATGGCCTTGAAGAGCCCTGGTATTTAATGAATGCTCCTTTTTTCCTTTTCTTATAATTTTTTACTACTATGTCTCTCTGACACACCCATTCCTGCCTTAAATTTGCTTCATAGATTAACTGCCAAGGAAAAGGCAGTTCTGAATTAAATCATCAGGCCACATTCCCATCCTGAAACTTTGTCCCCTGCAGTGTGCATTTCCTCCCAGCATTGTGGTGTGTCTTTTGATGTATGGATCTTGCTCAGGCTTTTTGAGCCTTTTGCATCAAGCTATGCAGTGCAAGCACCTTCCTTTGCAATAGATACTAAATTAATTTTGCTCAGTGGTACCTGGCTAAGGAAAAGTGCAAAGCATTTCCATGGTTGAGGGAGAGAAAACAGGACAGAAATCTGATGATTCTGAAAGAAAAAATACTGTTTGTCTAAAGATGTAAAATTACTTTGACTTTCCTCACTTCTCTATCACCCTATGTTTGCCTGTCAAGAAAAATAAAATTTTATATAGGCATACTTTGTTTTATTGAGCTTCACAGGTGTTGCAAGCTTTACAAATGGAGGACAAGACCCTCCACCCCCAAAAAGATTATGACTTGCTTAGTTGAGGATGCCTAGACTTAATACTCAAGAATTTATTCATGTATTCAGGAGCTTAGTGCTTGGTACTGGGAAGGATCCAATATGAAATCTAAGGCAGAGCCCCTGAATAACATCAGTAAAGTACCTAATACAGTATCTAACTCCAAAAGAAACAAGATAAAAAAAGATAAAATTAAGGGTTCTCAAAATGCTTCTCAAATTCATAGATGAGTGGAGGGAAAGGGGTGGCACAGCCATCCCTACGTATTTGCTTCTCTTTTAATCTGTCCTTACAAAATGGCCTGTAGCAAGGAGTGAGCTTTCCACAGTGGCTGGGGCTGAGGAGCTGGAAGACTGCACGTGTCTGTGTAGAGAGGAAAAGAAGAGCAGTAATTTCTAAGAGAGGAGACTATACGAAATTTGAATGAATTAAATTATGAAAGTATTATATTATTTTAATAATATTGTGACCAGTGACCCAACTAATTATATCTCTAAGTAGAAACTTAATGATACATATTTTATTCTCCACACCTCCTAATTTGATTCTGGGAGAATAAGTCTAACAGAGAGAGCTAAATATCCATGCATAGTATAATTCAGAGATTTCAAGAAGCAATATACACACATGACTAGGGCCTTAAATTTTGGAATTTAGAAAAGAAGACCATGATGGGTCCTGCATACCTAGGGCTTTGGTGTCAATAGGTACCAGCTAATGACCTCCACCTGTATGTAAATACCCAGGGAAAAAATAACTGAAGTATAAGGGCTTTATTTATGCATTCAGATTACTCTCCTCCCACCTATCCAACCCTGGGGTTTCCTTTGACCCACTGTCCCTAGAATCCTGAGTCTCTTGAGGTGCTTGTGACATCTCTTGCCCAACCACTGCCCCAACAATTAGTTGTAATGCCTAAAAGATTTTAAAATACACCTCAAGCCCTGGCCAGGTAGCTCATTTGATTAGATCATCACCCCAGTATAACAAGGTTGTGGGTCCAATTCCTGGTCAGGGCTTACACAAGAATCAACCAATAAGTGCATAAACAGGTGGAACAACAAAATATTTCTCTTTCTCACCCCTTCTCCTCCCTCTCTCTAAAATCAATAAATTTAAAATAAATTAAAATACACTTCAGCACAGGAACTGCAAAGGAATATTTTTCAGCCTGTTGGAATAAGGTATCAATTTCAGGAACTCTCCAAGTTGTGCAGAAGGGGATAAAAAGAAATGGAAAAAATTTAGGAGCCATGTAGGTTCACATATGTAATCTGAGTTCTATAAGAGCATGTTCAGGAATGTTCACACTACACACCCACTGAAGCTAGGGGACTGCCTGTTTCCGATTCTCTATCATTATAACCCCGAGCCAGGTTTCTGTAGAGATGGAAAAGGCAGCTGCCTATACAATGAAATCTGAAAGGTCTCGGCAGGTTCTCCTACCAGCCTGTCACCATGCCTGGAGCGCCAGTCGCCATATCATTTATCTGAGATGAAGCAGTGTTTCCTTAAGAGACCTTTACTCTGTCTTAATTTAGAATATTCTGGTTGCAGGCTACAAAAACATACTTCACATTTCCATAAACTAGTTTACTGTAAAGTAATTGAGATATCTCTCAATCTAAGAAGAATGTGAACAAGTATTGGAGAGTGGGGGACCCTATAGAGGAAAGCTATTAGAAAAAAACTTGAAAAAATTTCTCTTTCCTCTCTTTTCTCTCCTTTCTTTCTTGGGCTGCAGTCTCTGTTGTGCTGCTTTGAAATGCTTCCATTTTCCCTCCAGGCAAACCAGCTGCCTGTGTTTCTTTGAGAAGTTGGCCACCACTCAATGTCAGCCTCCCCACCTAAATTCAAATCACCAGCTCTCTCCTAACTGAATTCCTCATAGATTAAATCTTGCTGGCTCAGTGTTAGTCAGGTGCCTGTACTTGGCTTGACCAACTATAGTCAGGAGTGCAAGAACAAAGTCCATATGTGTGCAGCTTCCCAGACTTACAGGCTTTGAAGCGGTTTTCAGAGAAATGGGGTCTTTGTGAGTTGAATAAACGCTCCAAAAGTAATCTACAATGTGTCCATTAAAATCCACTAAGAAAGGTGAGTGTCTGAGATAGACAAACATGGTCTGGAGTAAAGGAGAAAAGATTGCATCTTTTGAAAGCATAGGGAAGGATGGCAACGTTGGGGACCTCAGGGTTGGCCAGGCTTTCAGGCAGGGCAGTTGCATTAAGTTAGGGTGACACACAGCACTGAGAAGCTAAGAGCCCTGAAGAGCAGTGCTGGATTAAGGAGGCCTTTGGTTTTTAAAGACACCCTCTCCAACCAAGCTGGTAACTCTGCTCCCTGGACAATTCTAATCACTGGGAACAAATAGCAGCTGAATGATTTTTTTCTCAGGTTACTGGGAAAATTTTAGGGAATATTTGAAAATGCTTGACTAAACCAGCATTTTTGCAAGTAAGACATAAAAAATTATCATTTCATAAAATAATGTGTTTTTTTCCAAAAAAATTGTGGCCAACTTTTTTTGAGAATCATAAGGCTAGGCAAAACTTAGCATGAGGTTCTATTGTAATAAGACTTCTCAGAGCCTTTAGGATAATTTTGCTCATGTCATAACACTGTATGGCACTCTTTGACCAGGGATCTGGGCTCACGGCTGTCACACAGGTCACACTGTAAGAAATGATGAGCTACACCAAAATGGGAATGAATATTCCACTTATTAAAAAGCAAAGGCTATCAGCATGTATTTATTTGCACTTGGATGCAATATAGAGGACCCAGTGGAAGTAACACCCCTTGTTTATGCACTTTTATGATTTTTATTACAAAATCATAAGCATGTAATTCTGTAACATAACAATATCACACTCAAGCACACCATATGACATTTTACAAATTGCTGTCCATCTTGTGCAAGACATTCACTTTCCCTACCAACTGCAGGGTCTGGTATTACTTCTGCTGGATCCTGAATAGACTCTGTATATTGCGTGGAACATAACATGCCCCCAGATAAGGAGAAAGGTTAAGTGAGCAATTTCAGAAACATTTTCAATCTCTTGTAGGAGAGGCTGCTTGTAAGAGTATTGGACAGGAAACTATGAGGTGATTTCTAGTGTTAGCTTGACCTTAGAATACATAGAGTCTTTGGCAAAAACATTGCCTCAGGTCACAGGTCACTGCCTTCTAAAATATCTGTCCTGTTGTAGCCACAGGGTTGACATGGGAATTTAAAAACACAATGTAAGTGAAAACACCTTGTAAATCTTAAACTTCTTTACAGAAAGTTGTTCTGAACTCTAGCAAGAGTTAGATTGTAAAACTTACGCATGGCACTGAATAAACGCTGCTTGTTCTCTTACTGGCTCACTCATCACTGATACCTTCATTGTCATGACAATTGGCACAAGCTATCTTTATGTAAGATTATCTTAACTCTATATAGCTTTTGTAAAAAAGTTGTGTAAATTCAACATAGAATATTACAGATTCTATAATATAATAAATACGTATAATTGTATCAAACCAATGATTTTACATAACATGTATTGTGAATGTTATATAGAGTTTATAAATTTCACCTACCACTAAAACCCACATTTTTTCCATTTTTCTATATAGTCTTCATGATAACCAGAAAATACTCTGTTTTCTTGAGTCATGCATGATTAAACCATTCCCCATTACAATAGTTTGCCTTTTATTAATTATTATGTGAAACCCTGAGCTAGATGCTTTATATGCATATACATTTACCTGTAATCCTTACAAAAGCCTTTTGAGATCATTATTATTATTATATTCATTTTATGAATTACAAAACTGAGACTACAAAAAGTTACATGACCTTTCTAAGATCACACAGGTAGAAAGTGACAAAGCTGCAATCCAAATTAATGTTAGTTTGGATTGAAATTTTTTCAAATTTTACTTTAAATATTTCTTTAATAGATGGCTTCATAAAGTTCTTTACTTCTTTTGCTTTTAATAAATTGACTTTAGGATAAGTTCCAGGAGATATAATTACTGGCTCTAAAAAGTATATTATTTATGTCTCTTGCCACACATGGCTATACTCTCCTCAATTAACCATTCATTTTCATCCAAGATCTGCACAGCTCTTCATCAGTCTTGGTTTTACAATTTCTTTTAATTCCACTTTCTTAAGAGGAAACAACAGAAAGAATATTGATGCTTTAACTAATAAGTTCTCCATAAAAAATATTTGAATGTTGCTGTAAATATTTCATGCAATCAACAAATATTTTTGCATACCTACTTTGTTCATGGTAACTATAGGAAATTTCTTTAGCCTTTGGCATTCTTGAACTCTAATTATCCTTTTTGTTAGATTCCAATGTTTAACCATCTTTCTGGAATTTTCTATCTTCCTGCCATTTTCTTTTTCTTCTATTCTTAGATTAAAGATTTTTTTGGGGGGTGAAGTTACAGAATAACAGAGAGTATTTCCTACAGAATATTCACATCTAACTGGAGGAGAATTTCTCAGTCAATTCTATAGACAACTAGTACCATAAAAACCTCTGTGAAGACAGGATTCATTGTCAAAGTTTTGGAACTCTTCATAATGTATCTTCTCTTGGAATTCATCAATATTTAGCAGCTGAAAGCCTCTAAGACACCCTTTAAGAAGCAGATACGGTTCACTTTATTTAATGCAGAATTTCTCAAACATATTTGAATTTGAAGTTCATTTTCAAGATTACCCAATTTATGTTGTTTGACACTAGTGTTGCCTATGAGTCTTTACAGTAGCTGCAGTGATAGCCCATTAATTTTAAAAGGAAGTTGTCATTATTTATAACCCAGGTCAGTTATGTAGCAAGAATTACTGGGAAATCCAGGAACATTTATTCAATTACATATGTAACCTAAATTTCTCTGGGCATTAGCAACCTGTGGGGCAAAGTAGGGCACACTCAGAAATAACTCAAATTTCACTGACATGTGATTCTTTTACATGAAGCAGGACCTCTTCTATGAGTTGTCCATATGTGGGAACATGGATGTGTATGTTCATACGTGACTGCATACACATTAGCTTTGAGAGGAGGAAAGAAGGGCAGGTTTTAGTAGATATTTCACACATATTCAATAATTGGCCATCATTCCATGAAGCTCCTGCTGCTACTATAGAAGCTGTGGTTACTGCCATTGGCCTAAAAGGATCTACAACCTCACATACTGTCCAGTAATACCTACCAGGCCATTATGTCTGATGCACATGCACTGGAATGGTCATACTGTCCCTGTTATATATCTAGGAGGTGAGATGAAATTCCTCCCTTCACATTGGGGACACACCGTAATGTACTTATTGAGCTTGGATATTTTAAGAGGTTTTAGTTAAAGAGCTGTTATAGTTAAAATTTTGTGACCTGAATTACTATTTCCTCTTACCACTGAAGCTTTATAGGATCTGTTTGGAATAAATGGCTTCTTCTTCACTTGGCATGAATTCTCTCCCAGAAGATTTCTCAGTCTTTCAGTTTTCTGTCAGACCAAGTTTTCCAAGTACAATCAATTGTCTAAATTTCTACAATACATTTGACACAGTTTGTGATGTTTTCCAGGTGTTTAAACATTCATTCAAATAGCCTTCTGTTGGACCGATCTTCTGCTTTTCCCAATTTTCTGGCATGTATATAGCTGTGGACAGTTCACGTAAGATTATTCACATCCTTCCAGATCAGGACTATGGTCTCAAGGACTCTCTCCATGCCCAAATTCATGGTTACAGACTTCCTTTAAAACTTGACTCTGTTTGAATCCTCCTGTATTGATCCAACATCTTTGGGTTCAGTCCTCTCTGATCTTATATCTGAATACTCCCTTCATTTCATCATTTTGGATGGAAAACATAATGTTGTGAATCACTCATTCTAGCTCCACACACTGCCTTGTTGTCCAGGTTTCCCATTTATAGAAGGAAATTAAGTCATCGTTACTTATAAAGTCAATGGCTATATTCTCAGTTTTACTCTTCCTCAACAGCTCTTTGAGCTTTTTTAAAATTGTTAATCAGCTACTTAGTCCTGAAACTCTCTCTTCCTGGCAAAAGGACTCTGTACTAGTCTTATTCTATTTTAAATGATCTAATCACTTCTCTGGCCTTTCTTCTGCCATTGCTTCATTCATGTAGTTGCTTCCATCCTTAATGATTGAGCTCTTTTTGCTTACAGAACACTTTATGACACATCTTCAGTTATAATTTGTGCTTATGTTCCAAGATTTATAAATTTATAAGAATCTCTATATCAAAATCTTGATTTTCAACTGATGTGATGCAAGAATTTTTAAAATATGCAGTACCTGACTATTTAGTTAGGGTCCCTCACCTCTTTTCCCTTAGATTATCAAATAAAACAATGACAACAGATAATACAAAAATAGCCATCCAGTGTTAATGAATCGAAATGATACCTATTTTTTGTCAGACTGGAAAAATATATAAAATTGCCACAGAATTTTAGTAATTAATTAATTTGTGCCACAACATGAAAAAGTTTGAAAATCACTGCTCTAGATGGATGCCTGATGCACCAAACCAGCAAGTCAAAAACAACCCTTCACTCTCTTCTCTAAATGGCCTCTCCTTGAGTGTTTCTGCTAACATTTCATTTCCAGCTCTTGAGCACCAAGGCATTTTTGAATCCTCCCTTTTGACTCAGCCTTCACATGTTGTCAGTCTCTAAGACTCATTGATTTTACCTCTATTTCTTTATTTTCCATTTTTATTGTTGCCAGAGCCCTAGTTCAAACTCTCTTGCCCTGCAAATCAGGATATTCTCTTGTCTGGTCACCCTGCCACCAATCTTTCCCACATACAAGCCATCCTTTGATTATAAAGCCCAAATTTGTCCCCTAGTATGCTATACTCTATGCCAACATACTTCTCCTAATTTATTTAGAGATCCTTTCATTTAAAAGCTACAATTCAAGTAACGTCCTGATGTGCCTCGTACATGTACCAAGTTTTCACCCTTGATGGGTTTACTTACACTCTTCCTTCATAGTGGAATATGCTTCTTTCTTCTAGGAATAAAGTATCAAGGAATAAACTTAACCAAGGAGGTAAAAGATCTGTATACAGAAAACTACACAACACCAATGAAAGAAATTAAGGAAGACACAAATAAATGGAAGCATATACCGTGTTCATAGATTGGAGGAATTAATATCATCAAAACGTCCATACTACCCAAAGCGATCTACAGATTCAACGCAATCCCTATTAAAATACCAATGACATATTTCACAGACATAGAACAAACATTTCAAAAATGTATATGGAACCATAAATGACCCCTAATAGCCGCAGCAATTTTGAGAAGAAGAACAAAATAGGAGGGATCACAATACCTGACATCAAACTGTATTACAAGGCCACTGTAATCAAAGTGGTCTGGTACTGGCACAAGAACAGACAGATTCTGATCAGCGGAACAGAATATAAAGCCCACAAATAAACTCATGTCTCTATGATCAATTAATATTCCACAAAGGGTACAGAAGCATAAAATGGAGTAAAAGTAGTCTCTTCAACAAATGGTGTTGGAAAGAGCAGGAAAGCTGGAGAGCTACATGCAAAAAATTGAAATTCGACCACCAACTGACACCATACACAAAAATAAACTCAAGATGAATAAAAGACTTAAATATAAGTCACAACACCATAAAAGCCCTAAAGAACATAGGCAGGAAATTCTTAGATATCTCATGTAACAATATTTTCACGATATGTCCCCCAGAGCAAGGGACATAAAGAAAAGAATAAACAAATGGGACTTCATCAAAATAAGAAGCTTCTGCATGGCTGAATAAAACATCAACAAAATGAAAAGGGAACCAACTCTATGGGAAAATATATTTGCCAATGATATTTCAGAAAGGGGTTTGATCTCCAAAATATATAAAGAACTCACATGACTCCACTCCAAGAAGACAAACAATCCAATTAAAAATGGGCTAAGGACCTGACAGACACTTCTCCAAGGAAGACATACAAAGGGCCCAGAGACATATGAAAGGACACTCATCATCACTAACCATCAGAGAGATGCAAATTAAAATCACAATGAGATGCTACCTCACACCGGTCGGAATGGCCATCATAAACAGATCATCAAACAACAGGTGCTGGCAAAGCTGTGGAGAAAAGGGAACCTTAGTGCACTGTTGGTGGGAACGCAGACAGGTGCAGCACTGTGGAAAATAGTTTGGAATTTCCTCAAAAAGCTAAAAATGAAACTGCTTTTTGACCCAGTGATTCTACTCCTGGGATTATACACTAAGAACCTCAAAACACCAATTCAAAAGGACCTATGCACCCCAATGTTCATAGCAGCACAATTTACAATAGCCAGGTGCTAGAGGCAACCTAAGTGCCTGTAAGTCAATGAGTGGATCAAAAAACTATGGTACAGTTACACAATGGAATACTCTGCAGCAGAAAGAAAGAGAGCTGCTACTCTTCATGACAGCATGGACAGAACTAGAGAGCATTATGCTAAGTGAAATAAGCCAGGGGTGAAAGACAATACCATATGATCTCACCTATAAGTGGAATATAATCAAGAAAACAAACAAGCCAGGAAAATATAACCGGCGACATTGAAAGAAAAAAGAAACCAACAGAAACAAGAGGAAAGGAGGGAAGGGGGGTGATGGGGAAAGGAAGGGGAAGGGTCAAGTGAAGGAACATGTATAAAGGACAAAGCCAAAGTGACGAAAGATAGGGGGCAGGAGATGGTGGTAGTGGGAAAATAGAGACAAATATATTTGAATAAAGTAAATTTAAGAAGTAAAGAAATAAACAAATTGTCCTATACGTTAACTAGCAATTTTAAATTTTTAAAATAGATTGACATGCTAAAATAATGTCATGTCTCTGGAAAACTAATTACTAGCCTAACCTGCAAGTTTTTGTGATCTCAAGATTTTTGGTATGAGGATTGGATTAATCTGGCCTCTAAGGATAAAGTTTGGTTTAATCTATTCAATTATCAGAATCTGTTGGATGTGATAAAAGAATGGGTATTGGTCCTGTCAAATTGCTTTTTAAGTTAAGCAAAGAGGAAGGCAGAGTCTTCCAAAGTCTCTGTAACATAACCAAGTGAATTAAAGAATGAAATGTCAAATACAGGAATATGCTGAAACTCCTAGTTAGGAAAGTAGGGGTTATAACTTCACTTATAAATGTCCAATGGCCCGGCCAGAGGAAAAGTCCAGGAAAAAAAGGGAAAAAGTAGTGTGCTGTTTTCTTTCAACTAGGGATTTACTCTTCTCTGTCTGTAATTACCAGTAACCATTTTGGAAAACTGGTAATATTATATAACACTGAATCTATGCATAGCCTCTAACATAGTAATGTCTCTCTTGGGTGTATATCAAGCAGAAATGCGTAACTATTTATACTAAAAAATATGTAAGTAATGTTCATATTAGCAATATTTATAATAGCTCCAAATTGTAAATACCCAAATATCTATAAATATTGAGATGGATAAGTAAATTGTGGTATAATCAAGAGTATTACACAAAAGTAGAAATAAACCCAGTGTTTCCATACACAAAAACATCTATGAATCTTTTCAACATAATATCAAACAAAGGAAACTAGGAACAAAATAATACAGACATTGTGATTGAATTTATATCAAGTCCAAACCCAGGCCAACCTCAGGTTTAGTGGAAGAGGCAGGAAGAAGGTGGTGAGTAGGAAGAGACTACATACAGAGGCTTTGGAGATCTATCCCTTGACCTGGGTGTTTGTTTTTTTTTTTAATTGAGATGTCATTGGCATATGACATCACATAAGTGTAAGGTATACTAGGTGATTTTTATATGACCATGTTCAATTTGTGTACATAACTGATTTGTGCAATTTTCAGTATTTAATAAATAAAAAACATCAATAAAACATTTATAAAAATGATGCCTGGGAGTACGTAAAATGCTCAGTGCAAGTTAGTAAGCAGTATGATTCCACATTGCAACAAGATCTATTTGATTCTGATGCCCATGTTCTTATCCACTGTAGTATACACTTTTCTCTTCATACATGGCTATTCTAACACTATCTCTAATGTTAGGTTCTCTGTAGTCTAAGGCATGCTCCCACTTTCTGCGGTCCTCACATTATCTGATAATGTTAGCATTTTTGTTTTCTTTTCAGATTTCTTTTCCTTTGGCATTATATTGTTTTCCTTCCTTCCTTGAAACTCCTCCCCATTTTCTCTAAAATGTATTCCTTAGCCTTTATTCATTCCTTTTTTCATTTTCAATATTTTATTGTGTCTTCTTTTCAAACTACTAACACAAACATGCTTGCTTTAACCAACAAGCAGTTGAGAGGTATAAAAATAGCACCGAAAAAGATTGACCATGTCTCCTTTTCTTTGAATAAATCCTATTTTTTAAAGTAATCAATATTTGCAATGTGGTATGCAGACTTTTGGATCATTCTTTTTTTTTTTTTAATCTAAATAAATTTTATTTTTTTTATTTACTTTTTAAATACATTTGTCTCTGCCTCCCCCCCACCTCTTTCCCTTGCCCCCTCCCACCTTCCCTCCCTCAGCTCTTCCCCTTTGGTTTTGTCCATGAGTCCTTGCTATATGTTCCCTGACTTTCCCCTTCCCTTCCCTTTCCCTGCCCCCCCCTTCCCTCTTGTCTCTGTTGATTCCTTTTTCTTTATGTTAAGATTAAAAAAAGCATGGAAATGCACACATATTTTTTTGCCTTTCAGTAATGGAATTATAACGAATTGTCTCCACCATCCCACTAATCAACACCCATTAGTTTTGATGAGTACACTGATTATCACTGAGTACTCTTCCTCTCCAACAAACAATGCTGCAAAAAACATTCATATATATTCTTGTGGGGGATCGACCCAAAACTGGGATTGTTGAAGCACCTGTGTATCTAAATGTACTATTTAGCTATTGCCAGATATCTTACCAAAGACATATAGCACATTTTCTCCCACTAGCTACATGAGTTCCTCGCATTCCCCACCCCTTCACCAGAACTTGTAAACCTTTTAAGACATTTTCTAATATAATGAATAAAAATGCCATTTCATTGTTATAATGTTAATTTCTCTGATTACTTGTATGGTTGAGCATTTTTATGGAAGATTTGGCAATGCAGATATTTTCTGTGACATACCTGTTCATTGTGCTATCAGGTTATTTGCATTATTTTTTGTCTGCATGTCTAATAAGCATTTCTCTTAATTGTTATGTTTAACAACCAGACAGAAAATCTGCCCGGCATACTTTGCTGCCTTATTTTTCTCCTACCTTGTTTCATTTCCTTTCATTTGAAATTCCCCAACAATCTAAAAGAAGAAAGTGTCTAATTATTACCCATTTAGGATGTGGCGTCTTCCAGTCACCCTTCAGCCCTGTGTCTCCCCCTGTCTTCAAAGCACCGCCAAGTCTCAGACTGTGCGGTCTCCGCCGCATCACTGGGCCAGGTCCCTCCGCTCAAATTCCAGACTGAGGATTTTTCCGCTCTTCTCCATCCGACGGTATTCTTTCATCTGCTTTTTTTCTCCAAAGACTGTTTAGAAATTTCTCATCTGCCAACAGGTGCTCATACTATTACCTTCTTCTTGTGAGTTTTATAACCTATTAATTTTTTTTTACTAAGTGTTAGTATCTTTCTGGGAGTCTTGAAGGTAGGTTTCTTTAATATGACTATTTAATGATATATTGGACCAGAAGCCCTGCCACATTTTGTTAAAAATATTTTTTCTAGTCTCTTAAATTGTACACTTAATTAAATTATTTTCTTTATCTTTGTAAAAGATAAAATGTTATTCTGATTAGAACATTTTTTGACATGAAATATTCCCATTTTTGTCCATTTCTACATAATTTAGAATTTAAATTTTTATTGCCTTTTTGATGAAGGATTTTATTAAGTTGACTCACATGGATTACTGTTTGTGTAGGTCAAAATGTTAAAATACCATCAATTTCATACAATTCAACTTAGATTGGGTATTTTCTAAGCTGTCAATTTTTTGAGTGGTTTTGTTTGTTAATTCTAGTTTACTAGATTTGGTTAGAGAACATAGCTTACAAATGTATGTTTTCAGGGATATAACAAGGTTTTAATCATTGACAAATACATAAAAACTTTTCTGTAAATAATTAACAAATGTTTTCTTTCTGTGGAGGGAATACAGTAGTATGTGTTTCCATGTGTGTGTGCGTGTGTGAACTATAATTAACCAAATTCTTTATATCAGTTGTATTCAAAGTGTGATATACTCTACAGATTCCTATTAGCAGACAACTTTATTTTTGACTTGGTGAGTATTTGAAAACTAAAATCTAAATACCTCTAAAGCAGGGCATGGACTCTCCATTTAATCCATAGACTATACTATTCCTTATTGTCTTTTTATTAACCTAATCACACAATTATATTATCTGCCAATCATGTAGACATTTGAGTTTTCTTCCCTACTCTACCATTTCTTTTGTATTTTTGTTGTCTTATTGTTTAATTATTCTTTCTGACCATTAAAGCAACCCATCTTCTTTTACTATTCCTGTACTAAATTTTATAATTCAAACATCCTGCTTCTTTGATTTCAGAAAGCCCTTTTTATGCTCTAATTACATCTTCTTGAGAGGCTTCATCTCTTTTTTTATTCAAGCTTTTCTCTGCCTTTTCCATTTAATTTGCCTCAATAGGAACTACCTGTTCTTACTATTCAACTTAGTGACTTTTTTCCATGCTTTTGCAGAGTCTTTTTAAGGAGGATCTTTAAATCTTCCCATGAGTTAAGGTTATCTCAACATCTTCATATTTTAAGGTTCTGTAGTATCTTAGGCACTGCCAAAACTACAGTAACTGTGAGATACCACAGTCCTTTCCCTGTGAGGCAGGGTATGAAGTCAGCTGACAATACTGAAGCATGTGATGAAGGCTGCTTAGTGGTTTTTTTTTGGGGGGGAGGGGTTTATTTTATTTTATTTTTAATTTATTTACTTTTTAAATACATTTGTCTCTGCCTCCCCCCCACACCTCTTTCCCTTGCCTCCTCCCTCCTTCCCTCCCTCAGCTCTTCCCCTTTGGTTTGGTCCATGAGTCCTTGCTATATGTTCCTTGACTTTCCCCTTCCCTTCCTTTTCCCCGCCCAGTGTTTTAATCTTGTTCAAATATTCTTGGGGAGCAGTATCTTCTTCCAACCGCATGCAATATTTGTATAGCCCACCTGGGGAGATCTGTTCCTGGGGAGTCCCCAGGAGGACTGTGCAGCCTCTTCAAGTACTTGATTTTCCAGGTGAGAAGTGCAGCGCCCTCCTCAGCCATCTGGTGCCAGGTGGGCAGCATAAATTCTTGGGCTTCACTCCAGGCTCTGCTATCACCACAAGTAATAAAAGCCTTTTTCTTTTACTTCTGAAGAGCTCAGGTTTTGGTAGCAAAGTGATTTCCTCCATAATTTAATATAGTTATTTTATTTGTTGAGATGCCCAGCACATAGCTGGAAAAGAAAAGGGGTCAGAAATGTGAATTCAATTCATCACCCTTCCTGGAAAGCCAGCCATTCTTTCTGAATACTGTTCACTGATTTTATTCTGATCCCATATAGTTTAACATTCTCTAGAGGCCTTCAGCATTCTCATCTTATATGTGAACACAGAACACTCACATTTCTTTCCATTCCATAATCATTTATAATTTAATAAATTCACAGCCTACTATCTCCACCTCTAATCTCTCTTCTAAACTCTAGTCCCATATTTCCAATTGTCCTTGGGTATATTGCCTGGAGGTTCCAGTAATACAGCAATTCAGTGTTAAGAATTGAATTTATCATCCTTTCCCATTTACTTGCTCTTTGTTCCATTTTCCATAAGGAGTTAATCAAATCATGTCATTTCAACACTTTACCAGCTTTTGACAAGCTAGAACTTAAAAATGACTCTAGGATCCTCTCTTTCTAACTCCAGAAGTAAGTGAATACTCCAGTGTTAATTTTACGTTTAGAATATCCTGAATTGGTAAGTGTTCCCATTTCTATGACTGTCACCCATTACGGACTCCCTTTTATCTTTTTGGGCACTATTGTAAGAGCTTCCTAATAGGAATCTTTCTCCCCAACTTCTCTTTTTTATAATCCATTTATAAATCTGAATTTTCAAATTATCATGTTCCCAAATTTTTCCTTCAAAAATAAAATGATATTATTATTGTTAAACCTTAACTTTTCAATGGCTACATTTCCCTAGCGTCTGGTCCTAGTAATCCATCCCTGATATACATATGAATCCTTATTTCCAGTCACTCTTCAAATACAGGGACTCCTCATTCTCCAGCTATGTCATGATATCACTCTTCTCACAATGTACAAGGTACACTTATACCCTCCTGCCTGTAGCTCAAGTATCTGCATTGATTTACCCACAATGCTTTCTTTCCCTTTTCTATAAATCCTCCAAATTCTTTAAACATGAGTTCCAATATTATAGCTTCTTTGAAGTCTTCTCTGATTTTGCATAAAATTACCCCTTCTTCTAACATCTCAAAGCACTTTGAGATAGTACACAGAGTAATTTTAATGTTATTCTCTGGCAATAAATTATGTCTAGAAAAGCTATATTTCATTTTTATCACTAAGTTAAAAACTAGTTAACCTTCAGGAAGAAGATAGTGATGAAGAAGATAGTAAAAGATTTCATTTTTATCACTAACATAATAAGGATTAAATACACATTTTTGTTGATTATGAATCACATCATTCTGCTTACTAGGACTCTTTTATTATGAAAACAGAAAGCAATTAATTTAATCAAAATTAAAAATAGTGACTGGTATAACCACAGTGTGAAAAGAGGAGTCTTATTCCTTCTTTCCTATATGCTTTTCTCTATGATAATTTTTTCAAGTGGGTGGGCCACAAGTATCACTACAATCAAAACCTCATGTCAGAGAGAAAATGGAGCTGTTTTTCTTGTGCTCTAGGTAGAAAATATAAGTGGAAAAGTCCAAGTGACCCATTTTTAATATGTATACAAACCAAAGATCAAAGGACAGGAGCCTACAACTGACCCCTTCCAACGAAGTTGCATGGATAGAATGTGAAAGGAACAGTTTCTCCAAGTAGATGGCATTTCTAGTAGGAAAAAAAAAATAGAAGTCCTTCATTCATTACAATTCATTATGTGTAAATGTCAAATTCACCGTAACTGGTCCGAAAAGTGAATATTAGCCCTTCCACCAACATTAGCTTTATATGTGCTTATTGTTTCTGTAGCCTAATAATTTTCCTCTTTTTAAATTGAAGACATTTTGTTTACACTTTTTACCACCTGAATAGCACGACTAATTCTAGAGGCAGAGAACAAACAGAACTTTCAGTTCTGCTATTACTTTGTTGTTGCAGTATAGAAATGGATTATTTCATAAGCATAAACATTTTCCCCATCTCTTCTTAAAAAACATTACTATGGACACTAAACGACAAAACAAAGCATAAGTCTCTATGGAGAAATAACCAGTTCCTTAGTGTAAAAGAACTTTAGAAGTATATTAATGTCTGAGATGTCAATTAAATAAATGAGCAAAAATAAAAATTCCTGATTGAATATACATGCATTATTGATTATACCTGCATCTGTTTTTTAATCAAATACTCTAAAAGAATCATGCAGCACTTCAAATCCTGATTGGCCCATAATTTAATGCTTGCTCATGTAGCATCAAATGTTATACAAATTATATAGTTGAAATTTCAAAGTGTTCATAGTTAGCTAAGTGGCATCTTTTCTACTGAGTAAGATTAGAATTTAAAAAATCTCAAAAAGGTAACTTTTCTTGTATTTTGGAATGCATGCATTTATTTTGGAAAGAGTTACTTAAATTTTCTTGATTAAGCAAGTATTAAATTTTACCTTGTTTTGCCTATTTGTGCAGAGTCTGGGGACTCATATGTGTCATTTGCCTTGATGAAGTGTCTATGTAACAGAATTGCATTTGGTTTCATGAAGCAGAAAAACAACCCTAAGGAGTTAACCAAGTATGTATGTGTGAGTCTGTGTGTCTGTGTGTGAGTTTTCCAAGCAACAAGA
Source organism: Pteronotus mesoamericanus (assembly GCF_021234165.1). Lineage (NCBI taxonomy): Eukaryota > Metazoa > Chordata > Mammalia > Chiroptera > Mormoopidae > Pteronotus > Pteronotus mesoamericanus. The sequence continues at coordinate 22,491,977 of NW_026555085.1, read as the reverse complement.
ATTGCGGTTTCCTCTGATGTGCTATCAGAGACCCAGGTTCTCATTCCCACTATTACAGCTCTCACGTTCATGCTTCCAAAAAAACTAGTTAACCTTCAGGAAGAAGAAGATAGTGATAAAGATTTACCAGAAATCCTCTACAGATCTCTGCTTATATCTCATTGGCTGGAATTAAGTAATATACCTGTGATTAACTGCAAGGATGGCTTAATAATATCATTTTTAGGCTGGGCCCATACCATCAGAGTTTTCTTAATTTTGCAAAAGGAGGGGCAGGCAGAGTGGATAATGACAGAGGACTCCTGGTATCCAACACAGCCTGTTATCTCTTAGTGATTGTGTTAACTAAAGGGAACTGAAGGAAATAATTAAAACTTACTAAAGCTTTGTGGATATAATCAAATGTAACTCAGTTAAAAAAAATAAAGGTTTTTGGTCAGAAGTAGGCAGGCACACGCATATCTTTAAGAACCCTCAGGTGAGGGCGTGGTTTCTATATGGCATGGCATAGGTGGGCTGACTCTGTTTCTTTCAGAACCACGGTGAGTCTTGGAAAAGTCCTCCCTTCCTGTTTGGATGAAAAACCTCTTCTTTTGAATCTGTCATTGAATTTGTTTTAACATTTTTATCAGAAAACCATTAAAACCTACCTTACCTTAAAAATAAGTTACAGCACCTAAAACTCTTCACTCAGTGCACTGTCGTAAATGTGTTCGTCGACATGGCCACACACCCCTTGAGCTGCTAGAGAAGCCTGGACTTCTGAAGTGAGGGCGCAGGGCTCAAGCCATTGTAATGAGGGAATGACAGAAGGCCCTGGGAAAGTACCAGAGTGCTGAAGACCAGAACTAATAGACTTTCTTTTTTTTTAAGCAAACATTTCATTGCAGACATGATAGAAACGAAAGGAGGTTCCAATGTCAGGCTGCTGAGAAACTTCTTATGAATTGGTCAATATCTCTTAAGCATACATTCACTCCTGCATTAAATATTAATTTTATCCCACAAACATCCACAGGAAAAATTACTTTAATTATTCTATTTCAACTGGAAATACTCAAATTTAAATTATAAAAGGAGAATTTAAAAGTTTAGAAGTTAATGGCAAAATAAGTAGGCAAGCTTAATTTGTCCAGTGAGAATTTTAAAAAGTTTCCAATTCTCACTTTTGGCATAATAGACCCACTGTTTAAATAAAAACAAATATGAGATCTGTTTTTCAACAATGAGTGTTAATCAAGGTTGAGAAGTACAGAAATATTTTTCAAGTAACTGTCCACATTCCCACTTTGGGACCTCAGTCCTAGGTCTATTCTAAGCCACAAGTATCCATAGCGCTAATGACATTTTAAATTCCTTCTCCTAGAGTCAATCAAAATATATTATATTACTCATCCTACTCTATTATTTTCCTAGGGCTGCCCCAAAAAATGCACTGTAAACTGGATGGCTTGAAACAACAAAACATTATTCTCTCACAGTTCTGAGAGCTAGAAGTTCAAAACAGATGTTGACAAGGCTGCGCCTTCTCTGAAGTCTTTAGGAGGAATCCTACCTTGCTTCTTCCAGTTTTTGGTAGCCCCAGGCATTCCTTGGTATGTGGCAACATAACTCCAGTGTCTGATTCTGGCTTTATATGTCCATCTTCCCTCTGTGTCACCATCTCTGTGTCTCCTCCTATTTATAAAAGGACACCAGTCATATTGGATTACAGGCCATCCTAATAACTTCATCTTAACTTGATTATATGAGCAAAGATTCTGTTTTCAAATCAGGTCACATTCACAGGCACTTGGGGTTAGGACTTTAGCATATCTTATTGGGGAACACAATGTAATCCATAGCGCCCATATTCCATTCTTTTCTATTTACTCTGAAGGGATGGGATTAGGATGTTGATGTATTTTATTGGGGGACATAATTTAACCTACAACACCTGCCTTTATTCTTTCATGTTTATTCAGTTGATGGTGAGTGGCAATGTAATAGGATAATGTATCTATGCTACTGCATTAGCAAAGTGAACTGCGACACCTGCACTGTCAGATGCACGCAGCTCTAGGAGAAACTTCAGAATGGTAATTCTCAGGCTTTCTCCAGCAGATGATGAGAGCAGAGGGGAATGGGTGCCACTCCCAGCAGCCTAAGGACATGATAATCCCAGCCTGCCATAGATCCAACATTTCTTAGAAGCCTTGTGGATTATTTTTATATAGTTGCAAACTTGCACACAGCTTCATACCATATCTATGCTTGTTTCAATAGAAAAAAAATTAAGTTACTTACAGTTAGAAAAAATAAAAACAAAATGTCTTTAAATGTCTAATCAGACAATGGAAATGATCCCATGAAATAAATAAAGCACTGTGGGTTAATGAGAAAAACTATTTCGATGTACTTTACAAGGTGCAGAGCATGAGACTCAGACTTGAATTTGTTTCCATCTATTTCCACTTATCTGGGGAAGTTACTTAGCTCTCATTGTCTGTTTCCTTATCTGTAAAATAAAAATGATACCTTCCCATTGCATTATAGGAGAATTAAATGAAGTGATATATGTAAGGTATTTATCTCATCCTCTGAGACTTAAATCATACTCCAGTATAGTAGAAATAATTATTAACAGTATTAGAGAATCATAATGATTTTAAAAGAGGTGACATTGCATATGAAATGTAATATTCTGGAGATTTGAATTGTTGTCACGATATTATAAGAACCTAGATAGCCTCCCACCAATTTGTGAGTACCAATGGCAGCTCATTATTTCATCATATATGGCCCACTAAAGAGGGATACATTTATCAAAACACCCAAAAGTGCAAAAGCATGTGATTTTTTAAAGCTGATACTGGTGGAAATGTTAGTAAATACATTTCCTTGCTGAGGGGTGGGATTACTTGATTCCCTTAGAAGCCTTTTTAATTCTCTGAATTTCATTTAACATTTTGGCAAAATTCTTGCCTAGAAATGTTATAGTGAAAAAAGTTAGCAGATTATATAATTATTTAATTTACTATCAGCATTTTTATTTTCTTCTTAACAAAGTCCCAAACAAATCTTGACAACCAACTGGTGTCAATACAACTTTTCATAAAATTTGACCTCTTTTCTTATAATATTGTATTCTTACTTTTTATTTCTTTCTCCCTTTACTTATTTGAGCATTTTATTTATTTAGTTTACGTTCCTTATTTCCTAGTGTTCACATTCTCCTGTTTTTCACATCTTATAGCTACCCTTTATAAAGCTGTATGCACTTGAACCTTTTATGGCCTTTGTGAGTTCATCTTGCTTTTCACGGAACATCACGTGTTCTGTGCAATGGAAACACTCTGCCCTTTCAGTCCTTTAGGGCACGGTCCTAGACATTCTTGTATTAACCTCTCGGCCTAGGGATGCCCACATCGCGTGAGTGGTATGAAATTGGATCTCCACATGCAGTACAGGACTGAGAGCCCAATCGCTCGTGAGCTGTACTTTTTGCAGTGAGAATCCCAGGTGTCTGCAATTTCCTTGTAGTTTCTTTGGTTTCTTATCTGCAGACTACACAGTAACTCCTATACAGATTTTTAGGAGCATCTCTTTCTAATCTGTTGTGTCCACCGTGTAGATAAGAGATCTCTCCTATGTAGTAACTGTTTGCTTATTCTTTCTCCCTCCTGTGGAATATGAGCTCCCTTGAGGCTGATCTTGGTAGTCTTGCTCATGTGTTCCGGTCTAGACATATGCCAATAATAGCCCATTATAAAATTAAAAAATAAATAAATAAATGTTAATGCTATAGACCTGAGTGCTCTGTGACCTACTGCTTTTATATCTAGAGGGTACGTTTAGCCTTAATGGCAATCCTAGCCTTAATAAGCAATGCCAAAGCGGACATTCCAGGCATTATGATACCCCGGTAAGGAAGTTATACAGAAAAAGAAAATTGCTGTTTCCCTGTGAATAAGAAATGGAAATATTAACTTATTGAGGAGAGCAGGACAACATTTTATTCTTAGAGAGACCAATTATTTAGTGTACAACAGGAAGAACTTATTACTCCCCTATACTCAGATGATCTTAAGAGGAGAAAAAGTATGGTGCTGGCAGACTGATATTGGCAACTTGCTCCCATTTCATTGAATTCATTCAACTTTAAGAATATTGTATTCTAGCAAGGACTCATGGACAAAACCAAAGGGGAAGAGCTGAGGGAGGGAAGGTGGGAGGGGGGGGAGGGGGGAAGGAGAGATGTATTTAAAGTAAATAAATTTTAAAAAGTTTTATTCTAACTCCTTTTTGGTTTCACAAAAAACATTTTAACTGCTAATTTTTCAAAGATGCTTCTTTTCCTGTGCCTTAAGACTTAAGAGAATGTCTTAAGTACAAGACATTCTCAGTCTTGCACTGAAGCTACAATCTCACATTGCCTATTGAAGTACATACAGATATTTTATTTTTTTAGGATATATCAGAATTTATTTTTTAGAAGGCGGTTATGATAGAGATTTTAAATATATTGAATAGGTTTACTTGTACAATTGTTTTTACACTTAATACCAGTTTGATTTAAAAAATATATATTTTATCTTTATGTAGTTTTTAAAGAATCATGAATAAGTTATTAGTAATACAAATTACATGAAGAATAAAGAATAATGATATAATGATGACTTGGATATCCACTGTCCATTTTAACAAAACAAAGAAAATCATCACTAATGTTGAAGTCCATTGGTGTCATTTTCTGATTCTATCCTATTCCATTCTCTCTCAAAAAGAATAATAAGCATGACATGTATATTATTTCCTTTTTTCTTTATGATTTATTTATATTTATTTGTACTTATTCCTAGTTACCTATTTGTACTATATAATTTGTAATATATATATTATACAAATACAACTACAAATAAATATCTATATTGTTTAGGTTATATATATTTTTCTGAAACTTGTTTCTTTGTTCTGCATTATGCTCTTCATCTATCTGTTGCATGTAGTAATGATGTATTTATTTACAATGGGTAATTTATTCATTATCTGAGTTTCTTAATTTTCTCTTTTTTTTATTGTTCAAATACATTTGCCTCCATTTCCCCCCCACCACTTTCCCCTGCCCCACCCACACCCACCCCCAACCCTCAGTCCTTCCCCACTTTGGCTTTGTCCATGAGTCTTTTATACATGTTCCTTGATTTGACCCTTCCCCTTCTTTTCCCCAATACCCCCCTCCTTCCTTCCTTCTCATCATTGTCAGTTTTCTTCTTTCAGTGTTGGTGGTTATATTTTTCTTGCTTGTTTATTTTGCTGATTAAGTTCCACTTATAGGTGAGATCACATGGTATTTGACTTTATCTGAGTTTTTTTAAAACTATGTTGAATATTTTATTTGTTTCTTGTATTTTTTGCTTTCACAAACAGTGCCTCAATAAGGAAATTTGTTTGTTTATTTGTTTGTTTGTTTTGGTGCATATTCCTGGCACACATGTTAACAAGTTTTTCTACAGTAGAGTTTTTCAAGAAGCATACCACTAAATTATACATTGTTTTATAGAATGTAGCTCTCCTCCACACTGAGGTTACCTAGGGAGTCTTGGGTTAACTAGCGCCTTTGGACAGGTTGCCTGAAACACTAACTGCCTCATCTCATTCTGCTAAGAGTGTGGCCAGAGCAAAGTGGGGTCTGTATGGCATTCCATATTCTCCAGTTGTGAGCACACTATGTGTTCTCAGATGCTCTTACCTCATCTTGAAGGACTCTATCACCTGTACACCTACTTTACAAGCTGACTACAAAGTGAGCAATTGTCCACCATAGATAAGGGTCCTAAGAGTGGCTTGGAGTTCTGATTGCCGGTGGTCAAGGTACAAAGCACAGCTTAGTTGAAATTGGTTAAAAGTGGGGGTTGTGGGGACTCTGGGTGGTATCCTCAAATCACTGTTTTCAAGTATATCAGATAGTTCTGTTTATTTATGTCTAATATGCTTTTTTTTTTTTACCAGAAAAAAGGCTTATTCAATTAGGTTACTAAAATTTGGGGGTTCTGAATTATTTTAAAATAGTTGAGGCATTAGTAAGAATTTTGTAGAAAAAAAAGAATCCATACGATATATAGTTAATAGAAGATATAGATGATATAGATAGATATAGATGATACAGATATAGATAGAGATTATAGATATAGATATACATAGATATAGATATAGATGGATATAAATTATAAGGCACTAATTCATGCAGTCATGAAGGCTGAGAAGTTTTAAGATCTGCAGTGGGCAAATTGGAAACCCAGGACAGCCAATAGTGTAGTTTTGGTCCACGTCTGGCATCCAAAGAATCGGGAGAATAATGGTGTAAGTTCCAGTCCAAAAGTAGGCAAACTTAAGACCCAAGAAGAGCTGGCATTTTAGCTCACATTCAAAGGGCAGAAAAAGACCAATTTCCCAGCTAAAAGCAGTCAGGCTGGTAGAATTCTCTCTTAGCTGGAAAAGGGTCAGACGTTTTGTTTCATTCAGGTTTTCAGCTGATTGGGTGGGGGCACACCCATGTTAGGGAGGGATCTGCTTTAGTCAGTGTACCAATTTAAGTGTTAATCTCATCCAAAAACATCTACACAGACACACCCAAATAGTGTTGGACCAAATAGTTGGACATTTTTGGCCCAGTCAAGTGAACACAAAATTAACCATGACACTATGAAAAACACCAACTGAATTGAATATATGTTCACATACCATTGGTATAGACAGATGTTTTTTATCAAAATATAGTTTCAACTGTTGTGCATGTTTATTGGTTTTGAGAAATTAATTTTAAACTTTTATTACATATTTGAGTGAAAAAATTGTGTTTTTGATGCTAATTTTTGAGCTTGTGAAGAATTCATTATGTGTTATGATCAAGAATTATACACAGCAACTATGAAGAAAAGGTAAAGTTATATTTACAGAAGCAAATGCAACATTTCCATAAATATTTTGAAAACATATTATTTGGGACTTGTAGATAAACTTACTATCAAATTTACCCCTATTTTCATTTTACTTTTTAAATAGCAGTTACATAATACAGGGAATCTAATGAAGTTTTTAAAATCTAAGCCTTATTAGGTATGCTCTCACAATCCCTAAAATTTATATTAGTTTATATCATATATATTTTTTCATTACTTATATGTGTTGTAATCTGAAAAAATGTTGGGACGTACTGTTCTGAGTATGTATTTAGGGATAGAAATTCTATGTTATATGGCATGAGTATAATCTTTATCAGATAATTCTTTATTGTGTTCTGCCTTCCACTCCAAGACGCAAAGTACACATGCTCTTGTTCCAAATCCTGTTAACACTTGACATTGTCATGGTTCATAATTTTGGAAATTGTGGAAGTATGATTTTTAATTTGTAGTTCTCTAGTTACCAATGAGTTTAATATCTGATGTATTTACCAATCACTGTTGATTTCTCTGTTAATTATCCATTCATATATTTTGGTTGCTTTTATTGCTTATCTTTTTAAAAATTGATTTATAGTTCTTTGCTTACCCTGGACAATAATCTTTTGTATATTATCTGCATTGTAACCATCTCCTGTCAGTACATTGGTTTACCTATCATTCTTTTTGCTGGTGTCTTAATGAGCAAAGTTTTAAAATTTTAATTTATCAATCATTTTCTTTATGGCTTAAATGATTATATGCTACATAAAATATTTTTCCTGTACCAAGATTATTATTTTCCTATATGCCTTCTAAAAATCTTATGGTTTGCCTTTCACATTTAGATTTTAACCCATCATGAAATCATTTTGGATAGGTAAATTGAAATTAATTTACTTTTTAAATAATATAAAATTTTTCTTCACTAATTACAGTATAGTTCTCTATGTATGTTGATTCTATATACTTAGGGCACTTTTTTGAGACTCCCTAGTCTGTTTATAATTTTTCTATCTCTGTACACATACTCTACAATCCTAATTACTATAATACTAAATGAATTCTGTGACTATTAGGATTTGGATTGCAATTGCATTGAATCTGTAGAGAGAACTGAGATATTTCACCATGGAATTTGAATGTACGAATTTATTACATCTCTCTATCATTTGGCCTTCTTGAATATCGCTAGTAATGTTTCTTTTTAATAAAGGTCTTAAAATGTTTTTAAGTTCACTCTTATTTTATATTTCTGTGGTAACGTAAATTATATATGTTATGAGTATATTTTTTAATCTGTTTGTTGATTTTTATAAAATGATAATGTATTCAGCAAACTTGTTATAGCCTCCCATAGGTGCTAAAAATTATCTGTAGGTTCTTGGGGTATTTTAAATAGAAACCTCATATCACCCAAAATAATTAGAATTATTGTTCTTTCCTTCTAAACTGTATCTTTTTAAAAAATTAATGCTTTTACAGTGAGGGCCAGAACCTCTAATATTATTTTTTCTATTTATTCTTTATGATGCCTTATGTCCTAGTTAGAAAGAGAGAAAGACAGATTTGTGATGATGAACTTACTTTCAGCAACCTCATTACGTAAAACACTTTGAAGCCCATGTGAAGGTGAGTTACTTTGGGGAGACGATGGTGTGTATTTATTTCTACCAGGCACCTGGGGTTACTTTAAATTTTTACTTTGGGATAAATGTCTTCAGTACACGAAGCTAAGGTGAACCTGAACTATAAAACTGCCTGAGGACCTTCTAATAAATATCCTAAATTTTTTGTGCCCCTTCCACTCAGGGGTAGATTTTGAGACTGATAACTTTTTTTACAGTCTCCCAGAATTGGCTGTTTAATTCTAGGTCCCTCTAACCCGGAGGAAATAGCTCCGTTACGCAGAGAGATCCCAGATTTCTGTGAAGAGTTTCCTTATTAGACCTTCCATCTTAGGGGGCTCTGGGTATTGTCTCTTCTCCCAAAAGCACCTGGGTTCAATGCTACCTTCAAACAAACAACAATATCAGTGCTCAGCTTCCCATCCTGGGTGTCTGTTTTTTTTTAGCTTTAGGTCTTTAGGCTTTTCATTATTTCTTACTAAGTTTCCACCTTATAGATGGATTAGAGATATTTTAAAATATTGTATCCAGCATATTCAGGTGTCTTTTTTTTGTGAGGGGGCATTGATAAGGGAGGTAGGGAGGGGGTTTGTTAGGGTAACCATACAGGGGAACCAGAAGCAGAATGATAAATATTTTTCTCAGTGCTCTTCTCATTTGTCCTTTATCTCACACATTTACTTCAAATTTAAAATAGCAGTCCTGATCTTAGGAGAAATTTTTATGCACTTCAAGAACGTCAACTAGCAGAATTTGCTGCTCTTTTCAGAATAGGGAATTAAAAGAGAAGCTGTGGTAGGCAGGATCCTGAGATGGTCCCCATAATCCCTGCCCCTTAGGTTCTGTGCTCTGTATCATCCACTTTAAGTGAGGACAGTAAGTATGATGGATCTTACTCCCACCACTGAGTCACACTAAATGTCAAAGGTGAAGAGATTTTCCATATGTAATGAAGGCCCAAATCAGTTGACTCTGAGTTATAAAAGAAAGCTTATTTGGGGTGGGCCCAACGTAATCAAGTGAGCCTTCAAAGGGAGTGGGCCCCTTCTGAGAGAAGCCACTCAATGCACAAAAGAGGCTGCCCTGCTTGTCTTGAAGGAACAGACTGCCAAAGTGTGGAGAAAGGCATGTTGCAGGTGTCTGAGAGAGGCCTCAGGGTGCTGAGAGTAATTGCAGGCAAACAGCAAGCAGGACAACAGGACTATAGTTGTATAATCACTGGAAATGAGTTCTAGCAAAATCTGAGGAAAATTGGAAGAGAAAGCATCTTTCCCCAGTCGAGTCTCCAGTGTGAAGATAAAACCAGCCAAAACCTTGACTTAGTCTTAGGAGGCACTGAGCAGAGAGCTAGATAAAATGGTTGGTTTCTGACCCAAAATACATTGCTTGGTTATACGCTGCTGAGTGTGTGATTTGTTATGTAGCTTTAGAGACCTAATATAGAAGCAATCACACCTAAAGCATGGCAGCACCCATGGCTTTTTCCTTTGTCCTCCTATGTCTCATACCCCCTTTTCTACTTTCTGGAAAGGAAGGACTCACAACTATTCCCTGGTATGAAAACTAAAATTGTACAACGAAACCTTTCCAGGTTCTATTTTTCAACAGAAGAATGGGAGGAAACAGTGTTCTCCTTTGTAAATTTAGACAGTCTTTGAATTAACACAATAGCTTAGAGTAAGATTACCTTGCATTATTTACAGGACAATCTTAGTATATGAAACCAATATTATTTAAAAAATATCTACATATCTTTACAATATGGAGCAGATATTACATAGAAAATAATATTTTTAGAAAAAAATATTTTAAAAAATGAAGAGAAAATTAATTTTTAAAGCCTATAAAAATCAATTAAGATAAAAAATAAAGATGTTGGTTTATATCATTATTACATCTTAGGAAGTATAATGGATGTCAAAGGAACATACTTGTGACTCATTTAATACAATAAGAAGCACCTAGTTTCCTCCTCATAAAATGTCATTACTTAAAATGTAATGCGGGGAGGCTCAAAATTTGCAAAATGCTATATTTTGTTTTCAATCTCATACTTGACAAGAAAATATGCATGTAAATTATAATAGTTGTGCATTGACATAGATCATTGTTATTGAGCATTATAAACTATCCCATTGTGTTGTCAAAATTAAGGTCTTATACCCTGAGCATCTTGCAAAAGTGCTTTTCCCCAAGACCTATTCTTTACTCATTCTGCTTTATCGGAAGGGTGTGAGAAATTAGTTTATGGTAAAGAGCTGCTTGATTCTGAATAGAAGCAAAATTTTAGCCATCCAGACAACATCTGACCAGATGAAGCAACAGAAATATGTCTTATGCCACTGGATCACTTGTTAACTCTCAAAAGTGTGTTAATAATATCAAATCTCAGTCAATTACTTTATGAAAAGTAGAATACTGGATCCATAACAGAATGACTTCCCAAGCAGAAGCATTTGTTTCTTACTCTTCCACAGATTTACATTTGTCATAATAGGCCTGTGGGTCCAGGATGAAGCTGAGAAAAGAAAAATGACTGTGATAGTCTTAGCAGAAATAAAACCATAGCCCAGAGCACCAGCACTGCTGTGAGGAAAAACCCAACCACTTGTTCTTCCTCCATTACGCAGAGGTAAGGTTTTGCAATACCTCTGCTCATCAAATTGCTATATTTGCCTGTTAAGAACAAACAAAACAAAACAAAGGCAAAAAAGCTAATACTTATCTAGAAACCAGCTATGATAGAATGAGGAAGATCTCAAATGTCTGATCAATGTTACCAAGAACTGTATGACAGTTAATATCAGTGCCACTCAGATTAGAGTCCTTGCTATTCTGTGAACATTACAAATAAACGGTCTTAGCCTCATGTTCTCACCCCACTGCACCCCTGCCCAGCAACCCATTTCTCATCCAGGCACACTCTCTGTTTCCTCTTCTCTGTCCCTGATGCTTTAAGCCAAGGAGGCTTTTCCTACTTGCTTGTAGTCCACCACAACTCAATGATGTCCCTTAAGCACAGTAATTAACATACAAGATACAATGCTAGTTATGAATAAATGAAGAATGAGACATATCTCTTTTTTCAAGGATCTAACTGCCAGAAGCAGTTGCACATGACTTCCCTGATAATAGCCCTGGATCCCACTTCTCCTTATTGCTGACCCACTCTACCCTAACCCAACTTCTTTATTGGTTTCATTTTCTTAATCCTGAGCCACCAGCTAGACTCCTGCTTTTTGTCCCTGCACCTGGTATTTGTACTTTGGATGTGCAGTATTTGGTTATTGTTATCTGACCAACTTCTCTCCTGCTCTTACCATGAGTTACCTGGGTTGTTTCCCACAGGAATGTACATCTCCAGGTCTGGCACTACAGAATGTATCGCCTGGCCAGCATTAGGGACATGCTATCCTCCCTTCCTCCCCCTTAAAGGGAAAATTGAGACTCATCTCTCTAAACGTTGCCTTAAAGATTTCCCTAGAGATGCTATCTTGTTAGTAGAAACTGGCAGAAAGCTCCAGCATTAGCCTCTTGACCCGGAGGAGCTGGCCAGAGAGTGTGGGGAAGACGGCAGGAAAGAACGTGAGCTTAGGGTTGGGCAGAACAGGACATGAATCTCAACACTGCTTCTTCCTAATTATACTCTGTTGGGGAAGTTATTTATTATGTCTGAAACTGAGTTTCCTTCTTTATACAAAGACAGAAATTTTTATTTTCCAGAATCTTTGGGAGTGTTAGAGTAAGATTATACATAGTAGTCACTGAAGAATACAAAAAATGAACAAAGCTAAGTACAGCTATACCACAAATCTGGTTTCTTACATGCCTGGAAAAAAATAATGGCTTTAAAGGGAATGAAATGCTGAAGAACAGTTACAATCGAATAAAAGTGCAAATTGCATTTGTCCTCTAGCCAGACTGAAAAGCACAGAAGTTATCTGGGGAATCAGAATAGCACTAAAATTCCCCTGAGCAGACAATAGATGTTTTAAATATATGTGTATTTCATAGATCATAGGATTCATATGGTATTCATATCCAATAGTTCATTCTATATTCATAGGATAGTTCCTTAGATTAGCAATCAGGTCATATTTACTTTTATTTTACCAAAAATTTCATTAATCTTAGCTTTCTCATTTCCCTATTCATAACGTATTAGAAATAACAAAGTGGGGAGAAAGCCTCGATAGAAAGACAGCAACTGACAATTTTATTATCCAGTAATTCATTCCTTGAGTGTTCAGCTTAACAGATATCTTTTAATGGGATTTAGTGTTGAAAAACTAATCTTTAGTTTAGTATTTCATTTTATAACACCATATATATATTTACATGTATGTAAATATGGCATGATTATCACTAGATCATGAAATTCTAAATATTAAGCCTCACCCAGAGCAAAGAATAAAGACATGTTAACAAGTTTTTAAAACAAGAAATGATGTGACATATTGTTCTCATTCTGACCTTCACCACCCCCAAAAAATCACCTTTCTGTAGAGCCCATTTAACCAAATGCAACAGTGTGTTAGGGTCACTTTTTCAATGATACTCAGTAGTTTTCTCCAACACAAGACATCTGGCTTTATTTTCCCATAAATGTTTGTAAACAAATTCAGTTTTAAGATCTTTTTAAAAACAAAGCAATTTAACATATTTACTTAGAATGAATAAGAGTAGATTGTTTCAAAACAGAATACTAATTTTTATATTTACATAAGGTGTTAATGTGCCAGGGAATAGTCAAAATATAAAAATTAGGCAAATTTCTTGCTTTTGACGGCATAAAATATCTAAGAAACAGTAATGCCCTGTATTCAGGTTACTGACTTTCTTTTCAAATGTCCCCATTATATGAGGCCTTTCTAACCAAGATCTTTCTAATTCCAAGTACTGCCACCTAGAGATCTTAACATACTGTCTTGGGGGTTCACTTGGCCTCTTTCACTCCGTAATTGCTGAATTCATTGTTTTGAAATTGGATATCTGCCATCTCCCACACCTGATAGGCATTCCTAGCTGTCTGCACAGCCGGTCCAATACCATTTACAATAATATAGTTATGCAGGAACCATTATAGAAATGGCCAATAGCCATTTGAAAGTAGTTATAGGTTGATTAGAAATAAGTATTAGAGTCTCCATGTGTCATAAGCTAATTAAGAAATAATCACTGATTATAAATCCAACATATAACATCACATTGGTTTTAATTAAAACAGTTTGGAAATTTTTATGACTCCATGATTAGAAGATACTTGAATGTGTGAGTTTGGCCACAAAAAAATAAAACAAGTTTATGTGACATAGTCCTATATATCACATGACAAAAGACATCAGCATCCATCAGAACAAAATCATAGTGAATGTGTGACAAATATTTCATTATGACCACATAAAAAAATTTAATATTCATGGATGAATAAAATATCATGGACATATCAAGAGAAAACACTTCAAATAGGTCAGGGTGATAAAACAAAAGAAAGATAATACAAACAAAATAACTTAATACAGTCTCTGTAAAATGTACAAGCATATTTTCATAAAAACATTAAAATTTTATTGTACATATCTATACACATATGTATTATGGATCATAAATGTACAAATTATAAATTCATCACTGTACTATACTAAGGCCCCGAACCCACAGGAGCCTGTGCATAAGTGTCTCCTAGGCAGAGACCCCATGGTCCCCCATTGTCAGTTCCTAGTCTATGGGGAGCTGAAAAAAGAGAAGACGATATGAAAGTGAGCAAAAGGCTTAGCACTTTTAAGACATGCTCTGATCCCTACAGAGTACCCAGTTAAACAAACAAACAAACCAAAAAGCTCAGCTTGGTCTAATTTTTTCCTCATCGGAGTGGCCTTTTCCTATACTCCTCTCCACTCCCGCAAGCACCAACAGGCTCCATATCCACTCATGACTTATTTCACTCCACACTGTCCACAAACATAAACACAGGGCACCTGCATGGCTAAGGTGGAAGCCTTCAGATCCTATACTTCTAATACCATGTCTTTTCATTTCTAGACATCTTATACATATGCATAATTAGGTAGTCTGAAAACATTTTATTCTTGGACCTCTGCTTCTCAGTTAAGAATGATGCCTGCCTAGGCGATTTCACCTGGAAGTTCTGCCCCCATGCTGTAGATCCAGGACCAATTTGGCCCCACCTATCCACTTAGTGCAACGCAATACTTCCTCAGTCAAGATGCACAATGCTTATATTGACTCCTGTGAAAGCAATGAAAGTGGAGAAACATTTTTCTAATCATACATTTCTATTTAAAGGAACAATTCATCCATATTAAATTTCCTGAAAGAGAAATAATGCCTTAGTACTCATGTTGTTACAATGACTTTATCCTGCCTGCTCTCTTAATACACTAATCTAAAAAGTTTAACAGCTTTCCCAATAACATATATAATATATGTATACATAATATATATGTGAATAATTTCACATTTTTTTGTCAATCCTATATTTGGCAATAATTTACTTACCTTGAACCCTGACAATGTTTGGAGGACATTGACTGAAAAAGCTAAATAAATGAATAAATAAATAAAATGCTTTGCTTAAATTTTTACTTTATAGGATAGTTAACTTCCTTCTAAATTCATGATTGATGCTCTCCAGTTCCATCCATGCTGTCGCGAAGTTTAGTAGTTCTTTTTTTCTTTCTGCTACGTAGTATTCCATTGTGTATATGTACCATAATTTTTTTTTTAAGCGAAATAAGCCAGGGGGCGAAAGACAAATACCATATGATCTCACCTATAAGGGGAACCTAACCAACAATGCACAGATGCAAGGAAAATAAGACCAGCAACACTGAAAGGAAAAGAAATGAACAGAGACAAGAGGAAAGGGGGGGGGGCAGGGAAAGGGAAGGGAAGGGGAAAGTCAAGGAACATATAGCAAGGACTCATGGACAAAACCAAAGGGGAAGAGCTGAGGGAGGGAAGGAGGGAGGGGGCAAGGGAAAGTGGTGGGGGGTAGGCAGAGACAAATGTATTTAAAAAGTAAATAAATTTTAAAAAAATAAATTCATGATTGAAAAAATGCATTGTCTGATTAAGACATATTTATTTTAGTTTTCTCATAATTTTCTTCATCTTCATTTGGTAACTTTGTTATAATATGGAACTACATAGGTTTGGAATTACATAAACAATAACGTTCTGGTCTCCAGAATCCTCAAGAGCCTACCCTAAATGGATTCTGACTTATATTTACCACATAATGGTGATACGTATACTTATGTAGTGATCAGGAGTAAGGGTTATTGGAAACTTCATGTATTGGCATAATAAAAGATATATTTTAAACCAAAAATATTCTTTGTTTCATAGAGAAAAGCATAATCTTCTTGGTATAATATCAAATAAAAAATAAAAATAATATAAAATAAAGAAATCTGCCCTGGCTGGTGTGGCTCTGTAGATTGAGTGCCAGCCTGCAAATGGAAGGGTTGCTGTTCTGATTCCCAGTCAGGGCACATGCCTGGGTTGCAGGCCAAGTCCCTGGTAGGGCCCACGCGAGGGGCAACCAACCACACATTGACGCTTCTCTTCCTCTCTTTGTCCCTCCCCTTCCCTCTCTCTAAAAGTAGATAAATAAAATCTTTAGAAAAATTTTTAAAAAGAAATCTGAAAAAATGAAGTAAAATAAGGGAGTTTAGCCCTAAAAAATATTTTAAATGCTTAGAATATACCAGAATTAAAACAGGGAGAGAATACAAAGCACAAAACAAAACAAAAAAAAATAAATGCATATATTACAAACTAAAATACACATTTCCATCAATCAATGGGAGATATTGTATATTTTATAAAGATGTTGAAAAATTCAATAGCCAAAGGCATAAATAAACTAGGAGAAATAGCTTACTAACCTTACCAAAATAAATTCTAAAAGGTCACTGATGTGTTTTGCTTTTTAATCCTTTTTTCTAATTTACATAAAAGAAAAATTACTTCATGCTGTTCCTCTCAATGGTTTTTATACATGCAGATAATCATGTAACCCTATGTCAACCCATCACCACAATCAACAAGAGTCCTGTCACCTCAAAAATTCTCTTGTGCTGACTTTTGTAGTCAGTCAGTCTCCCCACTGTTAATCCCTGGGAAACACTGATCTGTTCTTTATCTCTATAGTTTTACCTTTTCCAGAGTGTCCTATAAATAGAATCATACCATATGTAGTTTTGTGAGTCTGGATTCTTTGATTAAACATAATTTCTTGGAGATTGACCTGTGTTGTTGCATTAATAAATAATTCATGTTTACATTGCTAAGTAGTATTTTATTGTACAATTATATCACAGTCAACTTGTAAATTCAGAAGCTGAAGGATATTTTGATTGTTTACAGGTCTTCATTTTGGTTTTGTCATTAAAAGAAGTATTATTTCATTCTTGTCTTACTTTTCTAGGATGGTTTTCTTTGTTCTCTTAAACTTTTTATGTTTGAGAATTAGTTCCCAATATTTGAGATATAGCCACATGAGTCTCTCCTTTTGGCCTTTGTTGGTATTACAGACATTACTACAATGTGTATCATGCTTAAGTATGCTGGTCAAGCCAGTTGCCACCTCTAAATCAGCAGCAACTGGGTCAGCAGATGCTCAAACTAATAAGTACTTCTCTTTTTCCAGTCATTATTCACCTTGCTGAATTGAAACTTTATGCCTATTGACTAGTAACTCCCCAATTCCTCCTCCACCCTAGCTCCTGGCAACCACTATTCTATCCTTTGATTCTAAGAATTTGACTAATTTAGAAATCTCATATAAGTGGAAACATGATAGGCTTATTGCATTTAGCATAGTATCTTCAAGTTTCAGCCACGTTGTCACATACGGCAGAATAAACTCTTTTTTTAAAAAAGTACTGAATTATATTCCACAATACTTCTATAGTAAAATGATTATCAACCTTTTTCATCTTATGGTACATATAAACTAATTACTAAAATTCTGTGGCAAACCAAAATTGTTTTTGCCAGTCTGATGAAAAAAATAGGTATAATTTTTATTGATTCACACTGGATGGCTATTGTGTTGGCTACTGTCATTTTTTTAATTCAACAACCCAGGGGAAAAGAGGTCAGCGCCCCTGACTAAACAGTCAGGTTTTAAAAAGTCTGCGGCACACCCATATGCCTCTTGTGGCATGAGTTAGAAATTGCTGACATAGAACATATCCTTTATCCACTCATCTGTTTATGGATATTAATTTGTATTGACTTTTTGGTTATTATCAATAGTACTGAAGTGAGCATGGGAGTGCTAATATCACTTCAAGACCCTAATTTCAGCTCTTTTGGATAAATACTTAGAAGCAGAATTGTTCAATCATACAGTAGTTTTATTTTTAAGAAGCCTCCATACCCTTTTCCAGAAAGGATGCATCATTTTTCATTCTAACAGTGTAGAAGAGTTTCAATTTCTACATCCTCGTCAATACTTGTTGTCTTTTTTTTTAATAATAGCCTTCCTAACAGATGTGATGATATCTCATTGTGGTTTTGATTTTCATTTTCCTGCTAATTAGTAATAATAAGCACCTTTTCATACACATATTAGTCATATGAATATGGCTGTTTCCTTCTGAAGAAATGTCTTTTCAAGTTCCTTACCTATTTTTTAGTCAGGTTATTAATTTTGTTTGTTTTTGAGTTGTTAGGAATTCCTTATATATTTTGGAGATTAAGCCTTATCAGCTATATCATGTGCACATATTTTCTCCCATTCCATTTTTCAGTCTGTAGATTATTTCTTTGGCTGTGCAGAGGCTTTTTGGCTTGATATACTGCCACTTCTCTAATTTTGCTCTTGTTGCCTGTGCTTTTAAAGTCATATCTATAAAATTATTTCCAAGATTAATGTCATGAAGTTTTTGTCCTATGCTTTCTTCTAGGAGTTTCAGGTCTCATATTTAAGTCTTTAATGCATTTTGTGTGTGTGTGTGTGTGTGTGTGTGTGTGTGTATAAACAACATTCCGATTTTATTCTCTTACATGTGGGTATCCAGTTTTCCCAGCACCATTTGTTGCAGAAATGATCCTTTCCCATTGTGTACTCTTGGCTCCATTTTGGAATATCAGTTAACTATGGATGCATGAATTTAATTCTGGGCTCTCTATTCTGTTTCATTGATCTATATGTATGCCTTTATTCCAGTACCATTCTTTTATATTCTCTCCATACTTTTTACTAACAGTCCCTGGGAGAGAGAGGCTATGGTGAGCTTACTTCATCTTGGCTGTCAGCAAAAGTCTCAGGTCAATGATACAAGTTTAAAAAAGGAAACTGTGTAAAAAAATAAAACTGGAAACAAGGCCCTAGAGGAAAATATAGGAGAATACATTTTGTAAAAATAGGAGAAACCATTTCTAAGTGATGGTGAATTTGACTCCATAAAATGGAAACATCTTCCTGACAAAAGTGATACATGCAAAGTGAAGAGAGAAAAACTGGCCAAAAATATTTAACATGCTAAATGTCAATGTCCTTAAAGAGTTCTTATAAACTAATGTCTATGAGACAACAACCCAACAAAGCTCAAGAGCAGGCAGTTCATAACAGAAAGACATTTTAAACCTGTTTAAAGATGCCCAGCCTCACTCAAAGTTAATGAAGTGTAAACTAAAACAAAGTATGTTGTTTTCATCTATCAAAGAGGCAAATAGAAAAGTCTGGGTTCTGTACTGTGTTGACAAGAGTTTAGGGAAACAATCTCTTCTATATGGTGACTTGTCATATTACTTGATATTGTCCTGTAGAAACACAATTTAAATTATGTGTAGTCATTAGGATTTATTGTTTACAAAGTTTGTTTTATAAGTGTTAATTAAATTTATCCTCCTAATGCTAATAAGCATTAGTTATTTTTATATATTCATTTTTAAAGTAAGAAAACAGAAGCTCAAAGAGATGCCATGTCAAGGTATGTTATACAAGTAAGTGGCATAACCAAGTTTAAAGGCCATGTCTTGGATTTTCAGTTATAGTTCCATTAATCACAGTTGACTTGCCTTGAAACCCAAGTGTTTTGTGCAGCAAAGTGTGCTACTATTTCCTACAGTGAATAGGAAAGATGCTGATTTTATTAACATGAAGATAGGTAATGTACTAATGTTACTCCTATTTCCCAGTTGGTAGAATTACTAAAGTAAGAGAAGTATCAAGTAACCAAAAAAATATTAAAGGCATTCTCCTTTTTCATTATTATAATATTGAAGAAGTGTATCTATTTTTATTTATTTTTGTTTGTTTTAAAGACATCTTCCTAAATCTATCATTTGGAAGCTTTGTGTTAATAAGGCATCATTGCTTGGTGCTTCAAAGAACAGGCTCAATGGAAATGCTTAATTAGCAATATAAATGATTTGTTTAAACAAAATACATGGAAAAGTGAAGTATAGTTTTAAATCATTTATTACCTGCCATTGTATTATACCAGCTTTTGAGATAGACAGTTACTTTGAGTTGATGAAGTTTACTGCAATTTTCATATGGAGATATTTCCTCTCCCATTTCCTTGTGTTATTGAAGACATATTATAAAAGCCACAATATAGTGAAAGCTTGCAATTTGGAGCTTATTTGATTTAACTGATAAGAATCTTTTTCATTTCACAAAACATAACTTCACTCAGAAATATAAAATTGTTCTGCCTGTATTAAGCAGTGAACAACAGTACAGTAATATAAGTTGGCTTTTGGACTGGGGATATTTGAATCAGCTCTCTTTCTCATTTTTTCTATTAAACTTTGCTTGAAATACTAAAAAAAAACAACACAAAAAACAAAAAACCCAAGGTAGCTATCCTGCTTTGAAACACTGTAACAGTATTCTGATTACTATTTTAGCATTTTTAGAAATTCTCTGTTCTGTAAAAGACTCACTGAAGCTAATCCTGAATAATGTTTGACTGAGTAGCCATTAAACACTTTTTTCTTTTTGCTATTCAATGATAATCTTCAAGTAAAATATATCTGAAAGGACATTTAGTTATGCAGTGATAAGAGAAAATATGTGTTTGAGAGCTAATCTTATTTAGGTTTGAATCCTGACTTTGTTTTGAACCCAGTGGCAGGATCGGGTACTAGTGAATGATATAAACCCTCCACTCAAGCAACGACTTTCTGGCCAAGTCAGGTGGAGCAAATTATTGAGCTTCTCTGGTTTTCTCATATGAAAAGTAAAGTAGTCACCTAAACACATAGATATGTATAATAATTAAATGTGGTAATCAAGAGAATGTCTAGTCCCATACCTGGAACAAAATAAATATAAAATAATCTCCCCCCACTCCTTTACCTCTTCTCTGCAGCTAGTAGGGGCTTGCTGTGAACTGTGGGATGTACCCAGATTCCCACTCACTGACCCAACTGCTGGGAGTGTGGGGGCAGATCGACTTCAGCTGCCACCCCTCCAGTGACTGCCCAGCACCTGCCAGCCTCTTTCAGAAAAGTCACATCCCTTTCCAGGGCAGTTCACACGCAGTGATGGGCCAGTCCTTGCAGAGAGAGGACTATCTCGGTCTAAATCGTAACAACTCTAAAGGGTCATGCAGCTCCAGAACTTCTCTGAGGTCTCTGAGATTCTCATTAAGCTTGAATCACAGCTCAGCTTCTCCCTCTCTATGCCCATTGCCACTGCATTTTTCTTTCTAGTGAGATTGGTCCTAAGGACACTTTTTGATAAACAGCTTTTAATTAAAATCCAGTTCACAGTTTACTCTCCAGAGAACCTTACCTGCAATCTGGCTCCACTCTAGTCTGTAAATCTTCAACAAACATTCGGCTTAAAGAAAAATCAAGGACATTTCATTGTATCTACCTGTTCTACACAACACTGCCAGTATTTACCAGCCCAGAAGAGAAATGAGCCAAATTAGGGTGTTCACTGACCCCTGACAAGAAGTCCTTAGTTTTAGTAGTAATCATTTATCTTGGGCTAGAAAGCTTCATTTCAGGCTGGTCAGTCATTTCATTGTATTGATAGGACCTAAAAAAGTTTTTAAGGTATTAATATTAAAAATCAAATTTACCTCAGTGTTATAGTTTGTCCAGAACTTGGCTGAATTTCTCAATGACATAATTGTATTCAAACAAAAACAAAACATACAATACCATTATTCTACCACCAACCATTTTACCACTATAACCGTCAAAAGCAACAATGATGATAATACCTAAATTTCAGACACCATATTAGAGTTTAGAAAATTTAATATATAAAAATAATATAGGAAGATTTAGAGCACTATCTTGATACTATACATAAGAGGCCCAGATAGCTTAATGATTCTTGGGAGGTGCACAACTAATTGATAAAACTGAGACTGAATTCTGATTTCTGATGTTAGACTTAATGGTTTTTCTTCTACATTGTGAAAAACTTCACATCACTTACAAAAATCAAGTCTGTTTGGAAATATAACAATATAAGTAGCCTTAGTTCTTTCATATTAGACTATGGTAAATGTGTATATTAATAAAAATACTTGTCCATAGAATACACCTTTGCAGCATACTAGTTTCAAAGAGCTGAACTTGCCTGTACATAACAATAAACAAATTACCTGAATTGTGTACAAGCATTGACAATAATTATTAACCCAGATTACTAACAGACAATATTACACCAATGGATAATGTGGCTTTCCCAAGGATAAGTAAGTAATCAACAGATTATGTGATAGGGCCATAGTTTGGGAAGAAATGTAACTGTGTGTCCTAAATTAAGAGACCTTGCCAGCAAGGTAATGGAAACTTAGAACTGAAGACTGGGTTTCTTTGTGTAATCACATTGACCTCTAGATACAGAACATGAGGCTACAGTGATTTGAATGTGAAGTGCTTTATAGCGTGTTTTACATTTAGAAATCACACTGAACACCCTTGTCAGAATTACAACAGTCAGATGCACTTTGTGGCTTTAGTTTGCAAAGAGGAGTCTGTAACAATTGTTTAGTTGACAAATATCAGATATCTTATCCTGCATATGGTTAACATGAATAACAAAAGTATGCAGAGATTTTCATTTCATTCACATGAGCATTTTCATTGAGTACCATTTTCTCAGCATTACCAATTAGCCATTTGTATTGCTTGCTATGATTCATTTGCAAGATATTAAGACATTCCAAATTACTGAATAAAAAAATATTTTGTTCAAAATCAGTGAAGAGAGGTTTTTATCAATTTAAAAGTAGAAATTTATAAAGCCAGATTGATAAAGGAAAACTTTACTTTGGCCTGTTTATCGTTAGATGATAGCAGGTGTTGTTCGGGACAGGGCTATTTCTCATTGCTAATGTCCCATGTGGGAACACACAGAGCAGTTAGGGTCTCCTGGGAACTGGACTGCAGACTTCTCTGCTGTGCATCACAAGGCACGATAATAGCTAAAGTGAGCTGAAGTAATAAATCTTCCTTAAAAGAACAATTTGATATTTCCTTAATTTTGAGTTGAGTACAATACATGCTTTGTTTTGAAGCATGTGATAATTGAGAATTGCTTTTTTTAAAAATCCTCACCCAAGGATATGTTAATTGATATTAGAGAGAGAGGAAGAGAAAGAGAGAGGGAGGAGAAGGAGACAGAGAGAGAGAGAGAGAGAGAGAAACACTGATGTGAGAGAGAAATAGCAATAGGTTGCTTCCTGTATGTGACCCAACTGGGGGATCAAGTGTACAACCTAGGTATGTGCCCTGACCAAGAATTGAATCCACATCCTTTTAGTGTGTGGGATGATGCTCCAACCAACTAAGCCACCTGACCAGTGCAATAGAGAATTGCTTTATGAAGTCTTGCATTTGTTCATAATTTTATAAAATCTTTCTAACCAATCAAACAAGGAGTGAAATCTCACCAAACTGAGAACTTTATACATATACATATATACATATATGTATACACATATATGTATAAGTATACACATATGTATATATGTATACATATATGTTTGTATGTATATGTGTGTGTGTACACATATATATGTATATGTAAGGTTTATCTGGAAAAAGTCCAGCCGTTGTTAATATAATGAGAATGGTTTGCATGACATTGATGTAACCTGGCAGCCAAGGACAGTGGACTGGAATGTGCATTCATAAGCAATGACCACTTCACTGTACTAATCAGTGGGGGCAGTAGGCACCATTGAGTGAGCATGTGTACTGTGTAGCTTTTGCATTGGATGAGAGAGTAGAGCAACAAATATGAATCAAATTTTGCATTAAGCTTGAATATTCTTCCATAGAAACTATTCTAATGATTCAGAAGACTGCATCTATGGGCAACTGGTGATTGGCAGCTTCATCACAACATGCTTGCTCATGTGTCATATGTTGTGCTGAGCTTTTTGGTAAAACATCAAATCACCCAGCTGACTTAGACCCCTCCAGCCCTGTGACTGGATTTGGCGCTCTACAACTTCTGGCTTTTCCCAAAATTAAAATCAGCTTTGAAAGGAAGAGATTTCAGACCATTGATGAGATTCAGGAAAATGGAGCAGGTGATGGTGATTGGGAGAACTATGTGAGGTCCCTGTGTGTCTACTTTGAAGGGGACTAAGGCATCGTTGTCCTATGTACAATGTTTCTTGTTTGTATCTTGTATCACCTTCAATAAATGTCTCTATTTTTCAGGTTATGTGGATGGATACCTTCTGGACAAACCTTGCTATCCTTTCAATAACAGGAAGGAGGGGGATGGTTTTATCATCCCAGGTCTTTATTCTGGCTAACTCCTAAATTTATAGTTAAATACTTACTCATTGCTTTATAAACTTTTAGCTTTATTTCCATTATGGAGATTTGTCTTGGCACATCTGACTGTAGTTTTGGAATTTCACACAGCAGAAGCAATGGGAGAACTGGGGCTGTCTTATTCATCTTTTTATCCCAATACCAGCAAAGCACTCGTCCATAGTAAGCTTGCAATGTTAATTCTTTGAAGACTGAAAAGATGAATGAAACACACTCTTCTTCTTCCCAAGAAACTCATTTCAGCTATATGGAGAGGCTTTGCAAGAGGGAATTTCTACTACACTTAGAAAGAGCTTTATAGGCCCCAAGGACGTTCTGCCCCAGCGGTGGTGCCCAAGCCCGACTGCTGAGTGCAGAGCAGCAGTCAGATAATAGATCCCTGGCTAAATGGGGCGCACAGTAGTCTGGAGACACTTGAGGAGAGCCTAGAGATGGAGGCTTTGGGGAGAGAACTGAGGAAGTGACTGTCCGGGTTCTGACTCCTCCCCAATACGGCAGCAGCAATCTTGCTCAGGTAGACCACTCCCCCTAGTGGCCGCAGCATGAGAGGACAGAATAACTCAAATATAGGAGAGACTCTGTCCCACCCAGTGGTGCTTAACCTTGACTGCTGAGAGCAGAGTGACTAGATTAACAACTGAAGGACAGAGGCACAGAGAGTAGATTTCTGGAAGTTTCTAACAGACTGCCTAAGGTTAGACAGGGTCAATAGCTGACATCATCAGAGGCAGGTCAAGTAAGAAAAAAAAAAGAGAAATCTCCTACCATAAAAGTTCAGACCACAAAGTCGGGAGATCAAGACAGATCAATTTAAGAAGCAGAAGCAAAAATGAAGAGTCTCACAAATAATGGGAAGAAAAAGAAACACCCCCTGAAATTGAAGGGAAAGGAAGAATCCCAACAAAGAGAAACAAATGAAATAGAGGCAAGTAAAATATCAGATACTGAGTTCCAAACAACAGTTCTAAGGAAGCTCAATGAGCTCAGTGAGCTCAGAGAGGATTATCAAAAACTACAGGGAAACTACGAGGAACTTACTGCAAACTATATCAGCATGAGAAAGGACATAGGAACTATCAATAAGAGAAAACAGGAAATGAAGAATACAATCTCTGAATTGAAGAGCACAGTAGAAGGAATCAAAAATGGTCTAGATGAAGCAGAGGATCAAATCAGTAAGCTGGAGGATAAGGTAGAAAAAAGCTCCCAGAAAGAGCAAGAAAATGAAAAAAGACTCAAAAAGAATGAAGAGGCATTTAGGGAAATTCAGAACAACCTGAAACATAATAATATCCACATAATAGGGATACTAGAAGGAGAAGAAGAGGAGCAAGAGATAGAGAACCTGTTTGAAAAAGTAATGAAGGGAAACTTTCCTAATTTGAACAGAGAAAAAATCACACAAGTTCAGGAAGCACAGAAGGTCCCATTCAAGAGGAACCCAATGAGGCCCACTCCAAGACACATCATCATTAAAATGGTAAATATCAGACAGAATCCTAAAGGCAGCAAGGGAGAAACAGGTAGTAACACACAAGGGAGCCCTGATACAGCTAGCAGCTGACTTCTCAGCACACACTATAAGCCAGAAGAAAATGGCAAGAAATATTCCAAGTTATGAAAAGCAAAGACCTGCAATCAAGACTGCTCTATCCAGCAAGGCTCTCAATTAAAATGAAAGGTGAAATTAGGAGTTTCCCAGACAAAAGAAGGCTAAAAGAATATACCTCCACTAAACCAGCACTGCAAGATATGCTAAAGGGGCTGTTTTAAGAAGATGAAGAAAAAGAGTGAGAAAGAGAGGAACACAGGTACAAAGGGAAAAAAATGAATCAGTACCAATCAATAATAACTTTAAATGTAAATGGATTAAATGCCCCAATAAAAAGACATAGGATAGCTGAATAGATAAGAAAACATGACGCACCATTGCACTGCCTACACAAGACCCACCTCAGAACAAAGGACATACACAGACTGAAAGTAAAGAGATGTAAAAAAATATTCCAAGCAAATTGACAGTAAAAAAGAAACAGGGGTAGCAATATTTATATCAGAGAAAATAGATTTCAAAACAAAGGCCATAAAAAGAGCCCCAGAAGGACACTTTATAATACTTAAAAGAAGAATCCATCAAGAAGACATAAACATTGTAAACTTATATACACTCAACATAGAAGCACCTAAATATATAAGAAAAACCTTGGAGGACTTCGAGAAAGAGATAGACAGCAACACACTGATTGTAGGGGATTTTAACACCCCACTTTCAAAAATGGATAGATCTCCCAAACAAAACCTCAACAAGGATATTGTGGAACTAAACAATGCATTAGACCAAATGAACTTAACTGACATATATAGACCCCTTAATCCCAAAGAAGCAAAATGCATAATCTTTTGAAATGCACCTGGAACTTTTTCAAAGATAGACCACATTGTAGTACACAAAACAAGCCTTAACAAATTCAGGTACATTGAAATCATAATAAGCATTTTCTTGGACCACAAGGGCTTGAAACTAGAAACCAACCTCAAGGGAAAAACTCAAAAACATTCAAATACATGTAGACTGAATAGCATGCTATTTAACAATGACTGGGTCAATGATGAAATCAAATAAGAAACCAAAAAGTTTCTGGAAACAAATGAAAATGAACACACAACTGTCCAAAACCTATGGAACACAGCGAAGGCAGTCCTGAGAGGAAAGTTCAAAGCAATACAGGCCTACTTAAAAAAGATAGAAATATTTCAAATAAACAACCTAACCCTCCAGCTTCAAGAACAGGAGAAACAACAACAAACAAAGCCCAGAGCAAGTAGGAGGAAGGAAACAATCAAGATCAGAGCAGAAGTGAATGACATAGAGACTAAAAGAACAATTCAAAGGATCAACCAATCCAGGAGCTGGTTCTCTGAAAAGATAAACAAAATCGACAAGGCATTAAGCACACTCATCAAGAAAAAAATGGAGAGGACCAAGTAAATAATATCAGAAATGAAAGAGGATAAATAACAACTGATACCACAGAAATACAAAGGATTGTAAGAAATTACTTATGAACAATTATATTCCAAGAAATTTGAAAACCTCGATGAAATGGACAAATTTCTAGAAAAGTATAACCTTCCAACACTGAATGAAGAAGAAGCAGAAAGCCTGAACAGACTGATAACAGCTGGGGAAATTGAAGCAGTAATCAAGAAACTTCTGGCACACAAAAGCCCTGGGCCGGATAGTTTCACAGGAGAATTTTACAAAACATTTAAGAGCTAACCCCTGTCCTCAAACTGTTCCAAAAAATCCAAGATGAGGGAAGACTCCCAAACTCTTTTTAAGAAACCAGCATCATCCTAATCCTAAAACCAGATAAAGACACAACAAACAAAGAAAACTACAGGCCAATATCACTGATGAATCTAGATGCTAAAATCCTCAACAAAATATTGGCAAACCCCATCCAAAAATACATTGAAAAGAAACCAACAGAGACAAGAGGGAAGTAGGGAGGGGGGGCAGGGGAAAAGGAAGGGAAGGGGAAAGTCAAGGAACATATAGCAAGGACTCATGGACAAAACCAAAGGGGAAGAGTTGAGGGAGGGGGGGAGCAAGAGAAAGTGGTGGGGGGAAGGCAGAGACAAATGTATTTGAAAAAATAAATTAATTAATTTAAAAAAATCATCCACCATGATCAAGTGGTATTCATCCCTAGAGCAAGGGACATAAAGGATAAAATAAACAAATGGGACTTATTCAACATAAGAAGCTTCTGCATGGCTAAAGAAAACTTTGACAAAATGGAAAGGGAACCAACCGTATGGGAAAATATATTCGCCAATGCTCTCTAAGAGAAGGGTTTGATCTCCAAAATATGTAAAGAACTCACAGGACTACATGCCAGGAAGACAAAAAATCCAATTAAAAAATGGGCCAGGACCTGAACAGACACTTCTCCAAGGAGGGCATACACAGGGCCAAAAGACATATGAAAGGATGCTCAGCATCACTAGCCATCAGAGAAATGCTAATTAAAACCACAGTGAGATACCACTTCACACCAGTCAGAATGGCCATCATAAACAAATCAACAAATAATAAGTGCTGGCAAGGTTGTGTAGAAAAGGGAACCCCAGTACACTGCTGGTGGAAATGCACATAGGTGCAGCACTGTGGAAAACAGTTTGGAATTTTCTCAAAAAGTAAAAAGGGTACTGCCTTTTGACCCAGTGATTCTACTGCTGGGATTATACACTAAGAATCTGAAAACACCAATTCAAAAGGACCTATGCACCCCAATGTTCATAGCAGCACAATTTACAATAGCCAAGTGCTGGAAGCAACCTAAGTGCCCATCAGTCAATGAGTGTGTCAAAAAACTATGGTGCATTTACACAATGGAATACTACGCAACAAAAAGAAAGAGCTGCTACTCTTCACGACAGCATGGATGGAATTGGAGAGCATTATACTAAGTGAATAAGCCAGGGGGTGAAAAACAAATACCATATGATCTCACCTATAAATGGGACTTAATCACCAAAACGAACAAGCTAGGAAAATATAAACAGCAACATTGAAAGAAAAAAGAAACCAACTGTAACATGAGTGAAGAAGGGAGGGGGTTGGTGGGGAAAGGAAGGGGAAGGGTCAAGCCAAGGAACATGTATGAAGGACCCATGGACAAAGCCAAAGTGGGGAAGGAGTGAGGGAGGGAGGTTGGGGTGGTTGGGGCAGGGGAAGGTGGTGGTAGGAAAATGGAGACAAATGTTTTTGAAGAATAAAAATTAATTAATTAATTAATTAATTAAAATTATATGACACAATGAGACAAAAAAAAAAGAAAGAAAGAGCTTTATTTAAGACAGGGAAAGAATACCCAGACCATCTCTGACCCCTCTACCGCTGTATCACCTTTAATCATTGATTTTTCTACTGAGATTTCTAATGGCAGAAACAGATCATTGGTGATTGTAACTATGATAAAAATGCTGGATATAATTCATGCAGAATAAGAAAGAACAGTTCTGGTCTGTATTATTTTCCTAGAACAAATGCGGTTCTGATTTCCAAGTTGTTAAATGAAGACATTCTAATTTAAATCAACTATGTATATTTTCACTAAGGGTTAACGTAAAAATCTAGTTTATTTTTAAATGGCTGTCAATATCATGCAATATAATTTGTTTTCCAATATATCTCAAATAATTGAAATGACATAGTTGTCTTATACTTAATCCCTGTAGATACTTATTTCAATTTATGAAATATGATAGAACTCTGTGTATGTTTGTGTATGTGCACACACATATATATTCTTATTGTGTTATCACACTATCTTAATAATCATAGATTTATAATAATAAGGGCTATTGAAATGTATTTTTCAAAAAGGTCTCAATTTTGTCCACGAATCCCTTTACTAAAATTTAAAGTTTCACTACAAAGATATAAATATTAGTTTTCAAAATTATTTTAATAGGATATTATTAAAGACAAATTTTGACTCTATATATTTATGGCACTTTTTAATTTGTTCAGTAAATTTTCTTAACATTGGTCCTGCATATTTTTTGATATATTGATCTCTAGGTTCTTTTTCTTTGTTTTAGGGGAAGAGGTAGTCAATGGTGTTAATGGGACATTTTAAAAATTATATTTTAAGAAAAAATTTATAACATTTATTTTATTTCAGGTAACTCTATAAACTTGCAATTATAATTGTTCTTTAATTAATTCTCTTAGTATTTCTAAATACTTTATCTTATAATCTGCAAAAAATATTAATGGTCCCTCCTTCCTTTCAGAATTTAGAATTGGTATTCTTTACTATTTTTTTAGCTGAAATGACAGATCCCACTTTATTTATTTTTTAAAATTTATTTTATTTTTTCAAATACATTTGTCTCTGCCTTCCCCCCCACCACCTTCCCCCGTCCCCTCCTCCCCCTCAATCCTTCCCCTTTGGTTTTGTCCAGGAGACCTTGCTACACGTTCCCTGACCCTCCCATTACCTTCCTTTTCCCCGTCCCCCCTCCCTCCTTTCCTCTTATCTCTGTTCCTTTCTTTTCCTTTCAGTGTTGCTGGTCATATTTTCCTTGCATCTTTGTATTGTTGGTTAGGTTCCGCTTATAGGTGAGATCATACGGTATTTGTCTTTCGCCCCTGGCTTATTTCACTTAGCATAATGCTCTCAAGTTCCATCCATGCTGTCGCGAAGTTTAGTAGGTCTTTTTTTCTTTCTGCTGCGTAGGATTGCATTGTGTAAATGTACCATAGGCTTTTGATCCAGTCATCTACTGACGGGCATTTAGGTTGCTTCCAACACTTGGCTATTGTAAATTGTGCTGCTATGAACATTGGGGTGCATAGGTTCTTTTGAATTGGCGTTTTGGGATTCTTAGGGTATAGTCCCAGCAGGGGAATCACTGGATCGAAAGGCAGTTCCATTTTCAGCTTTTCAAGGAAATTCCACACTGCTTTCCACAGTGGCTTCACCAGTCTGCATTCCCACCAACAGTGGACTAGGGTTCCCTTTTCTCCACAGCCTCGCCAGCACCTGTTGTTTGTGGATCTGTTTATGATGGCCATTCTGACCGGTGTGAGGTGGTACCTCATGGTGGTTTTGATCTGCATTTCTCTAATGGCTAGAGATGCCGAGCATCCTTTCAAATGTCTCTGGGCCCTCTGTATCTCTTCCTTGGAAAAGCATCTTCCCAGGTCCTTTGCCCATTTTTGGATTGGATCGTTTGTCTTCTTGGAGTGGAATTGAGTGAGTTCTTTATATATTTTGGAGATCAAACCTCTATCTGATGTATCATTAGCAAATATATTTTCCCATACGGTAGGTTCCCTTTTCATTTTGCTGATGTTTTCTTTGGCCATGCAGAAGCTTCTTATTTTGATGAGGTCCTGCTCGCTTATTCTTTCCTTTATGTCCCTTGCTTTAGGAGACATATCGGTGAAAAAATTGCTGCTTGGGATATCTGCGAGTTTCCTGCCAATGTTCTCCTCTAGGACTTTTATGGTGTTGCAACTTATGTTTAAGTCTTTTATCCATCTTGAGTTTATTTTTGTGTATGGTGTCAGCTGATGATCCAATTTCAATTTTTTGCATGTAGCTGTCTAGCTCTCCAGCTCTGTTGAAGAGGCTATTATTGCTCCATTTTATGCTTCTGCCCCCTTTGCCAAATATTAGATGTCTATAGAGACCTGGGCTTATTTCTGGGCTTTCTATTCTGTTCCACTGGTCTATGGGTCTGTTCTTGTGCCAGTACGAGATTGTTTTGAGTATAGTGGCTTTGTAGTAGAGTTTGATGTCCGGTATTGTGATCCCTCCTACTTTGTGTTTCTTTCTCAAAATTGCTGCGGCTATTCGGGGTCGTTTATGGTTCCATATAAATTTTTGAAATGTCTGTTCTATTTCTGTGAAATACGTCATTGGTATCTTAATAGGGATTGCGTTGAATCTATAAATTGCTTTGGGTAGCATGGACATTTTGATGATATTAATTCTTCCAATACATGATCATCTTGATAGATGCAGAAAAAGCATTTGATAAGGTACAGAACCCATTTATCATCAAAACACTCAACAAAATGGGAATAAATGGGGCATTCCTCAACATAATAAAGGCCATATATGAAAAACCTACAGCCAACATCATACTCAATGGGCAAAAACTGAAAGCTTTCCCACTAAGATCGGGAACACGACAAGGATGTCCACTTTCACCACTTCTTTTCAACATTGTGTTGGAAGTTCTAGCCACAGTAGTTAGACAAGAAAAAGAAATAAAAGGCATCCAAATAGGAAAGGAGGAAGTAAGACTATCATTGTTTACAGATTACATGATAGTGTACATAGAAAACCCTGTATACTCTACCAAAAAACTACTCAACCTAATAAGTGAATTCAGCAAAAGAGGAGGATACAATGTCAATATTCAGAAATAAAAGGCATTTTTGTACACCAGCAATGAAATAGAAGAAGAAGAAATCAGAAAAAAAAATACCATTCGATATAGCAAGAAGAAAAATAAAGTACCTAGGAATAAATTTAACCAAGGAGGTAAAAGACCTCTATGCAGAAAACTATACAACATTGAAGAAAGAAATTAAGGAAGACACAAATAAATGGAAGTGTATTCTTTACTTTAAATGTGATGACTTTTAGATTAATGTTAAATAAGAGCATGAGAGGAAGCCATTCTGTCCTATTCTTGATTTTAATGCATCACTCTAAGGGCATCACAGAAGAACATATGGATGACCAATAGACGTAAGAGAAGATGCTCAACATCACTAATCATCAGAGAAATGAAAATTAAAACCACAATGAGATATCACCTCACACCTGTCAGAATGGCTATCATCAATAAATCAACAAATGAGTGCTGGCAAGGATGTGGAAAAAGGAGAACCCATTTGCACTGTTGGTGGAAATGTAGATTGGGGCAGCCACTGTGGAAAGCATTATGGAGATGCCTCAAAAAATTAAAAATGTATCTGCCTTTTGACCCAGCTATCCCACTTCTGGAAATATATACAAAGGAACCCAAAACACTAATTTGAAAAAACATAAGCATCCCTGTGTTCATTGCAGCATTATTTACAATAGCCAAGATATGGAAACAGCGCAATTGTCCAATAGTAAATGAGTGGATAAAACAACTATTGGACATTTACAGAATGGAATTCTACATAGCCAAAAGAATGAAAATTTTACCCTTTACGACAGTGTGGAGAGAACTGGGGAACATTATGCTAAGTGAAATAAGCCAGTTAGAGAAAGACAATTGCCATATGATTTCATTTATATGGAATCTAATGAGCAAACTGAACTAACAAGCAAAAAAAGAGAGACAGACTCATAGATAGAGAGCAGAATGACAGCAAAGGGTTTGGCGAGGAGGCTAGAGGGTAAAGGGACTGAGCAACAAGGAAAAAGGACACATGAACATGGACAACTGTGTGGTGATTGCAGGGATGGGAGGTATAAGGGGACTAAATGGTAATAGAAAAAATACAATAAAAAAAGGAAAAAAAGTGAGGCCGATAGTTTCTTTAAAACTGTTGGAAGTTTCATGATTTTTTTGTGCATAAGCTTTATTTTTTAAGAACGTATCATTTGATTTGTATTTTAATCAGTGGCTATTTTTGCAGTTGCTAAATTTTATCAGAAGCTTTTTTAAAGGACTGTTGAAATTATAATTTTGACTTTTTATTAACATGCTCAATAATATTAATAAAATTTATGAAATGAACCCCATTAAGTCATGATATAGTGTTCTTTTATGTTTCTTGAATGCATTTGATAATAGAATGTTTCAGATATTTAATTTATTATCAACTATAAATTTTATCTTTAGCCAGAGTTGCAAATTCAAATATTTTAGACAAATTATATAATAAAAATTATGAAAAGGCTGAGTATTATGTAAACAGGAGTGGCCTATGCTCAATGGAATGGGAGAGAATTTTTCTTGCCTAATGACATTCCTTTTATTAATATTTTTATTGAGTTTATTGGGGTAACATGCGTTAATAAAACCATATAGGTTTCAAGTGTACAATTCTGTAACACAGCATCTGCATACTGCATCATGTGCTCACCACCCAAATCAGAGTCTCTGTCTACCACCATTTATTCCTCCTTTGCCCTCTTCCAACTTCCCCCACTTCTCTTTCCCTCTGACTATCATCATACTGTTGTCTATTATCTATGTGGTCTTTTTTCTTCTTAATCCCTTCACCTTTTTCACCCAGCCCTCCAACCCCTCTTCCCTCTGTTCTTTGTATCTATGATTCTGTTTTTATTTTGGTTTTTGTTTTTGTTTTTATTTTATTTTATGTTTTTATTTCTAAATCATGTTTATTCTATTACACTTGTCTCAAATTTTCCCCCTTTGCCCCTGCCACCCATTCCACCCCCACCCCCCTCTCTCACAGTCAATTCCCACTCTGTTGTCCATGTCCATGGGTCATTTATACATGTTCTTTGTCTAATCCCTTCGCCTTCTTTCCACCATTTCCCTCTTTCCCTATCCCCTCTGGTCACTTCCAGTTTGCTCCATGTTTCCATGTGGTTTATTTTGTTCATTAGTTTATTTTGTTGAATGGAGTCCACTTATAGGTGAGAGCATGTGGTATTTGTCTTTCATCAACTGGCTTATTTCACTTAGCTTAATATTCTCCAGTTTCATCTATGTTGTTGCAAAAGGTAGGAGTTCCATCTCTCTCTCTCTTTTCTTTCTTAAATGCAGATTGATTTTATTTATTTTTTTAGATGTCAAAGTTAATTATAAAATATTTAAAAAATATAAAACCGTTATAAAATCTCAGCAATTAAACCAACATGACATCAACACAGAAATAATCAAGTAGATCTATGAAATATAATGAGCATTCTAGAGATAAACATATATAATCTATCTAACAATATAATATATGATTAAGTTGATGCTTCAAATCAATGTGTAAAATAAGGATTATTCAACAAATAAGGTGCATAGACCACTATTACTTGAAATAAAACAAATATAGAGCCCTATTTCACACATTATACAAGAAATATTCAGGTGAGTTAAAAATCAATATGTAGAATCTAAGGAGTTTTAGAAGAAAATAGAACTAATATTTTTAATGACCTGAAGTAAAATATTCAAACCCAGAAGTTATAAAGTAAATATTGACAATGACTATATTAAACATTTAACTATATATTAATATACATATAAAAAAGTTAAAGGATAAAAGAAATTTTTAAAAAAAGAAATAGAATAGAAAAGTATTTGCAACACATCTAAAACATGGTTAATAGGTTTTTGGGGGGCTTTTTAGGGAAAAACATTCTACAAACCTTTAATCAATAAATGGATAAAAAATACCAAAAAGTCATTTAAAGCTACTTTTTAAAAAATAATAGAAATAGGCAAGAAATATACTAAAATAGGTTTAGTTTCAATAGTAAAGGAACAATTAAAATAACATCACTGTCACAATCAGATTAATGAGTATTAAAAATATTGGTAATATCAAGTGTTGGCAACTCTGAAAGGAACTGGATATTCATAGAATGTTTTTCTTCATCTTAAAGCAGTCCCTTTAGCATATTTTGTTTCTATTTTGTTTGTTACTGTATTTTGTTCAAGATTACACATATAAGTGAAATCATATGGTATATTTATTTGTCTATATTCTCTTCTGGTGACACCAAATTATCTGAGGGGGAATTCACAGAGGTCCCAGGTTTGTTATCCCTGATATATGGTTTTGCAATACATTGTGACTGGACTATCAGGACACACAGACTCCGAAGGGGGAAATGTTTTTGCTTTTGTTTTATTTTTGATAAATTTGACAAGCAATGAAATCCCTTAGCTGGAGATTCCCCATGCATGCTAACACATTTCAGATCTCTGA
This sequence comes from Pteronotus mesoamericanus, assembly GCF_021234165.1. Classification (NCBI taxonomy): domain Eukaryota; kingdom Metazoa; phylum Chordata; class Mammalia; order Chiroptera; family Mormoopidae; genus Pteronotus; species Pteronotus mesoamericanus. Next base: position 22,456,197 of record NW_026555085.1, on the reverse strand, counting down.
GTGCTTCTACAGTAAGGGAATCTGTTTAATCCAGCTTTCACCACACATTTTTTGCAATCATTGTATCTCCCCTGCCAGGTAAGTATCCCCCCTGCCAGGTAAGTATCCCCCCGACACATTTTTCACCACAGCAATTACTATTAATACCCAATCAAACATGAAAATCTGTAATTAGAAAAATACAGTCCTGCTGTTACTGTTCCATCCTTTTGCTAGATATTTGCTTAGTGTTATTTAATTCCCTCACTAAAAAAAAGAAAAAAATATATTCCTGCCTTGTTTAGACTTTGGAAAAATTAACTTAGCATTATAAATATGCATGGTGGTTGAGATGCTTGAGAGGTTAAAAATATTCTCAACAGAATTTGGTGGTCTCAGCATTTGATAGGAGAGTGGAGAGTAAAAAATGTAAATCAAGTGGGCTTTAAAAATATTGTTAATTTAATCCTTCCCTTAGGTTTATGTAAATTTGTAAAAAAAAAAGATATTAACATTATCCATGATTTTAAGGTTATTAACAAAATGTTCTACTAAATATTCTTTGTCATATATTATATAAAAAAATAAATTTTCTTATATATATTTTAAGTACATCTGGATGTGTGGTAATTAAATATTTCCTATTTTTATTGTTTTAAGTTTGTGGATTCTGGTATCTTCCTTATTCTTTATTAGTTTAAATAGTCATTTATTTTATTGAATTCTTTCTTAACTGGAAGATCAATTTTTTGTAATATATATCTAGTTAATATTTTTGTAATCTAATTTATTAACTTTTTTACTCCTCTTTTTTCTTTATTCTACTATTTATAGGTGTTTTATTTATTTCCTACCTTCTTGATTGCTGAATGCAATTATACTTATTTATTTTCTTGTCATGTTATAAAAGTATATATGAACATACCTTTTTCTTCTGAAAAAATTTTACATCTTATAAATTAGATATATTTTTAATGTTATGATTTTATATATATTCAATAATTATAATCCTATTTCTTCCTTTCATTCCAGTTTTCTCAAAAAAATTGAATTTTCAGTAGTTGAAAGATTTCTCCTTAGTTTTTATTATTTTAACATTATTGTTATAAGAGTATGGTGAAAATGGACTATTTCTAGTTTTATATAGTTCAAAAATATGACTAATTAAAATTCATGTTCCAGCTATTTCAAGATGTGTCTTTGTTTTCACATAAATATCTATTAGCTCACCCATTTTTGTTGTTATAACAGATGGACTTGGTGTATTTAATTTTATTTCAAGCTTTTGGCTTAGTGCTGCCTTTTTATTATTATTATTATTTTTTGTTGCTCTTTTTATTTTTAAAAAATATGACCCGATTCCTGGAACACTGATCAACCTCTGCAGTAATTTAGAGGACACATAGTCTGTTTTTCTATTCTATTGGCATTTACTTTTCTTCCAATAAAGTAATTACTTAACTACATAAACTACGTTCACAGTCATACACTGTGAGTTACATCTCTCCTCCCTTCCATATTGCCAATCTCCTGATATTTGTTCATAGTATCTGTAACTGTTTTTTGATTCTATTAATGATTATCATCTGACATTATGAGGGCTTTTACAAAATTTTTAATATTTGTACTCAATGTAGTAACTGTAATTATTTTATTTATATTTATTTATCATTCGAATGGATTCAGTGCTCACTGACAATTTTTCATGACAGAGTTTTAACATTCATGAGTTCCTCTTGATTCATATCACATATGAACAATTGTTATACTGTACTTTATTAAGTTCAAGAACAATTGTTATATTGTACTTTATTAAACTATTTGGAAAAGTATACTTATGCATTTTTACATATAAATAACAATTTGGTGTATATGACAGGCACTGTTGGTTACCTAGCTATTACCAATTCCTTCTTACTTGCCAACAAAATTTCAGGGTTTTCTGAGCCAGCAGTGCACACAAGTAAATGTTCCAGTCTCCCCAAACAACAGGATATAAACACTATGATAAAAGGTACAAATGCAGTTGACTGATACTCTCAACATTCTCGTGAATATGGACACGGGAAACTGATTCAGTGCCTGCGGACCAGGAGGCCACAAGCTTGAAGACAAAATCTAAGAGGGTAAAAGGGTTGAAGAAAAAACCTAGCATTTATGCCTCTGGGGTCATTGTTTATCATTTGGACTAAACATCAGCACCTGTCTGCCCCTGGAATTCTTGCATTTTTGTGGAGGGGAAGAACTGATTTATTTAATTTGGGTTTTCAATTATACAGAACTGAATGCATTCCCAACCGGTACAGTTTGACAAAGAATATAGCCAGTCCTAACCTGGTCCACTACTTGACCAAAAATAGGGTAAATGGAAATTCTAAATAACAGTTATCTTAGTAGTCATCAAGCTAATTTAAAACTCCTAGAGATATTTTAATTATGCTGATGTTCACATAACCCAGTCCTCAACATTTATTCTGAGCTATGTAATTCTTGCTTAAACATGTGGCCAGTCAAGAACTACTGATCTAGACCTGTGGTGATGAATACGGCAGCCACTTGCCTCATAGATCCAATTAAATTTCCATTTTTAATATTAAATAAGAATTCAATTCCATGGTTACAATAACCACATTTCAATAGCCACAAGTGGTTGGTAGGTATCATATTAGAAAGAGCAGATATAGAACATATCATCATTAAAGAAAGCATTCCACTGGACAGCAATCTTCTAGACTTCACTACACAAAAAAAGAGTCCTTGGACTAGAAACATCTACATCATCTGGGCTAGTTAGAAATGCAGAATTTCAGATTCTATTACAGATCTCCAAATTAAAATCTGAATTTTAATGAATCCCAGGTGATTTACATAAAGCTTAATGTTTGATGTTCACTGTCCTATATGATCTGGTCTTATAAATACCTTGGTGTGAGCATTTAATAATGATCTAAGACTTACTGATCTCTACAAAGTGACTAAGAACTATTCTAAGTACTCTACAAAAATCTCCATTAATCTTCACAATATCCCTATGACATTTGTATTATAGTTCCTTTTTATTTGTGAGGAAACAAAGTCACAAAGCAACTACATAATTTTACTCAAATTACTCTGTGAATATGTCAAGAAACCAAGATTAAAACTTACTCGCTCTGTTGGTAAAACTCACAGTACTGGCTTGCCAGAATGCTCCATTATCTGTCTACTTTAAACACTAGGATGTAGACTCTTTGAGGGATGTACTATGTTTTATTTATTATTTGAGGTTAGAGTACAGTACCGTACTTGGAATGTAACAGGTATTAGGTTCCATTGATGGGATGAAGCAGGCATGAATGAATGAAGGGATCAAGGCTACTTTTGTCCATGTCAGGTGGAGTCCATGGCAACATTGTCATAAAGCCCACTTTTTTTCAGCTGAAGTCAGGAAGACTTTGTTTCCATTTAGCGTAGGTAAAAATAAGAACCCACCCCCTCCAAAATACTCTGCACAGCTATTACTTTAAAGCAAAAAACAGATCTAGTTAGTGGCCCTGTATCAAGCACTATGAAAGAGAGTGGATAGAGTGTGCTTAGTAATGAGCAACTAGCAAAGCAATAAAAAAGTGTTCGGAGTATGAAAATATTTTGAGAACCAAATCAGGAAAAGCACACTTGCTGTAACAAATAAACTCCAGGATGTGGAATGGCTTAAACATGATAAAAGTTTATCTCTTATTAATGGAAAATTCTAAACAGATGTTCTTAGTTGGTGCCAAGCTTCCTTTCAAATGATTTTTTTGGGAGAGGCAGGTTCCTTGTCTTTTATAACTGTGCCAGGTTTACCATGCTGATTACAGTGCTCAGAGTTCATCGATAAGCCAAGAAAGCATGGTTTAAAACAAGGGTTGAGAAAGCACATCCTCGTTTTAACCCTTAGCCTGGAGATAACATACATTGGCATAGGCTAGGCATGTAGCTCCCTCGGGACGCCAGAGGGCAAGTGCTAGGGAAATACTGGCCTCATGATGAACACCTGACTGAACACACCCTGCAAGGCACCCAGTTTGCTAGGCTGCACTCTTCTGCGTCAACCCACAGCCCTCTTCCCTAGCAGAAATATAGGGAGAGAGAACACCCACAAAGGAGGTATTTACTAAGCCAACATTAAGGAAATTCATAAGATCCACTAGTGCTGCAAACAGAGTAAAAGTGAATTATATTAAATAAGTCTTTAAAGTCAGATAAATATGGATCTATTATTTAACAGCATTGTGAACCTGTCCTGGGGAATGGCTTAACCTTTCTAAATCTAAAAGTCTCCAGAAATAAATAAAGATGGGCTGACACCTACTCCACGAGTGTCCTATGCCAGTGTTTTATGCTAGACTGGCATAAAAGAAAGACGAGAAATGTGTGATATATTTTAATACTGAGATAGAAAATAAGTCAATAGCAGAAAAAGTGGAACAAACCAACTGAGATAAAAATACTGCAAGAATTTCAAAAAGAGTAAACAAGGGCCTTAACACTCAAGTCTTGGCTGGCAAAGAAAGTATTCCTATTCCTACTCCTAAGTTGGTTTTCTACATTTAGTGTCATATCAGAAAGAAAAATGCCCATGAGCTCTAGCAATGTTTATAAAATATATTTATTTCAGAATGAACATTTTCTGCACTAATCAAGGTGCGACCTGCCTCCCCAGACCCCCTCATCGTTCTGTCTCCACAGGTAGCTCTAGAAAAAAAAATCAATGGCACTATCTCCCTGGGCTCTTCTTTGGAAGGACTAGAAGCAAGCCAAGTGACTTTGAAGTTGATCTTTGCTAAAAAATCAACACAATAGAGGATGTCCTCAACATCTGTAGCATCACTGATGAATTATTTATTCCTGATCATTCTGACCAGACTTGTTTGCAGTAAATGTCATGTGTAGAGCACCTTCAGTACTATGGTTCAATAAAGATTGACCTTGTAGTAGGATAAAGTGATATAATCATATTTTCATAACCACAATAATTTAATAATTAGAAATATTAATTAATGTCTTTAGTGTTAGTGATAAAAATATTTTTATCAGGGTCTGGTTTTTGATAATATGTTACTTCTATGCTTATATTTCTATTTCACTTATCAACTTCTTAGTAGTTGTGTAATATCTGTCAATATTTACCTTAACGCCATTATTCTGGAGGATGAATCTTAATTATGTCTCTTATTACTAATTTAATTTCAAGTAACAGCTATGTTTTCAATAATGAGTGGCAAATAGAAATATAATCAAAAGTTACTTTTTATTTAGTCTAAAAAACATATAAATCACAACTGAGACACTTGGTCAAAGAAAGTTCATTTTTTAAAAAATATTACAGTGTGAATTTAGCCTTAGTGTATGCCAAGATTTGTGCTGAAGTCCCTTCTAATGGAAATAATAATAAAGAACCATTTTTTTTGTTTAACTAAAATTTATATCATTGCTGATAAATGTGGTACTCACACATCTCTTCTTTATTGATTATAGGTACTAGCTATTATTGAAATCATGAGTATCATTTCCCCCCCAAAAAAATACCACTTCATACTTTATCCACACCAGATGCCCCCTCCCCATACTATTCAATGTCTCCACCACTGGCAATGGTGAGTGTGCACAGACACGCGGTCATAGCTTTGCTACCTTGATACTATTTATACTACTTAATTGGCATCCTGCTTCAGTGAACTGCTGAATAACTGCCCCAACACTTCCATGGAAAACATTTTCTCTGGAGCTACCATAGACAGGTCTCAAAGACGGTGTTAATTGAAATGTTGAGTGGTATTGTCAAGGTTATCATTTCTAAAGTGGTTTTTTATCATATTTTTCAGTATTCACTTTTATATGCTTCTTTAGAAAATTTATTTGTTACTCAAAAGGAATTTAGAAAACACTGATAATCAAAATAGAGAAAATGAGAAAACTCATCAGTCTGGAAGAACTCGATTAATTTTGCCACATTTCCTTTAAGCATACTCTTTTCTGTATTTATATATTACATATATGTGGTTTCCTCTGTAAGGAATTATTTGTCATAGTATTTTTTCAGCTGACTTTTTTTACCCTGATGTCTTGAATATCTTTTTATTTTACTATTCTACTACAACACAATTTTAATAGCTACATGGTATTAATTGTATGGATGTATTATAGGTTTTTCCTTATTTTCTGGTTTGTCCTCTATTAGACATTTAAGTTCATTCTAATTGTTTTTATAGAAGTATAGTTGACACACAATATTATTTTAGTTGCAGATGTATAGCATAGTTATTCAACATTTATATGCCTTATCATGTCACTAAGTCTAGCAACCATCTGTCAACATACAAAGTTATTACAATATTATTTACTATATTTGTTGTAGTGTATATCACCATGACTTAGTAATTTTATAACTGGAAATATGTACCTCTTATTCCCTTCACCGTTTTTGCCCGTTCCGCCCCATCCTCCCTCCCCCATCAGCCATCAGTTTATTCTCTGTGTCTATGAGTATGTTTCTGCTTAGGGTTTTTTGTTTGTTTGTTTTTTGTTTTGTTTTTATTTAGATTCAACATCAGTGAAATCATATAGTATTTGTCTTTCTCTGTCTGACTTATTTTACTTAATATGCTTAGGTCCATCTGTGTTGTCACAAATTGCCTGTCAGGATAACCATTATTAAAAAGTCAACAAACAGGTGTTGGCAAAGACATGGAGAAAAGGTAACCCTCAAGAGCTGGTGGGACTGCAAATTTGTGTAGACACTATAGAAAACTATGAAGGTTCCTCAAAAATTAAAAATAGAACTGCCATATGATCCACCTGTTCTACTGGTTGTTTCCAATTTTTGGCTGTATGAAGAATTTTGTGATAAATGTCATTTTAGCTAAACTTTGCCTACGTTCTTGATTATTTTGAGGATAAAATCCAAGAGCAGTAATTTCTGGATCAACGTATAACAATATTTTAATGATTTTCAATATCTACAGAAAAACTGCCTTTCAGAAAAGAAGTATAAATGTACACTTCCACTATTTATATTTAAGGGTCCCCTTCATCTTGAACCATCATCAACACTTGCCATCCACTGTATTCTGTGTGGCTAATAAAAGAAGGAAGAAAAAACACATAACTGGGATGAGGCAAGGGGGAGATTGAAATCAGGGAGAAAGGAGAACCCTGACTTCTAAATGTTGGATAAATCACTGCTGAACAAGGAGGGGGTTCTTCTGAAAGACACTTCTCCAATGTCACTTAACGGAATACACTACTGAAGGCCTTCTTCAGGAGTTCCCCGGACACTTTTCATCATTGTTTCTCTGGGGGAACTTAATACCAACAGTTTGGAGCGCTGGAGGTTGATCTTTTTTGAGAACCTCCATACTGTTTTCTATAGTGGCTACACCAATTTGCAATCCCACCAAGAGTCTGATGTAAAAGCACTTTAAAACTATAAATTTCTATGCAAACATATGTAATGTTACAAATAATAATGATTCATAATGTATTTCCCATTTAGTTTTCTAGGATTATCTCTCCACCTACCTGCCCACCGCAGAAGAAAGTGCACTCTTAGTCTATTATTACTAGATTTCAAAATAATTTATAGAACACAGATCAGATAATCTACAAAAACACAGTCGCCTATTGCTTAGTTTACTGGGAACATGTTGAAAGCACTGTTCAGATGAAGAGAGTGACAGGGAAGGAGAATGTGCTGTTTTCTAACTTTTGTTCTTACAGAAAGAACTCTCTCTTTTAGTTCTTTTATACCGAAATTTGGATTCACTTCTTAGTCTCAGTTGGAAACCATCACCAATGCCCTCCAACTCAAACTAGCCTCTTTTCTCTGCTTAGAAATTTCCTGAATCAATTTTTTCACCTCCCTTGGATGCACTGCACTTTTTTTCTCTTAAACCAATTTTATATCTTCACTGTCACATTCCGTTGTAGCTTACATTTTATATCCATAAATTATTTATATATTAATCCTATAACTTTCCATTCTAGGCCTCCCAACATCCCTCAAGTTTTCTAAACTCACATATTTATGCTGATCAGATCAACTGGTTTAATTTTCCTTGGAAGAAAATCTTTGGAAATTTAAATTCTTTAGACATTCTTTCAACCAAATTTCATTTGATCATGACTAGGAACTGAGTTCTTTTGGATAGAACTTCAAATTGTATAAGCTACATACAAATAAAAACAAATACTTGTTTTTATTTCTTTATAAATATATGTAAATAAAAAGGTTTGATATTACATTCTATTTAACAATGGGCTTGTCAAAATGGTTGCACTATTCATTGTAACAAAATTAGTCTGATTGCCTACTTTTTATGTAAATATAATTATGTGGCATTTTTACAGGATGGATTACCCAGAAGGCAAAAAACAACTCCTAACAATAATTGAGTGTCTATGTTGAAATTTGTTTTCTTTAAACTCTGTATTCTACATCATAATAATCATTTTGTCAATGTTATTGGAGAAATAGATTTAACATTATAAAGTCCCTTCTTTCAGGACTCACAGACTTTTATTTCTCTATTCTTTGCAAATGGTCTTCAGTGTGAAACTCTCAGAATCATGAAATAAAATCAGTTTGGTTAATAAAGATATTACAGCTTCGAACATCTTACAGGTATCCAAAACCCTTATGTGATTTAATTTTATATAAACTTAATACCTCCTGCACAATTATTCTTTCACAAGTATTAGTTGATCTATTATTTCAAATATTACTATATTTCAATTTTACAAAGAGAAAGTTGTTTTAATATGATGTTGCATATTAGTCTAAATCAAAGTTATCAAAATCTACTTGTTTGTTGATATGAAAGGCAAAATAATTGTCCCCAACGATATCCATGTCTTGCTCTTATGAATATATTGGCTACTTGGCAAAGGGAAATTAAAGTTGCACACAGAATTATAGTTGTTAATCAGCTGATGTTAAAATACCAAGATTATTCTAGATTATCTAGATGGGCCTAAAGTAATCACAAAAGTTTCCTAAAAGTGGAAGAGAGAGTCAGAAGAGAGAGAATCTGATGATCGCGACATGAGGACAAACTCCCTGCTGATGGAGAAAGAGGACCATGAACCTGGAAAAAGGGTGGGTGGCCTCTAGAAGCTAGAAAAGTCAAGGACATGGATTCTCCCCTAGAGCCTCCAAAATGGAATAATACTTTGCTGAAAACCTTGTTTTTAGCCCAATGAGATTCATGTCAGATTTTGATCTATAGACCTATTAGATTTAAGATAATAAAATTGTATTAAGCCACTCAATACATGATGACTTATTACAACAGCAATAAAAAATGATAAGTTGGTACTTTGGTTATCTGTGTGAATGTTTAAATTTAAATTCTACATAATTTAAATGAGCTTAAATATACTGTTTTCCTAACTCTGATTCTTGGTTCTAAACTTTTTTTCTCCATTTACAGAGTTCCAGTTTAATTCTAGTGAGTGCTTTTTTCCCCAGTCGTAACTTTAATTCCATCACTCCTTTACCCACAACTCTGTGATGACCTTTCAGCCTTGTCAATCTAATCATAATTCTTGATTATGGGTTCTCATTCCACCAAAAACCCCAAATTCTTAGGAAATACATTTGTCATCTCCTCAAGGCTCCAACAACATTTTGTGTATATTCCAACCCCTACTGCACTTGGTTAACTTGTACAAATCTATCTGCCCACTGGATGATGAGCTCTCTGGGAAATCAGTATAATATAGGAAACATACAAGAACATCAGTAGATACTTCTGAATAATTTCTAATGAGAATACTTATTAGCATCATAGTTATTCAAGCTGTACTCTATTGCTTCTGATTTCCAGTATATAATACAATCACTGACCTACACTAAAAAATTGTGGTGTTTTTTTTTTCTCAAATAAATGAAGATATTCAATACTAGTCCCTCTTTATGCCAGGAAACACCCCTTGCAAATTCCAATATATGGCAATAGCTGTCGCATGTTACTTTAAGATTATGAGTGAGGAAATTTTTGTATCTGTGTAATTTTGGAGTAGGCAGGGCTGCTGACAACTGCACTTTCATATGATTCTAAGAGCGTTTTTTCCTGTTGGCTCACTATCTCACTTGCTTTGCTCAGCTTAAGGACTGTGGTGAACGGAAAGTGATGGGCGCTTCTTCCGAATTACTAACTTGAAAAACTGGCTTCTCCAGGAAGTATCACCAGGATGTTGAAACCATTTTATATGAGAAATAGTCTTTGTAAAAAACTTTGTCTTTTAAGTTGTACTTATGACAAAAGAAAAATTAAAATTCATATGCTAATTTATTATATGAAGGAGGAAGTATATTTATTTTCTCTTCATTGTTGTTCCAGACACCAGAACTTAGAAGAATAGTTGGGAATTAAAGAAGGAGAATCTGGCTTAACACTAAAATTAAATCCATCAGTCTTATTTATTTATTTAAAATGATATTTTATTGATTAAGCTATTACAGTTGTCCTGATTTGTCCCCCTCCACCCAGCACCCCCCACTCCCTCAGCAGTCCCTCTCACCATCGTTCATGTCCATGGGTCATGCGTGTAAGTTCTTTGGCTGCTCCATTTCCTATACTGTACTTTATATCCCCATGGCTAATCTGTAACTACCTATCTGTACCTCTTAATCCCCTCACCTCTTCACCCATTACCCCATAACCTCCCCCCATCTGGCAACCATCAAAACACTCTTTGTTTCCATGAGTTTGTCTGTTTTGTTTGCTTAGTTTGTTTTTTAGATAGATATGTATTTTTTGTCATTTTATCATTCATAATTTTTCAGGATTATCATGTGACTAAGTAGATACGACCTAGTTCCCAGCAAATTTTCTAACAAAGCCTGTGCAATCATCCTAATAAAAAAGATCCTTCTTTGGGGTGGGGACAGGATACTTCTTAACTTTCTTGTGTATAATAAAATATGATTTTCTTTTCTATTCACATGCAGTACAAAGTATCCTTAATATCATTCTCAAATATCCAGAATGAGAACTATTGGGTCAAACTTCCTGATTTTGAATATTGGCTCTCATAACTTCATAGTTGTTTGACTAAGCAAGCCTTGAAACTTCTATTTGACTTGATTTCCTCAGCTGAAATCTGGGGAGTTCACTCCCAGTGGTATTGTGGGGAGTAAGTGAGATTAGGCATATAAAACATTTGAGACACAAGTACTCGAAAATAAGATATCAATATATGTTAACCAGCATTCTCAACAATTCTGCATTACTTAGTCAGAAATGAGATCCTTTTTCTGATAATTACCTTTTTAAATAGTTTTTATTTTATTATAAACTTAAAATATATGTTTATAAAAGTAATAAATACGTAATATGTATCCCCAAATACCAACAGAAATTATGTCTAATTTAATATATATCATAATAGAATTTTAGCCACATAATTATAATTATGAGACATGTATATAGATTTACCTATATAAATACATGTATTCACATATACTATCTTACATCTTAATTTTTTGCCTTGGTTATTTATTGGACACATCTCTCCATTTATGTACATATAGTACAAATGTAAGCTTCACAGCTTGAGGTTAATGTTTTATTAAGAATTTTTATTTGATTGATATTTAAATTTTTTCTCTCACCATCAGTGCTACAATGAATATTCCTAAGAATTGTAAACACATTTTTGTTAGCATCTCTGCAGGAGAAAGTTTTAGATCTATAATTGACTAGTCAGATTTTAAATTTTATATTCTCACACAATTTGTACTCATTTTCTATCACTTAGGATTAAAAATATTGTCCATTTTTTTTTACCAATTTTAGAGACTAAAATCATATTTAATTGCTATGATCTTCAGCTATTTATTTGCAACTCCTCACATGTTTACCTGCTTTTACTCCTTTGTAAAATAAATAAATAAACATCCCAAAGGTGAAACTGTGTTCATTTTCATTTGGGGCTGTTTGATACTCTTATAAATCTGCAGACACTGTATAGTCTAAGGAGAGTCATGTGTTGTCATACTTAAAATTTTTTTCATTTTCGCTTTCACTAAGCCATCAGTTATGCAGACTTATTTGTGTGGTATAAATATTACAATTTTTAAAACATGAAACAAAACAGCCCATTTATTTTTAAGTCATGCTAAAAAAAGAAAGCTTTTCCTAAGCTTGGATTATTATTTTTTTTTAATTTATTTACTTTTAAAATACATTTGTCTCTGCCTCCCCCCCACCTCTTTCCCTTGCCCCCTCCCACCTTCCCTCCCTCAGCTCTTCCCCTTTGGTTTTGTCCATGAGTCCTTGCTGTATGTCCCTTGACTTTCCCCTTCCCTTCCCTTTCCCTGCCCCCCCTTCCCTCTTGTCTCTGTTGATTTCTTTTCCTTTCAGTGTTGCTGGTCCTAAGCTTGGATTATAAAAATGTACTTCAAAATTTCCTTCGTTTAATTTGCAGATCTACATTTTTCTTTACATTTTTTATTGAACTTAAATTCATTTTTCTCTTTTGTATTTGGCTGAAAGATATTTTTCCCTTAATCTATGCTCAAATATTTCCATGCCATTTATTCAATAATCCATCTGTACCCCACTGATTTGTAATGTCATATATTATCCAATATTAAGTTTTAACTTTTTTATTGGATGTTTCTGGACTTCGCAATTTACTTCTTAGTGTTTTTCTATTTTTATGTCAATATGTCATAATTATTCACTAACAAGCACTTTGTAATGTCTTGATATCTTTCTCAAAATCATTTTGGTTATTCAACAAATGTATTCATCTGGATGAATTGAAATCAGTTTGTCAAGTTCCTCACCTCAAAAGAAGAAAGGAAAGGAGAGAAAAATAAGCTAAAAAAGAAAGAAAAGGCATTAACCTATCCTCCCAATGGGGGAAATTCCATTTAATTTATGTTTTGAAAAACTGTGTGTTTACAGTCTTAAAACTTCCCTTTCTGAAATATTAATTTAATCTTTCTATGACTCTCTTTGTTACCTTTCTTACTCTGTATCTTTTGAACTGTATTCATATTAGTATAATATAAAAATTAGAGCATAATTTGGGAAAAAACGATGCTTTATTCAATGCTTAGTCTTCTTATTCTTTAATTTTGTGTCTGTAGACAACTAATGCCTTCTTTAATGTCTTTTCAGAAAACTTAATTTTTTTTTTATTTTTTTTATTTTTTTTTTTAATTAATTTATTTACTTTTTAAATACATTTGTCTCTGCCTTCCCCCCACCTCTTTCCCTTGCCCCCTCCCACCTTCCCTCCCTCAGCTCTTCCCCTTTGGTTTTGTCCATGAGTCCTTGCTATATGTTCCTTGACTTTCCCCTTCCCTTCCCTTTCCCTGCCCCCCCGCTTCCCTCTTGTCTCTGTTGATTTCTTTTCCTTTCAGTGTTGCTGGTCATATTTGCCTTGCTTCTTTGCATTGTTGGTTAGGTTCCGCTTATAGGTGAGATCATATGGTATTTGTCTTTCGCCCCCTGGCTTATTTCGCTTAGCATGATGCTCTCCAGTTCCATCCATGCTGTTGCGAAGTTTAGTACTTCTTTTTTCTTTCTGCTGCGTAGTATTCCATTGTGTATATGTACCATAATTTTTTGATCCAATCATCTACTGATGGGCATTTAGGTTGCTTCCAACACTTGGCTATTGTAAATTGTGCTGCTATGAACATTGGGGTGCATAGGTTCTTTTGTATTGGCGTTTTGGTGTTCTCAGGGTATAGTCCCAGCAGGGGAATCGCTGGATCAAAAGGCAGTTCCATTTTCAGCTTTCTGAGGAAATTCCACACTGCTTTCCATAGTGGCTGCACCAGTCTGCAGAAAACTTAATTTTTTAAAGTATCAGCCACACTCACCTCTTACCTTTCCTAGACATTTGACTGTTGTCTTTCTTACTCTTTTTATTATTATATGCTTTTCTATTTAGAAGTTTTTTCTGCTATATATATTTCCTACTTCGTTATTGTTGACATTGTGTTTTGTGGCTTTTTGATCTTGTGTTTTGCCATGTTTTAAAGAATTTCCACTTGAAGATGAACATTGCTGCTGACTCCTACTTTTATGACTTTGTGGATCAGATAGTGACCCATTCAGTCACATGCACATTTTGTGCCTCATGGCCAAGCATTTTACTTAGGTCAGTACACAGTATCAAGCCAGGAGCTATTTCGCAAAGCAGAATAGTCATCTGCAAAAAACGTCATGCTTTTTTCCATAACTCGGGGGCCTGCCTGTAATTTCCTAGTGGAACTTTCTATAGTTTGGTCACATTTCATGTAGGCCGCCAGTGCCTTCAGTCTTCAGTCAACCAATCAGACACACAAGGCCAATCTTAGCCACTTGGACTAGAACAATAAATTCAAGTAAGTCTGGCTCATATTCCTAGAAAAACAAATGCAACTGAATCTAAAAATTATGGTCTTTTCTCCTAGGTTTAGCATCCTTAGAATCTATTCTCACATATTCCTCAGATTTCTCCTAATACAAATTAACAAGATCTTCCTAGGTCAAACTTTGTAACAATATATATGGCCTCTGGAGTCAGGGCATGGGGCCTTGTGTGAGGCAATGAGTGGTGAAGAATGAACCTAAGGAAAACTCCTGCCTAGTGAAATGAACATAGCTGTTAATGTCTCTGAAGAGTCTCCAAGCAAGGTAGGACTAGCTTGCTAAAACAACTTGTAAAAAACTACTCTCGCTAGCAAGGATGACTTAATAGGGTTTTTAAGTTCATAGTGCTCAGAGTTAACTTAAATTTCTAGAAATATTCCAGTTCCATTACTCAGCATTTCTATCCTTTGCAATTGAGAGGTTACCAATTTTCACATAAAAGATTTAATACAAATATAAATTCAACTTATATTGTATTTCATTAATCTATAAAATCAGATTTTGTATCTCATTTTCAGAAATTTTAGTTCTGAAATTCTTTTAGGCTAGTGATAGAAACTATCCCTAGTCCCCTGATCATGCCTACAGGCAAAAAATTATTTATTTGTTTTATTGTTTTATTTTTCAGTATACTTTATTTTTAGAGCAGTGTTAGTTTCACAGAAAAATTGAGCATACAGTGCAGAGAGTTTCCATATGCCCCTGCTCCCATGCATATATAGTATCCACCACTGTCAACATTCTTAACATAACATCATCACCCAAAGGCCACAGTTTACGTGTGAATTCACTCTTGGTGTTAGATATTTATGGGTTTTGACAAAGGTATAATGACATGAACCCACCATTACATAAATAGTATCACAGAGAGTAGTTTCACTGCCCTAAAAAGACCCTGTGCTCAACCTATTCATCTTCCCACCCCTTGGCAAATACTGATTCTTTTATTGTCTCCCTGGTTTTACCTTTTCCAGAATGCCATCTAGTTGAGATTATAAAGTATGTAGGCTTTTCAGATGGTCCTCTTTCACTTCACAATATTTGTTTAAGCTTCCTGCATGTCTTTTCACAGCTCGATGCCTTATATATTTTTATAAGTTAGTAGTATTCCATTGTTTAGGTATACCATAGTTTATTCATTCACCTACCGAGTTTTGGCAATTATGAATGAAACTGCTACAAACATCCTGCAGACTTTTGTGTGGTCATAAGTTTTTGATTTATTTGGTAAAAACCAAAGAGCATTATTGCTGAATCATGTGGTGAGACTATGGTTAGTCTTTTGAAAAACTGCCAAACTGTCTTTCATGGTGGCTCTACTATTTTGCAGTTCCATTAGCAATAAATCATAGTTCCTGTTGTTCCACATATTCACCAGAATTTGGTATTGTTGGTGTTTTGAATTATGGCCATTCTAGTAGAATTGTAGGGGTATCTCCCTGTTGTTTTAATTTGCATTTTCCTGATGATACATGACATAAAACATCTTTTCAGGTGCTTCTTTGCAATCTGTGTGCCTTTTTTGGTGAGGTATCTGTTCAAACATTTTGACCATATTTTGACTGGATTTTTTTATTTTCTTATTGTAGAATTATATATTTTGGATAACAGTCAGAAACCTCTTTCGCAAATATTTCCTCCCAATCTTTGGCTTGTTTTATTATTTTCTTGAAGGAATTTACTTTTAAATACTTTTTAAAGCCCCCAGTGCTGCCGGCGTTAGTCTGTCCAGTCCGTAGTGCCTGTGAACCTCATTCACACCCTGCTCTACTTTCCCCGCTTGGTCCAACAAGACCTGCCTCCTAAGAGCATGTTGTTGCATGCAATTGCGAATGCTAATTTAAGTAACTCTTTTGCCTTTGCAGTCTACGTAATGGTAATGTTTCACTTTCCAACAATGAGCAGGTCATCATTGTCTTTAGATTCTACCAGGTAAGATGAACATCATGGTTTTCCTCCTTACAGCTCTATTGTATGCAGGCATTTATGGTTTCAAATATGGTATCAGTCAGGTTTCAGTGTAAGAAACAGAAGCCAGCTGATTTTTTTTCTTTTAAGAAGGCAAATGTATTTATGCCAGTCTAAGTTACTGAAGGACTTAAAACATGTGTTGCATGGCATCCATTGTTAATATTTGATCCAGTAAGGGAAGAATGTGCCCTAACCACAGCAGCTCTGCCCGAGGCTTGCCAATAGCTACTGTGAGGTTCTCCATCAGCTCAGGCAGTCTTCTTCCTCATGTGCAGTCCATGAAGCTTTTCCCTTGTAACAAAGGGCTCCTTAACTCTGAATTCATTTTGTGCAGAGAAGAGGAAAGAATCTGATATACTGATTGTTCCTCACTGAAGCCAAAACTTAAATCCTATCTCAATATTTAACTATTTTCTGCTTTAACATAGAAAAAAAGGGGAGAGTGAGGGAAGGGGCAATAGAAATTTCACTGTGCTGATATAAAGACTTTAAATTTTAGTCAAAGTAAAAACCCATTTTAAAGGTCAACTGATGGTTCCCAGGAAATAACTACAGAGAGTCTGACCGAAACATATATCAGTTGAGTTTCATTAGTAGCCTCAATAATGCAGGATAACAATTCTCAACACAATTAGAGTCCACATTTGTATTTGTAGGTGTGCTATGTCAGGCATTGGTAGGAAAAAGTCTGGAGAAATGGGTTCTCTCCATGTTCCTGAGACAAAGAAAGGAGTCTGATTTGATGGAAAAAGCAGCCCTGTTCCCAGCACTGTCTGCAGCTCACAGGTGAGTTTAGCAGCGGGATCGAATGGAGAACTTCGGAGACATGGGCACAGTCAGAGGCTGCTCACTTGCATGTTAGGTTTGTCTGTGTACCAGTCCTTTCCGGGGCTTGTCCAACAACCTTCTCGGATGCTCTTCCCCTGCTGCCTGGCCTTTTGGCCTGCCGGACTCTGGGCTCCTCCCTCTGCCATGTTCTTCTCCAGCTCTTGCCTCGCCTTGGCTCTCTTCTCAGTGGTCCACAGAAAAGGTTCCTGAGCAGCTGCGGATTTTTCTGTCTTTCTTGGAAACAAAGGGCTCCTGGCAGATGACATTGTTTGGAGGAGCCTTGAAGCAAGTTGCTTCTTCCTGCTGTCTCAGTTCTCAAGTCTGTGCCTTTGTAACACCTCTTTGTCAGTCTCTAAGCAGAAAGGTTCAGTCCGGGTTGTATTCTTTACCTTCTTCTCTGACAGATTAATGGTGTCAAAATGAGGCAAAGTGAGTGCCTTGAACTTGGGCACCTCCCCTCTCTGCAGTTCTTTTATTTTCTTCTCCTTCTGTAACTGACATCCTCTGACTTTAGAGTTAAAAAAAAAGAGGGGGCACATATTTCCACAGATTTTACCTCTGGGATATGGGGCTTAAAAGGCACCCCAAAATGTGGCACAGGTTGAGCTCTTATCACTACTGGCTCCTCTCCTTCATTGTTGGTGGGCATTCAGATTTTGTTTTTTATTGCAAAGTCAGTGATTTAGGGACAGCAATTGAAAGTATTTTCTTTGCAGGAACACCCAGGACATCTTCCAAGACATTAGTTGGGCAAGATCTGGAACAAAACTTAAAATGCTCATCCTCCTATTTCTTCTTTGACTCACGCTCCTGATTTCCAGATCAATTTCCAGATCAAAGCCAACAGGCAGAGTGGGTGGCTTCCCAGGTGGTTTCTTGGGCAAGATGGACCCACCTTCAAGAATTCTGGGATCAAGTTCCTATGCTTTGAATTTATATTGTGGCACTTTCTCAAGCTCCTCGACCTTCTGATCCTCTGCACTTTTGCAGGTCACAGAATGTGTGCACTGTTTGGTTAGTAATGCAGGAGTCTGTGGGTCTCTGGAAAATTGGCCACAGCAGATTTGGAAGGTGATGGAGTAATAGCATCCTCAAGTGATATCTGTTAGTGGTTCATTTATAGAAGGCTTTGAACTGCTAGATAAGAGGCACATATGAAGAAGCTGTTTCATCAAAATGTTCTTTTCTTTCCTTGAAACAGGTTGAAAGGCTGTATAATAGTATATCCCTTAGTCACTTGGGCAGAAGAGAGAGGATACTTTCATAGTTTAGATATAAAGTTCACTTCCTTATAATTGTCCTGGTTCTTAGAATGCAGTTTGATTCACTTATCTGTGTGGAAGTGGAAGTTGACTGATTTGGTTACCTGGCTCACTAATTTCTTCACAGGTTGCCCCACAACTGCAAGAGCAAGTTTCTTGAGTTTTCATTTTTTTTTTCCAGATCTCCATCACCTCCTGCTGTATTTTCATGCTCTTCTCCAACTCTTGCTCCTCAGTACTTTTTAGAACCTGCTGCCTTACAGGTGATATACAAGGCATAGTATGTCTGTCCTTGGCTTTCTCTGGGGAAAACTCATCCTTACCTGAAGTGTCTTGGTGAACACTATCATCTCGCTCTTCTTCTGGCTTCTTTATATTCTTAGAAACTATCATTGTTTTCGAAGGTGGAGTGTCACTGATTATTACAGAAACAGAATATCTTGGCTTTCATTTTTACATGATAGTTTCTTTCTGTGCCAAATCCTCCGGAGCAGAGCATCTAATAGATCACCTCTGAGGCTGGGATGGAGTATTTTTTGAGGTGGTTCCCTTGACATCCAGAGAAGAACAAGCATTTGAGGGAATGCACTAATGCAACAGATTTTTCTCCCGACTCTTTGTAATAAGTGTGGTCAACTGGTCTCAAAGGTATGATAATAACTTGCTGAGAACTTACCTTTTTCAAAGGTTTTTCCTGGAAAAGCCCTGACCCATTCTTACTAGGAAATTTATTATTCAAATTGGCCTCTTCAAACCAAGAATCCATGTTTGGGGTATCTTCTTGATCATTCAAAGATGTAAAGTTGATGAAGTCCATGGGAGCATCATAGGAGTAACTTGTGACATTGTCCCCACCCAGTATCACACAACTGTGTGAAGGCAAAATTAGATCGAGAGCCCAGGCTCCTGACTTCGATACAATGTTCTTTCCGTATTGTTCTCTCCTTTCATCCTGTGGTTTTATATGTCAGTCCAATCAAAGTTGCAATATACTTTCACTTCCCTTCTAAAATCTTAAAGTCCAGCAAGGACTTCCTATCAAGAACCTGGTCTCAGCTGTCAGGATGGAGTGCCCATAAGAAATGCGGCAGGATCCATTCAGTACCACTGAAAATTTGAACCCAGGCTCTCCAGTCGAATGCACCAATCAGACCACCATGTAATATTTTAAGAAAGCAGTTTGATACAAATAATAAGATACTTTCATATGCATGACTCAAAGGTTAGGAATCAGGAGGCTACCACTGGAATTATTAAATTCAAGGGTATGTGGTTGTAACAACAATCCAGTTATTAAAGAAACAACTATCATCGGTACACCTAACTCCAGGACCTGGTTTGCTTGTAGGAGCAGCAGCAGAAACTGGGTTTTAGCATCATTATGTCTTCTACATCTCATAGAAATACATCGAATTGATAGAATCTAGTTCTCATCCAAATCTCTGGGTGTAAGTATATGGGAAATGCAATTCTTAGATTTCTGGGCTCTGCAGTTCAGAAAAACACATATAGGAATGGATGCTGACTGCAGGAATCTTAGTCATGCTATAGCCTCATTTACAGTCCATGCACTTTGATTAAAAATCTATTTTTCTTTTTGTGCTGGAATACTGTCTCACCCATAGCAGTAACTACATAATTGTCATCTATTATTATCACTATTCATAAAATATATCTTCCTAGATCAAAATATATGTGCATTAACCACTAACTCATATGAGTTCCCTTAGCACATCTTTTAAATCTTTGTAAATCCCTAAAGGGTGATGGGGCTCTGGAAGTGATTGTCAGTGGGTGAACAGGTAAAACCCATATGTCCCCACTTTATAGTGGCAGTTGGAGGTTCATGATGAATTCCCAGACAAGGCAAGTAGTAGCAAGAAGTGAGGAGGCAGACGTGCTGTCTACTCCTCTCCAGGTCTGCTTCCGCGGGAGCCTTTGGTTCATCCGTGTTGTGCAATGTTGAGATAAACAACAGCTGAGTTTCCTTAGAGAGGGTTGTGAAAAGGAAGGGACTAAATATGTATGTGCCCTTAGATTGTCTTAACTTTTCATCTCTAGAGAGAATCAGAGCTTTAACCTCCCCTTGGGGGTGGGGCGGCTGGAGATGGGAATTGTGAAAGAGAAGTCCAATGCCCATTTTCTGAGGTCATCTTAACTTTCCCGCCAAGGCTGTATTTTGACTTTAAATTAGAGTAACAGAATTTAGGATTAAGCCAGCATACTACAACATAGACTATTTTAAGGCAGTTATTTGAAACCTTAGTTTAAAGGTGAACAATAAGTATGTTCACAAACTTCATTAGACCTGAATTAACTATTTGTTGAAAATTAATTTCTTTAAGGTGCAAATGCCTTGGCTGGTATGGCTCAGTGGGCTGAGCACTGGCCTTTGAACCAAAAGGTTGTCAGTTCAATTCCAAATCAGGCCACACACACCTGGGTTGCGGGCCCGGTCCCCATTTGGCAATGTGCAAGTCAATCGATTGATGTTTCTTTCACACATCGATATTTCTCTTCCTCTTTCTCCCTTCCTTCCTTTCTTTCTAAAAGTGAATACACAAAATCTTTTTTTAAAAAAAGAATTCAGGAAGGAAGAGGTCCTCCTCTTATCATTAGTTTTCAGTTCCCTTTTGAAAATGTGACAAAAATAAAGACAGTTTCTGCAGCATATACAAAGGCCCTTCTAATATTTCCTTCTTTATAGTTTTATTTCAGCTATACTAACCAAGATATTTCAGGAGTTAAACAAAGAAGATGTTAAATAAGTAGCTAACATAGATTAGTCAGAAATAAGAATGGGACCGTTACCTTAAACTAAACAAGTTAGCAGTTCTTTTGTTCATGCTATCTCCCTTCCATCATGCCTCTGAAAGTTAATTTGGCAGAAAAATATATGATAGAAATATAGACCTTATCTTTTGAAATTCATTAGAAAATATGTCCCCTGATAAATTTCCCTCCATCAAACACTGTTTTTAAATTATCAACCAAAGCGCACTGATTGCATGATAGCTCGCTGGGAGTGAGGCTCCGTCCTGAGAGTCCCCATCAGCGTTTTCCCTCTAACCTGCTTTCCTCAGAGACTCTGCACTCTGATTGTTAATCTTCTTATAGATGAAAAGAAGAAAAGGATTTCCTTGGAGTCAATCCCACCTCTGGGTTAGAATGGGTGAGGATTACTCATCAAAATGGTGGGAGATACAGAATTTATACTTAGTTCTGCTAATCTCTAAAGGCTTTTACAATTGGCTAAACAAATGAAGAGAGACTAGGTCTAAATCTCTTGGAAAACAACATTGCTTAAACCACTTTGTGACTGTGAAGCTGAGATAGGAGGAGGGCCTGAAAATGTATTTCAGATTCTCCTTATAAAAATGCCTGTTTGTGAACTGACCCCTTACTATGTCTTTCTTGGAAGCATTAATCTCTGTTATTTTCAGGGATTTTCTCTCTTTCTTCAGGGAACATAAATTGGGTATGAATATAAGAAATTTAAAGTAAATGGACATTTTAATATTCTTCACCAAATCATCATAGACTAAATAGCAAAAGAAGTGACCTTCATAATTATATTGTACCTTATCATGGGATTTAGACCTGGGCATAATAATGATACAAATTCATGTGGAGTCTGCCACTGTTGGAAGTTCAGACTGAAGACACTTTTTAAATAATTTATAGAAGGGAAAAATATTTGTGAGGAAATATTGCCCTATTAAAAATTAGGGCCTTTCATCAGAAGAGCAGGGAGGCCCCTCCTATTCTTGACATTTTTCCGATATCATGCAATTGTGTCTCAGTACAGATGTACTTGGTGTTATTTAATATGTGCAATTTTACACGAGATCAGGATCTCAGCGTACAGTGCCCAAGGAAGCAACTGATGAAAACAGAGCCTTCCCAGTAAAGCACAGACACAAATGCTTTCCATACAGCCAGACTGCTTCTTGAATAAATCATGTCATAGGAGACATTTAAAGTGGCATTGGCTCAAGGGATTTCTACACAATTTTAAAATAAGTCTTTTTGAAAAATATTCATCAAATATGAATTTAATATATGAGGCAAACCAACAAAAATGCTTTCACTCTGTCAAATACTGTATCAGGCACCAAGAGGGGCATAGCATCTTATTATAGTGGCAGTGTGAATGTGGTTTGGAGTCCACAGACTTGGATTTAAGTCTTGTGTTAAGGGCTGTATTATTTTTTATCTTAAGCTGTACTCAAGCTAATTTTGGAAGGAGAAATTTATTGAAAAGTCTACATACAATGAACAAAGTCTATAAAGTTAACAGCTTCTCTAAAGCTGTTCATTGTTTTCTATGATTTTTGATTAGACTGTCTTGTGTCACATGGCTAAAAACATTGCTATCAGAGGTGATTTTGCTTCATCATCTCTGGTCCCCAATTTAAAATCCTAGAAAAGGCTTTGTCATAGCTTCATTTTAAGTTAAGTATTTATCAACAGACAAAAGCCTATGTCTGGGAGTGAAAGGTAGTATAATAAGGAAAGGTGCTTATAATATTTTGGCACTGTTGCAATCCTTAAAAAGAATTCCAGAGCATTTTTTGCAGAAATAGAATAAACAATCCTAAAATTTGTATGGAATCCCAAAAGACTCTAAAGAGTGAAAGAAATCTTGAAAAGAACAAAACTGGAGGTAGCATGATTAGTGGTTTCAAACTATATCACAAAGCTATGATAATCAAAACAGTATAGTACAGGCATAAAAACAAAAACATAGACCAATGGAATAGAATAGAGAACCCAGAAATAAATCAACATACATATAGTAAATTTATGAAAGAGGAGCCAAGAATATACAGTGGGAAAAGGGCAATTTCTTCAATAAATGATACTAGTGAAAATGAACAACCATATGCAAAGAATAAATTAGAACTCTATTTTCACCAGACACAAAAATTAACTTAAAATGGGATTAAAGGCTTGAGCATAAATACCTGAAACCTTAAAGCTCCTAGAAGAAAATATAGGTGGTAAGCTCCTAGACATCAGCAATGATGTGTATGTGTATGCATTTATACATATATGTGTATACATATATACATATATGTGTGTTCATATATACATATGTGTGTATACATATACACATATGTGTGTATACGTGTGTGTGTGTGTGTGTGTGTATAAGGTCTGTTTGGAAGAAGTCCAATCATTGTTAATATGTTAATATAATGAGAATGATTTACATGACATCAATGTAAACTGGCAGTCAAGGAAAGTGGACTGGAATGTGCATGCATAAACAATGACCACCTCACTCTACTAGTCAGTGTGGGCAGTAGATACCATTGAGTAAACATGTGTATTGTGTGGCTGTCACATTGAGTGAGAGAGTAGAACAACAAATGTGAATCAAATTTTGCATTAAATTTGAACATTCTTCCACAGAAACTATCCCAATGACTCAGAAGGCCAGATCTATGGGCCACTGATGATTGGCAGCTTCATCACAACAATGCACCCACTCATGCATCACACCTCATGCAGAGTGTTTTGGACAAACTTCAAATCACCCAGGAGACTCAGCCACCCTACAGCCCAGATGTGGTGCCCTGTAACTCTGGCTTTTCCCAAAATTAAAATCACCTTTGAAAGGAAGAGATTTCAGACCACTGATGAGAACTCAGGAAAATATGATGGGGCAACTGTGTGAGGTCCCAGGGTACCTACTTTGAAGGGGACTGAGGCATCATTGTCCTTTGTACAATGTTTCTTGTATCTTTTTCAATAGATGTCTCTATTTTTCATAATACTAGGCTGGGTACCTTCTGGGTAGACCATATATATGATTTGACACCAAAAGCAACAAAAGCAAAAATAAACAAGTGTAATTACATTAAACTAAAAAAACTTCAGAGTAAAGAAAATCATCAAAAAACTAAAAAGATATCTATGGAATTATAGAAAATATATGCAATTAATATATCTAATAAGGGGTTAATATTAAAAATATATAAAGAACTAATACCACTCAATAGCAAAAACAAAACAAAACAATCTGAATTAATAATGGAAAAAGGACTTGAATAGACATTTTTCCAAAGAGGACTATAGATTGCTGAGAGATACATGAAAAGGTGTACAACATCACTAATCATCAGGGAAATGTAAATCAAAACTACAATGAGATATCATTTTATTTCACACCTGTTAGGATGGTTATTATCAAAAAGAGAAGAAAATGTGTTGATGAGGATGTAGTAGAAGGTAAACACTTATGCATTTTTGTTGAGAATGTAAGTTGGCAAAACCAGAATGAAAAACATTAAGGATGCTCCCAAAACACTTATAAAAAGAACTATCATATGCTCCAGAAATTCCACTTCTGAATATTTATTGGGAGAAAATAAAAACACTAACTTGAAAAGATATATGCATCCTCGTGTTTTTTGCAGCATTATTTACAGCAATAACCCACACATAGAAGCAACCAAAGTATCCATTAATGGATGAATGAATAAAGTATTCATATAATGGAATATTATTCAGTCATAAAAAATAATTAAATCTTGCCATCTGCATCAACATGGATGGACCTAGAGGGTATTCTGCTGCGTGAAAGACAAATACTGTATGATCTCCCTTATGTGTGGAATCTGAAGAAAAAACAATAACAACCAAGCTCATAGATACAGAGAACGGACTGGTGGTTGCCAGAGGCAGGGGGTGGGAGGTGAGTGATATGGGTGAATGTGGTCAAAAGGTACAAACTTCCAATTATACAATAAATAAGACCTTGAGATGTGATGCACAGCCTGGCGACTATAGTTAAAAATACTGTATTGTATATTTAAAAGTTGCTAGGACACTAAATCTTTCAAAAGTTATCATTGAAATAATTCATAACTATGTGGTTAAAATATGCATTTTTAATTTGCATCTCCTGGTTACAATGAATTCAGTACTGGAAAAAAATAGTCCAATGGACTCACTCCTAAACCCATTTTAGCTAGCTCCCTTTGTTGCAAATGAGAGAATTCCAAATTCAAACTGACAGGCCAAAAATAAAAAAAAGTATTAATTACCTGACATAACAGAAGTCCAGCAATTGCCAGAATTTCAGCTCTATAAGGTGTCTTATATATATCATCAGCACACAGTTTCTTTCTCTCCACCTCTTGGCTACACTTCTTTTTCTGACCTCTCCTTTCTTGGATACAAACTTCTATTCTGATGCTAAAATGGCTGCATGAGCTTCGTCTTTTCAGGGTAAAGTCCCTGGAAATAGTGAGCTTCTTTTCTAGTAGCCTCCATGGAAGTTTAACTGTTCATTCTGATTAGATTCACTGCAGCCACATTTCAACATGCAAAATAAAGAGTAAGGTTAAGATAGTGTGAAGGTTTACATTGAAGTAGGCTTGAATCAGGAGCTGAATGATGGTGCACAGGTGTGGAGCCCCATACAGATAAACCTGGAAAGCTTTTTGAAGCATTGATCTTCATCTAAAAACTGAGATTATTTCTAGAAAATGGTGAAATGGAGGCTAGGAAAGCCAATAACAAATATCTATAAACAATACCTAAATAGAGAAAAGGTAATAGACAAAAGATGAAGGAGTTATTCTAATAGATGACATTCTCTATAGTAAAGAATTGCTACTTTGGTGCCAAGTGACAAGGTGAGTCATAAGAGGTAGAGCAGAACATATTCTTCGCACATCTCAGAGTACCACTTAGCTTCAGTACATTGAGGAATACAGAAATACAGATAGTGGCTAAACAAGAATGTGTGGCCTGAGTAGGGTCAGGAAATAAAGTGTTCTAGAAGCATTTGTAGTAGAAAGTTACCCATAAAAACTTCACAAAGAGTAATAAAGGAGAACATGAGATGATTATTTAAAAACTCATCAGTCATCTGGTAAGCTCCAAGAAATCAGTGAGTTGAATCAGACAATGATAAGAGCCAGGGAAAATGTATCATTACCTTAGAGTTTCTCGGGTTGCATCTATAGGCAGGTGAAACCACAGGAAACCTTTGTTAAAACTATCAAAAACTCACAAACAGTCAATGTATTACGGAAAGAGAAAAAATTACAGAGGGAGAGAGAGAGATCAAAAAGGAAGCAAGGAAAATGAAGAAGGAAAATTAAATTTAGTTCAGGGAATTGAATATTGCAAAGCACAGTGGTGATGAGGAAAAAGCAATGAACTTGACCGGAAGCCTTCTCTTGAGGTATCTATCATCTAGGAACAAATATAAGACAAGGAGTTAAATAACTAAAATGTAACTCAAAAAGCAATGAGAGGACCTGGTATTCTTTTGAGAATTTAATAAAATAATAAAAGTATGTGAAGCATTTA
Organism: Pteronotus mesoamericanus; assembly: GCF_021234165.1. Taxonomy (NCBI): domain Eukaryota; kingdom Metazoa; phylum Chordata; class Mammalia; order Chiroptera; family Mormoopidae; genus Pteronotus; species Pteronotus mesoamericanus. Next base: position 22,429,427 of record NW_026555085.1, on the reverse strand, counting down.
GTATGTTACCTGGCACACATGAAACTCAGTGAATGTGGCAATGATTATTTTTTAAATATATAGTAAAGGCCAAAAACAAGTCACATGAAAAAAATCCTTTGGAGTTTTATAGATAAGGAAGGAACACATGGAAAAAACAATATTTCTGGCATAAGAAAATAACAGAAGCAGAAGTACAATGGCAAAAATTTTAGGACATTTATATCGGTAATTTGATCAATTTAACCAGGGTGGAGAGATGGGTGAAAGAAGCTTATAGAAATGAGAAGTAAATGGCAAGTTAATCATTGAAAGCGGACTCCCAGAATATAGAAAAGTGTGCTGTGATGAGTAGCATCTACTCATGGTAGTGAAAATTAGAACAGATGACAGGCGTGCCAAGAGTGTACCATCCCAAACAGAACGTACAGTACACTGGAGGTAGATGATCCTGAAAACAAATGAGGTAGAGTTAGAAGATAAAGGATTTTAAATGCATGCTCACAAACTTACTCTTTTCCCATCAGTAACAGAAAGCTAGCACAGATTTTTTGTGTGAGGAGGTAATATTATACATTTATTTTAGAAGCATAAGTCAGGCAGCATGTGAATGATAGAGGCACAAATTTATTTAGGAAATGATTGCTATGGTCCTGCTGGAGTAGTGATAAGGCTTCAAATAGGATTATGTCAATAGGAATGAAAAGAGAACGGATAAGAAAAATGATTCCAAAATATAATGAATCAACTATACTTCAGCTAGAGAGTAAAAGAGAAAATTTAACACAAAAGATATTGTGATTTCTAACTTGAGCTTTGAGGAAGAGGTAATGAAAATCTTAAAAGGAAAGGAAATTTTGGTTTTGGACATTTGAGTTGAATGTGCAGTAGAACCTCTAGTTAAAGTTTTTCAGCAGATATTTAGACAACTAGCTTTAAGTTCTAGAGAAAGATGATATCTAGAGATAAAGACTTGTGAATTTTCCAATTACCAGTATTAGTTTAAAACAATGAATTGTTTCTATTTGCCTTTAGTTAAATAAAGCATCCAAAGCTATTGCACTGGTGGTCATAAGAATGAAGCAGTGTTAGAATGACTCTTCACAAATATTCTATATGGCGGCTCTTCTCGAGTAAATACATGCAGGCTACAAAAAATTTATTTTATGGAATTTTCAAAACAGTTGAAAATTAGAACAACCTATGTATGAAACATGAGATAAAAAGCAGCCCTTTGACTTGGAGGAAAGGGAAAAAATAAAATTGATGTAACAAAAATAAGTTATTATTATTGAGAAGCTTTGCAGAGAAGATGAACCTCCAGCTTTAAGACTTTAAGGCAAAGGTGAATTTTAATTATGAAGGTAGTTTCTTGGTGAATGAATTTTACATTCCAGAGAACTCTGGCCAGAGTAAATAAGACAAGTCCAATGGACATTGAGTTACTTTACAAATGTTTTTGCAATGGATGACCCTGGATATTGTTGCTTTTCTGCTAAAATCCACATTTGTAATTATAGCATTGATTCATGTAAAATGTTAAAATTCTTCCAATCCATGAACACGGTATATGTTTCCATTTATTTGTGTCTTCCTTAATTTCTTTCCTCAATGTTGTATAATTTTTTGCATATAGGTCTTTTACCTCCTTGGTTAAATTTATTCCTAGCTCAACAACCAATAAAATATAAAATTTAAAATTTAAAAATATAATTTAAATATAATAAAATATAAAATTATTATTTTTTATATTTATTTTTTTATTTTTTATATTTTTTATATTTTATATATATTTATATAATATATATATAAATTAGCCTAATTTAAATTTTTCAAAATTTAAAAATATAAATTTATTGGTTAAATTTATTCAAACCTTTATTTTTCTTGTTGCTATATCAAGTGGTATTTATTTTTCTGAATTCTTCTTCTTCTATTTCATTGCTGGTGTACAAAAATGCCTTTGATTTCTGAATGTTGACTTTGTATCCTGCTGTTTTGCCAAATTCATTTATTAGGTTGAGTAGTTTTTGGTGGAGCCTACAGGGTTTTCTATGTATCCTAAGAATCCCAAAACGCCAGTTCAAAAGAACCTATGCACCCCAATGTTCATAGCAGCACAATTTACAATAGCCAAGTGTTGGAAGCAACCTAAATGCTCCTCAGTAGATGATTGGATCAAAAAATTATGGTATATTTACACAATGGAGTACTACGCAGCAGAAAGAAAGAAAGAACTCCTACCCTTTGCAACAGCAGGGATGGAACTAGAGAGCATTGTGCTAAACGAAATAAGCCAGGGGGCAAAGACAAATACCATATGATTTCACCTATGAGTGGAACCTAAACAACAAAACAAAGATGCAGGAAAATATGATCAGCAACACTGAAAGAAAAAAGAAACCAACAGAGTCAAGAGGGAAGGAGGGAGAGGTGGGCAGGGAAAAGGAAGGGAAGGGTCAAGTGAAGGAACATACAGCAAGGACTCATGGACAAAGCCAAAGTGGGGAAGGGCTGAGGGAGGCAGATGGGAGAGGGGGCATGGGAAAGTGGTGGTGGGAAGGCAGAGACAAATGTATTTGAACAAAACAATAAATTTTTAAAAATGTTAAAATTGTTTATCAATTTTCTATTTTTTGCCAGGATGAAGTAACGTAAATAACTTATTCTTCCTGTCCTCAAAAATAATAAAACTGAACAAAGTGTATCAGACACTTGTTTTCAGACTTTGAAATGGGTAATTTGGGACTCACTGAGACAATGAAAATTAAAGAGATGAGCTCACATTCACTTAAGCTTTCTATGAAGGGGCAATTTCCCAAATTGCACAAAGAAAAGTAGTCACAAACAATAAGTGGAGGTCTTCATGACAAGAAAAAGGCATAGGTCAGAAGTCAAAGCTGGAGAAGAAGCTGGGCATGGTGGGATAGAAACCAAAGGGAAGCAGTCTTCATAGAAGCTGCCCTTCCAGTTTGCATGTGGGTCCCTTGTGAGTTCTTAGCTGAGGACCAAGCTGTTTATATTGAGGGCAAGACTCTACAATGCCTAGCACAGAGTGACCAAAGAGGATCTAAGTGGAGGAAGATACCAAAAAACTTATAGGATGAAGTGAACATCAGAGTTCTGCCCCAGCCAGTGTTGAGACCTCTGACCAGCTTCAGCAGTTAGTTGTAAAACCTGGAAAAACCACGTCTTAAGAGGAAGAATCATGCCCTGAAGTAGGAGCTACAACCTATAACTAAGAGGAACTGGAACAGATTTACCTTCCAAAAGAGTAAAACCAAAACTGAAAAAACCAAGATCATCTTCTAGTAATTTAATTGCCTGTAAGGGCAAAATTTAAAACTATTTTAAAAAGACAACATAATCTCTACTCTCTTCAAAGAATTAGCCAAAATGTTTAGTCTTCAATACAAATTACTAGCCTTGCAAAGAAGCACAGAAAGTTGACCAATTCTTAGAGAAAATAGGTATCAATAAAGAAAGACTCAAAAGAGACAATAAAGAGATTATTCAAGTATTAGAGGAAAAGTGTTTTGTTTTGGTTTTTTTTAAAAAAAGAAGTTATAAATATGTTCCAAGACTTTTAAAAAATGGACATAGTGAATGAAGGTATGGGCAATAAGAAAGCTATAAGAAAGACAAACTGAAACAATTTTAATAAAAGAGGGTCAGTTAGAAAACTCATCTTACTTGATTTCAAGGCTTACTATGAACCTATAGTAATAAAGACAATGCGGTATTGGCAAAATAATAGATACATAGATTCATAGAAGAAGAAAAAAGAAGATTAATGGATTTCAAAAAACACCACTGGCCCAAGTTCAGAGCAGTAATAAAACTCTTCAACAAATAGTGCTGGGACAAGATTTCTTCTCTAATTCATACCACCCACAAATTTAATTCGGTATGAAGCATCAACCTATAGATAAAAGTGGAAGTTATAATTCTTCTAGAATAAAGCATAGAAGAATTCTTAGAGAGGATACAAAAATAACTACAATAAAAAGAATTTGGACTTCATCAATAGTAGAAACCTCTGCTTATTAAAAAGTAGGATTAAGAAAATAAAAAGGTGATGAAAGATAATATAACTTTGGGTGGTGGGCTCACAGTGCAATATACAGACCATGTATCATAGCAATGAACACTTGAAACCTATATGATCTTATTAACCAGTGTCACCTGAATAAATTTAATTTAAAAAAAAAGAAAAGAAAAAGGCAAGACAATGATGGGGAAATAGTCTAAAAACATACTTTAACAAAAGACTGGCTTTCTTAATAGATAAAGAAGTTTTATAACTCAGTACAAGAAGCCAAACAACCTAATTAAAAACAAGCAAAGGATTTAAAAAGACATTTAACAAATAATATTTTCCAAATGACGTCTAGGCACACAAAAAGTTGCTCCATATCTTTGTCATTATGGATATGCCAAATAAAACCACAATGAACTATTACTTCATACATTCCAGAATGATGAAAATAAAAAAATAACATAAAATGTTGGCAAGGATGTGAAAACCTGGGACTCTCTCTCATTGCTAGTGGGAATGTAAATCACTACTACCTCTTTGGAAGATTCTGTGGAAGTTTCTTATAAAGTTAAACACAAACCTGCCCTACCACCAAGCAACTCCAATCATAGGTATTTACAAAGAGAAGTAAAAGTATGTGTGCACAAAAAGAATAAAAGAAGAATATTTACAGCAGCTTTATTTAAAATAATCCCAAACTGGAAAGACTCTGAAGAACTAATATCCATCAACAGAGAATAAAAAGTCAAATTGTGGTATATTCATACGATACTTCTCAGCAAATAAAATATAATTACAATACAAGTAATAACATGGATATAGCTTAAATAGCTTAAGAACAAACTTATTGAGGAAAAAAAACAAAAATACTAATAACTCCATTTAGGTGATGTTCAAAAACAGGCAAAATTAATCTGTGGCCACTGAAATGAGAACAGTGGCTGTGCCTACTGAAGACTGACTAGAAGAGAACAGAAAGGAACTTGCTTGGGATGGAATTGTTCTATATTTCAACTGGACTGCTGGTTACAAGGGCATATACATTTGTTAGAACTCACTGAATTATATGTTTAAGATCTGTATTTGTCATTGTATATAAAGTTTACATACATATATATGAAAGAATGTACGTTTAGACTCTGCTAAGTGTAAAGCACTATAAAAGGCAGCATGGGGGACTCAATGAGAAATAAGAATTTAAAATAAGAATACAATGCTATTTATTAAAACATGGTTTGGAGGTCTAAGTACCCAAGAAGCCTTAGTTAATCATTCAATTGCTTTTATCAAAGCTAGCTTTTCTGTTTTGTTTCTTTGTTTTCATTACAACAATTAGACATTTATAAACTAGAACAATTACTTATTTCTAAATAGATAATATAACTAAAGTATGTTTTATAAATATTTGTATAAAATATATATATATTTTTAAATATGAATAAAAGTATATGTTTATATAAATATATATTTATATATAAATATACACACACATAAATATATATGATATATGTATATCAGATGGTTATAGATACATATATAAATATACACACACTTTAGAACTATTCTGTAAGTTTTACTTATATTTTAATCACATTCTTGGGATTTTTTTATGTTTTAGTGCATTGACTTTTAAAATTTATTCTTACTTTATAATATTTTCTGCGCCTGAGTTTTCCAGGTCTCCAGAAACTCTTTTCTAAAGGTAGCTTGTTTTCCTTCTTTACTCTTCACTCTAGGGAAAAAACTGATCAGCTCCATCTTAATCAGAGAGCTGGCAAGAATTGTCTTTTTAGCATTCTCAATTAGATTGCTGAATACCAAGCATCCCTGCTGTGTTCCCTCTGAGGACCTTGTTTCTTTCCCTCTCTTCTTGGCAAAACTGAAAGAGACAAGAATTATGCAGCAGCATGAAGTCTCTGGTCTGAATGAAAACTCTGTTATTGTCTTTTTTCAACCAGCCAGTTCTCTGGTAGACAGCATCTACATTGCCTTAAGCTCCCCGCCCAGTAGATATGCTAGATGCTTACTAATTAATTTGAACTGAATGGGCCCTTAGCAACTCTCATTCACAGAATTAAATCTCAGTGCTCTGCAAATTTGAAAGGACTGTACCTTGCAAGAGTGCATCACTTTACAACCTGAATAAGGTTTATGAGCAGATATAAAATAATTTCTATAAGCCTCAAGTTAAGTCTAGTATTTGTAGAACATATTACAAAGAATAGAAAGCATTCATTGATGAGAAATTTTAGACATTAAACTGAGTCACTTAACTTTAATAGATTTTTAAGTACCTGTTATATGTAGACGCAATGAAAAGAGCATTTGACCACAGAATGTACGTCTTTTTCGAAAATCTCTAGTATTCGCTGATTATTTATTTTTAGGTAGGTGATATTAAACCATGAGAAATAAAATTAGATTCTAAAAGAAGAAAAAACTGAATTACTTCAGAAGTTAAAATGTTAGGAGTGGTTGAATGTTATCAAAGAGCAAACTGGTAGTTGATTAGGAATATTTGTACTAACAATAATTCTGTAAAGCTTACTGAAAAGGGAAGTTATAGAAATCACCCACTTATCATTTTCTTCACTCTTACGGAAAATAATTTTTAGAAAAAGGAATGCTGGTAATGGTGTATATTACTGGAACTAAAATATCTCTTGTAGTACATATTGAGTATATATTCTATTACCTGCATATGTATCTTTCCTCAACTTTACATATGTCATCACTTAATGCACTTGGCCATGGTAGCATGCCCCACAGAGGTTGTTTTATCCACATGTCAGCAAGTGACTTAGCGGACACTAAGTGCTATGGATTGAATGTTTGTGTCCCCAAAATTCATATGTAAAATCCTGTTGCCCAATATGATGATATTTGGAGGTAGGGCCTTTGTGTCATAAGGAGGTCATGAAGGTGAAGCCTTTATCAATGGCATCAGTGCTTTTATGAAAGAGACCCTAAGGAAGCTCCTTTGTCCCTTCTGCCATGTCCTCAGAGCAAAAAATGGCCATCTGTGAACAAACTAACGGACTCTCACCAAACACCAAATCTATTAGTACCTTCATCATGGACTGTCTGGCCTCCGTAACTGTGAGCAATAAATTACTATTGCTTATAAGACACCCACTCTATGGTATTCTGTTTTGACAACCCAAAGGGAGGAAGACAGCAGGCCATGGATAATGTACCTGCACTGTGGATGTCCTCAATTCTGGTTATTCATCAGAATGAAGTATGAAGACTTTTAAGCATACAAAAGCCTTATCTAGACTTCTGAGTCATAATCTTAAGAGGAGGGGCCTTTACACCAACAATTTATTTAGAGTAGCACAGATGAGTCTGATGTGTAGCCCAGTTTCATAGCCACTGGTATTGATCGATTCTCCTACTCAAGGATGCAAGTGAAAATTAAAGCCAACATAATTTTCTCCCTCTGTGTTAAATTATATTGGGACAAGGCATGCTTTCTTATCCCCATGTTAAAGAATGCAGGGATTAAGCAAAAATAATTTAGCTACTTGCTCCAGGGAATATTTGCTTTTGGAAGATAAGTCTGTAAAGCAACTAAAAATGCTTACTTATGAAAAGCAACAGTTAATCATCAAAACTGACTTCAAAACCCTTGCCTCATTGTGCCCATAAGTCCAAAGCTATTATCTGATAACATCTGCTAAATCCCAAGTAGTTCTTGCCTTGTAAACTGACCTTTAAATTTCCTAGCCCAGGCCCTAATACATTATAGACGTTCTCCTTGGTCCCACTCTTCTGAGAAACTTCCAAGACTCTGTCAAGGTAGTTTTCTCCCCGATGGCATTATATCTAATGAACTTAGCTTTGCTTGATCAACAGATAGTTTTAGTGAGTTGGAAGTCACAATTTTTTTTATATTTAAATTAAGTAAATAACATTTAAAATAATAATCACTAAATTTAATAAAAAGCAAATAGAGATTGGTTGAAAGGCATAAGTCACCTACGTACAGACTGATGAAATGACTCAATTGAGCATTTTTGCAAATGTTCCCTTGTTTTTTCCCATCTATAGATGATTTTGTTCTTCAGTAAGCTCTAACAATGCTGCAAGCTTAGATATCCCAGAACATTCTAGTTTTATACCTTTATTGGAATCAGCTGTCAAAAAATTCTATAATGCATTTTCTCCTGAAAACCTTTAACTATTTAAGCACCATACTGCTCCCAGGAATCCAAAGTCCCTGCTTATTTTCCTTGCTAGGAGTCATTCTCTTGCTGTTCCCATCTATTAATATATGTGCTAAGCCAACTAGGAAAATACTACCTATAGCAATTAAACACTTATGACTTTACTTCAGCTTTATCTTTGTCTCCTCCTAGAAATCATCTGTTTCTATTTGGTTTTGCACAGAAATAGCTTAATATTACCATATAGAAATTCTAAACCTATGCTTGCATTAAAATACAAATTTCAAAAATTCCTAAGAGAATATATTTGAGCCCATAAAATGAATTTCCAAAAGGGAAAAATAGTCAAGAGATGAGACTATAAAAAAAAAAAAACAAACCCTGGAGCTGGGGTGAGTGGCAGGGGAGGGGGGGTGGGTAGGAATGGGAATGATCTGAGAGGAAGAAACACTAAGATAAATACCTAACAGACAAATAGGAATATTTGTGACTGATGAGCCTGGACTTTTAAAAGGCACATATAAAAGATAACTAGGAGTAAATATGATAGAGAGAAATAATGTGAGAGTTTAGAAAGAAAAGCTAAAATCCAGAATAAGCTTCATGTTGCCCCCCAAAATAAAAATTAGTTTAAAGCAAAATTTAGCCAAAAATTCCTCTTAAATTATGTGTACAGTATGAAGAAAAAAAAGAAACTGACCTTGAAAAACTGGAGGGGCAGTTACATCCATTCTTGGGAATGGGTGGTTAAAGATGAAAATCCTTAAAATTTTTGTATTCATCCTCAAACTCCCATATTAAAGATAAAAAGATAGACTTTAATCATAAATTTCACTATACATATTTATGATCTATTATTTCAGGCCCTAGGACATGTCCTGTTTGAGGTGAGAAAGCCAGGAAGTAACTTAAAAAATGTCACAGCAGTTGAGATCAAGTGGGTTATTTATTTTAACTCTAAGGAACTGAAGTCAATCTGCAAGTTCAGACACAACTATGATACATTACATAGTATAGGCTAGACTCTGTCATTTTTTTTAATAAAATGAGCATTATATTTTCCAACTATGATACATTACAGAGTATAGGCTAGACTCTGTCATTTTTTTAATAAAATGAGCATTATATTTTCCATTATTATTTATTTCTGGTTTTACTTTACGATAATGTTGAAATCAGTAACAAAGACAGCAAAGATGTACACTGATTTGAACATCCAATTCTCAACATCAGATAAAACAGTTGCTAATATTTTAGACTGTGTGTATGTAGGCATAGATGTCAGACACATCAAAAGATTGGTATAAAGCAGTATATGTTTTATAACCTATGTAATTTTATATATTAGTGCTTGTCAAAAATATTTGTCAAAAATTTTCATTTTTGCATAGAGAATTGGATCATGATTTAACTATCAAACTAATGTAAAAATTTTAACATTTTACCCCAAAACATTCTTATAGCTATAATATTTACATACACTACTAATTATTTTCTTCAGACAAACTCCTAGAACTACAAATTCTGGGTCCAACACTATGAATATTTTAAGGCTTTTCTTTTAACACTTACGCTATAAAAGTCTCATTAGTAGAAATTTATTAATGTAAGAATTTCTATATGAAAAAGAGACAAGTGGCAATAACTTTACTTCTTCACAATACAATATTTTAATGTACTAGGTGTATCAAGTTGGCGACCAATGTGTTATAAGGTCAGAAGATCTGGATTAAATTCCCACAATGTCACCTTCTACTGCAGTCTTTCAAGTGATTCATTCACCTCTATAAACCTATTTCATCATCTTCAAAGTTGGATTAATAATACCTGTCACAGCAACCTCTCATGTTTGTTTTAAGGATCAATATGAAACAAAGTACACAGAACACTTAGAAAAATATGGGATTTTCACTAAAGTCAAAGCTAAATTGAGATCACAACCAGAACTCAGAGGGCATCTGCAGCATACACAGAAGCCCATGCGTGGCTGAGGGGTCAGGAATCCGAACAATGTTCTTGACCAACCACAGACTTCAACACCTATGTCATTTAGTGAAACAGCTACTACTTAAAGTAAGGGAGAATGAAGATTTTTCTTTTACTGCTATGTCACAAATTAAACTCTTTAGTTTAAGTAACAACAATCATCTATCTTTCACAAATCCTAAGGGTTAGGAATTGAAACAAGTCACTGAAAGTAAAAGCATTCAGATGGTTGGGAAGCTAACGTGAAAGCACCTGATGTCTAGAGGCTGATAGCTTCTCAAGGCTCCTTCAGGTGCATACCTGGCAGTTGATGTTGGTTGTGAGTGTAAGGTATAGTTGGACTGTCACTTCCAACATCTATATGTAACATTTTTAAGTGCCCTGATTTTTCTTACAACTAGTGAATGGTTAACATAGTGGTTAGGTTCTATGGACCAGCATCAGAGCGAATGAGAGAGAGAGACAGAAACAGTGAAACTGAAGAAGAAACCACCTTGCTTTTATGACCTAGCAACTAGCTGGGAAGTCAGATGGCATCATCTCCATCTGACTATCTCAAAGGCCCACTGTGGTTCAAGAAGAGGGAACATCTCTTGATAGAGGTGCAGTCAGTGTCACATTGTAAGACACCATATGGAATGCAGTATATCTTGTGAGGCCATCTTTGACAAATGCAATGTGATACAGAGCCAGAATATACAATGCTCTCCATAAAGTCGTAAAAGCCACACTCTTCTTCCCAGGAGCTTTCTTGTAGAATTACCAGGTGTGGTGAGGTGGAATGGAAGACTCAAGAAACATGACTGAGTAGAAAGGCTAAACATTATAAAAAGCTACCTTGATAATTATTAGTATTAACTAAAGTTTAAACTGGATTGGACTAATTATTATTATTATTATTCTATACTCAATGTGTGGGTCTTGAAAGAAAAAAATCATTTAGTAATGCATAATATTAAAAATACCACATTTTCTCAACATCTTAATTCTAGTGTAAGTTAAAAATGTTATCCTGCTTTTATTGAATTCAGTTTGTTTAAAAAATTACTTTTAGTTTAGAAATACTCTTCAATATTATAAAACAATGCTTACTTATATTTAACATAGCAAGGTGCCTGATTAAAATGGAATATTAAAATTGTTGAAGTTGGATCCCAAACTTCAACAAAATTGTTGAAGTCTCATTTGGGATTCAAGCAGACACTTCTAAACTAGGAAAACGGTTGTAATTTGATAGGCCTCTATAAACATGCACATATTAAACAGGTAACACAATAAGTCTTGGAGCAGTTCTAAACCTATCATTTTGATGCCCCAGAGGAAATCCCAGATATAATAGATTAGGGGAAAATTTACTGCCAGATATTATGATTATCTTACATGATTCGTGCATGCCAGAGTAAAGAAAATGAGGGTTCTCAATATCGGTACATCTAGTGAGCAAAGGAGGCAAGCTTTGGACGTACAAAGATAAATAACTCCTCTTTCCTCAAATAAAGATGCATGAAGACTGTTTTTATCCATTGAGCTGGCAGTCAGGAGACATGACAGGGCCTCTTCTTCCTTTCAGACATTTCTTTTTTGTTCTTGTTTGAATTTTTGTTTTGTTTGTTCTTTTTTGTTTACTAGATTTTGTCTTTCATTCCCTGTACTCGAATACTTATTTTGGATATCATATTTATAATTTTCAGAAGTTTTTCCAATTGCTCTATTTTTATATCATTTTTTCTCATCAATGCAATATTTTCTTTTACGTCTCAAATACATTGATTGTAGTTACTTTGACCTAAAATTTCTTGAAGCACTTTTTTTGTTTACTTATTTTGTAGCTATTTTTGATGTTGGAGAGTTTCCTCAATTATCTGGTTATATGATGCCAATTATATTGAAGAGTGAGACATCAAAGTTAATCAGTAGTTTAGCGTCTGTGGGTGAAGTTGATGAACTGGAAGGCTTCCCTGGAGGGTGATTGGGTGAACAGCTAGCTTTTCTTGAGCTTCCCATGTAAATATTGATAAATCCTGCCATCTTTGGTTGATTTTCCAGAGAAGTATTGTCCATTATCATCATGGGAAATTTTAAAACTAGTTTAAGAAAGATATAGGGAGGTTTCTCATCATTCCATGTGCACATCTTTACCTAATCTCCAGGTACAGCTTTCCCCTTTGGCCTCCTGTGTGCTTGTCTCTTTATATCTAGATTTATATGGTAGAGGGGAATTGAAGAGGGATAGTTTTCTATGTTTGTTTAGGGTAGAAGCCTGAAGGTACAACAATTGCCTTATAGTCGCCTCCTTACATGTTCTCACATTCTGCATAGCATGTTGTATCTACTTCCTGAAGCTTTCTGAGATCCCATGGAGTGAACTCCCTTGCAACATCAATCCATTCCAGCAACTGTAGAAGCATTAGTGAGTCATGCATTTTCCCCCATCTGCCTGATATCATTATATGTTGGCATAAGAGGGCTATAGAACTCTGTTAGTTTCATTTAAATTCAGAATTCATATTTCTGTTCTTTATTCTCTCTGACATTTTGAGATAATTTTTTAAAAGGGAAGGGGAAAGATACATGGATTCTAGTCTCTTGAAATTGTAAGTCTGGTGTACCTGTAAAGTACATTTTTATAAAATTTGTGTGTATGAGTTTATATACACATACACACACATACACATATATACATATACACACATACACATATATACAAATATATATATATATACACATATATATGCTAGAACATCTAGATTTTTAAAAATAAAAATAAAATATCCAGAATCCTATTGCCCTGATAATCACTCAAAGTATATATTCTTAATTGACATATTTGTTATTCTTTCTCTCTGCCCTAAAGTTAATTGTTAAACCACTCAGGGCCTCAAGATTTTATCTAGCAAAAAAGATAAAAGAGTTTACACCAAATAAATTGAAAGGTAAAATACACCTTCCAGAACCAGTTTGCCATTTAATGGAATGAAGCTTCCTGTTAGTGTCAATATTTACTGCTTCGATTTTTCTAGAAGGTGTTTACAAATATTAGGAAGCACTGCATACAAAAATAGATACTTATGGTCTATACAAATAAATAACTAAAGTTAAAAACAAATACTCCCATACAATGGAGAAAATGAATGGTTAGTCATTAAAATTACCTCTACTTTCACTTTCCACAGCTCAGGAATAATAACACCGTGAAGCTTTCTCAATCAATCATGAGTCACAACATTAAAAAATGCCTTCACAAACCAACATCCATGTCTTACATATCTTTATCTCTCATGGTGCCTAGGTAACTATTTTGCACATATTTGGCTCTTAAAAAAAGGATATTAAATACCTGAAAAGAAATACCTCTGTCTATATTTTTACATGCCGGTTTTTTCCCCTATGCTCAGATCAATTTATATTTAGACCAAGATCTGAGAAAAACTATCTTATTGTGCAGATGACATTTGCAAGTCAAAATAAAATGCAGTTTGCTCTACATAAGGGTGCTTCTCTTTCATGCAAAAAAATTATTTGTAAAAAAAAAAAGTGAGAGATGACTAATCTTTTCCTTTTTAATCAGGTTTAAGACAAATACCATATGACCTCACCTATTAGTGGAACCTAATCAACAAAACAAACAAGCAAACAAAATAGAACCAGAGACATGAAGATAAAGAACAAACTGACAGCAACCAGGGCAGGGGAGGAGGATAATGGGGGAAAGAAGGCGAAGGGTCATCAAAGGACAGTATAAAGGACCCATGGACAAGGACAACAGGAGGGTAGGACTGAGGACAGGAGGTGGGGGGTTGGTGCGGTGGGGGAGGGTAGTGGGGGAAAAGTGGCGATAACTGTGTTTGAACAACAATAAAAAAATTTAAAAAATTTAAAAAGATGTTTTTTAACTTTTTTTCTTCATGTTCTCAAAATTCATCTCTAGAGACTGTATTTCCAAAGAAAATCCAAGCAAATAAAAGTGATAACTCAGAGGTAAAAATATAAGGTGTATTTTTCACAATCAATATTATTCTATGAAATCTCTTACTTTTATTGTATAGCAATGAAACCTATCAATCCTATTATAGTGTAAATGTAAGTGCCCAGAATGACTTCTAATAAGGAATTTAAGCTCTTTTTTATTGAATTTATTGAGATGATACTGGTTAATTAAACCATACAGATTTCGTGTACAACTTAAAAAAATCATCTGAACATGCCCATTGCGCAAAGAAAAGCCCCCTTCCATCACCACTTATTGCCCCGCTGCCCACTTACATCTCCCCCTCCACCTCCCCCCTGGCTGTCACCATACTGTTTTCGAAAATATCAATAAAAGTGGTGTATTTGGAGCAAAACAACTTTGGTAAATTTTTAAATATACTGACTTATTTATTTGTTAATACACAATATAGATTGCTTGCATTAAAAACAAAAATAGAGATAAACAAAAGAAACAAAGATAGAAAAATAAACTCAGAACCATAATCCCAATAATCAAAGATAGCCACTGTTTATATTTTGTTCTAGGTGTTTTTGCATAGTATGTTCACTATATTTAAAAACAAAGAAATGCATGATTTGATCATACTAATTATCAGAAATGAGCTCTATTTTGCTCACTGTTCTGAGTAAGCCTGAGAATTACGGGGCTACCCGAACCTCCTGATCAAATTAGGCCTTCAGAAACCCAGATTCCACACAAAGACTGGATTGTGTGTGGAGGGGATGAGTAGCAAGCGGCGGCTCTCATTATTAATCCACCTGTTCCTTGCAATCTCCCATCTTTCTTGCACAACATTTTTCTTTGGAAAGGAAACAACTGGGAATGAATGGGAATGCAATGACTCATCTTGGACAAAGACTTGTGTCTGTCTGAAACTCCTATCTTTCCAAGTTAGGAAATCATCCAGACACATAGGATGTGCAATCACTATAAAACCATCCACAACTTAATCCAGGTGTTGTCAGTCCATGGCCTGTGGGACACACTCAGCCTGCTGCCTGATTTCTTGTGGCCTGTGAGCTAAAATAATGGGTTTTAAATTATTACATGGTTGAAAAGAAATCAAAAGAATAATATTTTATAACGTGTAAGTTCTATGAAACTCAAATTTCAGTATCATAAGTAAAGTTTGATTGAAACAGCCAAACCCATTCATTTATATTAATTTGTGGCTGGTTTCCCACAATGCAGAGTTAAGTAGTTGAGACAGAAATTGGATGGCATAAAGTTTAAATGCTTACTCTTGCCCTTTTACAGAAAAAGTTTGCTGGCTCTTGGTTTAATCTATTTATCCCACTTCTAATACCCACAACAAGGGCTCAACATCCCTGTCCTAGATCCTCTAAGGCTGATATTTTAGAACAGGTTTAATCTGAGTTGACTCATTCAACCTAAGACTAACTTATTAGATTGGAAGCCCATTTTTAAATTTGTTCAGCTACTGTATCTTAAATAATAAAGTAAGATTCAGGAGAGCTAAAACAAATAGAGAGATGGCTGCTAAAGCATACAACATTTATCCACTGACTATTCAAGAGCGAATTCCAGCTACAAGCATCATTCGCTTTCTCATGATCTCTTTATTCCATGGTGAGATAACCATTGAAATATCAGGGTTTTTTAAATTCATTTTTTTAAATTGGTCTACTCTTTCAGGCTTACCTTATAGAAGCTAGGAATTATTTCTTAGTGTCTCACTTATTTATCTTAATTAATGAGACAAAGCTTAGAAGCCCTGGTTATTGTCAGCAGTTACTGACAACTTCAGCTTTTTTTATCCCAGTATTTGCAATATGTGATCAAATGTAATGCGTATTTTTCTTTATGTCCCAAGGCAAGATCATCTACAACAGAACTTAACTTTCAAAAATTATGGTAGATTTTGGTGTGATAGGGAAGGAGTGCATAAAAATTAGCAGTCATTTCTTAATTGCATTTAGCACAATTTAGAAAAAAAACTTGAGAATATCTTACTTCAGTTTTTGAAGAGACAACATGTGATTTATCATCAGTATTTGGTATTTATTATCAAGATAATATGTAATACAGTAAAAGGCATACTTTTGTTTGTTTCTGGCAATATTATTATGACTCGGTTTCTGAGACTGGACTACGTAACAAGCTCTATGGATAATCCAAAGAGTAACTCAGATATTTAGTTACCAACAGTGACCTTCATTTTCTTTGTTCATCTACCACTTTTACTTTCAGAAGACATAATTTAATTGGATCAGTTTTTCCCCAGCCAAAATGGAGTGGCAACACGAAATAGTTTCATACAAGCCCCCTTAGAGATAGTTAGCCTTCATACATTGCATAGACGCTTAGTTGCCCACCATCTCTTCTTTGGGGTGTCATTCCTCCCCTCTTCCATTGCAACGCCATTCCAGGTACTTGGTTTGCTTAGAAAGGACCCTGTCAGCCCAAGGCCAGAAGTAGTCATGTGATCCAGGCCTGGCCAATATCCCTGGCCTTTGGTTAGTTCAGACTTGACCATGTGGCCATATTATAGCAGTCAGAATTTCTGACAGGGATTTTACTATCAAAAAGACATAATCTTTTTCTTCTGAATTTAAGGGTCTTCGTTAATTAGGTTTTTTTTCCACTTAACAAATATTACCGAATACCTTTATGTGCCAGTCTCTGCTCTGACCTGTTGAACCAGTGAAACCGAACAGGACAAACATTCCTGACCTATAGAGTTTACATTCTCATTGGCGAGGGAGATGGAAGATGTGCAATAAATAAAATGTTTATGTAACATTTTCGAGAGGAATAAGAGTCATAGAAAGAAGGAAAAATAGAGCAAAGTAAGTGGGATTAGGACTGCTGGGGCTGATGGAATGCAATATTAAGTAAGGTGGTTAGGTAATTCATTAAAATAAATGACACGAGCAATAAATGGAGAGAGGTGAAGGAGTTAGCAGTGTGGGTATCTGAGTGTAAAGTGTTGAAGCTACAAGACCCATTATATTATGAAAGAAAGGTAAGAGGCAAATCAGGAAAGTGTGATATCATGGAAGAAGGTGTAATCAACTTCTAGCCACCTTACTATTGTTGCGTGAAGAGAACTTGTATGATGTTGAATCCCAGCAATGCAGAGAAACCATGTTGAATTAAATTTGTCTGCCTTTCATTCTCACCCTGATCTCCTCTAAATCCCTTTTGCCTAGGACAATGGATTTGGATTCATTCAACGCATATATGACAAGAATCAGAGTTACCTGAAGAGAAGAATTCCATTTTGAAGTTTTTTCTAAAAATGGAACAGTGTAATTGACAGATATTTCATTTGTCCTCTACATTAAAGAAAATACTTGCTAGACTCAGCATTTTCTTCCTAGCGCTACATTTCCAAAGAATTAATTTTTCAATAATATAGCTAGTTCATATCCAACCAAAAATACATCCATCTCCTTTCCAAATAAGTTGCAGCCAAAACTATGACTTACGTTTGCAGCCAAATATATCTTCCAATCATTTTGAAGCTAATTTCTAATATAACGATCTACTCTTTGAGTGACACTTATATACTTTCTAAATTTGTAGATAATATCTTATTTATACAACTTACCACAAAGCCATTTTTAGTTTTAGACTTTTATTTTCTTTCCTTTGCCTTTAGCTAGTTCCTTAGTTAACCTCATGGAATAGTAATATACTATGATTCCTAAGAGGTCTAAAGATATATTTTCTCAATGACATTCAGCAGGAAATAAAAAATGTACCCCAAAAGTCCCCCAGTTAACCTATTCACCTATGACTTTTTCAAGCTCTGTTTTGGGGTAGAAGATTTATTGTCCCTGCCAACACAGTGATAATCTTTTTAAAAAAAATATATATGTGTGTATGTATGGGTATATATATATAATTGTTTATGCAATTACAGTTGTTATGATGATCTTTCTTTCTATTTTTACCAAGTCATGAAATGTCAATATTGTTTGGTACCAGCCACAGTTTACAATTTAGAAGAACTATTTCTATATTTTACATATAATATAAATATGTGTGCCTCTCTTGGCTATTATCACTTTCATATATATAAGCTTATAATGCAGAGATTAGAAAAAAATCTTGAAAAAGAGACATCATGTAAGATTTTAAAAGGTACCACTCCTGCTACTTCTCAGTCCCCAGACCTATGCATTTAGCTACAAATGAGGCAGCATTATACTATATTAGTTGTTGTTTCAGATCATGCATCACACAACAGAAGGCAGATCTTCCCATTATCTTACTAAGATCTTATGGTGAAGGAAGGAACACTGTGAATGAGTTTTCAATAGAGCAAGTTATCATTACATAAGGCCAACCACTTATACATGGCGTGAAGATAATAATGGTTCCTTTCATGGGTTTCAGCTTATTGCTTTTATTTCTGGGAAATCAATGACATTGATAGAAGCAACATTGATGAAAGAACTTGATGATACATGACATATTCAATTAAGTCTATTGTCATAGACAAAAGTAAAATGGCCACAGGAAATAAGGTTAGATTCCTAACAGTGTTTTCCGGTGACAGTAAATAATTGTCATATTTATGCTGCAAAAACCCTGAAGTAATCAACATAATATCATAGCTAGGTATTTTCTAACAGAGTATAGTGTTCTAGTAAAAATTCAAAGCTTGCTTTTGTTGGTAAATTTGGCTTTCAGTAATGGCTGCAGTCAGAATTACTTAGTAAGAAGAAAACAAGCCACTAGATCCAAATATAGTTTCTGTTCTTTTCTGGTGAGATAACAAGGCTCTGGCCTTTTTAAAAAGATTTATCTGCACAATGTTTGTCCAAAACCTTAGGGCACAAATCCTCCAATTATAGTTCTTTAAAGTCCATGATCATTTAGCGAAATGCCTACCACTCTTCCCAAATAAAGGTAAATTCGAATTTCAATCTAGACTTCCTCCCAGGCATAACAAACAGTACAATGTCCCAGATGAAGTTTTGCTGAGTGGGAGGATTTCCTCAGTCCATTATCTTTTAAGCCCACTCTTAGGAGTGTTTTAAAGCTGCAGCAATTCACTTTTGAGTAGTGCTGTCATGTGCTGCAGAATTCCCCGTAAGCATATCTTAATACTTTTATCCTTGTTAAGTTGAACAAAGCAAATTTTTATAAACATATAGGCATAGGCTGAGTGAGAAAGGACAGCAGTGTGACCTACATAGAGTCAATGAATATTGGGAGAATTTGTTCACTAGTGTACCCAGGCCCTTGATCCTAAAAAGACCACTTCCATTTAATGGGAGACTTTGGGCATATCCAAGCTTATTGTGCAGTGGACCATGTAATAGATAATAGGGTACAATGGTCAGCTCGTGACTCAAGATCACTTGGATTTCATGATCAGGCTTTTGTACTCTAGATGCTTGTGGAATATCAAGTATTCTTTCTCAAAAGAGAACTAGTATTCTACTACAAGACACATAATTTTGTGTCTAAACTTCAGGGTCACATTTAAGTGTCCTCTTTTGAGCTTTTATTAGTTGGTATTCTGCTCTGTCAGAAACTACAGACCTCCCCTAATCAGCAGTAACATAGGAACTAACTGGTCCTGCTTACAATTTTCTAGTGGTTCTATAAAGTATACACAATGAAGTATAGTAGAACAGCCAAAATAAATTATTAAGCAGTGAAGGTTATCTAGGAGGGGATATAAGATGCCTCCAAATTAAGAGGACAATTAAATGCTATACCTCCTTCCAAATTGAAAGGTATAAAAACGGTCCTTATCGTTAGAGAGGATTATAATTTACCCCATGTCTTTAGACTGATAAGCACTTCATTAAGATATGTAGTCTTATGGGCTTCATTTTTAACCTCTATCACTCATTTTTAAAATTTAGAATACCTACAACTTCCCGTTTCCTAGGCCAAGTGCTATGACATCATCACATTGACAGGAGAGTGTAATGCCCTGTGACGCAGAGGTGGTCCATATTCTTGATGACTAATTTATGAGACAAATTCTTCCCGGCCAAACATAGATGGTATATAAAACACTCCTCAAAAGAGGTATCTGAAAACACACACACAAAAACTAACATATGTTACATTGTTACACTGAGGAGGTTAGCCCTGGCTGGTATGGCTCAGTTGGTTGGAGCATCATCCCATAGATAGAAAGGTCTCAGGTTCGATCGCCAATTGGGGCAGGTACAGGAAGGCAAACAATCAATGTGCCTCTCTCTCATCAATGTTTCTCTCTTTCTCCTTTCTCTCTCTCTAAAAGCAATGAAAAGAATGTCCTCAGGTGAGGATATAAAACAAACACACACCCACACAATACATAGGAGATCTTGGGTGGCAATTGAAATCTCAAGGAAATTTCTGGAGATAAAATATTATTTTGGTTTATAAACAGAGTAGCTAGAAGGGGGACCCATGGCTTTCTCCTGGGCAGCAGCATCCTAACTCTATCCAACATCATGTACTTGATGGGATAGGGAACCATGAGTTTGATTTTTTTTTTTCAATTACTAAATACACATTCCGAGTATATACTCCCAAATTTGGAACACAACTCTTGGGAAAAAATGTAGACCATCTGTCCCACCTACTGTGAAATTAACTCAGTCACAGTCATTCATCACTTGATGCTATAAGCCTCTGGTGAACCACTGGGGTTGATGTCTAAAATTTTTAAAGTATTCCTTCTCTAAATAATGATCACATGTCTTTATAATTTTTTGAGTTCTTGAAGAAGACAGGAGAGTGGCACAAGTATATATAAAAGTAGTTATTGCAGCCTTTATGAGACATTCTTTGTTTTCTGGTTTTCTAATTGTTTCCAGTCTTTCTACAATAAAGGAAATCAAGTATCATATCTTAATAACAAGATATAATATTTACTATGTCCATAACTTTGAGTACTTTATGTATATTATCTTTATTCTCACAGTAAAAGTTCTGAGTAGTATTCTTATCCCCATTTTACATTGCTTTTGAAGAGACGAGGGCCCAAAGTCACTGAGTAAGTATAACAGGTCTCGGTGTTTGAACCCAGGCTGTTTGCACTACACTGTCAATATGATATATTGTTGGTGTGAAAGAAGCATAGCTCCCTCTTTCATCAGTCCAGGACAGTTTCCTTAGCTGTACAGACCAAATGGAATCTTAGGAAATACTTTTAAATTTCATCCTATACTTTCTAAGCATAACCAAATTATCTCTGGTGTTACCATTCCCTAAAGTCAGAGTACTGCATGCACTTCTTGCTTGTTGAAAGTCACTACCTCTGCCTGCTGACTCTGATCATCCCCATTATAATAACAACACTCCTGTGGCTACAGCTTCTCCCACACGTGGGGGAAGGACAAGAGGTCATTTTAGCCCTCCTAGAGATTTCCTATATCAGCTTCTCCTTCTGACCTCTAATAGCCAGATAGGTTATAGATCTACTATATAAGTCTTTTCTCCTTGAACTATTGAATGTATCTTCCTAAATTATGTCAAGCTCTGGCTCTTCACAGCGGTCATCATGAGCTGGGGCCTAGTATAATCGTACATCAGTTAAAATAGCCAGCAGTTAAAACTCTTGAGCACTGTCTATGACTGTACTTTAATGTGCCTTCCTGGTGGATCCAAAAAAAAGCAACATACTCTAAGTACATGTTCCGGTCTCCTGGACAAAGTATGTTTATAATCAAAAAGCATTTCATCTCATCTACCTTCTTTCAGTACCCTGACAACTTGTACAACTCCTCCTGGGCACATTTCCACTGCTGAAAGTGGTTTTGCAGAGTGATGCTGAAACCAGTGACAAATTTCAACTCTCATTACTGGATGTGTCTCATAATTGGAAAGATCTTCCTAATGGCACAAAAAAAACGGAAAATGAAAGGAGGGGTTCACATGGTAGGAAAATGATTCTAAATGCTCTGGTGTGACAGGTAATCCAACTCTAAAGCTTCACTTAATCCTTCTAAAAGTCCACACTTCATTAGAAAAAAAAAGAAATCTAATTTTTATCAACCAGAAATATGACTTAACCATGATAAGGTAATGTAGCTGGGAATTCGGCCTTGCCTCACAGGGTCCTTTGTGTCCCACCCCATCGTACCGCCCAAAGCACAGCAGCGCAAGCACTGGGTTTGAGCTAAAAGTGTTTCCTCCTGGAGTCATGTGGTCAGGACTCTAGAAGTTAGGACACATTTGTACAAAAACCAATGGACCTAACAATGATCTTCAAAATTAGGCTTTGTTTGCTTATACTACAACAAAATTCTAGAGTAAGGGTGTCCCAGTGTCCTTCCAAGAGCTCAGTAACATCATCAAAGATGGAGGCTTTTTGTGTGTGTGCTCCTTCTCAACCATGCTCAGATGCTGGCTCACCTTTGGTCTTGCCTCTCATGGTCAGAGCATCACCATAGTCCACAGAGCATTCGGAGGAAAGGAGTATTTATCCAAAATTTCTATTGTTATAGATGAAACCTTTACTAAAAGCCAAGAAGATTATCCTTCAATTCCCAAACCAGACTCCAGCTATAAGGAGCTGAGATGGCCGGCATGACCTAGCCACAGATAAAGCAGGCAAAATGAGTACATGGCATTTTGTTCTTTGGTCAAAGATGTCCTTTAAAGAGAAGAAAGGGAGGGGATGTTGTTTGGATAAGCAATCTACCATATTTGACACAATACTAGAACTTAGTGTGGTTAGTTGTGTACTTCACAATATCTGAATATAATGCTTTCACCATGTAGATAACATAAGGCCACCAGAATTGCCTGTTTATCAGGTTATTCTTCCACATCATAATCCCTCCAAATTACTTTAATATATGGTGTCTATACAATGTGGCTTAAAGCCTTGATTTTTGGGGGATGCCATCCTGAAATAAGAACATAACAGGTTGATACTTCACTTTCTAATTTACCCAGACCCAAAGTATTAGCTCCCCATTACTGAATGGGAGCACCTCATGCTACAAGTTTCACCTTACTCCATTCCAAGTCTGGGGTCTACTTCTTAAAACCTCACTATGGGATGCCAATATGTAGCAAAAAGTCTACAAAAAATAAAAGAGCCAAAATCCAGGTATCTTTGCTATGGGATGTTTATTACAAGTGTACTCAAAAATGTTATGTTTCTTTATCCATGCTGTTATTCTGGGTTTGGGTAAGTTTTTATAAAAGTAAGATGTGCACCAGACTGTTCAGAGTGAGATCACGTGGCGTGCATTCTCTTCATTTATTTAGTACTTATTTGATGTCTGTCCAGAAAAAGTCCAGCCATTATTAATATAAAGAGAATGGTTTGCACATCATCGACATAAACTGGCAGCCAATGAGAGGGGACTGGAATGCTCATGTGTAAACAGTGACAACTTCACCGTATTACTCAGTGGGGGCAGTAGATGTCCTTGAGTGAGCATGTGTACTGTGTGGCCATCACATTCAAAATCACCAAGTGAGTAGAACAACAAATCTGCATCAAATTTTCCATTAAGCTGAGCATCTTCAACATTCCTCCCCAGAAACTGTTCAGATAATTCGGAAGGTTACAGCTATGGGCAACTGGTGATTGGCAGCTTCATCACGACAACATGCCTGCTCATGTATCACATCTCATGCAGTTTTTTGGTGAAACATCAAATCACTCAGGTGACTCAGCCCCCCTATAGCCCAGATTTGGCACCCTGTGACTTATGGCTTTTCCCAAAACTAAAATCACCTTTAAAAGGAAGAGATTTCAGACCATTGATGAGACTCAGGAAAATATGATGAGGTGGCTGATGGCAGTTGGAAGAACTGTGTGAGATCCCAAGGTGCCTACTTTGAAGGGGACTGTGGCATCATTATCTTATGCACAATTATTCTTGTATCTTCCTCAGTAAATGTCTCTATTTTTCATATTACATGACTGGATACCTTCTGGAGAGACTTTGTATACCCTGAGAATGATCATATTGTCACCATGCAATAGGGGGAAGATGACTGAGCAGGGTTTCATCTTGGCTATCTCAAGAGGAATTGGTCTTATTCAAGAGCAGATGCCAGTGGACTCTTTGAATCAGGTACCATAATCCCCGATTCCATCATTTATGTCTAGGCCCGCAGGGTTACTGGCATTCAACACAGTGGATAACACACAGCAGTTTATTGTTAAAACAATATTTATCAGAAGGATACAGTGAATTTCAAATATTCTGTAGACTTCATTTTTGAGCCAATCCAAAGCATCAACTAGAGTGGTACTTGTTTCATACCACTCAAAATGCTGTGTTGCATATGTAATCAGCATAGAGGTAGTAACATCTCTATTAAACAGATAAAGAAACATAATCAGAGAAAGTGACTATCCCAATATCATACAACAGGGAAGTTTATCTACACTCATCAAAGTATTTGACTTTGAATAGTCTAAAACAGATAATGAAAAGAAACAGAAAAGGCATTTAAATTGATCACTCTTTAAATCTGGGGCATGTAATGAGAAATAAACAAATGGAAGCAAAAAATTATTAATCTGGTCTTAAATGTTTAAAAGCTAATATTTTTAAGCGGTCATTAATTATTAAGTAAAATAATGTGAAGGTAAGATATCTATGAACTTTAAGTAATAATCTTCAATCTACTAGAATTTTATTTATATCCTTAGTTTCTTAAACACATTCTGTGCTTTTGTTTTAGATTTTTAAGTGTTGCTTGTCCTATCTGTTAAACTAGAAGGAAACTAACTCTATTGTGACTACTGTATGCATGAAGTCAGGTGCTTTATGCACAGTGGTTCACTGAATTTTAATAGTCTTGCATTTCTCTTACTTGAAATATGTACTTTCCCATTGATTAAAGAAATAAATTACAGTAATGACTTGTGAGACTTCCTTAATATATAGATTTAAATATTACATTATATAATTTGCCTGAGAACTTTAAGTCATCTCTGAAATATCTCCAAATTTATAAATTATGGTTTCTCAAAAATGATTACAGGTATTTGTCATTGTTACCATGATGAATAACTGTAATTTCCCCGATTATAACCATGCTCTAAATGGAACATTACAAACTAACCTGGGTAACAATTTTGATCTATATTCTGATGTTGTATACATGGCCCTCACTTTTAATTTGTGTTCAGTTATTCATATCAGGAGGCAAGAGTCTGACTGTTCTGAAGACAGAGTACAATACCACATCAAAATAATTGAAAATTTGGGACTCAGCCTTGTATACATAATGCATTTTCCCCTGGTTAAGATTTCTTTTGAATTTGAGGTTGTATAGGAAAAAAATGCAAGCATTTTGAAAATGTTTAAACTGGCAACTTATTTTTATGAATACTCTCCAGTTTATTAATATGTACATTTAAAACACCAGAAAAGTCACATTATAGGGACTTGCTTTATGGTATTAGCCTAAATTAAATTTCATTTAAAATTTATTTTTTACTTTTTTTACTTGACAAGTAAATACATGATTCAAGTTCTGCCTCTCCTGCTATGAAATTGTTTAACATCAAGTTCAAGGTCTCTAAGCCTCTCTTTTATTCTAGAAAATCCCATAATAATTTAGAGTATTTCGTGTAAGGATTATGAGATAACATGTATGAAGGTGCCTAGCCCAAGGTAAGCTTTTGGGAAACGTTTCTGTGTTTTGTTTCTGCAAACTGTTAACCTGTCTAAATGTTACACAAGATACATAAATTACCAAAACTGAGGAAAATTACAGTTCATAAAATAGATGTACATACTATATCCTAAGCATTTTCTTTTCACTCTCTACATGTAAAAATATTGAATTCTGAAATGAAGGATGATTCTGGTAACTGGTGGCAAGACAAGATATATTTACTACTTTTCTTTCTCCTTAATTAGTTAATCAAATATTTAAGTCTCCAAGGGGTAGAAGGACTAAGTGTTTTCAGCAGTCATTCAGGACATTCTCACCTACAAAACATTGATGATTATTTTCCAGTCCCTGCCTCCATTCCAATGTCTACCTCACAGTCAAAGCTTGCTTTTTCAACTGAAAATACACCATGTTTTTACCCCCACACTTCTGCAATGCTAGCCACCTGGCCTTGAATCACCTCTTATCACCTGACCAATTCCTTTATGATACCTGCCCTACAAGGCCTTATGTAAACATCATACCTTCCCCAAATAAAATATAATTACTTATAATTCTATCCTTTCCTCTGTCACTGGAGAGAGTAAATGCTTAATAAAGAGGAACACATATGAGATTCTCAATGCTTGTTAATTTAATCTGTTCCCTTTGCACCACTGACTTCTTTTCCTATCCAACTGTCCATACTTAGCTAAGGGAATGTGCTCAGTCAAGAGCCCAATGAGGCTTCTGAGGATTAATCTATGTGATTTTAGTAGCTAATATTTGTAGTTTGGAATCTAATGTACCTGTCAAGTCCATGGGCACAAATAAGCTCAGAGTGGGAAAAAAGTGAAATTAGGAAAACACCTTGGTCTATGTTATGAAATGAGCTCAGCTAAAAAAAATTAAAATAAAAATAAGATGATTAAATGAACAACTGTAAGAGCAGTGAACTATTATAACTTCTGCACCTGGAACCTTAAATTTCAGTTCCATCCTGATGTCTTATTGGGCACCAGCCCTTAACATTGACCTTAGAGTAATATTAAGCAATTCTGATTGACCAATTTAAAGCTTTTATTCTATAAGTCTAATAGTAAGAAACAAACACAATGATAAGATTTAAAAAAATTGGATAGTATAAATGTTATGATTACATTAAAAGTAACTAAATATTAACTTGAAAAAACATGTAATAATGCCTCACATTTATTCATATTCTATTCAGAAGCACAAAGGAAACACAGCTTCTTCATTTTCAATGAACAGATGTGATGTTCACCGAAGCCGCCACCTCTTGGGGAGCTGGGAAAGGAGGGTGATGAAAGCAAGGCAGAGAACAGTTAAGTTTATTCCAGTCCAAGGAACACTGGTCCATTATAATAAGTAGAAAGTATTTTAAACTTACATAGACTCTTTTAGATCATCAGTCGTAGACCTACATTTATTCCTGTGAACCTGAGGGCTCCTCTCCAAGCCAGACCTGGAGAGATTGTGAAAGCCACATGGCTTACGCTTCAGAGTCTGAGACTTGCACAGGTCCCTTTGAGGGCTGTGGAATTTATGCACAAGGTGATACAATTTTGAATGAATTTTGCAAAATTAATCCCTACTAACCACAGCCAATGCAGACCACAGACTATTTTCACTTGGATTGCCTTTCTGTCACAGTTCCCCTCTTGTGTGGTAACACTGGCTTGGCCATGGGAAATTCTGGAATCAGCCTATGGGGATGTCAGCTGAAAATGCATATAGTCTAAACTTAATGTATGTTTGTATTTTGCTTTCATTTCTGCGTAAGTTAAATTATTGCTCACAGTCTTGAGAGGCTTCTAGGAGTCATGTAGTCAATTGAAAGATTGATGTGGTGCTGAAGGAGACTGAAATGCCCTCAATTTTTCTAAAGACTATGTAGGACAGAAGCCTGGCAGAGGGTTTTCCAGTCTGACTGCAATCTATGTCTGGGTCTGCATGGCATTAGTAATTTGCATCGTGAATCCAAAGGAACTAACTGTTCTTAAACTGATACTGTTTTTTAAGAAATTAATTTTCAACTGACAATTATTTAAAAGCCAATTTCTATTGAACATGCTAGAGGAAAGATAGTTACTTTTCTAATCTCTCTGTGTAGGGGTGCAACAAACTTATGATATGAAGAGGCAATTAAAATGTAAGCAGTCAATAACGCAGGGATAAAATGCATCATAGATGTAAGTCAGGTAGCTAATAAATAGACATCAGTTATATCCTTTTCCTCTGGTATTTTTAGAGCATTTTACAGCTTTTGATAACATATTTTCTTCTGTATTTTTTTCTCATTATGAATATATATATCTCTTTTCATTCCTAATTTTTTACTTCTAATTTTCTATTTTTTTCTTTCTCAGTAAGGTTCCAAAAATCTTGTGAGTCTTAGGTACCAAAAAGCCTGAATCATCCTCTGGTTGTGACTAAAGTGAATTTGCAGCTCCAGTTGGGGCGGGGGCCACAAATGTCGGTGGTGTCTGCCTTCGCTGCAGAGCTCATGGTGTGAAAGGATGTGGATGGTCCCATCTGGCCTGTGGCGCAACATGCTGGCTCTGTGGCAGGGATGCTTCTGCTCAAACACTGGCCGCTTTGCTCTCTTTGCTGCAACCCAATCCTCTGCTGCTCCACCAGCCATCTCTAAATACCCCCACATCCAACAAGGAGGTATGCAGGGACTTTGGGGTTCCCTTCTCACACAGCACACCAGTCACAGTGGAGCAGGAACAGTGCTGCAGGTTCTTGAGAACAGCTGCCTTTCCCCAGCACCACTAAGTTCCTGCACCAAGGTGTAGGCGACTCCAAGACAGGGCTTCTTCGAGGTTGTCACGAGGTTGTGACTCCCGTAGAAAACATCAAAAGTGTTCTCCTCAGATCACCATTAACCACCTATACATTTCTAAAGACCATTATCTCCTATGCACAGGGACCCCCAAAACCCCAGGATTTAATTTATAAAGAACTGTGCATTTATTCTTACATATTTAGACTTCAGTCACCTTCAACATACTCTCCATTTGATGCAATACACCTATTGAGACTTTTTTCCCACTGCTCAAAACAGTTTTTGAATACATTGATTTTGATGTCTTTTAGTACTTCTGCCATTTTTTGTTTCACCTCTTCCACATCAGCAGAACATTCCCTTTTGAGGAATTTTTTCAGTAGGGGAAACCAAAAAGTCACTTGGGGCGAGATTGCATGAATAATGAGGGTAGGGCCTGGGGGTTATGCTGGTTTTTGATAAAAAAACTGTTAAACACTCAGCGCTGAGTGAGCAGGTGCCCTTGTAAATAACCCATCATGAAATAGGCAAACACATTAAAAGAGTCTTCAAAAAAAATTACTGAAGTCGAATGCAGCTTCTCACAACAACACCAGCTGGTAGACAGATACAGGTGGGTTCCTAGAACACTCACCTACTGGGAGGAAGCCTGTACTACAAAGCGCCTGCCCTCCAGAAGATAATTCTGGGGGATTTCTTTTGGGGAGTGGGGTCCTCCTTCAAAATTTAACAGAATGATGATAATCCAAACATTTAACCTAATTTCCATTTTCTTGATCCATTTAGATCATGATTTTATTTTGCCTGTGACCATAACCTCCCTTACGTAAACTGCTATATTCTAGGTCTATTTCTTGATTCCATAGAAAATAAAGTCATACTCTTATAGCATGGAATCCAATCCAACTTTATTCCTAAGTTTTGAAAATCCTATTTTTGATGTCTGAAGCTAAATATAAATAATACCTTTCTTTATTCATTTTTGCTGCAATAAATCCTAATCCACCCCCAATGAACTACTCATGAAAAATAATGAATCTCATGTTGATTAAGGAAAAGGTCATAGACCCAAGGAAACAAAGAAACAAAACAGACATCACTAGATTTTCCCAGTCTTCCTTCTCCCTTCACTTTTCAGGAGTAGATGAAAAAGAAGAAAAATAATTTCAGAAAGTGTATTTCAGAGCTAATTGGATGTTTAATGGTAAAGGAAAAACCTAACACGTTATAAGTACCAAACTGTCTTCCATTTGATCATCTTTACTTCTCTTTAAGGGCTTTCCCATGAGTAACCCTTTTGTGAGGGAAAAACAGGAGGAAGAGCAGAGAGTTGGATCCACCACAGGAAGTGACTTAGGGCTGGCATCCAGGGCTACAGCCATGTGCTAAGCTCCTGCTCCAAGAACAGAAGGTGCTCTTCAAGGTTGGGATTCTGTTTTTAATGGTGACAAGGCAAAAAATAGAATGAACATCCATTTCTATATCTTATTTGCATTCAAATCTTTTCCCTTTAGTAACTGAAATCTATGCAATATGAATTTTTTTATTTTATACTTGCTAATGGCTTTTCTGACTGACATGGCATAATCTGACCACTGAATTAATTTATTCTTGCTTATATTTGACCAACTATGTCACATAGCAGGAGGATATATTTATAATTAATAAAAATATCAACCTAAAGCAAAGGTCAATACCAATAATCAATCCAGTTAGTTAAAAGACGAACTCAACCCCTAAAAATGCTGATATATTTTTATCTACTATCCACCTGTTTCATTTTTCCTTTAAACATTCTAATGATCACTGAAACATTCAATGCTGCCAACATCTCCTTTTCCTGTGTTTTCCAATAATATCCCTAATATGCAAGTCATCACATGTTAAACAACCCTATTTATTTTAAATGGAAGAAACTGAGGCTTTAATGGAAATAAATGTATTTTCTAAAAACTGACACCAAGACAGCTGATACTGCCTTGTGACTCCCAGTCCTCACACTTTATACTGTGCAATAGCCTCCTGAATTTGGCTAAAAACACTTGTATCATCTCCATTTTACATGAGACTTGCCCAGTAGAATCATAGAGGTCTTGAGAGAAACCTCAATGAAATATTGTTAAAAATTTTTTTTTTTACTAATGAAAGCAAAATCCAGAAAGTTAAATTTTTTACTTAAAGTCTCATACCCAAATGATGACAGATCCAAGACTCCAATATTATGTACCATATAAGATTGGTGAAAGTACGACCTAAAAAATAGGATGAAAGATAAGGAAATGACACTTGCGTTTGTCATTGGGCAAAGCAAAAAATTTAACCTAAGAGTATTAAGATTTTGCATAGCACATGGAGAAAAAATATTACTTTTAACAGTTTTCATATGTTAAATATGCTCAGAAATCTCATTTTGGGAAAGATCAAAAATAAATTCCAGAATAACAAAAGAGTAAATTTTAAATGTAAAAGAAACAAAATTTTATTTCAAGTAGGAAACAGAAATTAAAAATTTTTAAATCTCTATGTAAAGTATGACTTTCTAACTTTAAGATCAATCAATAAAGAAAAAAATGAATCTTATCATACAAAAATATAAACCATCTTTGAGTAGAATACATACAACCAAAATATCAGAAGCAAAAGAAAAAGAAAAAAAAATTCTGATCACAAAGAAAATAAAGACTCAAGCAACAAGCCTGGAAAATGTATTTCTAAAAACATTACAGATAGTTAATACTTTAATATTTATAAAGAAATTAAAAACATTAAGACTCTGTTCTGAGCTTAATTTTGTTCCCTTAAAGAAAAGATATGTTGAAGCCCTAATCCCTAAACCTTATTAACTCAAAATGTGACCTTATTTGGGGTCTTTACAGAAGTAATTAAGTAAGTTTCTTACAGTGTGCCCTAATCCAATACACCAGTGTCTTTATAAAAAGGGGAAATTTGGATGCAGAGACACACATGCCTACAAGAAGAGTGTCCTCTAAACATGCAGATACAGATGGAGTTATGTACCTATAAGCCAAGGCACAGCAGATTGCCAGCCAACCACCAGAAGCTAGGAGACAGGCGTGGAACATACTCTCCCTCACAGTTCTCAGAAGGAACCAACACTGCCAACAACTTCATATTGGAATTCTGTTCTCTAGAGCTGAGTCAATAATTTCTGCCTTGTTTCTCTCTTCTTGTTTAAGCCCTCCGGTCTATAATATTTTGTTAGGGCAGCCCTGGCAAATTAATACAAACCTCAACTCATAAATGGGCAGAGGATATGAGCAGATACATTTTTAAAATAGCTTATATGAATGGCTAATACATGGTTTTAAATACCTAAAATTTGCAGATAATTTTAAAATGTATATTTAAAAAACATAATTTTATTTTTCATAAAATAAATTGGCAATTAAAATGCTCATATTGAATGTTGTTGGGTATACATGGAGAAAAAGTTTTTCGTCAAGAAGCTTCGAAAAAATGTTCTTAATTTTTCACTGGGTATTTTTCATTTCTCTAAATACCTGTTTAAGGAAATAGGCAGTAAAAGTTCAAAGTAAACAACATTGCATTGAAAGAGCAAGTAACTAAAAATACCTTAATTTCCAAACATAGGAAAAGATTTAAATAAAGTACCTGTACAGGAGGGATTAGTTTATATGTGTTGGCAATAATATTAAACAAAACAGTTTTTAATACTACTGGGGAAAACTCATTATTTAATTTAAAAAACAAAATTACATGTGACTTACAACTATAAGCTTCACTATGTAAAATGTTACTTGGAGAAAATAGGTAGTCATTTTTAAATGTGAAAAGTGACTATTTAGAGGTATAATAGGGTTATTTTACAGATAAGGAAAGCCCCAGGCTACCCTGTGAAACCCACGTAAAAGAAGGGAAAATAATCAAAATGGAAAGTGTAACAGTTCCCTAAAGCTGCCATAACAAATTACCATAACTGGGTTGCTTAGGAAAACAAATGTATTTTGTCACAGTTCTGGAGGCCAGAAGCTCAAAATCAAGGTGTTGGCAGGGCTACATTCTATCAGGTGGCTCAGGGTATGTCTTTGCCTCTTCTAGCAACTTATGGAGTCTGGCTTTGCTGTCTTGTGGCAGCATAGCTCCACTCTCTGCCTCCATCTGCACACAACATTCTTTCCCATCTTTGTGTCTTCATCTTTTCTTCTAAAGAAACCACCCACTGGAATTAGGGTCCAGTCTAAATCCAAGATAATTTCATCTCATGTTCTTTAACTATTGAATGTCAACTGTAATTTAAAAATTAAAAAAGAACAGTATAAGATAAAAGGAACCTAGATTAATTCTTAATAAATACTAAAAATGAACTTTAAAAAAAGGTTATTAATTACCTGTGCAATTAAAAAAATTATTAACTAATTATATCCTCAAAGACCTTATTTTCAAATAAGGTCACATTCTAAGGTTTCAGGTAGACATGAATTGGTGGGACACTTTTTAACCCATTACAGAAAACATAATAGGGAAAGAAAAAAAATCATAATAAGAAAATAGTAATCTTTCTGTTCTGAGGTTATACATGATATATCTTACACAGCGTCCTTATATCATTCAGTTCGCAATTCTCTTTTAACTGTCACAGAATAATTTTAAGTTGGTAAGATGAGTCTTATGTAAACATACAATAAACATATCAAATATTTATTTAACTCATTTAATGAAGATACAGTAAGATGTTAAACTACTGTAACGATATTTCCTTTAGGACAAATCACACTGCTTTCAATATTCCTGAAGTTAGGAGAGAAGACAAGACAAAATACAGAGGTCAACATCAAGGAGCTCTGGAGATTTGATGTCTAAACATCTGTGATGACCCAGAGCTAACCTAGTTCTTTCCTCTGAACAAAAATCAGCTCTGAGCTCCTGAGTCTGGGAGAAAACCAAATCACTCTACCTGCCAGCTAACCCGGGAGAAAATCTGGACACGGGGGAGTTAAGTATTTTCACAAGGTTGCTGAAAATTTTGTGCTACAGTGAAATACTGTGTAGCAAGCGTTGACTGGCTTTGTAAATAAAATTTTTGTAACACACACACAACTGATTCAAAGTGGATTTGAGAAGCTCAATATTCATATGTAATATTAGGATAAGATTGCTGATTTGGATATAAAAATGGTTAAATCTAATAGGGTTATAAACTATAACTTTTGAGGAATCTTTATTTTATCCTCTAGAGAGGCAAAAATCATCTGCATCTCTATAGGATA
This sequence comes from Pteronotus mesoamericanus, assembly GCF_021234165.1. Lineage (NCBI taxonomy): Eukaryota > Metazoa > Chordata > Mammalia > Chiroptera > Mormoopidae > Pteronotus > Pteronotus mesoamericanus. Next base: position 22,395,646 of record NW_026555085.1, on the reverse strand, counting down.
AAAATTTTGAAGTCAACATGTAACCTCACTAAGTCTCAGGCCTTTAATCAATAGTAAACAGTGAATTCAACTAAACACATTCCCCTCACACCCATATGACACTGAAAGAAAAATACATTTTAAAAAAGAAAAATTGTTATACATATTATACACTGACAATCTTAAAAGTTAGTTTTTAATTATATCAGGGAAATAGCTCATAAAATGGTGAAGAGATATGACTGAAAGCAATTAATATTTCTTTTAAATATAAAGGTTTGATGCAATTTAATAACAAGGTTCTTATGTGATTGTAGATTATTTTGAGTAAGAAAAATGTATTATGAATTATTAGTTTCTATTTTTCAGTAATAAATTCAAGCTCATTTATATCTAAACTTTGTTTTGAACAGTTTTACATTATAAATAAAATTAAAGTGTCATCTACATAGTTTCTGAAACAATTAACTGTATATACAAAAAGTAAACTACAATATCCATAATATTCTTTTATTTTATTATACAAGGTGAGGCAAAAATAGGTTCACAGTTGTGAATACACAAAACACAGTTTATTCCTGTATATTATTTATGAATTGTTTTATTATTTTCCATATGAACAGCCATAAACCTACTATTGCCCCACTGTGTATACATATGTATAGTATGGTTTATATGTATATATAACAGTCCATATATAACTCCATATATTGGGTTGGCCAAAGAGTCTGTTTAGATTTTTTTCCATAAAATAAGACACATTTTTCATTTTCACCAATAATTTTATAGATTTGGATATTTTGAGTATGCTGACTCTCTCGATGTGGCATGTTGATTGTTCTCAATTAATATCTTGATTGATCTCTATCAACGTCAACTGGTCTACCCTACAGTGGAGCATCATCCAGCCTGAAACCTCCAGTATGAAACCTTGGAAACCACTTTTGAAATGTTCAGTCAGGCATGACACCTTCTCCACACACTGCACAAATCTTTTTTAGCATTTCAGTTGCATTTTCACCTTTCTTGAAATAAATAATAAAGCATAATATGCTGAAAATTTTTTGTATTTTATCTTCAATATCAAAATTGCTATACAAAAGCTTGCCAATTCTGTTTTTTTTAATGCACACTGATATGACAGTTGTCACAATAGAATCTAACAAAATTGTTTCAAATGAAGTTAAAGACAACTACATGCTACTTACAGAAAAAGACCAAAGTTTTTGGCCAACCAAATAGTTTTAAAAACTACATAGGTAGTTTTAAAAATTGTAATTTTATAAAAGGTGGATCAGAATTTTTACATTGTTAAAAAGTTTTTCATACTCAATAATACCAAGTAGAAAGTACATTTTTAAGCAACCATATGTAGCTATGGGAAGGCTTCAAAATATTCTTAGATACCTACATGTATTTCACTAACTGCTACAAGAATTTTCTCAGATAAAAACTATTAGAGTATTTTGCTCCTCAAAAATCACATAGTGTATCTATGTGATTTTTTTTATAAGTACCCTTTTCTTCATCTATTACAATTGCATCCACCTACACTGCTCATTTTATATAACCAGAACAGGATGACATAAATATAAGTTGTCCCTTACACACTTAGATATCAAGTATGAGGCACAGGCAGAGACCCAGAAATAAGCCAAAAAATTTATTTCAGAGGAACTCACTGGAAAATATGTAAAAAGCATTTTAAAACTTCTAAATATTAACTATTTCATTTAAAGTGCAACCAAATAATAACTGAGTTGCTTTTCTGAACCTGGTGCTTGGCTGCATGCTGTCGGAGAAACAAAAGTCATACTTCCAGAGCTTTCAGTTTACCCTGCTAGACAATTCCCTTATTCTGAGAAAGCTGATAATTGCAATATTTTATCTGTATTACAAATCAAAATTTGTGTTTGTTTCTTTGTTGATTCATAATCTGAGAGAGAGTTCAGGACTAGTACATCATCAAGACTGACATCAGAAAGAAACAATAAAACACATTCACCAATTTAGCAAATAATTACAGAGTACCTACAAGGTACTAGATGCTTTGACAAACAACTGAAGTTAACCCCATTAAGTCCTCCATTTCCAGATGCTATCTATGATATTGTAGATAAAAATCTATTCGCATGAAATGAAATATTTTGAAAATTATCAAAGAGTATATATAACCAAATATAGTTTGTAATCCAGTAGTACTAAAACATTGAAACAATTCTTGACATCTTTACTCGTCTCATATTCCATATCCGGTCCATCAGGAAATCCTGCATGCTCTTCCTTCAAAATCTCAAAAATCCAAATACTTTTCATACCCTCTTTTGTCTGATCCACCATTATCCTAACCTGGACATAGCAGTAAGCACCTATGCAGTTACCCGGCTTCCATCTTTGTCTTCCTATTGACTGTTCTCAACACAGCTATCAGAATAATAATCTGCTTGAAATTTAAGTCAGGTCATATAACTCCCCTGACAAAAACCTGCCCCAAATCTCCCATTTTGTTTACAATAAGAGCCAACAACTTGACAATGGCCTACAAAGCCCTACCTGGTGTGGCCCTGATTATCTCTCTGACTTGTTTTCTTTGGCTCTCCCGCCTGCTGACACTTTATTTTCCATACATAATAAACCTACTCTCACCTCAAAGATTTTATACTTCTTGTTTACTGTGCCTTGATGGCTTTTCAATGACAGTACCTGAATGTCTCCCTAGCTTCCTTCTAGGTCTCTACTTACACATCGGCTTATTAGAGACTTTCTCAAGGACTGCTATCAAAATATATAAAATATATGAAATAATAATATACTTCTGTCCCTTTCAACCTTGCCCTGTTTGTTGTTCTTCATAGAAGTTAATAGCCATTGGTCACACTAGATAGTCACTATTTTTTTTTCCTTTTGTGTGGTTTGCCAAAAGATGAGGTAAGAGAATTCTGGATAGAGGAAGTACAGAACTGTTTCATCAGCACAGAGCACAGTGGAGCTGGAATGGAGAGAGGGAGAGGAAGATAGAGATGAAGAGGGAGCTGGCGAGAGAGAGAGACTGAGATAGGGGTTAAATGAAAAGATAAGCAGAGGAGACATGGTGAGAAATTTGAATTTCATTCTTGCTATAGTGGGTTTTTACGTATTTGATTCACAAGGTGTAAGTGATAATATTGAAAGATCACTTTACTATGTGGAAAAAAGTTTGTGGTGGAGTGTGTGGAATATTTTCTGGCACTCCCTCTTCACTTTCTTCCTTTGTCTATTCTGGGAGGCTGATCTTTATAGGCAGTATAATCAGACACTCTGGCCTTCTGACTTCCATTAGGTTTGGCCAATGGCAGAATTCAAAGGGTGGAAGGAGAGGGAAACTGGGGGAAAGTTTCCCTCCAAAAATACACCTGCTGAGCTGAGGTTTAGAAGCTTCCATGTTCCTCTACTGAAGGCCTCAGCTACTAAGTTTGGCGGGGCCGGGGGGGGCACGGGGGGGGCATCCTATTGTCACTGCTCACACCAGGTTCCAGTCACCCTTCACTTGTCCTGCTTCTTATGACCTTGGACTGGGCCAGAGATGTTTGACCATCCCTTCATAGCAAGTAAATCAAGAATGAGTTAGGAAGCAGCTATGGAAGTTCACAAGAGAGATAGCTTAGAATGGCATAGTGTCAGCAGAGATAAAGATAGATATGAGATATATTTTGGTGGTAGAGCTGTAGGACTTCACCGTCAGACTGTCATTAGGAGACTTTTCAAATAGAATAAATAGGAACTTCTATGTTTGTACTGATTCTAGCTGGATTGTTGAGTCATATGAAGAGACAGAGAAAAACCAGGGTGATGGAGTACAGTATGGAGGAGGAAAATATCAAGTTCCTTTTTGACGTGTGGAGCTAAGTTGTCTCTTTGGCACAGAACTAGATTAGGAGGTTGGAGGACAGGCAGATAAAAGTGTGAAAGTTGTGTGCACAGAGGTGGTGTTTAATATCAGATAACTGGATAAGGGGATCATGTTAGATAAAAGCATGAATTTAAATTTTAAAATATCAGGGCATAGCCCTTCCAAAAGTGGAAAACTCAAACATTTAGAAATTGAGTAGAGAAGGAAGAATCAGAAAAAGTGACTGAGAATAAGCAAGGTGCTGTATGAGGTGGTAGAGATGAGAGAATCAGAGTGTAGTGTTCCAAAGGCAAAAAGGTGTAAAAGTTATTGCATGAAAAGCAATTTTAGTTTAGGTGTGGAGTGAGAGTAAAATTAAACTAAACAAAAGTTTTCATTAGCATCCAGTCGAGCTCATTAGAGAGCTCCTCTGAGGATAAAAAATAAAAACATCACCTACTAATAAAATGTTCCTTTGTTTTATTTATGTATGTATTTATTTAGTACTTAATTACTGACAGCTGAGGACATATTTTTCTTGGCACTATTTTTTTAAAAGATTTTATTTATTCATTTTTAGATAGGGGGTAGGGAGGGAGAAAGCAAGGGAAACATCAACGCGTTATCGCCTCTCAAGGGCTCCCTACTGGGGACCTGGTCCACAACCCAGGCATGTACCTTAACAGTGAACCAAACCGTCCCTTCGGTTTGCAGGCCAGCACTCCATCCACTGAGCCACACCAGCCAGGGTTCTTGGCACTATTTAGAAAATTGTGCTACTCACCGGTAGGATTCACGTGTTCACTGCCTTGCCCCAGTCACTATATGTTTATTCATAATAATCTATTACCACTTCATCTTACCTGAATTATATGACAAATTATGTTTTACAAGCAGAATAACAATAATCACAAAACAAATTAGAAATTCAAGATGATATAAGAATGAATGTACTGTCATCCAAAATCCTATTTACAGAGTTTTCAGTATATCCAAAGACCTTTATTACTTTTTTCATTGACTGGCTTTAAAAGTAATTATTTGAAATCTGGATGCATAAAATGAAACTATACTAGCTATATGGTCTCTTTTATTAATGGATTTCATGGAGTATTTTGATTAGAAAAAGAATTCCATTGTTAAATATACAATCATTTTTGGAAAAAGTGGCACATTTATTCCTTAAGACTGTTTTCTTCCTTAATATTACACCAAAAAACTATTAAAAGCAATAAACACACACAGTAAAGTTGCAGGGTACAAAATCAATATACATTAGTTTGTTGTGTTCCTATACACTAAACAAGAAAAAATAAGAAAGAGAAATTAAGAAAACAATACCTTTTACAGTCTCAAGCACAGCAAAACAAAAAACGAGGGATACATTTAACCAAGGAGGTGAAAGAACTGCATACTGAAAATTGTAAGATATTGTTAAAAGAAACTGAAGACACAAAGATATGAAAATGCTTATTAACATTGTTAAAATGTTCATGTTACCTAAAGCAATCTACAGATTCAATGCAATTTCCATCAAAATCTCAATGACATTTTTCACAAATATAGGATCAAAAAATCCTAAAATTTGTATGGAAGTACAAAACACCTTGAATGGCCAAAGCAATTTTGAGAAAAAAAGAATAAAGCCAGAGGGGTTACACTCCCTGATTTCAACTCTAACACAAAGCTATAATAACAGCAGCAGCATAGTATTAGGAGAAAAACAAGACACACAGACCAATGAAACAGAATCAAGAGTCAGGAAATAAACCCACACGTATATGGTCAACTAAACTAACAACTAAGGAGCCAAGAACAGACAATGGAGAAATCTCTCCTGCAAATGGTGTTGGCTTATTTCACTTAGCATAATGTTTTCCAGGTCCTTCATGCTCTTTCAAAGGGTAAATTTTTCTTTTTATTTGTTTATTTTTTTATTTTTTTATGGCTGAGTGGTATTCCATTGTGTAAATGAACCATAGTTGTTTTATCCATTCATCTATGATGGACACTTCAGCTGCTTCCAAATCTTGGCTTTTAAAAATAACATTGTGATGAGCATAGTCTTTCAAATTATTATAAACCAGTAAGAGAAAGACAAATACTATATGATTTCACTCATATGTGGAATCTACTGAACAAACTGAACTAACAAGAAAAATAGAGAGACTCACAGATGAGAGCAGGTTAACAGCTCTGAGGGGGAGGTTTAAGGGTGGTTAAATTGAGTAAAAATAAAAAATGGTTCATGGACATGGACAACAATGTGGTGATTACCGGGAAGGAGGGAGGTAGGTAGAAGTGGAAGAGAGTATAAGGGGTATAAATGGTAGTGGAAAAATACAGTAAAAAACTATTTAAAATTTTTTAATTAAAAAATATTTTAATTAAAAAACTTGTAAATGGTGTTGGTAAAAGCTGGACTTCCATCTGCAAAAGAATGAAACTGGACCACTATCTTACAGCACACATGAAAATGAACCCAAATTGGATTAAAGAGTTGATGTAAGACATGAAACCATAAAATACACAGAAAAAAAACACGAGAAGATTGTTCCTTGGCATTGGTCTTAGTGATGTTTTTGTGAATTTGACATGAAAAGCAAGGGAAACAAAAGCAAAATAAACAAATGAGACTGCATCAAACTAAAAAGCTTCTGAACAGCAAAGGTACCTACCAACAAAAGAAAAAGGTACCCTACTGAGTGGGAAAAGATATTTGCAATTATATAGCTAATAAGGGGTTAATATCTAAAATATATAAAGAACTTATACATCTTAATGACAAAAAAATAATTAAAAAATGGGCAGAGGATTTGAGTAGACATATTTTCAAAGAAGACTGACACAGATATTTGATATCAGATATCATTCATTGCTAGGGAAATCCAAATATAAATTACGATGAGATATTATCTCATACCCGTTACCTGTTAGAATGGCAACAATCATCAAAAAAAGACAAAAAATGGCAAGTGTTGAAGAGGATGTGGGATGAAAAGGAACCCTCGTACACTGCAGGTGGGAATGCTTGTGAGTGCAGCTACTATGGAAAACATTATGGTCAGTCTTCAAGAAATTAAGACTAGAACTACATTTGTATGACCCAGCTATTCCACTTCTGGGTATTTATCTGAAGGATATGAAAACACTCATTCAAAAAGATATATGCACTCTTATGTCCACAGCAGTATTATTTACAATAACCACCTAAGTGTTCATTGATGGATGAATAGATAAAGATGTGGTATGTAAATACAATGGAATACTTCTCAGTCACAAAACAGAAGAGAAATTCTGCCATTCGTGACACCAAGGATAAACCTTGAGGGTCTTATAGTAAGGGAAATAATCAGACAGAAAAAGAAAAAGAGCATATGATTTCACTCCTGTGGAATATTAAAATAAAAAACAAAACAAGCTCATGGAGACAGACAATACATTGGTAATTACAAGAGGGGAAAGAAGGATAGAGGGAGGGCAAAATGAGTAATGGGACTTAGTTGTTTGTTGACAGATGGAAACCAGACTTTTGGTAGTGAACACAATGCAGTACATGCACATATTGATTTATAATGCTACACATCTGAAACTTATATAATGCTAGAAACTAATGTTACTACAATAAAAAGTATTTTTCTTTTTTCTGTTGAAATTTCATAATTCCAAATGTTTTTAAATAGTAATAATTTTATTGTTTTTTTCTCTTGCAAATATATCATGCATTAGTAACATGGTTCAATCTCATTATTAGGATAGGATTAACTGTATTGTCAATAAAAACCTGGTAAAACTAAAAAGATTTGAGTCATAGAATGTATTTTTAATTTTACTGGATTTTATTATAAATATCATACCAGAGTTTCTTACTAGTTATCCTATTTTTCAGATGATTTCTTTAAAAATGACATTCCTCAAAGTAGTGTAAATAAGAATACAATATATATAAAATGATCTGTGGGCTAGCTTTAACTTTTTTGTTCCAAATTTTAAATCTTTCAGATGTTCCAACTGTCTCAGTCTTTAAAAGAATCAAACAAATTAGAATGCAAACTGACTGATTAAGATTTTTTATCTAATATGAAAATGAATGCTTTGATCCAAGACATGGACAGATGGCTAATGCAGTAATTAAATGAAACATGGATCTGTTTTGTTTTGTTTTATTAAGATTTTATTTATTTATTTTCAGAGACAGGAAAAGGAAGGGAGAAAGAGAGGGAGAGAAACATTGGTATGTGAAACGTCAATCAGTGCCAACTGGGGACCTGGCCTACAACCCAGGCATGTGCCCTGATGGGGAAATCAAACCAGTGACCTATCAGTTCGTAGGCTGGTGCTCAACACCAGCAAGAACATGTTTTTTACATTTAGATAAACAATATCTAATATAATCCCTCTTTTTACTTAAAGATACCTGCATCTCTCAAACTTCCTTCCCAGCTTCAGAGTTGTATTTAAATAAACCAGAGTGTAAACAGATTAAAAGTGGATTACTTCAACTGGGATATAGGTCATCATATTCAAAATAGAACATAGTGGAACAAAGCCCACTCTCAGAGCAAAAACAAGAGAGACTTAACATAAAGCTTTACTCTTACTCTCTAACACTCTTTAACACTCACTCCTGAAAATACAAAATTTTGCTTATGTTACTTTTGAAATTGCTTTTTTCTATTTAAAGGAGAGTATAGAAATTTTTTGAGATGGGAGGATTTGTTGTTATTGTTGTTATTGTTATCATTTGTTGAACTTCCTATGGAAATGAGAATTATAAATACAGCTTAAATTTGTAAAATAGACAATTACATATATTTGAATAAACACCTTCCTTAAAAGATCCAGCTTTCATGGATTGCATGCCTTAACTTTAATAAGGTGTCAAATTTCCACAGTATGGGTTTGGTTTCTCCATGTGAAAAAAGTAATGAATTGACATTTATTGACATAAACTCCATGGATAACTGTTAATTTAAAGTAGTAGCTATTTTTTGAACAGTTCATCAGCTTGTACACAAGTTTAGAGAGTTTCCCATCTGATATCACTCTAGTGACCTAATTTGGAAATGACATGTACCTGGTATTAATATTTTCTTCTACTGATTTTTTGAGATATAAATGCAACTTCATTTTTGTCTTCTATCATCTATTAAAAATTTAATCAGTGGAGACAATTTTCTCTGCTGGCAGGGGGAAAAAAAAACTCCGGCAGGATCTATGACATTTCTGGTGACTCGGAGGTAATATAAATCCTATGGTCACTTTAAGTTGTAAACAATCTTGACTCAAAAATTATATTGTCAAGACTAATATGTTAAACAGTATTTTAATTTCCAACCCTCTAGTAGGCAAGCTGCTGACCTTCAGGGGAGAACTGTTTAGTGGACCCTACTTCCTCTTTTTTCTTTTAACTTTTTCTTGACATATCAGATTTACAGATACATTGCAAGAATAATACAGACAATTCCCTTATGCCCTTTATTCAAGTTTTAAAAATTGTTCAATAAATAAATATTTTACCATATCTTTTTTTTATTCTACTTTATACATAATTTTTTCCCTGAACTATATGAAAATAACTTGCAGTTTGCCTCTTTATTCTTTAATGCCTCCCTATATAGTTCCTAACAACAGGATGTCCTCTTATATAACTTCAGTATCATTTTCAAAATCAGAATATTATTGATACAACACTATGATCTACTCTGCAAGCCTTATTTCAGATTTTGCTAATTGTCCCAATAATATTCTTTATAGCAAAAGAAGATCCCAGGTCACACATTGCATTTAGTTGTTATGTTTCTTTAGTCTCCTGTGTTAATCTCAAACAGCTCCTCTGACATTTAGTGTGTTTCAAGATGTGTGCCAGTAATTTTGCAGAATGCACTTCAATTTGAGTCTGTCTGATGTTTTCTCATGAGGAGAGTCAGGTATTTGGCAAGTGCCCCACTGAAGCCATCTTATGTTCTCAGCGTATTCTATCAAGGGACACATGACGCTGATTGCTCCCATTACTGGTGATGTTACTTTTGATCACTTGGTTAAGGTGTTGTTTGCCAGGTGTTTCCACTATAATGATACCACTTTTCCTTTGGTAACTAGTGAGTATCTTGTGGAAAGGTACTTTGAGATTATGTAAAAAGCTGTTTTTCCACAAAGTTTCAACTTAGTTTTGCCATTCCTTGATGATTTTTGCCTGAATAGATTGTTGCTATGATGTTTACTAAATGCCAATTTTAAATTCCATCATTTCTTTTATAGCTGTTATTTGGTACTCTACTATAAGAAAGGGTTTTTCACTTCGTTCCCCATTTTCCTCTCATTATTCTTTCCTCCCTCCCTTCTTCTCTTACTGTGGGTGTGGGCTCATGGATCCTTGTTTTATTTTGTGTTACACATTATTTTGTATCATTATTTATTTTGATGCTCATATCCCAGATTTAGGGATCCCTTGAAACCAGATCCAGAATTCTTTTGACATGTCTTATTCTTTAATCATTTCATTTTATTCTGCAAATTAAATATTCCAGACTCGTCATGAACATTCTGTTATCCAGCACTGGCATCAGACATTTCTCCAAAGAGGCCTAGTTTTGCGGGGGAGGCGGGTTATTTTATGGAAAAGATGTTTAGAAGTCAAGGTCTGAGGTCTAGGTGATAAGTGCCTGTTTCTGGATACTCTCAGCAAAGCAGCTAAGAAACATGTACACACACGTACACACACACACAAGATACAAACACATACCCTTATCAATTGCTATTTTTATTTGTCTATTAAAAAAATGTGTAGACTTAATATCTCTAGTTTTAACCCACCACCATAGGGTTCATTCTATCCTCTCCCCTCTATTATCCAAATTCTTATGCCAACAGTGGCCACAATATATCTTGTTATTTGCTCAATCTTAAAATATACAGAATATAGTTCCAGAATTATCAATACTACCCCATGCTACCCGCTAAGAGTTTAATATTTGTTTATAGTTGTTTTTTTGTCTTTAACCTGGGAGCATATGAACCAAACACTATGTTTAAATTTTCCTAAGGGTTATTTTTTTTTCTCCTCAGTGTGGTTATGCTATCATTGTTAATACAACTCATTTGTTTGTTTCTGTTTTTATTACAGTTTGGGTGTTTCCCCTATTCTTATTGATTTCATTTATTTTTACTCACTGATTATGTGAACTATAAACATGGTTTCAAAAATCAGAGCTGTCCACAGAGATGCCTGTCTTACCATCTTCCTTCTGTCTTTTCTGTCCTGTCCTCATCCATCTCCTGCAGGTAACAATCTCGTTACTCTCTGGTTTATTCTTCATGTATTGTATTTTGCACAAATTAGTTGATACATGAAAAATTTCTTACTTCCCTTTCCTTCTTACGCAAGATATTTCTTTCTATGTAAGTGGTTTCTTTTGTATTTTTTCTATCTGTTTTCTGAGGACGAAATGTGGCCCAATGCCTATTGTTGTGAATTAAGTTTTATTGGAACATAGCGGCACTCATTTATTTATGCACTGTGGCTATTTATATGTTACATGGTATAGCTGAGTATTTCAATAGAGAATTTACAGTCCCCAAAGATCAAATTATTTATTTTAAGGTCTTTTATTAAAAAAAAAAAAAAAAAAAAAAACCTCCCTCTGGTCCCTTCAGAGAACATCTCTACCTGGTTATTGTTTTGTATATGAAGTCTATAGATTTCTGTATGTTAGCTTTATATCTTACTAATTTACTGAATTCCTTTATACTATGGCTTAGTTTTAGCTTTATTCTCTAGGGTTTTCAGGTATACAATCATATAATCTATAAATAGATGTTCCTCTATTTGGATTCTTTTTTTCCCAGCTTTTCCACCCTTAATTTTTCCCCCTCTTTTTTAATCACATTAGCTAATATCTTAAGTAAAATGTTGAGCAATAATGGAAATAGTCTCTCCCTTCTTCATGATCTTAGTGGAAATACCTCTACAGTTTTCCCATTCAGATATTACCTTTAGAACTAATACCTTTTTATTTAGGATTAACTGTTTTACTATGTTAAGATAATCTCTATCATTGGTCTAAGAAATAAAAATGCAGGCCAGTGAAAGAGAATGGGGAATTCTGATACAAACTCACATACATATGATAAGTGAATTTCAAAGTTAAGATAATAGAAAAATGTGTCTTTCAACATATGGTACTCAAAGAAAGAAATATTTATGTGCAAAACCATAAACTTGGACTTTAATTTCACATCACATATAAAAATTAATTCCAAATAGATTATTCATAAAACAGTGTACGAGCTAAAACAGTGTACATGTCTATACGACATGTAGAAGAAAACATAAGAGAAATTTTTCATGACTGGATGAGGTAAAGATTTCTTAACTGGCACACAAAAAGCACAAATGATAAAAAATAGATCATAAGACTTCATAAAAATTTTAAACAATTGCTTTTCACAAAGCACTGTTGTAGAAAGACAAGTCTTAGACTAAAAGATTATCATTGCAAGTGATAGATCCAATAAAGCACTTATATCTAGAATGTATTCTTATAATCAATATAGGAAAACAAAAAATTTTTACAGTGTAGCTCTTACCCTTAAGTCTTTGATGTTTTGACTTTTTTATGTATGGTTCAAGATGGCATACAACTTCTTTTTGTCCCTGTAGATATTCAATCATCCCAACACCATTTGTTAAAAAAAAACTCTTCTTTCCCCATCTAATTGTCTCAACCTTAAATAACTTTTTAAATTTATACTTGAATCTATTCTTCCTCAGATACTTTGTATTTTAGTTTTTATTTATTATTTTTCTTTCTATAATATTTTCTTGGGTTTGAGCAACTCTCATTTTCTCTTTCCTGCCTCTCTTCATTTTTCTACCTAGTTTTGAATTTTTTATTCAAAATCTGTGTCTTTAAATATACATTTATAAGTATGTATTACAAGCTATTGAACTCACTCTTAATTGTTCTGCTACACACTGTCATATAAGTACTGCACGCTAACCGATTGTGCCACTGGAGCTCCTTAATTGTTATAATTTTCTTTACTGTCCCATTTCTTTTAGTAGAATTCACATAAGCTGAATTATTTGGATTCTCATTTTCTATTCTCTTATTAAAGTAGTCATATAAGCAATGCATGAATGTCTGAAAGCTATATACAGAACTGATTATTTGCTGTGATTTATAAAATCATTAATTCAAAAGTGTCCCTTTTGGTCAGTGTGGAGCTGTCATTTCTTGACTGATAAGTTTATTTTCAAGGCAAAATTGGAGAATTTTGTGCAGTTCAATTTTTTTTAATTTTCTTTTCTAGGATTCTGAATTTCCTTCTGTTTTTCTTTTTTGAAAATTTTCCCTTTATTACAGAGTCTCCAAAAGGCTTCCCTCTCTTTCTTTTAACCTCTTCTTTTCCCTGTATTATTACTGCCTCTCCACATCCTGTGCACACTTTTAAGCTCTTTTCCTTTAACTAATACTCAGATCTACCAAAATGTTTCCCAAGAATTCAAAAGCTTGGTGTAGACTGACTGACTGACATTTCTCAGGCCAACACTAGCTCTCCAATTGTCTCTCCCATGCAATTTTTTTTTAGACCGCTTTTCTTCTTTTATGAAGTCTTATCCTGGAAGCCTGGAAGCACAGGTGATAGCTCACAGAGAGGTTTTTATTTTTCTATAATAGATTGAAATTTGAATGTTTTCCACTTCCTAGATAGGTTGAGCATGTAAGCTTTTTGGAAGTTATTTATTTTTATTACCTTTCTATGTTCTTAAAAGGCTTTGGAGTTTTCAGATTTATTCCTGTATTATTTTGATGATTCTACAGATGTGCAACGTAAGACTCCAAAAAGACCAGGTAGAGACGTTTCCTTGAAAGCAGTGAGATAAACAGACTCTAGAGGTCACACAATGTGTGGGAGTCAGTGGAGTGCTAACCTGCCATAGTAGGGACACCTCCCAGAGCATCCTAGCATTTGATTTAGGCTCCCCCAAATTTCCACGCTACAGGGTTAGGGCTACTCAGCTCCTAAAACAATGACTACTTGAAAACTTAACAAAATTCCAAGCAACCCTGGAGAGAATTAAGCTTATCCATCCATAAAATAAATGGTTGCACCTCTGGCTACAAAGTGCCTACACCTACCTCCTTCAAACATATAGAACCTCCCTCCACCAAGAAATACCATAGTCCCATTCAGCCCCTCCACTCAGCTCAAACGCTGGATCTTTGAGGGAAATGAAATCCTATCCCTTAGATCCAGATAGGTCATCTATGCACTAAAAATATATATATATATATATATATATTTTCCTCAAGTTTTCTGTTTTCCCAGAGATATCAACCCTCCTATGCTATAGAATAACAGGGACAAAATATTTTCAGTGAAAGTTCACAATGGAATAGAAAGAAACATAGCAATCATTAATCAACTACACAAATGGTCCTGATTAGAAATCTATTCTCTCTTTTCTGTGACTCTCAGCTCCACCTTCTGGAATTTTCCTGCTTGTTTATTTTCCTCCTTGACCACAACTGCAATGAATGTTGGAGACATAATACTTTGGATCTTCTAGAATTTCACATGATGACTCTTGCTCATACAAAACTGGTGGGCTTGCAGTTGTATTGATTTCCAAATAGTTACAATTTTTGTTTTTCTTGGGTTTATAATTTTTTTTTAGCAAACCAATTCTCTAAAAATAGTATAGGTTTGCTCTGTTTGATTGCAGTTTCTGGCCTCAGTAGGTACACTGAAAATGTTCCTTTTAAAACATGATTCATAAATGTAATATTTTTTCATATGTTTATGAATCGTCACTATTTTACTGTTAAATCACAAATAACTGACTCCAATTTGTTTTGCATTTCCACTAACAAATTCTCTCTCCATATACATAGAGTCTATGAACCATATTTCAACCTTTTGCCTATTTTATTAATGAATATTAGTAATAGAGTATTAATTACCATCATAAAAGCATTTTTTTCTGAAGTGGGTCTTCATTTGATTTGGTCTAGAACACTATTTATCTTTCTCAGCGTTTACACACTTTGGAATCTTCATTGTTTATTTTTAACCTTGCAAGATTTCTGCCTCCTCATACATTATAAAGAGTATAAGGCAAGTTCCAAGTGTAGTATCCTGCACATAAAGGGCACTCACTTACTATGTACTGAGTTAACACATGGATAAATGGGAAAGAATGTACCTCAGTTAAACGTGTGATACAGCATTTCAGAATTATTGTTTTTAATGCCTCCTGAAACATTACTTTTTAATGGCTCACAAGCACAGTACATGAAAAAATGGGAAGAAAACTCTAAGCAATCTCAAAGTTCTACATTGATTTTTGAGCCATGCTTAAATACTTGACATGGAACAGAACATACTCTCAGTAAAAGTAGGCATTAAGCTGATGAATACTTTGTCCCCACAATCTGCCTGGTAAACTAATTCCAAATGGACCTCAAGAGTTTCCTGGGCTTGCTGTTCTACCTTGTCATCCCTCCCTGATACCTGAGTGAAATCTTCAATAGTGTGTCACTGTCAAAAATGTAAGGAACCCAGGAATGGCCTTTCTTCATATGGAAAATTGACAAAAAAAAAAAAAAAACCTCAAGAACTTCTTAATCTTATGGTTTGGGGGCATGTTATCTGAATCAGTAATATAGCAAACGTAGAAATTCAACAAAATATACCAAATTAAAAAATCATACTACTTCTATAAGGATACAAACACACATTTTACACTTTAGCAAGTTAAATATAATGGAAAGGTTGATATAACATTATCAAATGTAAGGTATCAAAAAATACTGATAATCTGACAATATGTTGTTCTGAGATGTCTGCCTGACTTCAAACCTAAAATTTTTAATTATTATAAAACTATTTTAAAAGGAAGATCCTTTTGGTCCTCTGTGGTTTCACTTTCCATGCTAGCATACTCTTACCCTGCAAGGATGAAAACTTTATTGAGCAATAGAATATAAAGCAAGTTCAAGGCTAAGGAAGTTGCCTTTTTCAAAAGAATGCCAATACATGATTTTAATTGATTTCTGGATGTTAGTTGTAACAGGTAGCAGCTCAGATTGAGCAGTAGAAACTGAAAGCTCCTGGTGTGTATATATTTACATCTACATACATATATCAAGTTAATTATATATATTTATATAACTATATATATCGCAGGTCATAAATATATAAAATCAGATAAAATTTATAATCACATTTATATTTAATAATTTTACATATTCCTCAAATTAGAAATATATATTTGGATAGTAGTAAATATTATTTTTAGGGATTCAGACAAACTCTGAAATGATAAAATTTATCAACCATCAACTCCTCTGTGTAGTATAATATTGTCATTAAATTTTTTTACAGGAAATAGGTTAGAAATAAATGGAAAGGATGTGTTTATGTGTGTGAGTGTTTTGTGAGGGGTGTGTGTGTATAGTTTTCGAAAAAGCCATTTTCCTCGCAACAATAGGAGATAATCCTCAGTTTTATTTAATACACATTTTTCCTAATTTCTTGCTAATTGGAGGATTCATCTGCATTTTCCAAAGAACAAGCTCAATATTACACCTCACAGAGTTCCCAAGAGAACAATTAAGATTCAATAAAATGTGTAGTTTTTCCCTAAAACAAAGCCAACACCTTCTCCAGCCTGAATTCAGACAGCAGAAGAGGTCAGAGAGGAACTCCATAAGACTAATCCATCCACAAAAGAAAATTATGCTCATGCTGAGCATGAACTAAGGATAAGTTCAAGACTCTGGTGTGTATGTGTAGGGTTTGTACAGAAAGTTTACAGCCATTTAATATGAAAAATGGAGATATTTACTGAAGAAGATACAAGAAACATTGTACATAAGGCAATGATGTTTCAGTTCCCTTCAAAGTAGGCACCCATGATTCACCTCCAGTTATGGCCTTCTTGAGGAAATCTATTTCATTGGTAGCAGTTTGAATCAAGTCATTTGCAACTGCAGCACAATGTTCCTTCTGCTCTGGTGGCAGAAGCCATGGAACAAATTTTCCATGATACATTTCATGCCAGGATCCTGTGTCAAAATCTCAACACAGCAGTTTTTGGAATCCCCAGACCTCCTCCTAGTTCTCTCACTGCCTGTTGTTGATCTTTGTTGATTGCAGCCTATACACATTGAACATCCTCAGGTGTTCTGCTTGTTGCATGCCTTCCAGAACATAGATCACTTTCAACAGATTCTCCACCACCTCTGAAATGTTCGTGCCACACTTTTATTTGTGCTGCACTCTGATGCCTTCTGAATCATCTGAATAGTTCCCATGAAGGGATGTTCAAGCTTAACAAAAAATCTGATGCAGATTTTTTGCTCTACCCGCTGTCATTCTGAATGCAATGGCCACACAGTCCACATGCCCACTCCGTGGTGTCTACTGCTCTCAATGACTAGTACAGTGAAGTCATCATGGTTCACACACACACATTCCAGTCCACTCTCCTTGGCTGCCAGGTAACATCAAAGTTGAGCAAACCATTTTTGTTATATTAACAATGGCTGGACTTTTCCAAGACAATTTTATTTATATATACACACATACACATATAAATATGTAAATATGTGTATATATGAAATATATGTATACATATACACACATATTATTTACATATATCATGTTAGTGATTGGTCTAAGAGTCAATTCTACCTACCCATTCAAGTCATTTCTACATCCAGGAAATTTGGGTTGTTGTATGATCTGTGTTATAAACTTGCTTTCTCCATCCTGCTGCCTAAAGTCTGAGGGAGACTGGAACAATAAACTAGAAGGTACTTACCTCCCAGAGACTTTGCAGATCAGAACTAAAATTCCAGCTTTAAATTGTATACCTAGAGACTTCTGTGTGAGAAAAATGGACTTCTGATTGTTTGAGTCATGGATACTTACATTTGTATCACTTGTACAAAAACCTAACCCGGGGTGTCCAACCCGAGGCCTGCGGGCTGCATGGAGCCCTGGATGGCTTTGAATGCAGCCCAAGACAAAATTGTAAATTTATTTAAAACCTTTTTTGCTCATCAGTTTTCATTAGCGTTTGTGTATTTATACCAGAGCTTTGCATGGCCCTCATGATCTGGTCACTGGCTACTGCTCTGCTCCCATGTGCCTCCCACCTCTGCCCGCCCTGCAGCCATCCACACACACACAGCAGGTTCACGCCCTGTGATATTTCCTTTGCCTATATCACTCCCCCACCCCCACCCCCACCCTGAGAAATACATGGCTCTTTACTGAGGCTTCTTGTTCAAATATTATTTCATTAGAGTGACCATTCCTGATTTATACAAAATACCCATCTTTTCTTTCCTCTACCCACTTTCCCTTTCCTGTTTTTCCAACTTTGTTTTTCTTTCTAGAACCTGTGATCTAAAATAGTACCTATTCACATGTTTGTTTATTGCCTGTCTCACTTCACTAGAATATAAGCTTCATGAGTTCAAGGTGCCTTTTTATCCATAGCTTTAACTCTACTACCTTGAAGAGTGCCTGGCTTACTGTAGTTGAATGCCTAAAGGAATGTGAGTGTATATAATACAGAGCATAAAAATACAGCAGTTAATTAATATTACCCCATGACTGAAAACAAAAGAGTGTTGTAAGGGTTACGTTTTCAAAATTAAGAAAGCTGCAAATATTAAAACTCCTTCCTGCCAAACAGCCATGGATATTCAATCATTTTGTTCTAAACAATGCAACAAACATGGAGAAAATTAATAGTATTAGAGGGCCCACAGAGTAAAAATGTCATGGCTAAAGAATAAGCAGCTTTAGTTGGCAGTAGACAAAAACATTCAAGTTTTTAATTTTTGTGAGTAGTGTAAGACAGGGGTCCAATTTTATTGTTTTACATATGACAATCCGGTTTTCCCACTACCATTTATTAAAGTGACATACTGAAAACAGATGCTTCCGTTTCTATACACTAACAACAAAATATCTAAAAAAGAAGTAAAAAATATTCCTTTTACACCTCACACCTCTCAGAATGGCTATCAATAAATCAACAAACAAGTGTTGATGAGAATGTGGAGAAAAGGGAACCCTAGTGTACTGTTGGTGGGAATGCAGACTGGTGCAGCCACTGTTGAAAACAGTTTGGGATTTCCTCAAAAAACTAAAAATGGAACTGCCTTTTGACCCAGTGATTCCATTGCTGGGAATGTAATCTAAGAACCCCAAAAGATCAATTCAAAGGAACTTATGCACTCCTAGTTCACAGCAGCACTACTTACAGTAGCCAAGTGTTGGAAACAGCCTAAGTGCCCATCAGTAGATGAATAGATTAAAAACCAGTGGTACATTTACATAATGTGATACTATGCAGCAGAAAGAAAGAATTCCTCCTCTTGCAACAGCATGGATGGAACTGGAATCAATTATGCTAAGTGAAATAAGGGAGTCGGTGAAAGACAGATACCATATGATCTCACTTATAAGAGGAATCTAATGAACAAAATAAACTAATGAGCAGAACAGAACCAGAGACATGGAACAGACTGACACCTGCTAGAGGAAAGGAGAGAAGCAAGGAATGGTGGAAAGAAAGGGAAGGGATTAGTCAAAGAATGTGTGTGAATGACTCATGAACATGGAGAATGGTGTGGAGATTGACTGTGGGAAAGGGGGTGGACTGGGTGGAGGAGAGCAAAGGGGGAAAAATTGAGTCAACTGTAGTAGAATAAATAAGAATAAAAAAATATTCCCATTACAATATCATTAAAAAACACTTAGGAATATATTTAACCAAGGAAGTGAAAAATATGTATACTGATAACTGTAAAATTTTAATGAAGTAATTGAAAACAACACAAATAAACAGAGAGATGTTCCATGCTCATGGACTTGAAGAATTAATATTGTTAATTCTACCCAAAGCAATCTACAGATTCAATATAATCCCTATGAAAATTTCAATTTTATTTTTACAGAAATAGTTAAAACAATTCTAAAATTTGTATGGAACCACAAAAGACTCCAAATAGCCAAAGCAATCATGAGAAAGAAGAAGCCAGAGGCATCACACTTTTCTAGCTTGAAACTATATTACAAAACTATAGTGATCAAAACAGAATGGTACTGGCATTAAAACAGACATACAGATTAATGGAACAGAATAGCGATTCCAGAAAGACACTTGTGCATATATGGTCAACTAATTTATAACAAAAAAGCCAAAAAATATACAAGAAGGAAAGAATAGTCTATTTAATAAAGTGTTTGGAAAACTAGGTATTTACATACAAAAGAATGAAACAGGACCCCTATCTTACACTACATACAAAAATCAACTCAGAATGAATTAAAAACCTAAATTTAAGACACAAAACTGTATAAACTCCTAGAAGAAAATATAGGTAAGCTCCTCAACATTGATCTTGGCAATGATGTTTTAGATGACACAAAAACAAAGGCAACAAAGCAAAAATAAACAAATAGGGTAATACCAAATTTAAAAACTTCTGTACAGCAAAGAAAGTCATCAACAAAATGAAAAGGCAAACTGCAGCATGGGGAAATATTTGTGAATAATATTTCTGAGAAGAGGTTAATATCTAAAATATATAATGAACTCATGCAACTCAATAGCGAAGAAAAAAATCTGATTTTAATAAGGGCAGAAGAACCGAACAGACATTTTCCCTAAGAAGATATACAAATGGCTATCAGTACATGAAAATGTACTCAATATCACTAACTAATAGAGACATAAAAATCCAAACCACAATGAGATATTTCCTCACACCTGTTAGAATGTTTATCATCAAAGAGACAAGAGTTAAATGTGAAGATACATTAAAAAAAAAGGAATACTTGCATACTATTTCTGGGAATGTAATTTGATACAGCCATTATGCAAAACAGTATGGAGGTTCCTGATAAATTAAAAATAAAACTACCATATGTTCATCCAAGCAGTCCCACTTTTAGGTATATAACCAAAGGAAATGAAAACAGTATTATCAGCATCCCCATATTCATTGCAGCTCTGCTCACAATAGGAAAGGTATAAAATAACCCAAGTGTCTATGAGTGAATAAATGAATGAATGAATGAATATGTGACATATAACCAAGGTCTGTCCAGAAGGTATCAAGCCATGTACTATGAAAAATAGAGATATTTATTGAACAGGATACAAGAAACATTGTACATAGGACAATGACACCACAGTCCCCTTCAAAGTAGGCACCTTGGGACCTCACAGAGTTCTCCCAATTGCCATCAGCTGCCCCATCATATTTTCCTGAATCTCATTGACAGTCTGAAATCTATTCCCTTTCAAAGGTGATTTTAGTCTTGGGAAAAACCAAAAGTGGCAGATCACCAAATCTGGGCTGTAGTGGGGCAATAGGGGGCTGAATCACTTAGGTGATTTGATGTTTCACCAAAAAACTCTGCATGAGATATGATGCATGAGTGGGCATGTTGTCATGAATGAGGCTGCCAATCACTGGTTACCCATAGCTGCAGCCTGCTGAGTCATCCAAATAGTTTCCATGGAGGAATGTTCAAGCTTAATGCAAAATCTGATGCAAATTTGTTGCTCTACTTGGTCAGTCATTTTCAATGTGACGGCCACACAGTACATACGCTCATTCTATGGCGTCTACCTCCCCCAAAGACTAGTACAGTGAAGTCATCATTGTTCCCATATACACATTCCAGTTAATGGCTGCCAGGTTACTTTAATGTTGTACAAACCATTCTCATTATATTAACAATGGCTGGACTTTTTCCAGACAGAATTTGGATGTGCACACATACACACAAGATGCAAGACATGGTGGGGGGGGGGTGTGTTGTGTGTGTGTGTGTGTGTGTGTGTGTGTGTGTGTGTGACTATTATGCAAAAGAATGAATTCCTGACATTTGTGACAATGTGGATGGAGCTTGGGGAGATGCTTATTTCATGCTAAATGAAGTAAGCCAGCCACAGGAAGACATACCTTATGGTATCACTGTTTATATGTGGAATCTAATAAAAAGAAGTCCAACACACAGATACAGAGTAGAAAAGTGTTTGCCAGAGCCTGGGGGTAGGAAAAACATGGAAAGGTTAGGAAAAAGCTACAAACTTTAAGCTATAATATGAATAAAGGTTGATGATCTAATTTATAACACATGACTATAGTTGATAACATGTATTGTGTAATTGAAATTTACTAAGAATGTAGAACGTATATGTTCTTGTAAAAAACAAAATAATTTATAATATTTAAAAACTGGAAATACCATCTAGAGAGAAAATGGATAAAATGTAGTATATTAATACAATTGAATACTCCAGAATAATTAAAATTTAAAAATGAACTGCTGCCTATAATAAAATGGATGAATCTGACAGACATAACATTGAACAAAAGAAGCCAGACACAAGAGTACTTACGTGAAATTCAAATATAATCAAAAGTAATACATGCTGATAGGAATTGGTTATTTGAGGTTATTGATTGAGAACAGTAATAAGTATTGTTTTTTTTAAAGATTTTATTTATTCATTTTTAGAAAGACAGGAAGGGAGGGAGAAAGAGTGGAAGAGAAACATTGATCAGATGCCTCTCACATGCCCCCAATCAAGGACCTCACCCACAACCCAGGCATGTGCCCTGACCGGGAATCAAACCTGAGATCTTTTGGTTCACAAGATGACAGCCAATCAACTAAGCCAGACCAGTCAGGGTAGGAGTATTCTGTAGTAGTGTTCCATATATTAATCTGAGTCTAAAATTCACTGAGTTGTGCACTTAACATTTATACACATTACTATAGATATGATATACTTTAATAAAAAAATATACTTAATCCTTGGATGATAGGGCATGTGTTAACTAAAAATTTCTTGTTTGTGCTGTATTCAGGTTAATTTGTATTGTCATAAGTAATTTCTATCTATATTTCAGAAATACTGCCAGTTTCTCATCTTTCTACCCAGTTGAATGTAGGACATCTATTTATTAATTACTTGACATTCTATTTCATTAGCAGATTCTGTTTCTCCTGGAAAATTTTCCCAATTTGAACAACCTAAAGAGCACTTAGAATTTTGAATAATCTGAATAAACTTGCCTAAATCAAGGTTATCACTTTGAAGTTCAAAAATCCATTTGAATGACCAAATATTTCTGTGTCAAAGAGTGTGATTTAAATTACAGCAGAAATGGAAATAAAATTCATAGTAAAGCAATGCGATAGGAAGAAAATGAATCTAATAATATTTTTATCACTTTTTCTAGAAGTACCAGATTAACATAATCTCTAATGCCTTCATAACTCAGACACTGCCGTACCCTGAGAAGCCAAGGAATCCAGTGAGGCCGGCACACTTTTTTTTAATAAATAAGAGTTTTGTGTGCCTTTTGCCTTTACTTAATCGAAGACAAATATATAAACTAGAAAGAAACTAATACCATTCAAGAAGTTTACAAAATATACAATATTGAAACATATTAAATTACAGTCCACATTTTAGGGAAAAAATAATTGTTTTAGTCAGATTAGGCCACTATAACCAAATCTCATAGACTGTACAAATTGATTTTCTTACAGGTCTGGAGGCTGGAAGTCTGAGAACAGGGTCCCAGCACGGTACAGCTCTCTGCCTTCTGGTCCTGTGCTTGTGGAGAGTAAGAGATTTCTCTTCTTTGTCTCATAAAGCCACTAATACTATTAGATTATTACCTCATTTAGCCCTTAATTACCTCCTAAAAGTCGTATCTCTAAATACAGACCTTTGGGGGTTAGAGTTTCAACATGAATTTTAGGGGGAAGTAATTCAATCCATAGCAATAATCTAATAGTTAAAAGTAGGAACTCTGAAGTTAGTAATCAAGGTCAAATCTCTGACTCACCACCTCCTGTATGATCTTAAACCCTCTATGATATGCATTTCTCATATGTAAATCAGTTAATAATACTCACCTAATAGAACTATTGTGACATTTAAATGAATGCATATATGATATTCAAAATAGTACACAACTAAGTTTTATCAAAACATAACTGACATAACTTTGTATTAATTTTAGGTATATACCATTGATATGTGTTACTATCACATAATATGGTAATCATATTACTAAATGATTACCACAATTCATCTTCACACAATTATAAATTCTTTTTCCTGCGATGAGAACTTTTAAGATCTACTCTCTTAGCTACTTTTAAATATAGAGTATTGTTAACTATAGTCACCATGCTGTACTCACGGCACTTATTTGTCACTAATCGGTGTTTTAAGAATCACTACAATCGCTTTCCAACCTGCCATCTGCAGTGCAATCACCACCAAGATGCAGATTTTCATGCAAACCCTTACAGGACAGTCTCTCATTCTCGAGGCTGAGCCCTCAAATACAATAAAAAATGTAAAGGTCAAGGTCCAGGATAAGGAAGGAATTCCTCCTGATCAGCAAAGACTGATCTTTGCTGGCAAGCAACTGGAATATGAGTGTGCTTTGTCTGACTACAACATTCAAAAGGTGTCCCCTCTTCATCTTGTGTTGACACTTCATGGTGGTGCTAAGAAAAGGAAGAAATCTTACACCAAAACCAAGGAGAATAAGCATAAGAGAAAGGAGGTTAAGCTGGCTGTCCTGAAATATTACAAAGCACAAATATTTTGCTATGAAGATGGCAAAATGAGTTGCCTTCGACAGGGGTGTCCTTCAGATGAGTGTGGTGCTGGTGCTTTTATGGCCAGCCACTTTGACAGACATTGTTGTGGCAGAAGTAAGGCCATCTTGTCAAGGAGGCAGACTTCATAGAGAGGCAGTCTTTGATGAGTCCTTGGCATGGAACATGAGCCTTATCTTAATTTTATGCCATGATGAGTAATAGGAGAAGCATAGAAATCTATAGGCAAGTAAAGTAATGTAGGTTTATTTAGCATAAATGTTTTGCTAAGTTAATTCTACTTTAGAGATAATAGTGAGAATTCTGGTGTCTCCCCCTGAAATCTCTAGGATTTTTCTTTTTCCAGAAAAGAGAAAATGTCATATGAGGAAATATGCTGATCGAGACTTTATGCAAACTGTTTATGTTCTGGGCTAAGAGCTCACTTAAGAGCAATCTCATTTAATAACACAATTGTACTAAAAATTTGATTGAGAACTAGAAGCCACTTTTTCATTATCTTACTCTATCTCTGTATTTGGCTTTGCAAATGTGCTTCACTTTATTTTATAATGACATTATGCCATTTTTTAGTTGGATAGTTATTGATTGACTAAAAGTATTATATGAGAAGGACCTGGCAAGTGTCCACAGCAGCATCTCCAAGACTGAAAAATAATTCAGAAAAAGAAGTCAAGGTCATTACTCGGTTGCACAGACAAGGAGACAAAGTGGATCAAAGATTTCAGTGGCCTGTGGTTTGCCACAATTGAACATGAAAGTCAAAAAGAAATTGGCTCATTGTATATGTTAGTCCTGCATATAACTATTTACTGGAAAACCCTCTCATGGTCAGCATATCAAGAGGCCTCCTTGGTGCCCTCAAATGGTTTCCTGGAGAAAACTCTTCACCATTTATTTAACCTCAGGATTTATTTCTTTATTCAGTACATATTTCTAACCTTGGGCTATAGCAACAAAAGAACATTCTTCTAGAATTTAGGAGTGGGGGATAGATGAGTCAATGGATAAGGGGTAAAGGGAAAGTTGAGGAGAAAAAGTGATGGTAAGTGGAAATCTTTAACGCTAACCATCCTTAATATTTTCGAATTCATTAGATTGATTTTCATTTTGTTTACCTGTGGTAGGATCTTCATGCTATCAACTAATTAAACTACCAATGTATGCAGTTTCTACCTATCTGATGAGACTATGCAAAGAAAAGTCAATATAATGCTATGCAGTGAATAAATATTCAAGAAGGACTCGGCTATTGATTTGATAAGCAGGATAAAAAGACAAATACTCTTAATCATCAAATTACCTCCCTCTATTGTTAGAGGAACATCTAATTAGTGGAACATCTAATTGTGTCCCTGTGGTATTGCAAAGGGTTGCCTATGTGCTTGAGTCAGTTTATTAGCACAGTTTATTTTGTGACTTTACAGTGACCACATTATTTGTACAGGTAATGAGAAACTCCACAAGTGCTTAATTAGTATTGTACTGTAAGTGGAACTGAGGTTAGGGGCTTATGGAAACTGTATTAAATCAGTAGTTAACTATAAATAGGGTACGACTTTAAACAAATGTGTATTATATTGAAAGACAGCAGAGTTGGTGTTATTTTGTCATGCTAATGGATTATCATTCTAACCACCCTACTACTAAAGTCCAGTCCTTGAAACATAATTTTTTCCAATAAGATTCACTAACCATAATTGTCACACGTAAATCAAAACAGCTTGTTTTAATTAATGGCTTAACCTAAAAACATTATTTAGATATTAACTCACAAGAAAGCAATTTGTAGCTCAAGTAAAATTGCTCATGGCCTACCAGTTTATAATAGACTATTTAATTTTAGTTAACTGAGACCTTCATTTGCACACCAAAGGATTAAAAAATGGGTCTTTCAATTTTTTAATATGAAGGAATTTGACGTGTCAAGAACAATCCTTGTGGAACTCAAGTTACTTTGGGAAATACTATTTAAAAATACTTTTATGGTAGTTAACTTTTACATTTCCAAAGAAATCACTTTGCCCCCTTAACACCACAGAGACTACTATAAATATATCTTTTCTGAAAAATTAGATTTTCTTTTCATTATATAAATTAAGCAAAAGTTTTAATTTTATCAAAACTGTCAAAATAGACTTTGCATACAGAAACTAAAAACATTTTGAAAAAGTGTTAATATAATTTAATTAGCAATCTATAATTTGCAGAATATTCTGTTTTAAATCACAATAATCTGCAATACGAAACATCTTAACTCTACTGCTCAAATCAAATATGTAGAAAATGAATCCATTCCTTCTCAGAATAATTTTGTTTTGCTGGACAGTTTTACTAGATACAATTTTTAATAGTCATCATATATTCAATACTAGGTATTTGATATATTATGCTCATGTTGCCTGTGGGTCTTCAATCAAGTTTTAAAAATTATACCAAATTGGTTATCCATGTAGCTCTGGATCTGGCTGCCTGGGATTGACTCTTGGTTTCCCATAGAACTAGCTACAATGGAGTACAAATTATTTCTTTAGTTTCCTTATCTGCAAAATGGGCTGTATCACGAACCCTGTGACATTGATCAGGTTCCACCCTCTTCCAGAGCAGGGAGTCCTCTCCAAAACTCACTTGAGTTGTTGACAGAATTCAGTTTTGCGCAGATGTGGAACAGAAACCCTCAGCCCTGAGGACTGTCTCTTTCCTCAGGGGGTCTCAAATGGCTGGCAGCTTCTATGCAAACAGGAGTGTCTCCTACTTCAAGTCTCTTCTCTCTGGGAAAGCATGAGGTCTCTTTCAAAGGGTTCAGTTGATACCATCAGTCCTACCTAGGATATTTCCCCTCGTGATTAATTCCATGTCAGCTGATTAAGTACCTTAATTTTACCTGCAAATTCCCTTCACCTTTGCCATATTTATTGGTTAGAGGTAAGCCACAGTTTCCACCTGTACTCAGTGAGAGGGGACTACCAAAACAAGTGGATACCAGGAGATGAGAGTTATAGGGAACATCTTATAATTCTGCCTACCACATTAGAATAATAACACTACATGCATCTTTGGACTGATTTTTAAAAAGACTCTATTTGTATAAATTACTTAGAATAATGCATGATACAAATTAGATATTATTGATTATTATTTTTTAGTTTGATATTCATTTCTGCAGAAGCTCTGAGTAACTAAAATGTTTGCATTACTGGGAAAATATGCTTCAGCTGACATGTAAGTGGTACGTTGTAAGAGAACCTCATGGTGTTCACTGTTCTCCATTTATATCTCAATGGTAAGTGTGTTTTGTGTACATGTAGAACTAATGGAACCAAGTGTAAATTTCCATAAAACCATTAACATGTCCTATAATATCTCATGGGCTATCATATTTCAAACATTAAATAATTTTCCTACTGAATATTGAGATACTAAGTAAAAGTTGATAAGAGGTAAGTAGGTTATTATACAAGTTATTCCATAATTTTTATGTTCTCTTCATTACTTTTATGTGGGATCCAGATATTCTAAGGAAATGGCTCCTGCTCATATAAATAGTAAACAGTACTTCATTTGCCAAAGAAAGCATATTTTTAAAATAGTTCTGAAAATCTTGCCCTTTCCTATACCCTCCACATTCCACAGAAATATTTTCTAATCACCCACAGAAATGCTTCATTTAATTGGAATAGACTAGACAACCTATGATAATGTTAATTTTTTGCTTCGGAAAAGAGGAAAAACATTACTTGAGTTCAGCCTCAAGCTAGAGTGAGGTAAAGAGAGAGGGAGAGGGGAAGATGATATCCTGCCACATGAATTTCAGGTAAATAAAATTTTTATTTCCCTGAACATGTGAAATTTGAAAACAAATTCATCAACATTTCCCTCCACTTTACCCAGTTCTCCTTTCAATCCCTAGAAAACTCAGAGGAAACTAGGGGTACACCCAAACACAGTTTCCATTATTGTTAATAATGGTCACTAAAAAATCACAGCTTTTTCTCATTAATTATCAAAAAATCCTGGTGGAAAAAGGTAAACCTTAAAAACAAATTGCAGAATGCAATGATTCCAAAACGTAATTAGAAAATATATATTTTGTTTGTTGTTGGTTTGTTTTGATAAGTCATTGACATTTTAGCTCAATTTACAAAATGGAAACTTCAAGATTATTCTCACTTAAAAATGCATCACTAAAACAATTCATTATGTACTTTCTCTGGTATATATGTAACCTGTTACTACCTTTCCACATTCCTCTTGAGTCTTCCTTTCTAAGATTACTTGAGGAATAATTTGTTTGTGTATGTTGCCAAAGACATTGATCATATGATTGACCATATACCAATCAAAATATTATTAATAAGTTTAGTTTTAAATTACAAAACAGGCAAATATGTTCATTAATGTACAAAGAGAAACAATTCTATTGATTATTTTCACCTTGTTTGCCAAATTTTGTTCTATTTCTTATCTCAGCTTTTTAAATCATTCCCATTTTTTCATTACTTAATATCCACTACCAGTTTGAGTTTAGTTTCTTCATTGCGTAATGTTAATAATAATTTTTTTGATTTGACTGTTTCTGGATGTAGAGAAATATTTTTAAAAAAATAGTTCAAGCAAACATGCATACCCTCATACACCTTATATACATATACCCATATAATATTTTCAAGGGGGGGACCCAAAAAACCCAGAATTTATTTATTAAAAATTGTGTATTTATTCTTACATGTTTAAACTTCGGTCACCATTAAAGCACTCTCCATTTGATGCAATACACCTATTGAGACATTTTTTCTACTGCTCAAAAGTTTCTGAACTCATCAATTTTGATGTTTTTTAGTGCTTCTGCCATTTTATCTTTCACATTGGCAAAATGTTTCCCTTTGAGAATTTTTTTCATCCAGGGAAACAAAAAAACGTTGCTTGGGGTGAGATTGGGTGAAAAGGTGGGGTGGGGCTTGAGGGTCATGTTGTTTTGGGTCAAAAACTGCTGAACACTCATCACAGTGTGGGCAGGTGTGGTCATATATCACCCATCATGAAATGGGCAAACATGTTGAAAGAGTCTTTAAAAAAATTAACTGAAGCCAAACACAGCCTGTCACAACAATGCCAGCTAGTACACTGATACAGATGGGTTCCTAGAACACTCACCGAGCTGAGGAAATATGTACTATAAGGGGCCCACCCTCCAAAAGATAATTCCGATTTTTGGGAGGACACCCCTTGTATATTTGTGAGTGGGGATGTAAAGTATATATGTATGTATGTATGTAATTACATTTGGGCACGTTTTCAGGTCTTTTGAGACCACCTGATCCCATATTTACAAATTTCCATCCACTCTCCTATGTGTAAAATTTCATATTTAGTTTTAATTTTTTAAATTAAAATGCTGATGCTATTGGAAAAATAGGCCCCTGGATAGTAGATCCCTGGCCAAAGGGGACACAAAGCTGCCTATTGACTCTTGAGGAGAGACTGGAGTCGGAGGCGTTGGGGAGAGACCTAAGGGAGTAGCCAGGGGGATCCTGGTGCTGACTCCTTCCCCATTTCATGTTCTCCATCTTGTTCAGTCAGACCACTCCCCTGAGGGGCAGCAGCCTTTAAGGACATGATAGCCGCACCCTCAGGAGGCACTGTCCCACCCTGTGATGCCTAAGCCTGACAGCTGAGGGCAGAGTGACTAGTTTAACAACTGTGGGAGACAGACACAGACAGTAGATTCCTGGAAGGCTCAAACAAATGGCCTAGGGTCAGACAGGGTCAACAACTGGCATCATCAAGGCAGACCCATAAAGAAAAGGGGGGGGGGAGATGTACCTATTACCTTAGAAGTTTAATCCACAAAGTCAGGAAATTGATACTGATGAATTTAAGAAGCAGAAGCAAAAAAAAAAAAAAAAGAAGAAGAAGAAGACTCTCGCAAATAATGGGAAGGAAAAGAAACACCCCCCCAAATGAGGGGAAAAGAGGAATCCCCACAGAGGCAAGTAAACTATCAGATATGGAATTCAAAACAATGGCTCTAAGGAGGTTTGATGAGCTCAGTGAGCTCAAGGAGAACTACGAGAAACTACAGGGAAACTATCAGGAACTTACTGAAAACTATATCACCCTGAAAAAGGACATAGAAACTATTAATAAGACACAAGAGGAAATGATGAATACAATTTCTGAATTGAAGAACACAGTAGAAGGAATCAAAAGCAGGCTAGATAAAGCAGAGGATTGAATCAGTGAGCAAGAGGACAAGGTAGAAAAAGCGCCCAGAAAAAGGAAGAAACGGAAAAAAAAACTCAAAAAGAATGAAGAGGCATTTAGGGAAATGCAAGACAACCTGGAATGTAATAATATCCACATAATAGGGATACCAGAAGGAGAAGAAGAGGAACAAGGGATAGAGAACCTGTTTGAAAAAGTAATGATGGAAAACTTCCCAAATTGAAGGAGAGAAAAAGTCTCACAAGTCCAGGAAGCACAGAGGGTCCCATTCAAGAGGAACCCAATGAGACCCACTCCAAGACACATCATTATTAAAATGGTAAATATCAAAGACAAAGAAAGAATCCTAAAGGCAGCAAGGGATAAACAGATAGTAACATACAAGGAAGTCCCAATACGGCTAGCAGCTGACTTCTCAACAGAAACACTACAAGCCAGAATGGAGTGGCAAGAAATATTCCAAGTAATAAAAAGCAAAGGCCTACAATCAAGACTGCTCTACCCAGCAAGACTCTCAATTAAAATGGAAGATGAAAAAAGGAGTTTCCCAGACAAAAGAAGGCTAAAAGAATACATTTACACCAAACCAGCACTGCAAGACATGCTAAAGGGACTGGTTTAAGAAGATGAAGAAAAAGAGTGAGAAAGAGAAGTACACAAGTGCAAAGGGAAAAAATGAATAAGTTCCTATCAATAATAACTCTAAATGTAAGTGGACTAAATGCACCAATCAAAAGACACAGGATAGCTGAATGGATAAGAAAACATGACCCACATATACTCTGCCTACAAGAGACCCACCTCAGAACTAAGGACCTACACAGATTGAAAGTAAAGGGATGGCAACAAATATTCCAAGCAAATGAATGGGAAAAAAAGCAGGAGTAACAATACTTATATGAGACAAAATAGATTTCAAAACAAAGGCCATTAAAAGAGACCCAGAGGGACACATTATAATACTCAAAGGAAGAATCCATCAAGAAGACATAAACATTGCAAACTTATATGCACCCAACATAGGAGAACCCAAATATATAAGGAAATCTTGGAAGACTTCAAGAAAGATATAGACAACAACACACTGATAGTAGGGTATTTTAACACCCCACTGTCAAAAATGGATAGATCTTCCAAACAAAACATAAACAAAGATATTGTGGAACTGAATGATGCATTAGATCAAATGGACTTAACTGACATATATAGACCCTTTAATCCCAAAGAAGCAAAATACATATTCTTTTGAAATGCACCTGGAAATTGTTCAAAGATAGAGCACATGGTAGGACACAAAACAAGCCTTAACAAATTCAGGAACATTGAAATCATAACAAGAATTTTCTCAAACCACAAGGGCTTGAAACTGGAAACCAACCTCAAGGAGAAACCCCCAAAACTTGCAAATTCATGGAGACTGAATAGCACACGATTAAACAATGAATGGGTCAATGATGAAATCAAAGAAGAAATCGAAAAGTTTCTGGAAACAAATGAAAAAGAAAACACAACAGTCCAAAACCTAAGGGACATAGCAAAGACAGTCTTGAGAAGGAAGTTCATAGCAATACAGGCCTACCTAAAAAATATAGAAACATTTCAAATAAAAGACCTAACACTACAACTTCAAGAACTGGAGAAACAACAACAAATAAATCCCAGGGCAAGCAGAAGGAAGGAAATAATCAAGATCAGAGCAGAACTGAATGACAGAGAGATGAAAAGAAAAATTCAAAGGATCAGCCAATCCAGGAGCTGTTTCTTTGAAAAGATAAATAAAATTGACAAGCTTTTAAGCAGACTCATCAAAAAAAAAAGGGGCGGGAGAAGAACCAAATAAATAATATCAGAAATTAAAGAGGATAAATAACAACTGATACCACAGAAATACAAAGGATTTTAAGAAACAATTATGAAAAATTATAGGCCAAGAAATTTGAAAACCTCAATGAAATGGACAAATTTCTAGAAAAGTATAATCTTCCAACACTGAATGAAGAAGAAGCAGAAATCCTGAACAGACCAATAACAGCTGGGGAAATTGAAGCAGTAATCAAAAAACTTCCGGCACACAGAGCCCTGGGCCAGAGAGTTTCACAGGAGAATTTTACAAAACATAAGGAAGAGCTAACCCCTGTGCTTCTCAGACTATTCCAAAAAAATCTAAGAGGAAGGAGGACTCCCAGACTCTTTTTATGAGCCCAGCATCACCCTAATCCCAAAACCAGATAAAGACCCTACAAAGAAAGAAAACTACAGGCCAATATCACTGATGAACATAGACACTAAAATATTCAACAAAATATTGGCAAACTGCATCCAGCAATACATTAGAAAGATCATCCACCATGATCAAGTGGGATTCATCCCAGGGATGCAAGGATGGTTCAATATACGCAAATCAATAAATGTAATACATCACATAAACAAAAGGAAAGACAAAAACCACATGATCATCTCGATAGATGCAGTAAAAGCATTTCATAAGGTACAGCACCCATTTATGATCAAAACACTCAGCAAAATGAGTTATAGGGGGCATTCCTCAAAGTAATAAAGGCCATATATGAAAAACCTACAGCCAACATCATACTCAATGGGTAAAAACTAAAAGCTTTCCCACTAAGATCAGGAACAAGACAAGAATGTCCGCTTTCACCACTTCTATTCAACATAGTGTTGGTAGTCCTAGCCACAGCAATCAGACAGAGAAAGAAATAAAAGGCACCGTAATGGGGAAAAAGGAAGTAAAACTATCATTGTTTGCAGATAAAATGAGAGTATACATAGAAAACCCTATAGACTCCACCAAAAAACTACTCAGCCTAATAAGTGAATTTAGCAAAACAGCAGGATACAAAGTCAATATTCAGAATTCGAATACATTTTTGTATACCAACAATGAAATAGAAGACAAAAAATCAGGGGAAAAATCCCATTTGCTATAGCAACAAGAATAGCAGTTTCCCAAGTACATAGGTTATAAATAACTACCATACAGATTAAATATTGCTCAAAAAAAGTAATGAAATAAAATGCAAGATTCTGTGCTTGAGTGACTGAAAACAATAGGTTAATTTTTAAAAACAGTTTTGAAACTCAAGATTTCTCAATTTCTATTACACTAATATCCATTGTAATGAGGGCCATGGGGCAGCAAGCTGCATAGCTTGCAGCATATACAAACAAGTGTACCATGAATTGCACCTCTTCCCACATTTTATGGGACTAGAATTCTGCAAAAGGATACAATTATTAGAAACTACATATGGAAACCCAGCCTTAATCTGTAAATTAGATTACATAAAAATAAAAAAATCAGACTACATAAAAATAGGGATTTAACGCAACTATGAGTTGAATGAAACAAGCAAGTCTTGGTAGATGAGGCCGACTGGGATAAAACTATTTGTTTTCATCGCCTGCAATACCTCTTTTGGTAACCCATTCTCTTCTCACTAACTGGCCAACTCTTACCCAGCAGACTTGTCAGTACCCTCTTGTTTCCTGGTCCAAAGTCAAGATGAGCCAGTGTGTGTAACTTGATTAATTTATACATATTAGGCAGAGCTCTTATGGTCTTGCCAGTTCTCTGCTCCATGAGTGGGGTCCCCTTTAGCACAAGGACCTATCTACTGTCCAGTTAGAGCACAACTTAGCTTATTATGTTTTCCTGACCTAGGGGTTATTGGAAAAGAAAACTCAGCAGGAACAAAACCTGGAGGGACAATTCCATAATTGTGGAATAAAATCATAAAATTAAGGGGAGGGGTTAGCATCGTCCTAAGAATACAGAGGAAAAGAACACCCCTGAAAATTAACTTCTGAAAGAAGCCAATACAAGTATAGAAAAACATTGGGTAATTTCAATAGATTCCAGAGGACATTATTTATTGGCAAAAACAGAAATCCTTAGGAAGCAAAAATGTCAAAACAAGGAAAAAGTACGGTGAGTTAAAGAGAGAAGGTATCAATGAATGAAAAAAATGCAACAGGATAATTCAAATATACATTACAAGGAGTAAAAAGCAGAATTAATGATATAAAAATTTAAATAATTGATGTGGAAGTCAAAAGCACAAAATGATGAACACAGAAAAAGATATTTATGTAAGATAGAAAACACTATTTCAAGCCTAAGCTCTCTTGAATCTCCACTCTCTGCCCTTTGAGATCAATTGCCAATTACCAGAATCTTCCCTACATGTAGTGCTCACTGAAATTTTTCCCAGAGGGCAACATCTAACTTACAGCTCTCTCATGTCAAGCTTGCTTTAAAAAAAAAATTATTACATTTATCAGGGTGACATTGGTTAATAAAATTACTATATAGGTTTTAAGTGTACAATTATATAATACATGATCTGTATTATTGTATTGGGTTCACCCTCCACAGTCAAGTCACCTTTGAGCCTGCTTTTATGTTCTATACAAACTATCCCAGTACACAGAGATAAGCCAAGTTTCTCATTGTTCCACATTGCCATTTCCAAACCACCTTTAGTTCTCTTTCTTTTACATATCTTATTCATACTGTAAGTCATGTTCTTCAACTCTGCCACTTACTACCCTTCCTTATATGTCATCTACATATTTTTATACAATGCAATGTCTCCCTCTCCACCAGTATTTCTCCACAAGACTAATTTCTGCAATTAATCTTTTTTCACCTATCATGGGAAATACTTCATTTATTTTTCTTTTATAATTTTTTTGAATTACAGGTTACATTCAATATTATTTTGTATTAGTTTTAGGTGTATAGCACTGTTTAGATAATCATATACTTTACAAAGTGATCCCACTGATATTTCCAACACCATACATAGTTACAATATTATTGACAATGTTCCCTATGCTGTATTTTATGCTATAATTGATAGTATCAAAAGTCACTGGGGCACATGCTTGACTTCTGGTCAAGATGGCAGCATAGGTAAACGTGGCTTGCCTCATTGCACAAACCCATCAAAATTACAACTAAAATACAAAACAGCCATTACTCAGAACCTTCAGAAGGTGAGTTGAATGGAAGTCTGACAGCTATGAAATTAAAGAAACCCCATCCATCCAGACTGGTGTGGGTGGAGGAGACGTGGAACAGGCTGGTTTCACATGCACATGTGGTAGATAAAAATTTGGGAGGACTATCTCGGGAGCAAGAAGTCCCAGCACAATACCAGGATCCCCAGCGCAGGGTTCCAATGCCAGGAAGACAAGTCCTCATAACTTTATGGCTGCAAAAACCAGTGGGGATTGGGTTAGTGGAAGAAACATCTGAAGTCCAAGCAGTTCCTCTTAAAAAACCTATTTATAGACTTACACAGAGTCATTCCCGCTGAGCTCCAGCTCTGGGGTAGCAGCTTGAAATGTACCAGTGGCATACAGGGAGAAGCTGAGGTGTCTGGCATCAAGAAAATAGCTGGGTGACAACTTTCTCTCAGGCAGAAAGACAGGCAGTGGACACTGTCTTATTTCCGAATCCTTCCCCAACAGAGCCACAGAGCCTGCAAGGTGCTGCTCTATCTGAGACTCCATCAACCTGGCTAATACTGTTTAACCTACCCTGGAGATCCCCAGATATTCCAACCCACACAACTTACAGGCCCACTCAAGCTGCATTTTTATATGAATGGTGTGTCTTGGCTCATGCTTCACAACTTCGTAAATCATCTCTAACAAGTAACAATGAGTCTCAGTGTAAGACCCCTGTAAGTCTTGCTAAGCAGCCCCAGGTCCAACACTAGCATCAGCCAGCCTAGATTCACAGCTTGGCTTCACTTGGAAATCTGTAAACCAGCACAAGTAGTAGCCATCTCAGATTGCTTTATAGTTCAGGCAGGGTGGCCCTAGGCAAAACAGGTAGGAGCTGACCTTGGCCTGCATCATCCAGGAAACCCCAGAGCAGGCACACCCAGTGGACAGCTATAGGCCACATCAGAGCACCACCACACTGCCCTCACACAGGTAATCATCTATGGAAGGCAGAGGTTGGTGGTAAGTGGTTACAGCCAGTACTTGAAGCTCACTGGCCTGGGTAAATCCCTCCCATTGACCTGCCAACAACTAAAACTCAACTACAAGAGGAGGGTGTACTCAATTCCCATGAAGGGCACACCTCAAGTACCTAGCTTGGTGATACGGGAGGCTGTTCCACTGAACCCTACAGGACACATGCTACATTAGGCCATCCTACCAAGAAAGGGAGTCATAGCAGTTCTACCTAAAACATAGAAACAAACACAGGGAGGCTGCAAAAAAATAGAAGACAAAGAAACATGGCCCAAATGAAAGAACAGATCAAAATGCCAGAAAAAAACTAAAGAACTAAATAAAATGGAGATAAGCAATCTATTAGATGCAGAGTTCAAAACACTGGTTAAAACGATGCTCCAGGAACTTAGTGAGGACCTCAACAGCACAAAAAAGATCCAGTCAGAAATAAAGGATTCACTAAATGAAATAAAGAACAGCAGGGAAACAATACTAAAGTGGATGAAGCCAAGAATCAAATCAATAATCTGGAATATAAGGAAACAAAAAACAAGCAATCAGAAGAACAAGAAGAAAAAAGAATCCAAGAAAAAAACAAACCAAGGATAGTTTAAGCAGCCTCTGGGACAAGTTCAAGCAGTCCAACATTTGCATCATAGGGGGACCAGAGGAGAAGAGAAAAAAACAAGAAATCGGAAATCTATTTGAAAAAATAATGAAAGAAAATGTCTTTAATTTGGTGAAGGAAATAGACTTGCAAGTTCAGGAAGCACAGAGTCCCAAACAAGATGGATGTAAAGCGGTCCTCTCCAAGACACATCATAATTAAAATGCCAAAGGTTAAGTATAAAGAAAGAATCTTAAAACAACAAAACAAAAACAAAAACAAAACAGCTGTTTTTAAAGCAAAAACAGTTACCTATCTATAGGAGAGTTTCCATAAGACTGTCTGCTGATTTCTCAAGGGAAGCTTTGCAGGCTAGAAGGGATTGGCAAGAGATATTCAAAGTCATGAAAAGCAGGGCCCTACAGCGAAGATTACTCTACTCAGCAAAACTATCATTTCATATCAAAGGGCAAATAAACATCTTCCCAGACAAGAAAAAAAGAAAAGAGTTCATCATCACCAAACCATTATTATATGAAAATATAATAAGGCACTTATTTAAGAAAAAGGATGCCAGATGGAAGGGGTGTGTGTGGAGAAATGGGTGAAGAGGTGAAGGGATTAAGAAGTACAAATAGGTAGTTACAGAATAGCCACAGCGATGTAAAGTACAGTTATAGGAAATTGAGTAGCTAAAGAACCTCTATGCACAACCTGTGGACATGAACAATGGTGTGCAGATTGCCTGAGGGAGGGGAGTGTGCTGGGTGGAGGGAGGAAAATGGGGAAAATTGGGAAAACTGTAATAGCATGATCAATATAATATAATTTAAACAATTTAAAGTCATTCTTTTTTTAATTTTTTCATTGTTTGACCTTTTGTTTTGTTGACCTTCCAAGCTCCACCGATCATTGTTTTTTAAATCCCACATTGGTCAAACACACAGTTATACCCATGATTTTGTAATAGCGACAACTGTTCCAAATTCAAAATCACAATAAGTACCCCTTTTGCTCTTGAATACCTCTAATTCTTTTAGTTTACCCTACCTAGAATCTCTTATGCCATCAGTCCTTCAAGATCAGTGATTTCTCTGATCCATTCACCCTATTACATGTTCAATGTTAATATTTCTTATCTCATCTCACCACTTCCCTCCAGACTCTGCCAAGATTCCTGCATTCTTGATTCTCCATCAACTCAAACCTTTCCCTCCTCTGGTCTCCATTATCTATCCTTTTGTACAAATAAACAAAGAAGTAGCAATTTTTAAATTTGCTACTCAACCCTCGTAGTCAACTCATCAGCAAATCTTGTTAATTCTACCTCCAAAATATATCCCAAATCCATTTACTGTTCTCTCTTTCCTACTGTTACCCTGATTCAGTCCACTGTTATTAACCACCTGACCTACTGCATAAGACCTTGACTAGATTTCTTGCTCCTACTCTTTTGCCTCTTTGTAATCATTTATGACATCATAACAAAGTTAAATATTTAGAAAATGTACACTGACTCACTTCACATATTTCCACTTTGTAAACCCCTCAGGGGCTTTCTACGTCAAACGCTGCAGTGCCATCAGACATTTCGTGATCTGGGCCATCCCACTCCTCAGACTTCAGCTCCCAGCGTGCCATACCACCTTCCCCATGCCTGAGACCTTCTGGATGCCTTTCATTTTTTTGAACAGTCCAACATATCCCTCATGCTTCCACCCAAAATGTTACCTTTTTAAAGAGAATTTTTCCCATGACTCTTTAAAATTGGTCACCTTCTCCCTCATCTCTCACCAATATTTTCTATCAACTTACCCTGGTTTTTACCTCCTTTTTTATTGTCTGTCTCTTCCTGATAGAATAAATGTAAGATCCTCTAACACGAGGATCTATCTTGTGCACTGTGGCATCTCCACCAGCTACAACAGTGTCTTGTACAGAATGATGAATACTCGTTAAGAAGTCAGAAAAATTAGAACACCAATATATAATTTAAAACCTTTTCAGGGCTTAAGAATGATCTGAATGTTCTGATTTAAAGTGTGCAAATATGTAAGAAAAATTCTTGATACACTCAGAACTAATTTTTGAAAACTTTGCCAATGAAGATAAAAAGGCATGCTTTTCTTAGACTTTCACCTGCAAGAATAGGAAGGAGTCCAAGGACAGTAGAACTATACAAAAGGATGGCTGTTATTTCAAGTTTGTAATCAACTTAATTTTCTTTCATATGGAATGCTACTAAAAGATGCTCTCAGATATGTTATGGTTTAGGAAGGTTACCACTGAGTCTCTTTGGGTTAAATTGAGATAATAATATAAAAATAAAGAGTGAATAAAAACATCAGGAACCAAAAATAAATAGGCTTTTTTTTTATTCATAAGCTCAGATGAAAAACATGCTGTTAGGTACAATTTAAGGACTTACAAAATATGCATGGTTCAGAGTACTTATATTACATCTTATCTTTTCCTACAACCTCTTTTGCATACCAGGAATTATTTATCTCATTCCACATGGTTTAGATTTCAAATGAAATATCTTGCCTACCATAATAATCTATTAAAACAGTAATTGGCTTCATCCAGTTTCAAATGTTGAAGTACTTCGCCATTGTGACTGTGCTGGGTGGGCTGTGAAGTCAAATCAGTCTCCCTCCCACTCTCCCTCCCACCACAGGAGGAGAGTTCCCAGAGCTCTGTAATGGTGATTTTCACTAAGATCTTCAGTAATAATTTTTATTATCATTGAATGATCTCAAACACTGGGTTACTTTTATTTTAACTTGGGAAGACTAATAAAGGATTCTGTGCCAGATGTTATCTGTCATCAATCAGCCTTTCTTTGTCACTTGCTAAGTATTTGACTGAGAATGTTCCTTCATTAACAACACTGAATGGAAAATGATATCAGCTACGTTAAATATATGCACAGATAAAAAGGCCATAAATAAATTAGTGAAAATACTAGTTACTACTGAATAACAAGGTTATGCATGATTTCCCTCTGTACATGTTTCTGAATTTTTATATTCTGCGACTAACATAGTGTCTGATCAACGGGAGGTCTTTATATATGATATAATATTATACATATATAAAATTTGATTATAATTTGGTAGAAAAATGCATAGCAGGAGACTGAGAGAAAACAAACCACAGTGTTAATGGTAGTCATCTCTGGCTGTAAAGAAGAAGCGCTTTTATTTTCCTTTTAATTTATTTTTTTACTTTTTTTTTCAAAACGAACATGTGTTAACTTTATCATAGGAATGAACAGAACTTGATTTTAAAATTCATGTATTTCTTAGAAAAGTTAACATATCAGGCTGCAACCAGCTGCTTTATATTTCAGTGTAAATAAAGAAACTGAGCATGGGATTACTAAGGGGGAGGGGCGTAAGGGGAGAAAGGGCATTAAGGCACAGGAAGTGTTTGTAGAGGTGGGGATACCAAAGGAACTATAATAAGTATTTCCCAGGGATACTTTTCTTTACATATTTTTAAATACAGTTGATCCATTTACCTACTTTTCAATTTTGCTTAAGACCCACTTCACTTTGAGTAAGAAAAAAAAAGCCATGAGATGCAAATTGTCAGATTGATGTTTTTGACATTAGAGGTAGATTTTACAACGATCCATCATTTCATCCATCCATTCTCCCAATTACATATTTACAATCTACCACTCGGCACTGGAGCACAACACTGAATGGGAAAGATGTAAATTTTAAATTCTAGTGCAAATGTGTGAGTGAGGGATAGATAACAAAAGGTAAGCACCTAATCAAGATAATTTTAGACATTTATAAATGCTATGAAAGAAAGAAAGCAGGATAATATAATAAAGTGGGAGAAATTGAAATTTGATATGAATCTAAGGGCTACCCGCATAATACCTCAATTAAATATTTAACTGTTAATGTTCTCAGTAAATACTGATTTACTGAGAATTTATGTTCAATACATTGTGTACAGTGAGATGAGAAGTGATTAAAAAAACCACTGCCTTTTTTGGGAACCCATAATTTAGTAGATTTATAGAGTACCTATTTTTTAATTCAATGGTTCCCAAAATGTAGTCCACAGACCAGCAGCATCAAGATCATGTGGTATTTGTGACAAACAGAATTCCTTAGACCTACTGAGTCAGAAATTTTAGCTGGGGGGCCAGGCACCTGCATTTTAAGAGCCCTCCTGGTGATTCTGAGGAGTGCTCAAGTTTGGGAACCACTGCCTTGCTTCCCACTCAGCTGAATCTGAAAATTAGAACCAATTTTCTCAGCTAACTAAAAATTACTAACAATTCAAATATGTACCCTTTGCTCCCTCCTTACCTAGAACTTCTCAGAAAGTCACAGATGCTGCATATTGGCTTAGACAGTCTAAAAAAACATAGTCCCTTCTCTGAGTACAGGGAAGGGCAGTGGCTTCCTTTCACAAATAACTGCAAAGGGCCTGGTCACCATGAGGCAAGAGAAGCCACAGCCATCCAGGAACGGGGAGCAACCTCACCTAGTCTCAGCACCCTGGTTGCTCAAAGAAAAAAGGAAGAATGGTTTTCTTCTTAAAAACTCCTAACCAAGAGGAAAACTTGATTCTTTCTGTTCCTAAGAAAAAGGAGCTCTCTTTATATGATGTAAATTGATCGCAAGACAAATAGCTCATTCTCATAATTTGTTAGTTCTTAGAGAATAGCTATGGGAAGCAAAAAGGTAAGCAAGAATGTAAGTTTTCTAAGGTCAAGTGACTATACCAGAAAACTCACTAAAATGTTGACACAGCAAACTCTTAACATTCAATATGTATTTTATTGAGTATATATTGTACTTTCTCTAAAAAGGCTTCCATATGCTTTACACTGTTAGGACAGGAAGAGGGGTGAAGCTGCTAGTTTCTCTCTTCAGTTGCAGAAATTGCCTTTACAACACTTTCAGGTTAATAGTGCTACCGTCCATTTTCTATATCATAAATGAAGTTTGGGTGGTATGTTATTCTCCCAGGAACATATCTTACTATTTTATGGAAAGAGAGAATATGAGGTCATCTTCTCAGGTACAGGCCATACTAATTCTTACCTCGAAGCAAGTAAAATTCAAATTATATATACTTTTCAGAGAAGAAAATGAAGACCAACCTCAAGGTTTTCTTCATCTAGGTTTGTAGTTCCAAAAAGTCATTTAAATGAAAAGAGTGGCAAATAATACAACTCTAGGAAATTCTATTCATCAGATACAGCCACTGTGGTTGAATTTGCAAACCAATCATTTGTCCTCCAAAATAATGTTTTAAGATTTATTTACAAGTTAAACTCAGCCTCATGCTAGTTTCTTATTCTGTTATTTTCAACACCCATATAATTCTTAGCTGTTGTGTTTCTTTCCAGTTTTTAATATTACACCCGCTGTGCTTCCAAGTGGTCTGGAAGAGCACACTTAGCCAGAATTATGGTTGTCTGCCTAGCTGATAGGGCTGTCACGGACTTGTTATTACTCTTGGTGAGCTCTGTTCTTTCATGCCTAAAACGTGTTTGTGATGAAGCCAAACTAATTACACAATTTCAATCCCAAATTGTTCCAAGTTTCTGGGAAATTAGAGTGTAGAGCGTACAGGTTTTATTCATTCACTCATGGATGTAGAATGTACTGCTAATACTATGTGAAATCCAGTTTAACAAAATTCATAGTTATCCAGTCAAAAATAATATACAGAGAATAAAAGCACTCTGATCTTTAAACTACATGTAGTATACAAGATATATCAATCCATTTGAAAAACATATTTGTAAAACAATGCATCAGTATATATAGCATTTGGGACAAATGAACAATTATTATATTTTCATATTTTATAACATTGAAAAATCTTGATTCTTTAATAAACATATCTAAAATTGGAACATAGTAAAGAAAACTCAAAATTATAAAAGATGGGATCACTGTAGCAATATGATAAAGTATATATAAAAACAACATATACAAGGATGTTATATATATGGAAGTATGCATAAATAAGGATTACAAGAAGGAAATATAATTAAAGTTTGGGTGAGGAAATAATTTAAATATGTATCTTGTGAAGAAAGCAAATAGAAAACTCTTATCTTACAATAAAATAAGAGGGATATAGGAAGATCACTATAAAACTGGAAAAATTGTGAGCTTGTGATTTTTAAAAGACATCTCTTTTGCAGCTCACTTACTAAAGTTCCGGTTTCCTCTGTTATCTGAAAGTACAGTGTTTGTCTGAAACCCTTCATAAATTGAAACAGTGTTAAGCAAGGCATGATTCCCACTTTCAGAAAGTTCTAGTTAAGCCCCTTCACTTTTACAAAAGGCCTACATTAGTACCCATGTTTGCTAACTAAAGAAACCAAAGGAGGATTTTAGCTTTTAGGAAAAAAGCTTGCAGCAGCCCTAAAGAAAGT
Organism: Pteronotus mesoamericanus; assembly: GCF_021234165.1. NCBI lineage: Eukaryota > Metazoa > Chordata > Mammalia > Chiroptera > Mormoopidae > Pteronotus > Pteronotus mesoamericanus. Next base: position 22,351,852 of record NW_026555085.1, on the reverse strand, counting down.
CTTTCACAAAAGCAAAGTGGAGAAAGGCAAACGTTCAGAGAACAGGGGATACAATGTCATATTGCCTACATGGTATGACTAACAATCTTATTTGCACCCCACTAACCACCACGAAAAAAGAGAACAAAGGGAGAGGCTGATTCCATGTTGTGCAAAAAGGAAAATTCAAGGTGGACCGGGACTATCTTGAGAAAAAAGCAAGAATATTTTAGAAGGCCTCAAAGGTATTGCTGAAAGAGAATAGGAGACACATCACTCTTTCAGATATTGACCCTTAATGACAAAAATTATAATTAAATGAAATGAATGGAATCTGTGAAAACCTGTAAGTTCAAAAGGATACCCAAACAGGGAAATAAATGCCATGTGTTTCAGCAGTTATTTATTATGCACAAGAATGGCAAATCTTATATAATTACATTAAATTTTTGGAGATGCTCCCTCTGTTCTTCAAAATCAATTAAAAATTATGTGCTACCTATTAATCCCCTAATCCTAACTTCTCATGTCTATGGATGTCTTATCTTCTATCTGACATCATTTACGATTCTTGGATACAGAAAACAAAAACCAACTCTAGGTAATTATTCACTAAACTAGCACAAACACAAAATAATAGCACAAAAAAGTAAAAAGAAAAAGAGGGGGAGCGGTTAGGCAAGTGTCAAACCCCAAGGGCAGTTATGCAGTGACAACCACAAGCCAGGGCCAAGGTCAGGGTTAGTTGAGACTCACTTTCTGGTCCTGCCACCATGATGCTGGAGGACTTTGCAGCTATAAAAGCAGAGACTTGAAACCACCACTTGAGATATTTGATGCTACCACTGCTACTGTAAATAATATCTAAGCTTATTGACACCTTTTCCTCCAGTTCCAAACTCCCTGTTGAGAATATTCTCTGGCTGTACTGAGGTCACCTACTTGTGTTCTTGATGTCAGGCATGGAAACAAAGGCTATCACTCTTCTTTGGCTTCCCCAGTGAGGGGGAGGCATTGTGTTCCACCAACTTACTCAACACATACAGGGTGGGGCAGAAGTAGGTTTATAGTTGTGAATATGTTACAGAATTTATTCTCGTAATATTATTTATTAGTTATTGTATTATTTTTCATAAGAACAACTGTAAGTTAACATTTTTCCACCCTATATTTATGGAGTATGTACTGCATGCCATTTAGGGACTGGGTACAATGCTAGACAAAGCTGCAAAAAACCCTTGCCCTCAAAGACCTGTTGGGTAAGAGTTCCAGAATGTTTCTTGTATGCCTCCGCCTGAAGCTTTTTTCCCAATCTGTTATGAATGACTTTTGCAAAGACGCAAACTTGAGACAAATGGTTGACTGATTTTATGAAATGTATGTTTCCTTAAGAATTTAGGTCAACTACAGGATTAGAAAAGCTCTAAGTTTGTTGAGTCTGAAAGGCAGTTAAACCTCCATTCAATTTCTCAGATCTGCACTTTCCACAAACTTAGCCCCCTCAACTTCCTACCCAGTGGTGTCCAAACTTTTGGCATCTCTGGGCCGCACTGGAAGAAGAGTTGTCTTGGGCCACACATTAAATACACAAACACTAACGAAAACTTCTGAACAAAAAAAAAAAAAGGGTTTAAGTAAATTTACAATTTTATATTGGGCCGTGTTCCTAGCCATCCTGGGCCGCATGCGGCCCCCCGGCTGTGGGCTGGACACCCCTGCTCCATGTCTCCCGCTGGCCCCACACTTCTGTTTCATTTGGGTGCCACAATAAAAACTTGTATCAGTCAGGGTTACTCTTCTTATACCTGTGACAATTTTTTTATTTTAATTTTATATGCACTGGCAAATCCTCAAATATTAGACAAACAATAAATACCTGTGTAGGTTCAAATCTAGACCCTCCATCAAAGAAACTCCCACCTGCAGCCATCTCACACTCAAACTCCCAATTGCACAAAAAATGCAGTTGGTATATTAATTAATTTAGAACACTCAGTATTTTTTTCACAAATTAGGAGGGATAAACACCTAAAACGTTTTATGCAAGAGTTTCAATCCCAGTCCCCTAGAGTCCCACATGGGGGAAGTTCAAGAGCTTGATACTGAAATCTATAATTAGCAACAAAATATCTCACAGACACAATATATGGAATGAGGTCAAGTAAAACTTAAATCATAGCCATAATGCGTCAGGGTTTATTAGTATTAGCATTCCTCAGTTCTTCACTGTAAAGAACTTGGCTAGCAAACACTTAAAAAAAAAATAAGTGTTTTCCAGGTCTAGATGTCAAAATGACAGCAGAGGCTCAAACTGTGCTTCAACCAGGTTGCTAAAGAAAATATCAATCTCCTAGGAAACCTGCATGAACTAGAAATTGTGGAACGCTTTCACTGCTGAAAATGTTCACAAATTGTTGCCTTGTGGTAAAATATTACTTTGAAAACCCTAAAAATCAAGATAAAAAGCAAAGCTAATTCACTGATTTATGCAACAAATACTTTAGAGAGCCAACTACAGGCTAGGAACTGTTCTGCTAGCTGAGGGTAGAGCACCAAAACACCTGTCCAAGCCCTTGCTTCTCTGGAACTGATAATTAAATGAGAAAGCAATTAGTAAAGGAAAAATAAAGTACTAGATTGTAATGTCAGTAGTGGGGGGCGGGAAGCAGACTTCAAGGATGAAGAGCCATGAGTTTTACATGACACATTAAGTAGAGTGGATGTGGAAGGTGACTCAGAGGAAATGAAACTAGAGCAGAGACTCGTGCAGTGAAGGAGAAAGCCAGGGAGCAAGCCAAGTAGTTATTTAAAGGGGACAAGTGATAGGGCATGTGAAAGCTGCATAGCATAGAGTGAGCCACATGCCAGGTGGGAGTGATGCTGGTAGGTGTTGCAAGCGGTGCAGCTTCAGCAGAGTGAGGGAGTGAGCAGAAAGGAGGTAGAAGCTTCAGCTGGAGAAGTACCAGGGCCAGCAAGGACTGGGATTTGTTCTGAGATGGGAAATGAGTTAGGGGAGTTTCTGTTGAGTAAACAATCTGACTTTATCTTTAAGTGAACCACACTGATGCCTCTGTGCAGGTATGTGAAAGATCTCCTAAGATGTAGGAATATAATAAATATTCTATGATAATCACTTAGATGTGGAATCTAAAAAAGCCAAATTCATAGAAACAAGAATAGAATGTGGTTACCAGGGGCTGGTGGCGGAGGCATCATTGGGAAGATTTAGGTTAAAGGGTATAAACTGGAAGTTTGAAGATGAGTAAGTTCTCGAGATCTGATGCACAGTATGGTGATTATATACTACAGTACTGTATAACATGCTTCAAAGTTGCTAAGAGATGATATTTTAAATGTTCTCATCAAAAAGAAGAGAATTATATGATGTGATGAAAGTGTTATCTAATGCTATGGTAGTAATCATATTGAAATATATGTGTATCAAATCAATACACTGTACACCTTAAACACAATGTCATATGTCAATTATATCACAACAAAAAGATGGAAGACTGCCCATAGAACAATGTCAGTTTTTGCAAATGAGTGAATTATCACTTCTGATTATTTAATTTTATCTTCCCATATATATATATTTTTTTGGAATGAGGGATTCTAAAGCTTATATAATATTCTACTGATGCCAATCATGAAGTGTTTCTTTAGACCACCACTGATGTAATTATTTTCTATACTCCCCAAATTCTTGCATTTAAACTGTAGTCCCTATCAGACTTTAAGCAAGCATCACAGAAAAAAACCAAAAATTCCTGTTCTGTGAAAACTTGATCTCTCAGTATAATATACTTCATAAACCTTGATGACAACAAAGAAATTTATTTTTTGCATTCAACTAAAAATAAGGCATCAGAAATACTCATGACTTATGGTTTGAAAGGGTAAAAATTAAAGATCAAGAGGAGAAGATCTGTTATCTGTTATCTAAAACCATCAACCATTCTCTGATTAGTATACATGGGAGAGGCACCTCTAGGTTTTGTGTGAGATTCATTCTTTAGCAATCAGTTCATCAAGTGTTCTGAATGAGACCCTCCATAGCTCAGCTCCCAGCAGGAACTCATTCCATGGCCCACAGTGGCCATAATGACTGGTTCGGATGTGGGTACATGAACCCAGTCAGAACAGCCAGAGCAGATCTCAGGGATTATGGGAAGCTGAGAGAAAGGACGTTCTCTCTTTCCATTAGACATGGAAATGTGAGTTTATATGATTAGACTTGCTGCAATAAGGCAGAGCCTCTTAGAGAAAGGAACCAACTCAGAAGAAATGGAACAGAAAGTAAGAAACTAGACTTTGGTGTTACCACTTGAAACTTTGCCTTAAGGTACACCAAAAGCGAGTCTTCCTCTAAATTTATTCCTTTATGTGCGTCATAAAACTAATTTTCTTTAAGCTAGTCTGGGCTGGGATTACAGCCCAAAACTAAAAATGTCGTTTTTTATATATATATATATATATAGAGAGAGAGAGAGAGAGAGAGAGAGTTTAAATAGTCTTGAAATGAATACAGATGATAAATTCAATAATATAACACTAGATATTTGAATATTGTTCTCCTAAATAGTAGGTAGCAGATCTTCTCTCCTCATGAATGGAGAGTTGTATATTGACATACATAACATCAAATCAGCAAGTTCTCTCCAAACACACAAAGAAACAAGAGCTTAGAGACTTACAAATTGTACTTAGGATGGAGTGCTGAGACCTGAGCCAGACACAGAGGTGGAATGAGGGGAATGTGAATGTCAAAGCCAAGTAGACAGTTCAACGGAAGCCTTAAGTCACACAGGTGAGTTAGTCAGTCAGAATAGAAGCAAGAAGCAAAAGCATACAAAGGCCCCATGCCAGCAAAGAAGATTTAAAACTGGTACAAAAAGGCCAGAATTAAAGGAATGGCTGATGACCTAGAGATTAGCTGCAGTGCTTTTCATAGGCCACGTGTGTAGTCAGCACAGGTGGAATGGGAATTACCAAAGCCTCTGAATAGACACGAATGCACTTGACAAAATAAAATATTCAGTTATGCATCCAGGTCAAGTAATATATTCAGAACTCAGTAGACCTTCAAATCCCCAAGGCAACATTACTTTGAAAGGAAAAATATCTTCATGTAGAAAAACACTCCCTGTTGATGAAATGGTAATTCTCTATGACCTGCAACTAAATCACTGAAAGGACAAGATGCCAGTTGTATTTCTCTACTAGTCACCCACCTACACACTAGCCTCTAACATAGAATGTGTTTGGCATTGATGCTTCACAATAAAAAATAAAGACATAACCTACACTTAATGTACATGTATGTGAGATTAAGGAAAGAACTGCTTACTTTAAAGGTATTGCTACATTGAGAGAACCTAGAGAGTCCACTTGCACCACAGCTACAGGTCAAGGCTAGACTCAGACAACATTTACTATGAAATAAAAGTTCTTACCCAAATAGTTATCAGAGCACCTCCCCGACCAGCAGCATCGGTGTTGCTTGGGAACTGCTTAGGCCGAACTACTGGATCCGAAACTCCTGGAAGTGGGCTCAGCAGGCTGTAGTTTAACAAGCGTCCCAGGTGATTCTGACTTACACTCATGTTTATGACCATCTGCCTTAGTCCAGCCTCCTCTCAGCTGGAGACATCATAGTGTTCCCTGTGACAAGTTGGCCATAACTGTTTTCCAAGCACATACTGACCACAAAAGAGAAGATAAGGAGAAAAAATCTTCTGGTAATTATGATAAATGTCCTCAAGCATTTACAGATGAAAAAATATAGAGACACACACACACACACACACACACACACACACACACACACATATATATATTAGCAGATAAAAAAAGAAAGAAGAAGATGGATGGGTCTTACTAAGAAAAAAATTTTGTTTTTTTTTCTTTATGAAAAACAAATGTTACTGATAACCAATCACAAAAACTTTTGGCAATATGGTTGTAATATTGCATATGCCTACATTGTGTAAAGATACCAGTATGCATTTGTTAATATTTTTTCTTTTTCATTTTGGCAAAAATATATTAAAAGCATGCATTGGTGATTGAACTAGGAAGTAAATACTAACCACACTGAAACACACTCTTCTGATCATACACTCTTCATATCAAGGACGATATTAATGGTCATGAATTCTAGTCTCTTAGCCAATGCAGAAACCTCATCTCCAACATGCATAGTAAGTAATCCTCAAGACTCTGGTTGAAAATTTATAGGGAGAAGAGATAGTTTGAGCCTAATAATCAGAAAAAGGTTGTATTTTTTTAACTTTAGCCAATAAAGCTGCCTTGATAAATCATTTTGTCACCAGTAAGCCTCGTTTAATGCACTTCTCAAAGCCAAGTCGTAAGTGGGATTTCCTATAAGATAGTATTTAGACAAGGGTCCTGTTTGCACACCCCATGTTGCTATGATACACTTGACTTTCATGTAATTTAACCACAAATGCTCATATAGCTTTTGGATATATATGTGACTACTTGTGGGTTGCTGGTATTTTGGAAGGTCTAATGAATCTCATGACACCACCATTCTCTTTCTTGAAATTGTTTTTCAGCATACCAGTCATCTGGTTCATTAAATATGGGACATTAGGCATGTATCAAATTTCCAGACAAATAAAAAAAATTCTCTATTATTAGTAACACTAAAAGGTGTAGTGCAAACTTTTACATCCTGAAATGAGTGGGTCTCTTTAAAAAAGTTATTGGTGTGCAGAGCTGATCTTTGTGCAAGAGGTAGGTCAATTTGCTTATAGCATTTTCAAAGATAAAAGTCCAAGACTTTGAGTCATTTTTCATAAGAATCAGTATCAGCTAGAGCTAATCGAGTGCATTCATTCATGCGTTCATTTATTCATCCTTCCATTTATTAAGGACCAAGCACATAACTAGGTGCTAGGAACACAGCAGCAAACAATGTTCCTGCCCTCAGCTCCTGGCCATATCTTCTGGCAACGGAGGACTCCAAGGATGTACTTGAAGGACAGCATGCCTGATCTCCAAGGGCTAAAGTGCATAGGAGGAGAGATGACGTTAGCACACCAGCCTCCCTGGCATAGAGGCTATGTTTTATGGAGCAATAACCAAGCATGGGAATAGGAATAAAAAGAGTTTTGATTTTTGTATTCATTGTGGAACATCACTATGGTGCTGTTAGGACCCTGGCCCAGCAGGAATATTTCTGCTGCAGTGGAGAAGCACCATCCTACATAGTATGTCATCCATCAGCTTCCATGCTGTTAGAAAGGAAGGAATGGATGGCAACAATGAATCAATTATGTTGTCTTCTTAGTGGCTGAAAATAGTACTAACCTTTTACTGAATGGAATAAGCTCCCGAATTTTTTTTAACAATGGGAGTTGGTAGGCAGCTATTTCATGAGAGAAAGAGAAAATGGATTTACTGTTAATGAATAAGCAAATGATTGAATGGCTAATTGAAAAAAAAAATTAAGTGGTGGTATACTTTTAAAAGCAGGAGAATTGGTAAGGTTGATCATGGAGGTTATTACAGCAGTAATGCCTAAGGTGTATGTCACTGTACTATGAGGTACACACGAGGTCTGTCTAGAAAAAAGCCCAACCATTGTTCATATAATGAGAATGGTTTGCATACCATCGATGTAACCTGGCAGCCAAGGAGAGTGGACTGGAATGCACATGTGTAAACAATGATGACTTCACTGTATTAGTCAGTAGGGGTGATAGATGCCATTGAGTGAGCATGTGTACTATTGATCATCACATTCAAAATCACTGAGTGAGTAGAGAAACATCCCACATCAAATTTTGAGTTAAGCTTGGACATTCCTCTGTAGAAACTATTTGGATAATTCAGAAGGCCACAGCTATGGAAAACTGGTGATTGGCAACTTTATCACAACAATCTATACACTCATGCATCACATCTTGTGAAGAGTTTTTTGATGAAACATCAAATCACCCAGGTGACTCAGGCCCTCCAACAGCCCATATTTGGTGCCCTGTGACTTTTGGCTTTTCTCAAAACCGAAATCATGTTTGAAATGGAAGAGATTTCAGACCATTGATGAGATGCAGGAAAATATGATGGGGCAGCTGATGGTGATTGGGAGAACTGTGTGAGGTCCCAAGGTGTCTATTTTGAAGGGGACTGAGGTGTCATTGTCCTCTGTATAATGTTTCTTGTATCTTGCATCTTCTTCAATAAATGTCTCTATTTTTCACACTACATGGCTGGATAATTTCTGGACATACCTCCTGTATAGCTAACCCTCCTCTCAATTCTACATGATAGATGATCCCTTATTTAATAACTTTCACAACATCACACAGCTATCTTGTAGAAACTAAATAATATTATAAACCACTGTTTGTATATCTTAAGAGTTCAGTGTTTTCTCTTATTAAACAAAGAGGTCTATAGAGCACATAGTGTAGCCATATTAAATAGGAATTACCCAAAAGAAATGAAAGCCTTTTTTTAACAACTAGAGTCTTCATTGGAAAAACAATATTATAGAAGCATAATATTACCATATGGAGTTCATACACTCAAAGAAATTTGAAATTGTTTATGTTGATGAGAAAAAAAATTAACCCTCTGCTTTGCCCAAAGTTTCCTCTATTTCTGCATGCTAACTAGGAATCTATAGGAAGCTAAATGTACCAGGGTGACCCACCATTTGTATAATGACCATTTTTGGTTCCACCACGTTCTGCATTTCTCCTTATCTACAATGTTTACTGCTATTTGGGGGAAGGAATCTAGTTTTTGGGGGTGTTATTTACTTTTTTTTCAGAACCCCACAGAGCCACTGCCACCCCTTTCCCTCCTTTTCGCTCCTTGAATGGAGACTAAGCAACAATGCTCTGTCATCCACACCCTGTCTAGTGCTGGGGTTACTGAAATGAATGAGACAGAGCTCCTGTCTTTTGCAGGGAAAACAAAACAATAAACAGCCAATTCCAACCCATATGATGGGGAAATGTATTAGCTTACTAGGACTGCCATAACAGGTTACCACAGGCTTGGCTTAAAGCAACAGAAATGTATTCTCTCACAGTTCTGGAAGCTAGTATCCCAAAACCAACGCGTCACTGGGGCTGTGTTCTCTCTTAAGGCTCTTGAGGAGGGTCCTTCCTTGCTCTTCCAACTCCTGGAGTTGCTGGCAATCCTTGGCGTTCTTTGGTTTGTAGATGCTTCACTCCAAACTCTGCCTCTGTCATCACCTGGACTTCTCTCTGAGTCGGTCTGTGTCTACCCTCTTTTTCTTATCAAGATTTATTGGATTTAGAGTTCACTCTGCTCCAGATGAACTCATTTAACTTGACTACATCTACAAAGACCCTATTTCCAAGTAAGGCCATAGTCACAGGCACCAGAGTTTAGGACTTGAACATGCCTTTTTTTAGGGGGGTGGAGTAGGGCAGGAAGAGGGCACAATTCAATTCACCACATATAAGGAGTGCTTAATGTTCCATATAATTCATAGATTTCACCTTTTTCCCTAGTATTTTGGATGAATGGTTTCTGAATTTTGAGAGAACATGCGTGAAATTAAAACATGGAATGGGGAAAGTTTGGAATATTAGACTGCCTTCGTAATCCACATGACTCCCTTGGTATGCTGCAGTCCTGAAAGGTTAAAAAGGAGGCAGGGCCCCCAATGATAACATTAGAAGCTTCCCCTATGGCTTTTGGTCTCAGTAATATATTTTGGGACATGATTATTTGTGGTAATGGTAAATAACAGAAAATTGTTTTATATAGAACGGGGATCGTGTATAAAATTATTTGTGAAAGATTATTTCCTTGAATTCATCTTGAAACAGAATAAAGCCTATACTTATGGTACAGCTGGCCATCATTACAATAACAAGGTCCAAGGGTTAGGACTTGAACATATCTTTTTAGGGGGTGGGAGGCCTCAGTTCATTCTACCACAGTATAAGTAAAGGCCTGCTTGATGTTCTAGTTCATAGAAGGCTTCATCTTAATTTTATTAAAAAGTTATTTAACAAGTATAATTTAATATAGAACATTTATGTGTAATTGTACTATAATGTATTGGTCAGACAAATATTTTATTCATCCCATAACTATCTATTGAAAACCAAGTGTATATCTGACATTGTTTGTTGTTCTGAGGATACAGAATGAATAAGAAAGACAATGTTCTTGATCTCAAGAAATTTACGTTCATGTGGGGAAAAAACTTTAAAAAAGCAATTAATTTAAAAATTTTAGATCGTGATAAGGTGTATGAAGGAAATAAAAATGGATAACAGTATAGACAGGGACAAGACATGGAGTTCAGAACTTGTATGAATAAAGTTGTGAGGGAAAGCCTCTCTGAGGAAGTGTACCCTAGCTCAGCCCTGATTAAATGTTAAAATTTAAACATTAAAGTAGCATTTGGTATGAACAAAAAAAATTTTGGTAAAGGAAAGGCCTAGAAAAAAAACAAAGTATGCAAAAGATAGTTGTAAAACTCAAAGGAAATAAAGGTAATTTAAAAAGACACATTTATGTTGCATAATAGTAAAAATTCAGGATTCTTTTTTTACAGCAGACATAATTATATTGATATGTGGTCACTGGATGTGATTGAGAGCTCTGGCAATTATTAAAGGAAGATATGCTCTGTGCACATTTAAATGATGGAAGAAAGATAAAAAGCAGGAGTCTTATTAAAAATCACCTACCTATATTTTTGCCCAGGATGACACACATTTCCTGTTCAGATCACCTCCCTGCAGGAGAAAAGAATTTGTCATGCTGGATTAGAGACTGCTCTATTCTGTGTGCAATGCCAATGCCAGCAATAGTCAAATAGTTCTTGTATCAAAAAAGCAAAAACTTCCAAAGCAGGCTGTCATACTTGCTGTGCTTTCAACAGCAGGCAAATTTCATCTGGAGCTACACTTCACTGGACTCCAATTTTAGATAGAAGTTATTTTATTCAAAAACTTTAATAACACTATATTGTATATTTGAAAGTTGCTAAGAAGGTAGGTCTTTAAGGTTCTCATCACAAGAAACAAATGTAATCATAAATGTATGGTGACAGATGTTAACTGCATTTATTGTGGCAATCATTTCACAATGTACACAAATATCCAAACATTATGTCATATACCTGAAAATAACATAATGTTAAATGTCAGTTATATCTCAATAAAAAATGAACAAAAAAACTTCAAGACATTTAGTTTTATCAATGTCTGTATGAATGATAATGGTCACATTTTCCAGATTCCCTTTTCCTCCTACAAAATAACTCCTTTTTACCCAACATCTGTACTCAAGTTGGGTTTTAGAGAAGGTTGAGGAGACATAAAGATAAAAGGCTAGAGTTCCATGAGGTGTGGTTGAGGCAACAGCCATGCTTATGTTTTAGGCTGCCCTTTACTTTTCTTTTTGATTCAAACAAAGCCTGTGTTGTTTATTCTATTTTATACCTATGTGTTTTAGTACGAGGTATGCGTAGTACGATTTGCTGTGGTCCATGAGCCCATAGGAATTGCACCATTATCATCCTTTAGAATATACTCTGGCTGAAATGCCATAAAATTCATGGCAGATACTTCTCCTATGAAGAGATGGTTAATTAAGCATAGGATATTTATGTGGTCATATGCTTATAAAAGCAGGAGAGTTGGTAAGGTTGATCACGGAAGTTATTACCAAAAAAAATGCTTTATTGTACTATGAGCTACATATACACATTATAGCTTACCCTCCCAGCAATTCTGTATGATAGATGATCCTTTATTTAATACATTTCACATCACACAGCTGTCTCATAGAAACTTAATAATATTATAAACCACTGTTTGTATATCTTAAGAGTTCAGTGTTTTCTCTTATTAAACAAAAAGGTTTATAACACACATTATGTAGCCATAGTAAATAGGAGTTACCCAAAAGAAATGAAAGCCTTTTTTAAGAACTAGAGTCTTTATTGGGAAAACAAAATTATACAAGCATAATATTACCATATGGAGTTCATATACTCAAATAAACTTGAAATTGTTTATGTTGATGAGAAAAAAATTTAACTCTCTCCTATCCCCTAAAGTTTCCGCATTTCTGTGTTCTAACTAGGAATCTACAAGAAGCTGAATGGATCAAGGTGACTTACCATCTGCATAATGACTTTTTGTGGTTCCACCATGTTCTGCATTTTTTCTTAACTACAGTGTTTACTGCTCTTCGGGGAAGGAATCTAATTCATTTTTTACAGGGTCCCACAGAGCCACCACCACCACCCCATTCCTCCTTTTCACTCTTTGAATGGAAACTAAGCAGCAGGGTCCTTCCATGCACCACCCTGTCCCAATACTGGGGTTACTGAGATAAATGAAACAAAACTTCTGCCTTTTGCACTGGAAAGAGACCAATAAACAGGTAATTTCAATCCTATATGATGGGGTTATGTGTTAGCTTACTGGGGTTGCCTAAAGCAGGGATTGTATCTTACACCTCTCTACAACTCAACTATGCTTGTTTTGCCTTGTATATTCTCTTCCATGTTGTATGTACTGTACTCAGTAGACATTCTTTATATCAGCCTGTCATATTACTTTTTCAGTTGAAGAGTTTTTAGGATATTTATATTTTTTAATTTTTATAATCGTTGTTCAACTACATTTGTCTCCATTTTCCCCCCACCACTTTCCCCTGTCCCACCCATCCCCACCTCCCACCTCCCATCCTCAATCCTTCTCCTCCTTTGGCTTTGTCCATGGGTCCTTTATACATGTTCATTGGTAACTCTTCCCCTTCTTTTCCCTCTTTATTTCTCTCTACCCTCTCCTCTGGTTACTGTCAGTTTGTGCTTTACTTCAATGTCACTGATTATATTTTGCTTACTTGGTTAAGTTCCACTTATAAGTGAGATTACTTGATATTTGTCTTTCACCCCTTGGCTTATTTCACTTAGCATAATGCTCTCCAGTTCCAACCATGCTGTCACGAAGGGTAGTAGCTCTTTCTTTCTGCTGTGTAGTATTCCATTGTGTATATGTACCATAGTTTTTTGATCCACTCATTTACTGTTGAGCACTTAGGTTGCTTCCAACACTTGGTTATTGCAAATTGTGCTGCTTTGAACATTGGGGTGCATAAGTTCTTTCAAATTGGTGTTTTGGGATTCTTACGGTATAATCCCAGCAGTGGAATTGCTGGGTCAGAAAGCAGTTCCATTTTCAGTTTTCTGAGGAAATTCCAAACTGTTTTCCACGGTGGCTGTACAAATCTGCATTCCCACCAACAGTGCACCAGGGCTCCCTTTCCTCCACAACCTCACCATTCCTTGTTGTTTGTTGATGGGACATTTACATTTATTATGATAACCAACATATTTAGTTTTGTTATATCATGTTGCACTTTCTAGTATTCTCTTTTATTATGTCATTTTTCATTGTTATTTTCCTTTTTCTGTGTTATTTTTCTTCTTTTACAGTTTTGTAAGTCATAAAATATATTAGACTATATTTTAGTGTTAACTTGAGAATAGTAATAGTGTATTTAAGTTAACAATGTTTAAAGTCAGTCAGTATTTTTAACTGCAATCTATACAATAAATGGGCATTAGAGTGCTTTCAGTTCAATCACACATTTTTTGTTATATTCTGATAAATACTATTTTAGGTTTATCTTATTTAACCTTAACTCCAAAAAATAGGCACAGTTATTAATTTATACAGTCAATTGTTGTTTATATTTACTCACATAGACACCAGCTTTTGTTCTCTGTTTTTTCTTCCACTATAGACCTTCCTCCTGGGATTCTTTACATTTTTCTTTTGCATTTCCTTTAGTGATAGTATGTGGATAAAACTCATCTTCATTTGTCTAAAAATTTTTTATTTTACTCCATTTAAGAATATCATTTCACAGGTTATGGGACTCTAGAATTTCTCATGGGTGGTTTACTCTCAGAGTCTTAAAATTATTGTCCTATAGTTTTTGGGTTTCTATTATTTTGTTAAAAAGACCCTCATCACTCTAATTGCCTCTTCTTTGCAGGTATTCGGGTCATTCTCTATGGAAGTCTTTAAGTTCTTCTCTTTGTGTGTGGTATTTTTCTGGCTCACTCAGAAGTGTCTACATTTAGATTTCTTTGTAGCATTCTGTTTGGAATTCGTTGGATTACCTGAATCCCTGGTTAGGTCTACTCAACTTAAATGAAACAGACAAATCCTTTGAAAGATGCAAATTTCCAAAACTGACATTGAAAGAAATAGAACATCAGAGTATCCCTATGTCATTGAAGAAATTGGATTGTAAATGAAATTTCCTTCAAAGAGAAAACTGCAAGCCTAGATGGCCTCCCTCACTATTAATTTTATTGAAAATCTAAGGAAGTTATAACAATCCAAAAAACTCTGAAAATAGAAAATGAAGAAATACTTGCCAATCTATTTTATGAGTCTGGTATTATCCTATATCAAAACCAGACAAAGACTTACAAGACAAAAATAATCATACACCAATATAGCTAGTAAGTGGCTAAATTGGGGCTAGAACTTAGGCAGTCCATACATTTAATTACAAAACTCTTCCACCTATAAGGAGTTACCAACATTTCCTAACAAAATGTGTAATTTCTAGTGCCTATGAGATTTCAAACCTAATGTACTGTGAGAGTTCTATTTCTATAAATATCTGGCCCCTTGATAAATTTTGCTGGATAATTATTTATTATAGGAGTATCTACAGATACCCTGGACTGCCAGGAAGACAAACAAGTGGGCCTTAGAGCGAATGAAGCCTGAAACATCATTGGAGACAAAAATGACAAAACTGAAACTGTCCTACTTTAGGCACATCATGAGAAGGCAGGGTTCTTTGGAAAAGACAATAATGCTGATAAAAAAAGAAGGCAGCAGGAAAAGAGAGAGACCAAGTATGAGATGGGTTGTTTCCACAAAAGAGCTATAGGTATAAATCTATAGGAGTTGAGCAGAGCTGTTGAGAACAAGACATGGTAGACATCACTCCTTCATAGGAGTGCCAGGAGTAGAAGCTGGCACACAGCACTTAACACACACATACAGTAGTGCCTAGGTTTCCTAAAATTGTCTTACTATAAATGTATATTTAATTGCATCTAGAAATACTAGCATTCTTTATTTTGGTTATCAGTTTTTAAAGGAATGGAAAGATCACAAAGCTTTGCATGAAAAAGAACATGCAAATATTTTAACATATACTTGACAAGAATAATAGAAACCAGAGTTGGGGAAAATAGAGAGCAATTATTTTGTCCACTCTACTCAACAATACCTTCGGCAGTTCTGCTATAATACTTATGGTAGGTGCATTTGTTTTATCATTGTTCATTCTGAAATTTTAGTAAGAAATCCCAGTTGCAATAAAAAAGTGAAGGTTGTCTGAACTGCTAGATTTATCACAAGTCAACATATGTCTTACCACCTAATTACACACATGAAAAGTGAAAAGAAAAAGAAAATATTGTATTTGTAAAACAAATACAATTTAGAACATTTTCCATATCTGTTATGTCATTTGATACTCAGCTCTGTAAATTTTCCAGAATGGTCATAGTTGCTCTATTTTACAGAAAAGTAAAAAGAGACCCAGAAACACCAAATAGCTTGCTTGTCCAGGATCACATAAATAAGAAGGAGCAAAGAAATATGGCAGAAGTCAGTCATTTTAATGTTAAATTTTTTATCTTGAAATGTATGCTTATCATCTCTTAAGTTGATGTAAATATGTCTAAAGATTTTCTTTTCAAATAATATAATTCAATCTAAACATGTTTGCAAAGGGCTTATAGTTCACATTTTAAATTCTGAACATGAAGTAAGGCATCAATAGAAGATCATCATATAACTGACACTTTTCCTTAGAATCCATGACAGGGGTAAAGCAATGGCAAATATTTAAGTATTCTGCTCACTGTTCTTATATGTAGAAAAAGTCTGATCTAAGATAATGCCTGCTACAGTGCCATGCTTCTGAATTTTAAGTCTATGTATTATGAGACAAATTTTGAGTTTGAGTTGTGAGCAGTAGTTTATGTTCTTTCTAATTGCCATTACACTAAAGGAACAAATGTATAATTCTGCTGTGTTTGTAAAGACATCAACATACACTAAGAACACATATGGTAAAAAAGAAGCAAACATTTCTCTATGGACAAAGTGCTATGAAATGGAAATATCTCTGCTATATCTACATACATTGGGAAAATATTAGTAATATATTCTTTATTTTTTATAGTTTAATGTATTTAAGAGCAAACTTATAGAAACAGCATAGAAGACAGACAGCTTTAAAAACATACTTGCATGTAGGACAACTCAGTAAGATACGTATAGTGAATGGATGAAATCTACAGTATGATAAAAATGCTACAAACACCATTTAGTTGCCATTAATAAGAAATTTACTTGTTTTAGAGAATCAAGATGGCAGAGGAGTGAGTGGAAGTCACACTGACCTCCTCCCAGGACAAACCTAGAATTACAACTAAATTGTGGAGAAATCACCTGGAACAAACAATTGAACACAAGCAAGAGAAGAGTCTTGTAACCTCAGAGACAGAAGAGTCAGCTTTAGCACACTCTAACTGGTAAGGAGTGTGGCAGAGACTCAAGAAGGTAGGCGGGCACCCACTGGCGGCAGCACCAGAACAATATTGAAACAGCCATGTTGATCCCCTGAGAAGAGTGGGGTCTAAACCATGAGCAGACATCTCCAGCCTACAGCACCAGAACCCAAAAAGTACAGAAAAAACAGCCGGCTGCAAAAAGCAGCAGGGTTGCTCTCTGCCAGAGACAGGTGGCTGGAGATGCAAAGAATTGTTTAAAAGAACAATGCATAAATTTTTATTTGCAGCCACTTACCCTGGTCTCCAGCAAAGGCAGGGGAAGAGTGGGCTAGAGACATCTGAGTAGAGACTGGGAAGGAGGCTTTGGGGAGAGAACTGAGAAGCAGCCAGTGGGATCTTGGTGCTGACTCATCCCTCATGCAGCAGCAGCCATCTTATTCAGGCAGAGACCACTCCCCTGAGCAGCAACAGCATCAGAGGACCCAATAGCCCCACCCCTAGGTGGGATTCCACCCTGCCCTGTGCTATCTAAGCTGCCTGCTGAGTGCAGAGTGAGTAGATTAACAGCTGAAGGAGACAGCTACAGACAGTAGATTTCTGGAAGTCTCAAACAGACTGCCTAAGGTCACACAGGGACATCTGACATCATCAGAGGCAGATCCAGAAAGTCAAACAGCAGTCTCCTGCCATAGAAGTTCACACCACAAAGTCAGGAAATCAAGACAGATCAACTTAAGAAGAAGAAGCAAAAGAGAAGAGTCACACAAATAATGGGAAGACAAAGAAACACCCCCACTCAAAGGGAAAGGAGGAATCCCCACAAAGAGAACTAAATGAAATAGAGGCAAGTAAACTATCAGATATTGAGTTCCAAACAACAGTTCTAAGGAAGCTCAATGAGCTCAGTGAGCTCAGAGAGAATTACCAAAAACTACAGGGAAACTACAAGGAACTTACTGCAAACTATATCAGCATGAAAAAGGATATAGAAAGTATCAATAAGAGACTAGAGGAAATGAAGAATACAATTTCTGAATTGAAGAACATAGTAGAAGGAATCAAAAGCAGGCTAGATGAAGCTGAGGATCAAATCAGCAAGCTGGAGGAAAAGGTAGCAAAAAGCTCACAGAAAGAGCAAGAAATGGGAAAAAGACTCAAAAAGAATGAAGAGGCATTTAGGGAAATGCAGGACAACCTGAAACAAAATAATATCCATATAATAGGGATACCAGAAGGAGAAGAAGAGGAGCAAGGGATAGAGAACCAGTTTGAAAAAGTAATGATGGAAAATGTCCCTAATTGGAGGAGAGAAAATGTCTCACATGTCCAGGAAGCACAGAGGGTCCCATTCAAGAGGAATCCTAAGAGGCCCAGTCTAAGACACATCATCATTAAAATGGTAAATCTCAAAGACAAACAGAGAGTCCTAAAGCAAGCAAGGGAGAAAGAGGTAGTAACGTATAAGGGAGCCCCAATACAGCTAGCAGATGACTTCTCAACAGAAACACTGCAAGCCAGAATGGAGTGGCAAGAAATATTCCAAGTAATGAAAAACAAAGGCCTGCAACCAAGACTCCTCTACACAGCAAGGCTCGCAGTGAAAATGGAAAGCAAAATAAGGAGTTTCTCAGACAAAAATAGCTAAAAGAATACACCTCCACCAAACCAGCACTGCAAAATATGCTAAAGGGGCTGCTTTAAGATGAATAAAAAAAGCCTATGAATACGCAGTTCCTTTCACAGTCACCAATACTTGATATTACCAATATTTTTTAATACGTGTTCATCTGATTGTGACAATGATGTCTTCTTTTAATTGTTCCTTTATTATTTGTTGAAATGAAACCTGTTTTTGTATATTTCTTGCCTATTTCTATTATTTTTAAAGAGCTTTATATGACTATTTGGTATTCTTTATCCATTTTTTGATTAAATGTTTGTATAACATTTCCCTAAAGAACAAAACAAAACAAACCATTAACCCTTTTCTAGATGTGTTGCAAATACTTTCCTATTCTATTACTTGTCCTTTACCTTTTTTATATGTATATTACTGTACAGTCTTAAATGTTTTATATAGTCATATTGTCAATATTTTACTTTATAGCTTCTGGGTTTGAATATTTTACTTTAGGGTAAGAAAAAATATTTGTATTTTCTCCTAAAACTCCTTAGATTCTAGATATTGATTTTTAACTCACTTGAATATTTCTTATATAATGTGTGAAAAAGGGCTCTATATTTGTTTTATTTCAAGTAATAGTGGTCCATGCACCTTATTTGTTGAATAATCCTTATTTTACCCATTGATTTGAAATATCAATTGAATCATATATTACATTGTTAGACAGATATATATGTTTGTCTCTAGAATGCTCATTATATTACATTCATCTACTTGATTATTTCTGTGCTGGTGTTATGTTGGTTTAATTGCTGAGATTTTATAATGGTTTTAAATTTTTTAATATCTTATAATTAACTTTGACATTTAAAAAAATAAATAAAATCAATTTGCATTTAAGAAAGGAAGAAAAGAAGAAGGAACGAAAGAAAGAGAGAAAGAAAGAGAAAGAAGGAAGGAAGGAAGGAAGGAAAGGAAAGAAAGAAGAAAGGGAGGGGGTGAGGGAGGGACCAACTGCTGTGCTCTGGAGGTGCAGATCTCTTTTGCAGTCCTGAGCAATTTCTCACACCAGATGCTGGAAGGGAAGTTTGCAAATCAGAAGTTCAGTGGACTTCTGATAACATCTAATTTCACCAACTGCCACAGTACCAGGCCTGGAACGAAGAGGTTTTTTCACCCCTCCAGGAAAGGAAGCACTCTTGCCAGTGGCTTTGGTAGCCAGCTGCTTCCTCAGGGCTTTACCACTGGTCGGTTTGCAGGCAGCCTGCTTTGTATGAGCCATGGTAGAGAGACCTCTTTACTTACCCCCTTCTCCTTCGGCTGGAGCCTGGAATGCTGGAGGAGGCGCTGGCATTAGAGAGAAATGACCTAATACATTCTACTTTAAATTAATAACTTCTACAAAACATCCTAAATAGATTATGACACAATCTTTTAAAAAATAATTTAACAAAAGCTGGCTAGATGAATTCAGTTATGTTGATACCAAAGCCAGTGATTTTTTTTTTTTAAATTCCCGGAAGTAATCTGGGAGAACCTATCTGGTTGCCACTGAATTTGTGAGCATTCTGTCTCAGAAATAACCAGGCAAACAAAAGAGTCTTTCTTTGCAAATTCAACCTATTCAGGACACAGGGAACATTGATATTATTGTAAGTTTCAAATTAGTAGCTTAAAAACTATAAAAGTTAACTTAATAACTTGTTTTGGCTATTCATTATTTAATTATTAAAAGAATAATAATCCATTCATTTATGTATTAAATATTTTTAGAACAATCATATAGAAGGCATTATAAAAGAATCAAAGATGTATAGGACACTTATCCTGGTCTCAAAAGAGTTTGCAAAAAATAAAAAAAGAAGATTTGTCAGTATACATCAGTTATCATATCATAAGCTGATACCATTAGAGGTGATGTGTGACAGAGGGAGGGGTGAGTTAATCAATGGTGAGTAGGGAGGACTTGCTAAGGAAGTGACATTTATACTGGATCTTATGGAGTAAGCAAGTTCACTATGAAAAATAAAAGGGAACCCAGGGAAGCGCATGAAAAAAATGGCCTGAAGAAGATCGGGCAGCATAAAGCATTTTTGAAGACTAGTCAGTATAATATTGTCAAAACCATTCTTCATGAAGTAACAAATATACTGTATTATATAATAACATTATGAAATAATTTATTAAATGTATGATTTACCTTAAAAGATAATGATTTTCTGGTAGGTTTTACTGACTTAAACTGATATCTTGACCCAACATTTTTATGAGCAGGGCAATTATGTCTGTACCTGAAAAATATAATTATAATTTTAATGAAAAGTTTTACTAAAATATTATGTGGATAACTATTGATGCTGTGCATATAAGCACTCAATGTGTCAAGTCACTGTCTTTCTACTACTTCTGCATTCCCAACAAATATTTTCAAACTTTGAAAGCTTCTAATTTTCCTATAAATATGCTCAAATTAGAGTATTTCAAAGAAAGCAGCAATTGTATTAAGGATAAATGAATAAGAACCAAGATGCATTCTATCTTCAATATCCACAAAACAAATATTTATCTTGATTACAAAGGATCAAACTGTGCAGATATTTTTATGGTGAAAATAAATACTCATATTACACCTTGACATTATAGGAAAAGAAAAAAACATCAGGGACCACTTTTAGGCATACAAGTGAACGTAAGCTAGTTTAGGTCTAAAACCTTGTGCAATTCCTTCAGTACCTCCCGACCCTGAAGGGTGCGGTTGGATGCAGCACTGAAACCCATCCAAGCCTTCCCTGGCTCTAGGCTCCTCCTTTACTTCAAGTTTGTGAAGCTGAACTCCCTACCTCAAGACTCAACATTCCCCCATTCCACCCTCTCTCCCTTTCTCTATAAGAGAATGGAAATGAGAATTGTCATACAGCCTGCATTCCTCTGAATTACTCACCCTCAGTAAAAATGCCTTAACCTCAAGTTCAACGTTTTGTGCAAAGAGCTCTTAAGCATTTTGATGAAATCCATGAACTCCTTCCCAGAAAAATGTTTTCATATGCACAAAATACAATTCAGAGTATTACAAGGAAGCTAGTTATACTGAAATTCTTTCATTAAAATAAAAATGTGGTATAATAATGTTTCCTTATTAACCTATTAAGTAGCAAAATCTAGTGAGATGTCTTAATAATGCTGTATTTTCAAAGTAAGGATGAGTATAAACGATATTCTTGTAATACTGAAATAACTTTAATATGCTATCAAAATATTTACACTTCTTCTGGTGATAAAGTCACAGGTATTGCTAACTCAACTGTGGTTTGTTGTCGATATTCAAAACTAATGAAACTGCTAAATTTGAGTCATATGTTACTTAAAGTTAAGATGTAGTATTTTTTTCTTCACCTAAGTTTCTGAATTCTCAATCTTCTCTATGCACCCTAGGTTAACCCCTGCTTTAATGATGTAAAATTAGGAATTAATGTGCTATAACAGCTAAGAAGCAGGGAAGTATCTTATAAAGAACATGAGTTTTATAACTAGTAAGACACAAATTTCAATCTATGTTATGCCACTTACTTAGTCCCAAACTCTGAACAAGTTACTTAAATTTTCAGCCCACTTTCCTGCACAGTGCAAGCAATAGTAACTACCTTGCCAGTGCTATTGAGTAAAGGCTTGCCGCGTAGTGGTTGTCCCCTATCCCTTTCTGGTAAAGCCAACTGCTGCACATAGACAATGTGTCTACCAGGATTTCCTGAACCTCATTACATTGACTGATGCAGACCACTATGGAACAAATTTTTGAACTATCCCAGCGAAGTCAAAAAACATTACTTTCTTTTTTTGTTCCTTAATATAGTACCTTATTTACATTTCTTCAACACTTGCCATCTGTGACTTGTGTATGTATTTAGAGGTCAGCCTTCTCTTTAAAATGTAAATAAAGCTGGTATGTTTATCATCTCACATTCAGTGTGTGAGCTAATACCCACCATAGAAACTTCTGTTTATCTTCCTAGGATGTGTTCTCTCACAGTTATTTCTGCCCAGTCTCTGTTTTTGGTGAACTCTTAGTCCCATGTGCATCTTGTCCTTTTTCCCCCTTTTTCAGTGCTAACCCTAATGGAGAATGGGTCACTTTTTCATGCATGATCCCTCCTTTTTGCCTTCTCTCCTACACACACACACACACACACACACACACACACACACACACCCCAGGACACTTTGTAAACAGGCTTGATTGATGCTTTAGGGGAATGGAGGACTTCATACCTGCAATGTTACTTAGCTTCTTCTCCTCTTCTCCTCTCCTCACAGCTCTGTTTCCCCAGATCTCAGCACCCTTGGGCTCTGCTACCACACTTATTCCCTTTCTGTTATTGGGCCAAATAACTTAGCTCTTCACCACATAATATGTGTAGAGCTTACTTTGGTAGATACAAAGACATTAATGTTGCCTCTAGCAAAGGGACCATCTCTTCCTTCAGCAGCAAAGAATTGGCACAGACATTTCTGGTCTTCTCCTTCCACCAGTCTCTGAACAGGAAAGACAGCAACAGCAGAATTTATTTTCTCACTGATGCAAATTTTCCCACTCATCTTAGAAGCCAGAAAGATGTAGACTAAGTTCTAGCTTTAAATAATGGATTCCTCTGTTGCGATATCAGCTATACTATCTGCTTTTCTCACTGCAGTCCTAGCTTCTGGAGGAGAAAGTTAGGGCTTTGCAATACACAAGTTCCTCACTGGATACCAAGGTACTTTGCACACAGTATTTCTTAAGGAGGAAATGAAAGGATAGGTGAATGGAGCAAAGATTTTGCAGAATTACATGTTCTCTGCATGTACTTAGATGTTTGATTAATGGTCTGTGTGAGCAGTAGATTGGTGTGTGAGCAGGGTACAAATGAATCCTATGGCAGCAATATGGTTTGTATGAGCTCCTCAGTGACATCTCCTCTTAAATTAACATATTTAAATGGTAAATATGTATACATGGCTATTAGAAGAAATAATGAAGATGTAAAATCATACTAAGCCCTCATAATACAAAGGATCTAAATAGAGCTGCCTGCTCGCTGATGTACTATAACAAGGTGATTAAGTAAATGGGATTTAGAATAAAGCAAACCCAAGTGCAAACTCTGGCTTGTCACATCCAACCCATGTAATGTAATTACTTAGCTTAATTTTTCTCACCAGTAAAATAGTTATCAAAGAAGAAGTATTGAGAGAATTAAAAGAGATATAGTATATACAAAGCTCCTGGCTCACTTAACATAATGTTTGCTTCATAATCAGGCAATATAATAAGCTACTTGCAATAATGACATGTTATTATTAAAAAGAAGCAAAAATAACTAAACCACTTGATGTTGAAGAATGTGCTGGGCACTAATCTAAGATTTTCATCAGCTTCAACCTGCAGAATTTGTTAATTCTTCTGATAATCTCTGAAGTCAAATGAAATTTTGTAATTGTTCCCCATTCCAATTACTTTTAGCTGTGTTCAAGAGGTATAAACTAAGCCATATGGGACATCTGTAGTTCAATGAGATTAAAAAAAATAAATAAAAGCTTTCCAGTATGTTATTAGCAAAAAGAAGTTGTCAGAATAGTCCTAACGTAACCCAATCCGAGGCACAATTTTACGTATTTTATTCTAAATTGTACTCTAAATTGAGAGGGAGCTGGTTGTACATGCAATTCATGATAGTTTTTATTGCCTACCATCAAGAAAATGTAGTATAGACAAATTATTTCAATGGTTCGTTTAACTACCTTAAAATTGTATCCAAAAAAATGTCAAAACTCTTAAGACTATTCTATTAAAAGGATTGAATTCAGTGAGTAGGTTGTGCTCTGATAATGTGCTGTCCCAAAACCATCCCTGGCTTTCAGCATTGCTGTTGTCAGTTTTAAGTGGGAACAGCCATCTTTTCTATTTCAGCATTTGTGATTGCCAAAGCCATGATGATTAGTATTTGTGGGCCTGATTGTGGTTTCTCTGGTCTACGGGTTGCCAACTGCCTCCACTTTTTCCATTTGTACTGAAGTCCTTATCAACAGCTGTGTGGACGTTTTAGCTCCACATAAATACTGAGTCCTTTGAGAAATAGAACTTAATCAAAGGGCAAACAGGATCCCATGCTGTTCTCTCTCCTCACATTTATGGGTAATCAATGTCCATTTAGTTGTGTTCTCTAATGCATGGTGTTTGCCCTATTACATAAAATATATAATATTTTGTATGTATGTTAATAGCATTTATGGAGCTGTTTCTGGTTTCTAAAAGCTAAAAAGAAAATTACTTTTAAAGTTACTCTTGTCATTGGTTTATTGCTGGAGGTGAAGAGCCAAACGGCCTAATGCATGTAGTGTTGCTCCATAGACCCAAGACATGTCTGCTCATGGGTTCTGTCCTCCCCACATGGGGGCACCTACATGTCTCTGCCCCTTTAGGGCTTCCTGCTGCACAGCCCCATGTCAAGCTCTCTTCCCTTCACCTGGGTACCACACCTGAGCAGAAATGACAAACAGAAAGAGGACATATCTAATTGCTAATACTATACATATAATTCTTTTCATGTCAAGGATATATAAAAAGTCTATATTACTAAATAAATGCAGTCTTAAGGGTATCAGGTCTCTAGGAAATTTCTGTATTGGAGTTGAGGTGCAGAGGAGATAAAAGACAGTAAAGGCTCTGCATTTGGAAGGGAGATGAAAACCCTCTGGGTGGTCAGCTGCTGCTTGTTAACAGCATATCTGGGGAGGGACTTCTGCTTTTTTTCCTTACAGGAACCACATTGAATCTGAGTCTTTTCTAGCCCCATAGATATCCCCTCATTCAATTAAAGACTAGAGAGATCCAGAAGAGGATTTGAAGTATAGACTATGGAGAATGTGGGAAGAAATTGGACCAACAATTGAAATGATAATAAATTGACTTTCTGTTGTGGAAGGTACACAGATGAGAAAAAAATAGGGTAAAAAGTAATGTGAGTTCACATATCCCTTCACATGCTCCTCCATTAAGTATTCATGTTTTCATATAAATAAAGAGATAGCAAGTGGAAAATAGGTAAAGCTGTATGACCACACATTAAAGTGGGTTCCATTCAACCAGGAATTCTGGCCAAGATGGAGGTGTAGATAGATATGTTTTGTTTCCTTGCACAACAAAAAGAAGTGTAACAACCAATTTAAAAACAAAAAAAATAGCTGCCATAAAATCGAACTCTGGAAGTCTGACAACCAAGGAGTTAAAGAAGAAACCTTCATCCAGACTGGTAAGAGGAGTGGAGTCAGGCAGCTGGGCAGACAGGATAAGTGACAAGGAGGTACCTGGCAGACCAGTGCAGGTAAGGCAGCAGCTGGCAACTGGGCAGTCCCATATTACTGGGAGGAACAATGGGGGAGTGAGACAAACCGTGCAACCCAGAGTTCCAGTGTGGGGAAATAAAGCCTCAGAACTGCTGGCTGTAAAAATCTACGGGGGTTGCAGTGGCAGGAGAAACTCCCAGCCGCACAGGAGAGTCCACTGGAGACACCCACAGGGTCCTAGAACGTACATAAACCCATTCATCCAGAATCAGCACCTGAAAGGGCACAATCTGCTTATGGGAAGTGATGAAAGTGATGGAAAGTAGGGCAAGAATTGAGCCAGTTGGCAAGCAGCATTGTTCCCTCTCTGAGCCCTCCCCCACATACAGTGCCACAGAGCAGCAAAGTGGGTTGCCCTGCTCTGGCAAATACCTAAGGCTCCGCTCCTTACCACATAACAGGTGCAACAAGACAAAGAAATATGATCCCAATGAAAAAAACAGATCAAAACTCCAGAAAAAGAACTAAGCAATGAGGAGATAGCCAACCTATCAGATGCACAGTTCAAAACACTGGTAATCAGGATGCTCACAGAAATGATTGAGTATTGTTGCAAAATGGAGGAAAAAGTGAAGGCTATGCAAAGTGAAATAAAGAAAAATATACAGGGAATGAGCAGTGAAGGGAAGGAAACCGGGACTCATATCAATTTGGAACAAAAAGATGAAATAAACATTCAACTACAACAGAATAAAGAAACAAGATTTCAAAAAAAAAAAAATGCGAGGCTTAGGAACCTCTGGGACAACTTTTAATGTTCCAACATCTGAATCATAGGGGTGCCAGAAGGAAAAGAGGAAGAGCAAGAAATTGAAAACTTATTTGAACAAATAATGAAGGAAAATGTCCCCAATCTGGTGAAGGAACTAGCCATGCAAGTCCAGGATGCTCAGAGGGTCCTCTAGAAGTTGGATCCAAGACAAACACAGCAAAACACATCATAATTAAGCTACCCAAGATTAAATATAAGGAGAGGCTCTTAAAAGCAGCAAGAGAAAAGCAGAGAGTTACCTCCAAAGGAATTCCCACAAGATTATCAGCTGATTTCTCCAAAGAAACCTTACAGGCAAGAAGGGGCTGGAAAGAGGTATTCAAAGTCATAAAAGGCAAGAATCTACATCCAAGATTACTCTATCCAGCAAAACTATCATTTAGAATGGAAGGACAGGTAAAGTGCTTCCCAGAAAAGGTAAAGTTAAAGTTCATTATCACCAAGCCCTTTTTATATGAAATATTTAAGGGACTTATCTAAAAAAAAAGAAGGTCAAAAGCTATGAACAGTAAAATGAAACAAACTCATAACTATGAACAACTCAACCTAAAAACACATAACAAACTAAACAAACAACTAGAACAGGAATAGAATCACAGAAATGGAGATCACATGGAGGGTTATCAGTAGGGAGAGAACATGAGAAAAGGTACAGGGAATAAGAAACATAAATGGTCAGCACAAAATAGACAGGGTGAGGTTAAGAATAGTATAGGAAATGGAGAAACCAAAGAACTTATATGTACAACCCATAGACATGAACTATGTGGGGAAGAGGGATGCTGGAGGGAGGGTGTGGCACATAAAGAGGAGGAAAAAATGTGACAACTGTATTAGCATAATCAATAAAATATACTTGAAAAATCCATTCAATCATTCTTAAAAAAATTTAAAAATAAATAAATAGGTTACAGATTATCTCAGTTACCTATACACACACACACCCCCACACACGAAGAAATAGATCACATTACCATAGTTTTTCAACAGATATAGATATTTTTATGAGAACAGCCCAGATCAGTTTCACCTAGGGTATAAATACTTGCTAAAATTAACTCTCCTTTAGTTGTTGATAGAGTTCCTATCCACCCTATGTTCATACTGCTTATCTAAAAATGATATATTTAAATATTTAAATGAGGCCCTTAGGGGTTAAGAAGTGAGGAGGATTGATGCATTTGGGGAAAAGACTCAGATTTGTTTGAAACAGGATCAGTTTCAAACATTTATGCTATAGTCACCCCATGATCTTCAGCTAAGTTGGCAAAATATAGTCAGTCAAATGAGTCAAAGACATAGAAATGAGCAGAGGTGGAGGTGGCTAGAGGCCAGAATAGACAAATAGTTTACCTGTTGTTTCAACTTTTCTCTCTGCTACATTCTTTATTTGCTGGCCCCCCTCTATCCCTTTCTCAGGCTGAGGAGCTTCTGCATATTTATTTATTCATTTTTCTTAAAAACAATGCTCAGTTTACATATTTTCTCCATTGTGAATCTGTCCTGAAAGAATCCACCCCACCCTAAAGGAAAATTATGTCTTTTTCTATGAACACAGAGAGTTTTTTTCATGTGCTGAACACTTGCTATTTATATGCCATTATTTGTGTTTATGCCCTTCTTCATCTTCACTGGGTCTTTACCTACCTGGTACTCAGCATAGAGTAGTCACTCAATAAATATTCATTACATAGAATGAATTCAAAGCAGTAAAAGGACTGCATCTGAGCAACACTCTTATTAAGTTCTTGATGTAAAGAACTTTTTGGTTTTGTTTTTCCTCATAGGCTATTCAATTTTGCTTTTAATCAGTTTTCACATTGAAATGCATTATAAAATAATTTATTTTGATATTTTATAGAGATCATGTTCTCTTACCTCCATAAAAATTATTCACATTTCAAAACACAGCATGGGGTATTTTTTTGCACTTTGCTATTCATTATAATATAACAACTCATTTTCTTGTTTGCTTGTTTTTCTTTCAGAAAAAGATTTGTTTTATGGAAAATGTACTGCTCAAATAAAAGGATAATTTACATTATTTTCTGTTACCATACACTTTCAAAAAAATGTATTTGGGTGACATTGGTTAATAAAATTAGGTAGGTTTCAGGTGTACAGTGAGATAATACCTCATCTGTATGTTGTACTGTGTGTTCGTCACTCCGATTCAAGTCTCCTTTCATCACCAGTTATTCACCCTTTACCCTCTTTTACCTCCCCCAACTCCTCTTTCCCTCTGGTGATCACCATACTGCTGTCTTGTCTATGAAGGTTTTTGTTTGTTTTGGTTTTGTTTAATCCCTTCATCTTTTCAACGAGGCCCCTAACCCCTCTCCCTTCTGAGGCCTGTCAGTCTGTTCTTTGTATGTATGAGTCTTTTTCTATGTTGTTTCTTAGTTTATATTATTCATTAGATTCCACATATAATTGAAATAATATGGTACTTGTCTTTATCTGACTGGCCTATTTTACTTAGCATAATAATCTCCAGGTCCATTCATGGTGTCGCAAAAGGTAAGATTTCTTTTTCTTTTTTATAGTAGAGTAATATTGCATTGCGTAAATGTACCACAGCTTTTTTATCTACTCACCTGCTAATGGACACTTGGGCTGCTTCTAAATCTTGGAGACTGTATATAACACTGCAATGAATATAGGGGTGCATATATTCTTTTGAATTAGCATTTTGGGTTTCTTCAGCTGTATCCCCAAAAGTGAAATCACTGGGTCACAAAACAGTTCCATTTTTAATTTTTTTAGGTAACTGGATACTGCTTTCCACAGTGGGTACACCAGTCTGCATTCCCACCAACAGAGCAAAAGGGTTCCCCTTTCTCCACGTCCTTGACATTACTTATTTTGTTGATTTACTGGTGATAGACAAACACTTCGAAGCCCACTTCTCATAACAGTATTTCAATATGATAGAGGAAAAAATAGGTTATTTTCCTTATTTTATAGAAGAGCCCACCAAATTTAAGGGAGGTTTTGTGACATGATCAAGGATGTATCAGGGAATAAAGAAATTCATATTTCCTGAATAAATATTTTATAAAACCTCATTTGCACTTGATTCTTAGGCAATATTAAACGTATAGCATTATAATTCTGTTTATTCTCTTCCCAGCATAGTTCTTAATCCATAGTTATATAAATATCAAACCATATCATTTTATACCAGTCCAACAGAAAAAGGCAAAAGGTAAATGCAATATACATCTCCTAAATAAATAGAAGATAAGTTCCTTGTATTAGAATACACTGGAAAACATGTGAATCCCCTTGACATTCCTGTTAATGTTCAGCTTGTGAAACCAATACAATGAATTGAAACATGCATTTTTTTAGAATACTTGAAAAAGTAAAACTAAATTATTGCATTACAATATAGTTAGAAATAACAACCATCTTTCAGAAAGCTTTTCTTCTTTGTATTGTTCAGAGTTCCTAGTTTCTGTCAGCAGAATCCACCTTACCTCATTTAAACAGAAAGGTATTTATGGAGATACAGTTGGAAGCTCAAAGAATTATTAGGCTTTGAATTCAATTGTCAGGAACATCTCCTGCAACAGAATTGTCCTGAGAAGTTTGCCTCAGACTCTAATGACACCAGGACAACTTTGCCTCTGCCACAACTGAGTTTCTTAATTTGAGATGCTATCATAATTCTACTTCCAGCCCCAGAAACACCATGTTAAACTGGCTTGATTAGATGTTTGTCACTACTGTTAATTTCAGAATCAAGAGTCTCTGATTCTACCTAAGCCAGCAAGGTGTATTTCCCATATTGTGTCTGTTTCTTCATCTAGATCAATTACAAACCAAAGTTCAGGAAGGTTGGGTCTCACTGAAGAAACCTAGATCCTCTACTTGACCCTAATTGAAAGGGAAGCTGTGGAATACAATTTTATGCATTCTATTTTGGGAAGGCAGTATTCAATAAAAATATTAAAATGTGGAAGAAATGTTCAAAAGATTTTGGCTATCTCTGAATGACAGAGGGTCATTTACACGTGCAAAAAATATTGCTCTTATTTGCAGGTATATATAGAACAAGAAGAAAAAAATCAAATACTTATTGTCCACTGTTATTTTTTTTATGCAGATTACCTTGCTCATTGGTTTTCAGGTATTTTTCCTTGGGTAGAAGTCCTGAAGGAAGCTTAATGTTAAAATTGTAAAGTTAAAGATGTTCACATATTTAGTGTGGTTGCTTGGAGAAGCAATCAAAGTAGACTTCTAAAATCATGTTCTTCAAAGATGAAGTAAAGAGCTTCCCAGGTTAGGAAAAAAAAAAAAGCTAAAGGAATACATGTCTACCAAAAAAGCATTGCAAGAAATGTTAAAGGGATTGCTTTAAGAAGAAGAAGTAGAGAGGAAACATAAGTACAAAGGGAAAAAAATGGCAATGAACAAGTACCTACAAATAATAACCTTTAATGTAAATGGATTAAATGCTCCAATCAAAAGACATAGGGTAGCTGAATGAATAAGAAAACATGACCCACATTGTGCTGTCTACAAGAGACCCACCTCAGAACAAAAGACCTACGCAGACTGATAATGAGGAGATAGAAAAAAATTCCATGCAAATGAACATTTGAAAAAACAAAGCTGGGGTAGCAATACTTCTATCAGAAAAATAAACTTCAAAACAAAAGCTATAAGAAGAAACAAAGATCATTATATAATACTTAAGGAAGTAGTCCAAAAAGAGGATATAATCCTAGCAAACCTATATACACCCCATATAAGAGCACCTAAATATATAAAGAAAATCTTGAAGGACTTTAAGAAAGAGATTGACAGCAGTATAGTTATTGTAGGTGATTTTAACACCCTACTGTCAACAATGGATAGATCTTCCAAACAAAAATCAATAAGGATATAGCAGCATTAAATGACACTCTAGATCAAATGGACTTAATTGATATTTTCAGAATATTTTACCCCCCAAAAACAAAATGTACATTCTTCTCAAATGCACATGCATCATTTTCAAAGATAAACCACATAGTAGGACACAAAAAGCTTTTAAAAATTCAAAAAAGTTGAAATTATATCAAGCATCTTCTCATATCACAATGGCTTAAAGCTAGAAACCACCTCAAGGAAAAAACTCAGAAATATTAAAATACTTGGAGCCTGAATAACGTATTATTAAATAATGAATGGGTTAACAATGAGATCAAGGAAGAAATTCAAAAGTGTCTGGAAACAAATAAAAATGAACACACAACCACCAAAAACCTATAGGACACAGTGAAAGCAGTTCCAAGATGGAAGTTCATAGCAATACAGACCTACCTAAAAAGTACAGAAAAATCTCAAACAACCTAAATTTACATCTAAAAGAACTACAGGAACAACAACAAAGTCCAGAGTGAGCAGAAGGAAGGGAATAATCAAATGAAAGCAGAATTAAATGACATAGAGACTTAAAAAAAAAAATTCAAAGGGCCTGTGAAGCCAGGTGCTGGCTCTTTGAAAAGATAAACAAAATTGACAAAACTTTAACCAGACTCATCAAGAAAAAAAGAGAGAAGATCCAGTAAATAAAGTTGGAAACAAAAGAGGAGGAGTAGCAACTGATACCACAGAAATACAAAAGACTATAAGAAATTACTATGAACAACTATATGCCAAGAAATTGGACAACCTGAGCAAAATGGATAAATTTCTAAAAACATACAATCTTTCAGAGTTGAATCAGGAAGAAGCAGAAAACATGAATAGACCAATAACAACTAGCGATGTTGAAGCAGTAATCAAAAAACTCCCAGCACACAAAAACCCTGGACCAGACGGCTTCACTGGTGAATTTTTCCAAACTTTCAAAGAAGAACTAACTCCAATCCTTCTCAAATTATTCCAAAAATTCAAGAAAAGTCTCCCAAATTCTTTTTATGAGGCCAATATTAACCTAATCCATAAAACCAGGTAAAGACTCAACAAGGAAAATCAGATCAATATCTCTGATGAACACAGATGTTAAAATCCTCAACAAAGGATGCCTTTTATTTCTTCTTCTAGAAAACCAGATCCAGCAATACATTAAAAAAGATCATACACTATGATCAGGTGGGATTTATTTCAGAGATGCAAGGATAGTACAATATTCACAAATCAATAAATGTGATACATCATATAAACCAAATGAAAGACAAAAATCACATAACTATATCAATAGATGCAGAAAAAGTATTTGATAAAATCCTGGACTCAATAATGATAAAAACACTCAGCAAAGTGTAAATAGAGGGGAGAATACCTCAACATAATAAAGGCCACATATGAAAAACCTACTTCCAATATCATACTCAGTGGGCAAAAACTAAAATTGATTCCGTTAAGATGAAGAACAAAACCAGGATGTCCACTTATACCACTCTTATTCAACATAGTACTAGGAGTCCTAGACACAGAGATTGGACAAGAAGAAAAAATAAAAGGCATTCAAATTGGAAAGGAGAAAATAAAACTGTTATTATTCACAGATGACATTATAGAAAACCCTATAGACTTCACCAAAAAACTACTCAACCTTATAAGTGAATTTGGCAAAGTAGTGGGATACAAAGTTAATATTCAGAAATCAATGGCATTTTTATACACCAACAATGATATATCAGAAAGATAAACTAAGAAAACAATCCCATTTATTGCAACAGCAAAAAAGTACCCAAGAATAAATTTAACCAAGGAGGTAAAAAAACCTGTATTTGAAAAATTATAGAACACTGATGAAAGAAATTGAGGAAGATACAAATAAATGGACACGTACATTGTGCTCAGGGATAGGAAGAATTAACATCATTTTTTTAAAAATTGATGTTAAAAATTAAATTAAAAAGTCGACAGATGAAGGAGAGAACACTATTATGCACATATTGTCAACCATGGTATCACTCCTGCGAAATCTTGTTCTGCTGGTAGGTCTGCCATGTCTGGCCAGCAGAGTATATTTCCTGGTTTTCACATTTATACACTTGTAGTTTAGTTTGAATCCATTATTAGATAAATAATCTTGGACAAATCACTTAAACTTTATATGTTGTATTTTCCACAGTGTCAAAAGGTAAGCCTGATAAAAATGACTATTGTTTCCCAAGAATGTTAATAAGATGGAATTAATAGCATCTGTACTCGTTCTGTGTTTTTTCCAAGAAATGTATGAGAAATATTAAACTGTGGTCATCTTTGCATAAGAGAATAAGGTTCATTCTTCTGTGTTTCTGTCCACCCTGTATCCTTTCCCCCTTTATGAGGTAACCCTCTCATTCTTTTAGGGGGATATCTTGCTTCTTTCCTTCCTTCACCTATATGATTCTGGAGGAGCTGCCAAAACACAGAATCTCATTCCCTGGGCCAGGGTGATGAACACATATTTCAGGCCAGGCTCATTATATTTTTCCTACTTCTCTGCCTCTCATCAATCCTCCAAGAGTTTGAGACATAAGTAAAACTAAGACAATAAGATTCCCTTCCTGAGATTCATATGTGTTGAAAAAGACAGTCTTTCTTTTCTCCAGGGCAATGATTCTCTCAAATGTGAGCACACTCCAGAACCAGCTGAAGGATGTATTAAGACACAGATTAAGGATGGTAAGCCCAGGTCCATACTGACTCAGCAGGTCTGAGACATGACCCTGATATTTTCATTTCCAGCAAGTCTCCAGATGTTGCTGATGCTGCTGGTGCAGGGAAAACACTTTGAGAACCATGTCTCTGGGTCACTAAGTTACGATGATGCAAGCCTAAAAGCACCAGTGCCCAACTCCCCTGCTTTGTGAATCAAGTCTGCTTGTTTTTTTAATGGTATGTGATGAGGCCAAAGTTCAAAGAGATGGAGATAAAGAAAGTAATGAAGATATTAGATAGAGAGAAGATGTGTGGGCATCATTTAGGCTCTGGATCCATTTGACCCTATACCTGTCTCCATCTCTAATTTTCTGTTATATTAATCACTAAATATCCTATCCAGCTTATTCTAACTTGAGATGGCTTTACATTTTTTAAAAACAAAAAATTGTGCCCATTGAATTTCCAGAAATAAAGAAGCTTTAATATTGTCATTTAGAGATCTAAGTTTTATCTAAAAAAGGTCCCTAAAAGAAGTATTGTACTGTAGCTATGTTTGATTCAGTAGGAAGAAGATGTTCAGGCCTCTTTATATATAACAGTATTTAGTACCAAATATTTTCAAAAGGTTGACAATTTTTATGTCATACATTGGAAGATATTAGATAGTAGAGAGGATCAGTGCATTGGTAATTGGTTTCTTAATATATGGATTTACATAATTATTTTAAATTACCATTAAAGATGACATTTAATTTCAGCACAGCTTTTACTCTGCTCATCATTCTCAGTTGGGCTTTGACATAGTTTATCAACAGAATTTAAATTATATACTATAGGTGCAACATAATATTATACTTACAAACATATTTTCAATGGTCTGGCTTGGGAAAAAACCACAATGAGGGGACAGTTTGTCATTTTTTATGCATTTGCACTATCTGTTTTACTAATTCTTGAGTGACTCCAACCACAGAAATCTGTTCAGAAGTTGAAATTCATTTCCAAAAATAAAATTAGAAGGACATAAAAGGGGGGTATAAGAAAGGTACAGGAAAATAATTTTGATGATCCTATTAGTTCATTAACACAATAAGTAATGACTTTGCATGAGTTGTCTATTCTCCCCACAGAGCCAAAAATCAGTCTTTCCATCTTTTTATTTCACTCTTTTCTAAAGATTTTTTTTATACTTACCTAAAAAGTCCTTCCTTTCTCATTAATGCTTTAAGTACAAAGCTAGTTCTAGCGATGATATAATTTTTCCAAGCCTAAATTGGGTTTCATACAGAGCATTACAAAGTCAAAACACAAAACTCATGCTGTTGTGCTATTTTACTTACTGCTTATATGAATAAAGAGGCATGGAGTTTCAGAAGTTATTTTTTTCTTTTCTTTTTTCAATCAAATCTTGTAGTTGACTTAGCATTTGTTAGACCAAAAGTAGCAGAAGTGGTCAGTTTTAATTATTCCTATCATTATGGTCTCTGCACTGTATAGTCTCTGTCCAATTTCAAAAGGATACATAGAGTTTCTTTCAACAGAGTATGTTTGTATATGTAGCCAAGGAAAAAGCCATGTAAATTTGAGTAAATTTTTCTGTAAATTTGCATCATATGTGGCTCTATCAGACTTCCTGGTGTTTGGTTTCTTGTTTTCTTGGTAGTTTGATTAATCCAAATTACCTCATTCTATAGACATTACAGGTACAAAACTTGGCCAAACACTGAAATGCTCACCAAAACTTTAAAGCAGTTCATTTACATTTTCTGTGTTTTAAAATGTTGGCTATTCATTAGCAAGCATTTATTAAATATTTGTTTGGAACCAACATTACATTAGGCATAACTAAGGATACAAACATTTCCTCTCAAATAATTTTTAACCAACTATAAAGATAATATACCCCAAACACATGCACACAAACTGTCTCTCTCTTTCACACACACACACACACACACACACACACACAAAGACACACATGAACATATACATATAGTGATATTTTAGCATTTTTACCATATTATTTTATACCTATTTTAATCACCCATATAATATTATGGGTTAATAAATTTAATATTAGTCAATTCTTGGTAAACACAGTCATTTCCATTTCAAAAATAGTTAACTGGGGATTTACCTCTTCCCTAATTGCTTTCTGGGAGGTAGCTAATTCTTAGGATACATTTAGCCTTAATTGGAGCATTATGCAGTTGGGGAGAAGGCAGAGGGGAGAAGGGTATTTGGACCTCCCCAGCTGCACCTGCTCATATTGTTATATACTGACAGATGCTCATCCTCCTGTCTGGCCTTGGGCAAGATCATCCCTTGGTCCACTGAGATGTCCATCTCAATGTCAATCTCCAGTTCTTTCTGATTTTGTATAATTTATCCACACTTAGAGGACATGTTTACTGTTTTGCTCTCCCTATAACTTTAGGACTGTGGAAGACTTAGAGCCATTATCAACATGGTTTACTCTCATTCCTTGCTTTTCTTTCCACATCTCAGTGAATGACCACACAGTCAACCCAGCTGGTCGAGGGAAAAACCTAAAAGTCTTCCCTAATTACAGCCCTAAATCCTCTATTTTCCTACTCCTCCTTATCTCCCAGTCCTCAGGTCCTAGCCTCCATTACCTCTCACCTGAACTACTGTAATAGCTTGCTTAATGGTTCTCTTTCCTAATCTTTAGTTCTCTCCAAACCGTTTTCCACATAGCATGTAAGGGACAATCGTTGCTCAATGGTTTTCCATTACAACAAAAATAAAATCCAAGGGTCTTACTGTGGCCTCCACATGAACCTCTCCTCTGCTACTTCTCCAAAAATACCTTAATCCACCCGCAAGTCACATCCAACCCCACCCCACTATGTTATGGTCAGTTTATTCTTATTTCAGCTACTTTGTCAAGGACATCCCTGCCTCCCTTTTGTTGCATAGGATACCTCCTTTCCCCAAAATTATCTTTTGTCTTTTATTTCCTTGGCTGATTTCTTAATAACTTTAATGTAAATTCCCCCGAAAAGCTATTATTTATGCCAACACTATCTGGGTGAATCCCCCTTCCTTCACTTCCATTACTTTTTAAAAATATTCTAGACTGTATTCTTTAGAGTCCTAAATTGTTGAATATATTTATTTGTCTTCTTACTAGCCTGACAATAGAAACTATGTCCATTTTTTTTCCTTATATGACTAAAAGTGTTCTAAGTACTCTCAATAGACTAGGAACTCAAGAGTATCTCTTCAATTAAATACCAAATAACTAATACTGAAAAATTACACACAGCAAGTTAAATGTTCTCCTTCAAAGCAGTATTTCAAGTACAAATCCATGATATCCTGGAGATTCACTCTGAAAATTCTTGAGATCTAACTTCTTTTGGTTACCCAAAACTCTGGAGTCATTCTGGAATCCTCACTCTCCCTCACTCATCACCATTAGTTCTAAAGCAAGTCTTAATAATCTTATAATCTAAACGTTTTAAAAACTTGGACATTTCTCTTCTCTACTTCTCTGATCCAGATCACCACCATCTCTCCCTTCAAGCCTTACAATAGACTGCTAACAAGTATTTGTGTCTCCAGTCTTGCCCACCTCAAATTTGCTCTCCAACTGGCAGCCAGAGTGGCTTTCCTGACCCTTTAATAGCTC
The DNA here is from genome assembly GCF_021234165.1 of Pteronotus mesoamericanus. NCBI lineage: Eukaryota > Metazoa > Chordata > Mammalia > Chiroptera > Mormoopidae > Pteronotus > Pteronotus mesoamericanus. Next base: position 22,314,258 of record NW_026555085.1, on the reverse strand, counting down.
CCACTGCTTTGGGGAACAGTCTGCAAAGTCTTTTATACCCTGTTGCCTCTATTTCTGGCACCCTCCCTGTCACTCTTTCTCACTTACAAAAGGACTTCTGCCTGACTCCTTTGAGATAATGTCTCCCTTCAGGTCTCCAGAAAGCACTATTACCTGCCACCTAGGCCTTACTTTCTCTGGCTTACTCCTACTTTTCCTTCACGTGTCAATCTCAAAATTCCTCCTGAAGTGGCCTTCACCAACACTCTGAATTATACCAATTCCTCCTGCTACAATTTCTAGTCATGTGGGTTTTTTCATCAATATAACCCTCATAATTTATTGTAATTCTTTATTTGTCTATGTATCATGCCAGACTAAAAATTGTATGAAAGTGGGGCCTAAGTCTGACCTTTTGCCCCAAATATCTTCTGTACCTAGCAAAGTCTGACACAGAGCAAGTGTACCAAATAAATTTCTATTTAAATAACTTCCAAATGGAGATGTAAGACTCCTACCTGCACAGCTCCAAAGGGATTGCATGTGCACCTGCGTATACATGTGTGCACAAGTGTATATATGCATGTGTGTTCTATCATGCCATTGGATTATTAAACTATTGCAACAATCGAATGGTGAGGTCCTGCTCCCCTCTGCAACAGGCTCTGGGAATCCTGAAAGATGGAGACTTCCATTTCCATCTCCTAAGATGAGATTTTAAGTAATTACTTCCAGATTTTATCTGCCAATTGGGAACCGCCCTTTTTTTCCCTCTGCCCCTTGCAATCCTTGGAGAAGAAGCTGAAAATCCGAAAACTGATTTTATTTAGAGACCTTTATGCACACTGTATCCATGGGGGCTTAGATTTTCCAGAGAAGTCGTAATATCAAATAGAATGTCTCACTACCTCCTTAAGCATTCTTGCAGAATTCCAGTCAGGCATCCTGAACATTGGTTCAGAAAATATGGATACTTGTTTGACACAGAACCACTGTGTGAACAAGCTGCTTCCTCTGAACCACTTGTAGAACTGGGTCATCAGGAGAGAGAGAGAACAGCTAAGGTTTGTTTCAGGATCTGTGTTCTCTTACTTCTCTCTTCACTATGCCAGGCACTACATCAGGGTGGGGAGAAAGGTAGTCTGTCATTAAAGTAGCTATATCGCTACCCTCTTAAATTATACTCATGTCTTCTTCAGCTGCATGTACTACTTCACGTACTGAGAAACTGCATATATCAGCACTTAAGTTATCAATCTATACTAAGCAACAGCTCAGTAAATGTTAGTATGATTAATATGTTAATTTAGTTTAATATGAACAAATAAAACAATAGAGGTTTAGTAACTTCCCACAGGTATTAAAACCACTTTACTGCATAACTTAATATTTATAAGGAGGATTGAGACCTAGTTTTACTGTATTTTACAGGTTTCTTTCAACATTATACCTGTATTAAAACAGGAAAAATGAAATTCTTATTATTTCAACTGTCTTCATCTTAATCATTCTATAATCCTTTTAAGCCCTGTTCATGCATGTCAATATGTAAAATATTCTCACCTAATCAAAATGGTGCTTTCTCTACTACAGAGTAGTTTCAATTTTAAATTCATATTTATTTCTGAGGAAAGATACTCATGCCATATTAATTCATAAATCAAAAGCATAAATTAAACAGAGTTGATTAAATGCTTCAGAGATTGTAAATGGCAATGGCTAATGGTAATTGCAATGATAAGAATAAAGTTTACTGTTTTTGAACAAACATCTTTCTTTACTGGGAATGTACCTGTGAATTCAACACACCAAATACTAAAATACCTTAAAGAGAAATATAGAGCAAACTGCAAAATCTGAAATAGATTTTTAAGTGCCAAAACCATTTATATATTGCCTGAAATTTTTTGCTATTTTATTTTCTTTGTTTCTGTAGAAAACTAGAGAGCTAAAAAGGGAATAATCTACAGCTTGTTTTTCTTGAAAAAGAGACTGTTATTATCTTAAATTTAAGAACTAACACTTAACTGCCTGGCCATGGAGAGCAGCTCTCCTGGGGAACATGGCTTTCATGAGTAAATGTATCTGTGAACTAGCCTATTATGAATTTTCCAATTTCAAATATGAATCAGAAACCTAAGTGACTAAAACACGTTCCTGCAACACCAAGTACATCCATATAACTAATTATCAAATTCCATAGTTAGCATATTATTATTTCTATACTGTATTACTGTTAGCATACTGTATTATTTCTACATTGTACTTATAAACTTACTGAATAGAGATGATCTCAGAAAGTACACTAGCCCCTCCCCCAGCTCAGTTTCAGTTACCCACAGTCAACCATAGTCTGAAAGTATTAAATGGAAGATTCCTGAAATAAACAATTCATAGGTTTTAGATACCACACCATTCTGAGTAGTGTGATCAATCCATACCATCCTGCTCCATCCTGCCCAGGATGTAAATCCTTGTCCTGAGATCCATGCTACATGTGCTACCACCTGTTAGGCACTTAGTATCCATCTCAGTTATTAGGTTGCCTGTTTTGGCATCACAAGTGCTTGTGATCAAGTTACTCTTATTCTACTTAATAATCACCCAAAGGGTGAAGGTAGTGATGCTGGCAATTTGGATATGTCAAAGAGAAGCTATAAAGTACTTCCTTTAAGTGAAAATGTATGTATGTATGTATGTATGTATGTATGCATATATGTGCAAAAAAACCCATAGTATATACTTATCTCTTCCCTGTATCCATGAGCTTCTTTGTTTTTCAGGATTACATGTGAGATCATACAGTATTTGTCCTTCTTTGCTTATTTCACTTAGCATAATGATCTCATTCATTCATGTCACAAACGGCAGAATTTCCTTTTTTCTCATGGCTGAATAATGTGTGTGCATGTCTGTATACACACACACATATATAAATTGTACATATATATACACATATATACATATAAAGTACATCTGAAATGTGTATATACATAAAATTGGTGTATACATATATACACCCACACAAATATATATATATATATAAATTCATCCTCTAGAAACCTTGTATCCTGCCAATTTGGCAGACTGACATCTGCCTGAGTCTAGAAACCTCCTCATGCTATTGTCAATGGGACAGAAAGAAATTCTTAAGACCACTGCTGCTTTGCTGCTCAAAGGGAGATGGTGGCTGCTGTGCCTGTGCTGGGAACCCAGGACCTTCCTCTCTTGCTTGGCCTGGCATTTCAAACAGAGGTGGGGAGTGCAGGGGGGGGGAAATGGGTGAAGGTGGTCAAAAGGTACAAACTTCCAGGTATAAGATAAGTAAGTTCTGAGGACTTAATATATAGCAAAGTGACTATAGTCATTAATACTACGTTGTATTTGAAAATTGCTAGGAGAGGAGATCTCAAAAGTTCTCATCTCAAGGAAAAAAAGTGTAACCATGAGATGATAAAATTTAACTAAACTTATTATGGTAATAACTTTATAATATATACATATACCAAATCAATATGCTGTATCCCTTCAACTAATAGTGTTACATGACAGTTATATCTCTATACAACTGAAAAATTAAAACAAAACAAAACAATATATATGAGTTTAAGTACTACCTGTGGATTTAGAAATTCATGGGTGTCTTGGAATATATCCCCTATTAATAAAAGTGAACCACTATGCATGAAAAAAAATGTAACTAGAATTGATACAACTTTTCTCCAGTTTTAACTATAGAAAATATGTTCTCTTTTAAAATATTCAAGTAATTACAATTATAAAGAACTAAAGGAAGCAATTATACTGAGAAACATCATTTAGAGTATCCTACATAAATGCTTAAATTAGAACAGAAGAAAGGCTCAAAATTAATGAGCTACATGTACAATTTATGAAGTTAGAAAAATATCAAAATAAATTCAAAAAATTAGAAAGAAGTAAATAATTAAGAGGAGAGTAGTATTAATTAAACAGAAAACAAATGTATTTTAGAGCATATCTATGAAACCAAAATTTGTTTCTTTGAAAAAAAATGAAATGACAAATCTCTGGTGACCTTTTTCAAGAAAGTAAAAAAAGACAGAGAGAATATATAAATTAAAGATAAATAATATTAGGAAAGAAGAGTAAGAAACGAATGCAGACCTAGAAAAAAATAAACTAAAACATTATTAGTAATAATATGAACAATATAAACAAATATATTTTAATAACTTAAAGCAAATACAAATTTGTTGTATTGAGAGATATACATGCTACAAATCTTTTCTCCTCATTTGCCCTATCAATTCACTTTTCTTTTTATGTGTTTTGATGATGAGCAATATTCTAAATTTCAGGTAGTAAAATTTAGCAACATTTGTTTCATGGATAATGCTTTTTATGTCTTACTATCTATTTCTTCTTGGGTCAATTTATATATAATTTGTATATAATTACTTATATTTATGTATCATAATTGATATAATTATTCTATATATTATAAATAACATATTTACATATTACATATGATGACTATAATACATTAATGTGAATATAAATATGGAAAATATAGTCTGTACAATACAGAAAGATACAATAAGAAAAGTGAACAGACAAGGCAAATAATTCAACTAACTGTGTACATAAGGAACTAAATTCCACTAACTTCAAAGGGCTTCTCTACGCCTGATGACTTTAGCAAAACATCTGTGGCTCACTAAAAGAAAGTTATGTCCTTCCTAGTGAGAAAAATTTTAATGCAATTTGTAATTTTTATAAAAGCTCCCTCAAAATTTGTCAGTAGAAATTATTTATTCCAGATGTTGTGCTTGGACTAGTCATTCGATGACCATGTATGTCCCTTGTCCTGCAGGAGATAACACTGTAGTGGGTAACACAGGGCTGTAAAGTGGTGAGGACACTGTGGTATGATAAGTCCAACGCAGTTCTGTTCTGAAATGATGTGTTTAATATACATCTACTTGATAATTATTTACCAAATATTTATTGTGTATAAACTGTGTTTGTTACTGGGGGTAAAAATACTAAAGAATAAGACATAGTCTTTACCTTAGAACAGCTTACAGTTTACTACATATCATCTTGCTAAGCCCTAATGATTATCAACAGGAAATATGAACTTAAAATTGTAAGATTTAACATTTGTAATTTTGTAGGTCAACAACTTGTACAATTTTAATGTCTCTGATGCTGGAATTTAAATACCACAAACTATGAGCCTACTGTGGGAGTAACTGTCACTTACATACTAAAAGAAAGCTGCCTACTAATGCTGACCTATTAAAATGGGGTGACTGAGAGGGGGACCTAGCCTTGTGAGGTATAGTTGCCTTAAAGAAAAAGTGAACAGTCTAGAAAGATGACGGCTCTTAGCCATTAATCAAAAGTTGTCTATAACTTACACATCCGAGGACTGGACACATGGTAGCTTAGACACATGACAAGAATCTTTCCAATATAATGATCATGAAAGCAAAGATGACACTGCTGATGATAATAGCTATCATCTATTTACAGCTTACTTTTGCCAATAATCATGTAAAAACTTTGCATGCTCTCTCTCAATTACTATTCATACTAGTAAGAGTTATAAGTATTTATAACTCTAGCTTACAGATCCAGAAACTGAATCTCAATGATTATAATCTGTTGACATGAAACTTCCAGTAGCCACCTTCTTGCCACAGACAGAAAATGTACCTGGAAAGAGGGCATATGGAGTCAAAAAGAGCTGAGACCTTGAGAAAAAGGTATAGACCTGATGGGATCACTTAAATCCCCAAAGCAGCCATGTTTAAAGCTAAATCCCCTTCCTGATCACTTGAATTTTACAGGGCAATGTCATTCTTTTCTGGCTTAAGCTAGTTTGTCTTGGGGTTCTGTACTATGCCATCAAATGAGGCTTATTATGAATTGTTGGACACTCACAAGATTCCTGATATGGATCCCTCACACATGACGATACTTGTCCTTCAAAGAATAAGTTTAGAACATCTTTGACATAAGAATCACGGAAAACTTGGAAGCTCTCCTTAAAACACACTTCACTGGAGCAGTTCCCTCACATGCTTTAAGGGCACTCATACAACAGTCTTTGATTTGTACCCCAGGGAACTATCATAAGACATTCCAGACTGGCTCCAGAGACATCCAGTCCATGGCTGCATTCTGAGAATGGCACCAAGGTTGATTTGTAGATAAAAATAAATGCTCCTTGCAATATCAAAAGTCAGAGGTTAAAGTATGCAAACTTCTCCCTAAGAGCTTATTATAGGCCTTATTTTTTGAAACTGTATCTGGGCCAGTATCTGCCACAGTGTACTTTACAAAAGAAAAATTTGTGAGATAAGGCAAGACAGGCTCTGTCTCTCCTATGGGTCCCAATGCTATTTATCTAGTACCTAGCACAGCAGCTAAGTGCACATGGGAAGCATGTAACAAATATTAAATAGATAATATGTGAAATTTAATGGGAATTTAGGAGAAAATGGTCTTTGGTCAAATATGGAACTATTGTACATATTGTACCTGTTGATCACTGCAGAATAATACCTGCTCAAGATGACCGAGGACTGAAATCCAGGAAATATATTGCCAAACTTTATTGCATGACTTCTCAGAAGCCTGTGAATTGTGAGTATTTAAAATGGTTGATGTAATAACAGATGTATCTTGAATTCTATATAACTAGATGCTTTTGCCTTATAATCTCAGAAGAAACAGACTTAAACAGCTTGTCTCACAGTGGGTAGAGATGACAGCCCTTTCCCAGTTCTTTTTCATTAAGGAGGTTCTTATTGATGGTGTCTCTGAGGAGAAATCCCCCTTCATTGGATATATCTGTCAATAATTTTTAAGTGTTTCTATCAAATGTGGTAGCAATGTGATGTACAATAATGTTAATGGCTGAAGATTGAGAAACTTACTCTCTTCATTCAATCACGCCATTCTTGATAATGTTAGATGGATTTTTTTTCTCTCTTGTATTGACTTCTCTGAAGAAATATCTATGAGTTCCTTAGAAGAGTCTTTTCAGATACAATAGTATCTGATGAATTGATGCTTTTTCTCTCTGAAAGGGTTTTATAAAACAGTCATTTGTGAAATAGTACACTCTTTCATCCTTTTTTCCTTTTAAAAATGGAATCAACTTTCCTGAAAGAAAAATAAAAGTCCTGAGAGCAGATCATCACAATCCTTTTGACAGGCAATGGCGGTAAACACTGGTCTAGAAACTACTGTGAATAAAGTGGGGGAAAAAATTTTCAATATACATTATAACATATTACCTACAGGTCAAAAGATTTTTTAAAAGAATTTATTTATTTTTAGAGAGAGGGGAAAGGAGGGAGAGAAAGATCAATGTGTTGTTGACTCTCATGAGCCCCTTAATGGGCATGTGCCCTGAAACCCAGGCATTGTGTCCTGACTGGGAATCAAACCAGTGCCCTTTGGTTCAGAAGCTGGCAATCAATCCACTGAACCACACCAGCTAGGCCTAAGTCAAAACATTTTAATCCTCCCCACAAAAAGGAAAAAAGAAAGGACATGTAATAGCAATTATTGCAGTCCTTAAGACATATGTGTTGACTTTTGGTCAAGATGGTGGCATAGGCAGACATGGATCACCTCTTCTCAGAACCATATCAAAATTACAACTAAAATATAAAACAACCATCACTCAGAGCCAGCAGAAATCAAGTTGAATGGAAATCTGACAACTATGGAATTAAAGAGACCACGTCCATCCAGAATGGTAGGAGGCACACAAATGCAGAAAGATCCAGTCCCTCAATCCATGTGTGATGGATAAAAATTCAGGAGGGATATATCAGGAGCAAGGAGTACCAGTCTTATACAAGGCCCCCTAGCCCCACGTTCCAGTGTCAGGAAGATAATCCTCCTCAACTGCTGGCTGCAAAACCAGTGGAGATTGGTTGGTATAAGAAAGTGCTGGATCCCCAAGCAGTCCCTCTTAGAGAACCTGCACATGGACTTATCTACTCAGACTCGGTCCCTATGAGCTTCAGAACCAGGGTACCAGCTTGAAAGACACCAGTGGTATACAAGGAGAAACTGAAGTGTCTGGAATCAAGGCAACCAGCAGCCACTGTCTCCTTTCTAAACACTGTCCCCACAAAGATGGCAGCCTAGTGTCATATCTGAGTCCATATCAACCTGGCTAACACAGTTTGACTCACCTTGGAGATCCCAAGAGACTCTGCCCCACCCAACTAACCAGCTCACCCAAGCTACTTTTCCATATGAATGGCTGGTCTTGACTCATGCTTCACAACTTCCTAAATCCTATCAAACAAGCAACAGTTGGCCCAGGCAGCATGCCAGCCTAGATTCACAGCTTGCTTTGCCTGGAAATCTTCAAGCCCAGCACAAATAGCAGCTATCTCAGATCACTTTATAGCTCAGGCAAGGTGGCCCTGGCCAAAACACAGGTGTGGTGGGGGCTGACCTGCATCACCTGGGAAACCCAAGGGCCAGTGCACCCAGTAGACAGCTACAGACGATATTGGAGCACCACCACCCTGCCCCTGCACAGCCAATCCTCCACAGTGAGCAGAGGATGGTGATAAATGGTCGTAGTCAATCCTTGCAGCTAACTGGCCTGGATAAATCCCTCCCATTGATCTGCCAATAGCAACCAAGGCTAAACTACAAGAAGAGGATATACTCAGCCCAGACAAAGGGTGCACCTCGAATATCCAGCTTGGGGAATAGGGGAGGCTGTGCTACTGGACCCTAGAAGACATCTACTACATTATGCCACACTACCAAGTTATGGAGTCAAAGCAGCTCTACTTAATACATAGAAACAAACACAGGAAGGTTGCCAAAATGAGGAGACAAAGAAACATGGCCTAGATGAAAGAACAGATCAAAACTCCAGAAAAAGAACCAAACTAAATAGAGATAGGCAATCTATCTATGCAGAGTTCAAAACACTGGTTATAAGGATGCTGAAGGAATTTAGTTATGACCTCAACAGCATAAAAAAGATTCAGTCAGAAATAAAGGATATGCTAATTGAAATAAACAATTTACAGGAAAACAACAGTAGAATGGAAAAAGCCAACAATCAAGTCAATGATATGGAACATAAGGGAGCAAAAAACAACCAATCAGAACAAAAAGAAGAAAAAAAATCAGGATAGTATAAGCACTCTCTAGGACAACTTCAAAAGGTCTAACATACATAGGAGTACCCAAAGGAAAAGAGAAAGAACAATAAATTGGAAACCTATTTGAAAAAATAATGAAAGAAAACTCCTCTAATTTAATGAAGGAAATAGACGTGCAAGTCGCGGAATTACAGAGTCCCAGATAAGATGGATGCAAAGAGGCCCACTCCAAGACCCATCATAATTAAAACACCAAAGGTTAAAGACAAAGAGAGAATCTAAAAAGCAGTAAGTGAAATAAGTTTGTTACCTATAGGGTAGTTCCCATAAGACTGTCAGCTGACTTCTCAAGGGAAACTTTGCAGGCTAGAAGGGATTGGCAAGAAATATTCAAAGTTATGAAAAGCAGAGCCCTACAGCCAAGATTGGTCCACCCAGCAAAGCTATCATTTAGAATCAAAGGGCAGATAAAGAGCTTCCCAGACAATAAAAATCTCAAGAAGTTAATCATCACCGATCCATTATTATATGTCAAAAGGACTTATTTAAGAAAAAGAAGATCAGAACTATGAACAACCAAATAGCAATATTTGAGTCGTTGAAATTGTTGAATTAGAATCAACAATTGAATCTACAAAACAAACTAAGCAAACAAGAACAGAGACAGAATCATGGATATGGACAGTGTTTTGATGGTTGCCCGATGGTAAAGGAGTGTGGGAAAATGAATGGGTAAAGAGGTGAGGGGATTAAGAAATACAAATAGGTAGTTACAGAGTAGCTATGGGGATGTAAAGCACAGTATAGGAAATGGAATAGCCAAAGCACTTAAATGCATGTCCCGTGGATATAAACAATGGTTGGGGGGTGGTTGCCTGAGGGAGTAGGTGGTGCTAGGTGGAGTGGGGCAAGGGGAAAAATCAGGACAACTGTGAAAACATAATCAATAAAATATTTTTTAAAAGACATATGTATTAACCAAGGACTGAGCTCATGAGCTAATCAATCATTGAGAAACTATTCATTTACATAAGCTTAATTTTCAATGTCTATATGGGATGAATTAAAAATTTATTTTCTATGTTTACCCTCATTTATTCCTTTTCCTTATCCTATTCTCCTTTGTATCTGATAAGGGTGAAGGCTAATCCCAACAGCTCTCTTTCACGACGTCCTGAGTCAGTCATCTTTCAGCAGATCAGCCAATGAGAGGCATTGATGGGAGTTTGTAAGGCATGAGGAAAGGAGAAGCCCCAATGTCTCTTCCCCTTCCTCTCTGATTCAATTGGCAAATTTGACAGCACATTGCCTTTTTGTGACTCCATCTTCTACCTGAAAGGTCATTCAGGCTTCCAGCTACCACCAGGAAAATGCCAGCTCCGACACTCTAGTAGCCCACCGTTTTACCTTGACCCTTCAGTCTAGAGATGAGGGCAGCTTCCTACTACTGCCCATCCCTGGAAGGATTAACCACCTCCATGGCCTTCTCTGTTCCCCCATCACCTAAGTAACCAATTACTTTCACTATATTCCTTCTGTTGGAAACACTTAAGGTGTTTTCTTTTTTCTGGCTGAATACAAATTGACTTTATTCTTTTGTATGCACTTTTAAGAGAATTTGTGAGTATGCATTGTAAAAACACAGGAAGTATTTTCATTGTTTAGAATAGAATGAGAAAAGACAATTTTGAAGCAGAAAAGGGCATAGGCCCTATCTTTAAGGTCTTTTCTACTTCTTCCTTATGTATATTTCCTAATGACACCTGAAGAAAGAAGCAATATTCAACTGAGTGAAGTAGTCAAGCTTTGATTCAACAGGCTATATTGGACTATTTTCTTTTTTTCCAGGGAAAACTACATATAATAACCAGTTTTAACTGGAACTCATCAGAAGCACATAAATGACACATATTTCTTGTTGAAAAGGAAGAAAACTGGATCTTAGTGCTTACAGTATTGTCTGATTTGAGACACACTGTCCTGGCTGAGTTAAATTATCTTTGCAGACAATTTTTTTTCTTGTATAGTTTTAAGACAAAATATAAAACCTCACACATGCAAACAGAAACAGAAACTCTAAATACATATGCACAGATGTCTGGTCCTTCCCATTGCTCAGCCCAAGCTGAGGTGAGTAGGGAGCACTGCAAGCTAAGAAAAGCCACAGCAGGAGGAGACCATCTAGTCATCAGTTAAATCAATTCTACAAATAGTTGCTCCCTAGGGTGGGCAAAAAAAATATGCCAATTAGTATTTTCTAAAGGTTGAAAACTCAGGGCCTTTTGATAATAAATAGAACCAAACATGTTCTTAAAGTTGTAAAAATAAAAAGCAACATTATTCAAAGGAAAACATTAACAAGCCAACAAGCCTAAAATATTTTCTTATTCCCTTATACTTCTGAGCCAACTGGTCTCTGTCTCTCCTTTAGCTCTCAATCCGTATTTGCTGAATTAACACATCTTGAGCCTTCCCATGGGGCTTATTATTGTTATATTTCCTTTTTTGTTCAAATATTTGGGATCAGTTGGTACACTTAGAAGAATAGGAAATTTTAAAGCAGAAGAATTTAGGCCTGCAATCTAGAACCACACACCACAATGAGAAAGTTAATTCCAACAATTTTTGTCCATTTACTGAAACATATAACAAGGACAAGTTGGGTCAACCTAATCCCATTGTGTTTTTGAAAGAAATATTAGTCATCTAACATTTTAGGACAATATTGTTTATTACTTTCTCAGGTTTCAGCACCTAAGCAATGTTCTGGAAGTGTTTTATCACCTTTGGCAGAGACATTGTCGGTGCTCTGCCTGTATCACCTCAACACCATTTCAGTGGACAACTTGACATCTGATATCCAACCACCAGAACCTGCATTTATCTGTGTGAATTTTCCTTGACACTGGACCCTGCTTTTCCAACCCTTATGCCAGATCAAAACAACAGGGAATTCACACACCCCAGGAGTAGCTCTCAACAAACCAACTTCTTTTGGGGGGGATATATCTGAGGAATTATCAACAGTCCCCAGAGGGATAAGAACTAGTCAGCTGTGGTGATACTTTGCTTGTTAATGCACCCTTTATTGTCCACTTTCAATACCTTGGGTCACTGCTCCCCCTTCTCAATGTTTCCTTTACCCACAATTTGCATTCAAAATCTTATCTCAGGGGCTGCATCTAAAGAAACCCAAACTGAAACAAAACCAAATCATTTTTCAACTCTGGGGGAATATCAGCTGGTCTCAACAAAGTGGACCTGTAACAGAACCCCTGGGTTCTATTGCTCTAGGTTCTATTCCCCACTGCCAATAAGAACCATGACTCCCAATTCCAGGTCTTATGAAAAGGAAAGGCACTATTTATTTAAAAGTTACACAGGTTTAGAATAATGGCAGAATTCTTCCATTAAATCCCACTCACTTTAGAAACAAAAAAACACCTACAAGCACACAGCCATGCCACCCCCTTGCCAAAACAGGCCAGAGGTACCATCTCTCAGGAAAATAAATGGAAGTCTGTAGCTTAGCTGGGAATATTCCCATCTGTATTCTGGCTTCTTCCAGCCATCCATGCTTGGCTAGCCAGGCTCCTCCTCTTAATCCAAAAACACATCCTCATGGTGGGCCGGGGAATCCTTCCTCATCCATTCAAATTGTGTGGCCAAGCCCCCACACTGCTTCTACATGGTCACAGGCTTCTCCTTCCCTGGCCACACGGTCAAGAGTGCAATGGCTGCCCCACACCTGGGTTTAAATTCCAGTGTGGATCTTCCTCTGTAACCCCATTTCTGACTCCTCCCATACTGAGTTACACCAGCTGGTAGTCTGGTTTCTTCAGCCTTTTTTGGCTGCCACTGTTAGTCTAGGCAAGCGTGGCCCTGTAACATAGAGCTATCTGCCTTCCTGCTCTCACTCAGGTGCAGGAAGCCCCTCGGCTACATACATCCATCAGGGATTAGAGTCATGTCCATCTCCCTGGTTCTGAGGAGACACAGTCACTTAACATGACTAAACACTGACCAAGTTCTTCAGATATGCAAAGCAACTCTCAATGGCCCTGCTCCACTTCCCTCATCCCCCAAGCAATAACTGTGGGGACTATGGGATTTTGGGAGAAACTTCTATCTTAGTACCCCATTACAAATCTGCCTCACGTATATTTTCCCGGGAGGAATCAGGTGAATAAAGCTTCAGTGACAAATAGAGAAAACAGCAGTTGCAGCAATACTTCATGTTTCTGTGCTCTGCTTCCTCTCATATTCAGCACATCTGGTTCACCTAATCAGGGCACCTGTGGGCACAATGATATAGAAGTCCCACATTGAAAATTAAGAAGAAAAAGTGCCCAGAAACAAAGGCCATAGATATCCCACCATTGTAGTTATAATTGGCATCCTCACTTACTGATCAACATTGTTTTTTCATTTATTAGTTTGCCAATTAAGATGTAAGTGAATTATGAAAAGATTATATTCTTTCCAGAGCATTATGATGATGCAATTTTTGTTTCTTTGACTATAGAAAACTAAAAATTAGATTGAAATTAGAACCAATTTAGTTGACTTTCTATAATCTCAAGCAGTGAACTATAAAATGATTGTGATAGAAGTATATTTGTTGCATCTGACTCATGGCATCATACTGTTGTTTTGGAGGCAAATATGTTATCTTTCCAAATACAGTTTTGTAGCTGATTTTAATAGACTTTACACAGTGTATTGACTTCCAAAAGTAAGGTGTCTACATGTCGAGATTGCACTTCTGTTGTTAGCTTCTAAACTTTTCCATATTTACCATCTTCTCCACATAATGCACCATTACACAGTACCATAAAAAGTAGTTATTTGCTGTGGAGAGTTACTTTAACTTTTGTGTTTGGATTGCAAATTAGGTGTAGGCAAATGTAAAGAAACAAAATGTTAACTTATTGAGAGAAACAATTAATAATCTATTTTCGTTGCTTTTGGGAAAACATAAACAAGCTCTGAATTAAGGAGGCATTATTTGGTTGAAAAAAATCGTGAAGATAGTAAATTGGTGTTTCCATTGTTTTTGTTGTCTAAAGTCCTCATTGATCAAAGAGAAAAACCATATCATTGACAAATGAATGCTATGAACTTTTAAGACAAGTACCGTCACACCAACTGTGAACTATCCAAGTCAAAAAGGACATTGTATCTCTGTCTTTTTTGACTTGGTTACAAATCGTTGATGAACATAGAATCTAAAATCCTCAACAAAATATTGGCAAACCACATCAAGCAATATATTAAAAAGGGGGGGGATTGTAATGAGAGAAGAGTAAAGACAAGAGGGAACTTTAAAGGTGTGTAACCACTCTGCTGTGCTCTCTCATTGTTTCCATATACTCAGTAATGTAAAGAAAGCAGAAGCATAGAGCCTGTGATAAAACAAGAAAACAAACAGATTATAATGACAAAGTGAAGAGGGAAAGAATCCACTGTCACAGAGAACCTCACAGTGCTTAATTTCAATTTAAGGGGTTACTTAAATGCGTGGTCTATGGAAATTTAATATGTTATGGCTCATCTGAATTTAGATGGCCCCAAGCTGCGATAATCAACTTTTCAATGTCAGACTCATTTACTCCTCGAAGAATCCTGAAATAGCCATTCTCTCCCCATGACTTCCCCCAGGAATTGGCAGCAATCTGAAAAAAAAAAAAAAAAAAAGGTAAAAGCTGAGTATCATACTTGGATATTTTTAAATTCTGCCTGTAAAAACAAAGGGGACTCTAGATAGCTTTAAATATCATTAGGTTTATTATAAATTGTAATTAAGAACTTATATATTTTCTAAATAAAAATAAAAGTTATATTATTCATCAGTTAGATTAATATACATGTATATTTATGTTGGCAATAGCCAGAATTGGTGTAATACCTCTGAGTGTCCCAGAGGACAACAATAACACATGCATGAGAGCTTGAAATGCCACATCAGATACTGCTACAGTGTTTACTGTATGAGTAGCCCAGTGATAGACACTTGAGAAACAAAGATGGATAATGTATTATCCTGTGTTTAGGGAGTTTATGGTCTAATGAGATGTGACCAACATAAGGCAAGTGCTAAAGCAGAACTATGCAGAGGGTGTTCTTAAAGTCAGCAGAGGGAAACCTCACTTATTTGGATGGTTCAAGAAAGTTGTCATGGGGGAAAATCCCACACAAGATGCATGTTTAAAGCTTGAGCATAAATTAACCAGACCAAAAAAAGAAGCAGGGGTGATTCAGGAAAAACAAAAAAAAAGAGCATAAACACCAAAGCATGAAGCAGTATGAAGCAATGAAATGAAGTAATGATACTGTTATAAATTTAGGTCATAAAATACAAGCAGATGATAGCCTATGAGGCTGGAATGTGAGGTAAGGAAATCTATCCTGAAAAACTAACAGTGAAAATGATATCATGTTTTAGAGATGCTTTCAGCAGGAGAGCAAGCTGGGCAAAAATAACAACAATAAAAAGTATTTTGATTGCATTATTTTATAGAAAATGAGATGAATGGATTTAAGAAGGCTGACTCAAGAGGAAGGGAAACTAGCTAGTAAACTTGTCATAATTAAGTTGGAAGGTTTAACAGAGGCAGGGAAAATAGAATAACAGACAAATGTTGAGAAAGTAAAATTTATAGGAACTATGAATTTCCTTTCATTTTTTTATTTTTACTTTTTAAATAGGAGGGTAGGTCCAGCATGTCTTCTGGGTTTAGAGCTTGAGGGAATAAGTGTACATAAAAGCAAAAGCATTAATGCAGTATATAAAAAACATGAAGCCAATAGGGCACACAGAAGAGATTCAGCTGACCATAACTAAATGCAACAGAAAAGCACAATAAGATAGCACTGAAATTATTCATGGGATTTGGTAAATTAGGGACTTCACAACAATAGCTTCTACACTTGCCTCACATTCATCCTACTCGGGCCTAAAATGGAACTTTTTCTCAGATGTGGTCTACGTTGATATTCTCAAGGCATACAATGTTGTAGTGAGATTTTCATGTTTTCTACCATGTAAGAGAGGGCAGATTCACTCAGCATCAAAACTGTTAGCTTTAAGAAAAAACCGGCCCTTGCTGGTGTGGCTCACTTGGTTGGAGCATCGTCCTGTACACTGAAACCTTGCAGGCTCAGTTCCTGGTCGGGGCACATACCTAGGTTGCAGGTCAATCCCTGAGTCACAGAAGGTATGTAAGGCAACCAATCGATGTTTCTCTCTCAATCGCTCTCTCTCCCCCACCCCTCTCAGCCCCTCTCCCTCTAAAAGCAATGAAAACATGTTCTCAGGTGAAAGTAAAAAGAAAAAAAAGAAAAAACTGATTCTTAGATTTGAATTTTTCAAGAGTTGAAAAAGGAAAGCTTTTTTTCCTAGCTTTACTGTGATATCATTGAAATATAAACATGCAGGTTTAAGGTTTAAAATGTGATGTTACACATATATATTGCAGAATGATTATCACAATAGTTAGTTAACAGCTCTGTTTTTTCATGTTTATGATATTTGTCTGTATGTGGTGATAACATTTAAGATCTACTCTCTTAGCAGCTTTCAGATGTATAAGGGGGACCCACCAGAAAAACCCTAAATTATCTTCTAGAAGAAGGGCTCCTTGAGTGTTGTAGGAACCCAACTGCAACTGTATCAGTGTACCAGCTGGTGTTGTGAGAGGCTGCATTTGGCTTCAGTGAATTCTTTTTTTAAGATAATGCATTTGCCCATCTCATGAAGGGTGATTTATGAGCACACCTGCCCACATCACACTGAGTGTTCAACAGTTTTTGACCAAAGTATGGCATGATCCCCATGCCCCACCCTCCCTAGTCACCTGATCTGGCCCCAAGTGACTTTTTGGTTCCCCAGATGAAAATCGTCCTCACAGGGAAATGTTTTGCCCACGTGGAAGAGGTGAAACAAAAATGACAGAAGCGGTGAAAGGCATCAAAATCAACA
Source organism: Pteronotus mesoamericanus (assembly GCF_021234165.1). Taxonomy (NCBI): domain Eukaryota; kingdom Metazoa; phylum Chordata; class Mammalia; order Chiroptera; family Mormoopidae; genus Pteronotus; species Pteronotus mesoamericanus. The sequence continues at coordinate 22,297,158 of NW_026555085.1, read as the reverse complement.
AGTTCAAAAACTGTTCTGAGCAATGGAAAAAAATGTCTTCATAGGTGTATTGCATCAAATGGAGAGTACTTTGAAGGTAACTGAAGTTTAAACATGTAAGAATAAATACATAATTCTTTATAAATAAAATCCATTTATTGGGAGTCCACCCTTGTGTAGTATATATGAGTATATTAGTATATATGAGTATATATAATCATATGATTATGATTATGATTATAGTTGTCATGTTGTGCATTCAATCCCCAGATCTTATTTACCTGCTAGTCAGTAGTTTGTACGCTTTGACCAACATCTCCCCATCTCCCCTAACCCCAAGACCTTGGCAACATTCTCTTCTCTATTTCTGAGTTCAGCTTTGAAAAATTCTTCATGTGAGAAAATATGATATTTTTCTTTATCTGTCTGACATTTCACTTAGCATAATGTCCTCAAGGCCCATCCATGTTGTCACAAAAGCAGAATTTTCTTCTTTAAGGCTGAATAACATTTCATTGTGCAATGTACAGGACAGGGCAAAAGGAGGTTTACAGTTCATATGAAAATAATACAAAATTCATAAATAATAATACAAGAATGAACTGTGTTTCATGTGCTCACAACTATAAACCTACTTTTGTCCCACCTTTATACACCCCACCTTCTTAATCCACTTACCTACTGATGGACACTCAGGGCGTTTCCGTGCCTTGGCTATTTGAATGGGGCTGCAATAATCAGGGGGGTACAGACATTTCTTCATTATTCTGTTTTCGTTTCCTTTGAATATATACCAATAAGTGGAATTTTACTTTCACCATATGGTAGTTTTATTTTTAACTTATTGAAAAGCCTCCGTACTGATTTTCAAAGTGGCTACACCAATTTACACTCCAACTATGCACAAGGGTTCCCTCTTTCTACATCCTCATCAGCACTTGTGTCTTTCCTTTTTGCCAGTAGACATCCTACCAGGTGTGAGGTGATATCTCAGTGTGATTTTGAGTTCCATTTTCCTGACGGTTAGTGATTCTGAGCACCTTTTCACATACCTGTTGGCCATTTTTATGTTTTTTGAAAAATGTCTTCAAATCCTTTGCTGAGTTTTTAATCAGGTTGTTTAGTCTTTTGCTATTGAGTTCTATGAGTTCCTTACAGATTTTGAATATTAACCTTTATCATATATACAGTCTGCAAACATTTTTTTCCCATTCTATCGGTTGCCTTTTATTTTGTTGATTGTTTCTTTGGTTGCACAGAAGCTTTTTAGTTTGATGTAGAATTTTGTATTTGTTGCTTGTGCTTTTGGTATCTTATCCAAAATATCTTTGCCAAGAGCAATGGCAAGTAGATTTTTTTCCCTATGTTTTCTTCTAGGAGTCTTACAGTTTCCAGTCTTACCATTAAGTCTTTAATCCATTTCAAGTTAATTTTTGTGGGTAGTACAAGATAGGGATCCAAATTCATTTTTCTGTATGCGGTTAATCAGTTTTCCCAAAACCACTTATTGAAGAGACTATATTTTCTCCATGTATTCTCTTGGCTTTCTTCTCAAGTATTAGTTGGTCACATATCAGTGGTTTTATTTCTGGGCTCTCATTCTCTGCTATTGGATTATGTATATTTTTTTATGCCAGTGTCACTCTGTTTTGATTACTACAGCTTTATAGTAATATTTGAAATCAGAAAGTGTGAGACCTCCAGCTCTGCTCCTCTTTCTCAGCATTGCTTTGGCTATTCAAGGTCTTTTGTGGTTTTGTATGAATTTTAGGATTGTTTTATCTATTTCTGTGGAAACAGTCATTGAAATTCTGATAGGGATGCATTGAATCTATAGAAGGTTTTGGGTTGTATGGACATTTTAACAGTATTAATTCTTCCAGTCCATGATCATGGGGTAGTCTTTCATTTATTTACTTCTTCTTCAATTTCTTATAATTTTTAGTATAACTCCTTGGATAAATTTAGTCCGAAGTATCTATTTATACTATTATAAGTAGGACTTTTTATTATCTCTTTTTAGATACCTTGTTGTAAATGTGTAAAAATGAAATTGATTTTTGCATGTTTATTTTGTAACCTGTAAATTTACTGAACTGTTATTAGTTCTAATAGTTTTTGATGAAGTCTTCAGGGTTTTCTATATATAAAATCATATCATTTGCAGAGATAGCTTCACTTTTTCCTTTCCAATTTGGATGGGTTTTTTTTTTAATTTATTTTCCTTCCTTAATTGCACTGGTTAGGATTTCCAGTACTACACTGATTAGGGGAAGTAAGAGTAGGCATCCTTGTTTTGTTCTTGATCTTAGCAGAAAAGCTTTTGGCCTTTCATTATTGAGTATAATGTTTGCTGTGGGTTTGCCACATATGGCATTTATTATTTTAAGATATGTTTTTTCCTATACCCAATTTTCTGAGTACTTTAATATAAAATGATGTTGAATTGTGTCAAATTTTTTTTGTATCAATCAGTTGAAATGATTATATGAATTTTATCTTTCATTTTATTAGTATGGTGTATCACATTTATTGATTTTCATATGTTGAACTATCTTTGCATCCCAGAGATAAATCTAACTTGCTCATGATATATGATCCTTTCAATGTACTGATGAAATCAGTTTGTTAGTATTTTGTTGATAATTTTTCTATATTCATCAGGGATATTTGGTCTGTAGTTTCTTTTTTTTTCCAGCGTCCTTATCTGGCCTTGCATAAGGTTAATTCTGGTCTCCTAAAAGAAATTTGGGAGTATGTCTGTTCTTCAATTTTTTTGAAAGAGTTTGAGAAGAATTGGCATTAATTCTTTGTTTCATATTTAGTAGAATTCACCAGTAAAACCATCTCATCTTTGGCTTTTCTTTATTAGGAAGTTTTTGAGTGCTGATTTAATCTTCTTACTCGTTGTTTTATTAAGGTTTTTTATTTCTTCATGATTCAGCCTCAGTACATTGTATGTTTTTAGGAACTTATCTATTTAATTTAGGCTATCCAATTTGTTGGGGAAATGTTGGCCAAAGAGTACAAACTTCTAATTATAAGATGGATAAGTTATGTGGATTTAATATACAGCATGCAGATTATAGTTAACAATAGATATTGTAATTTTGAAAGATGGTCAAAGAATATATCTTAAATGTTCTCACATACATACCACAAATGATGACTATATGAGGTGATGGATGTGCTAGCAAACCTCATTTTGGTAAGCATTTTGTAATACTTAATGTATATAAAATCATCACCTTATACACATTAAACTTAAACTTACTTCAAACTCTCCTGACACACAAATTGTATTTATAAAATAAAAATAGGGAATATTTGCTTTCACTTCTTCCAGAAACACTTTGTCTTCACACACTGAGAAAATTATATCTGTAACCACTTGTCTAGTTAATTGATCCGATCCCAAAGGATAATAAAATTTTTCTTATCTCCCTTTATATAAATAATTGACATGGCATAAATACTGTAAGAATACAAAGTTGATTGACATATATGAGAGAAGTCTAACCATTAAATTTAATATAGATAACAATAGAAAAATACTATTTTTTTTTACAATTTGACATGAGTAGTTGAGAAAAACTATTACTATAATATTAATGATTACAATGAGTTTCATGTTGAAAAATATGCCAATATTACAAACAATAGTGACTTAGGATGTGACTAAATAATAGAAATCAGGGAGTAAAGAGACACACACAATTCTAAAACATTCACTTCACAGTAGAAATTCAATTAGGGTTACATACCCAAAATTTTTCTTTCCGCCCCTGGGCTCCTTTTAGCGTGCCCCATCTATAAGTAATAATAATAATAATAAGTTGGCATGATTATAAATGTTTCACTTGCATCTTGATAAAATGGATAAAGAAGCTGTGGTACATATATACAATGAAATATTATTCAACCATAAAAAAGAATAAAAGCTGGCCATTTTTAAGAACATAGATATATCTAGATAGTATTATGCTAGTGAAATAGGTCATACAGAGAAAGGCAAATTCTTCATAATTTCAGAGATTTAACAGTACTTAAACATTCTTCTTTTATTTATATCTAGCCCTCTGAATCTCCACATAATGGTATACATTACAAATAACCAAGACTAGTGATAAGAAAAAACAATGTCAGTACAGATTGTTGTTGTAGATAATTTATGTTAAAATATTCATATGTATAATTATTTTATAAAGTGGCTATGCATCTAATGTGGAGGGTTTTTTATACATGTGTATTTATGGAAATAAAATTCTAAATTCCCAGTACTGGCTCATTTTCAGTGTAGCATATAACAGTTCATAAATAACCCAAACCTATGATATTTCACTTCTTTCCTCTTGACTAAACCCAGTGAGGTAGATGTTAATAACATTCTCTATTCAATAATGAAATAACATAGAGTAGGAAATGTTGAATCAGAACTCTAAATCTCATGTTCTTCTAAATATGTTCTACTGCTTCTCTTACAATTATAGAGTCCCCAATGACAGTGTGTCTTGAACAGTATCACTTTAATGTTGAGAAAGCATATTGACTACTACTTTCATGGGATTTAATGGATTGTGAGAACATAGTTGTGTTCACATGTCACCCCATCAATCCGTCCCTAATATTCCAAATCCCAGCATCAGAGCTCACATCAAGTCATGATATGCCAAACATTCCTGGAAGAGACACAAATTTGTTGTTCAAGTATTTTTACCATGTAAGTTTGCAGAAAGTTATTTTATTTTCTTTAGGGTACAGAATATACTAGTGGTACCATGGCATGGATGTGTTGCCTAAAGATGACAGGTTTATGGTACAGATCTTGAGGCATTTGGGAAAATATTTTAATACATGGGGATCCTTTGGCATGACAGTGAGGGGGAAAGGTGATCTGGGTGAAAGAAAACACTAAAGAACAATTTTTCTTTCTCTTGTTCTTGACAGAGGCAAGGATAGTAATTTCACTCATTGCCATGTCTCTTTTAGTTCTCCGCTACAGGCAGGGGTAGACAGGAACACTTTACAGTTTCAAATATCTGGGCAGTATAATGAATAAGTTTAAACTGATTCAATTCCCAAAACCATTTTTGTAGTTTGTAATTGCACTTACATTCTTTGAAATTTTTCTAAAAAACCATCACCATTGAAAAAAAATTATCAGACATATATGTACCTCCAAATCTTTAAAAGACATTATATACTTCAAGTAGATGATCATATCTGAAACTTCAAGTCACTCGCTTCTGCTCACTTATCATGGCTATCAATACAATTCAAAAGCCTTTACAACTCAATCAAAATTTCTTTAGATGGTCTGGCTACTAGTTACCTAACATAAAATACAAGAATAAATCAGAATAATTTAAGGAAACATTTAACTCTGAAACTATACAGGCAACAGAGGAAGGCCATATCTGAGATCCTACCAGATCTGGCAAGATGTTGGGAGTAGACTTGCTTGAGGCACTAGGAGCCTCCAGTTAAGAACTTTCAGTCAAGAAACACATATTCAGACATATCAGTCTTGATTCAGTAAATAAAACAATCAAAAGAGAGGAGGGGCAATTGAGAATATCATTTGTTCCCTGTTATTCAGAGCTATCCAAACTCAGCTCTCACACTGCAGTCAGGAAAATTCAAAGTTGAGGAAAGCAGAAATCAGACTTGTTATTAAAACATGACAGAGATATTTTATGAAAAACTCTATGTATTCAATTAAAAAACCTTTAAGAACTGTCAGGTAGAAGGCAACACTAAAAGATAGAAGTTTCTTTGTAATATCTTTCAAACTTCTTAGTCTCCAATGCATTGAGGATGGTGCATGGGAAAATAAGGAAGTATTCAACAAAGGGGACAGAAAAGACATACAAGAAAAATACACCATGAAATATATGTTGCATTTATTAATCAGACTATTTCAGATACCCCTGGAGACTCTCATAAATATTGAGACTATGTTTGGGAATGTGAAGATCTAAAATTGTACATGGAGTTAACATTTAGCAAAATAATGACTACACATCATTCTATAACTGACAGATTAGAGACCAACTAATTCTAAGAAAACAGAACATTTCCTCACAGAGGAAAAGAGGCACTTCAGATTATAGTTGTATAGTTTTTCTTTTTCTAGTATCACCAAATAAATTATAAATAAAATAAACTACCTTACTTTGGAGACATCTAAATAATATAAACTATCTCTTTTACTTGTTTTGTTCAATTGCCTATATTTTTCATATATTCCTGTAAGTTTTGTTATGATTATCTAAATGAAATTTTCAGTGATAAAATAGACAGCAATGATTCTAATCTTGCAAATCTATCAACTCTTTGGAGAACTGTAATTTTTTCTTTCAAAGAGCGTTGCTTTTTTAAATACCAATAATGAACTCTCAGAAAAAGAAACTAAGAAAACAATCTGATTTACCACTGTGACAAAAAAATAAGGTACCTAAGAATTAACTAAGAAGGTAAAAGACCTGTGCTCAAAAAACTACAGGACATTGAAGAAAGAAATAGAGGAACACACAAACTACTGGAAGCATATACTGGGTATTTGGATTGGAAAAATTAACATTAAAACATCCATAGTACCCAAAGCAATCTATAGATTCAACATAATTCCTATTAAAATACCAATGGCATATTTCACAGATCTAGAACACTTATTCTAAAACTTATATAGAACCAAAAAAGTCATTGAATAGCTCAACAATCTTGAGAAAGAAGAACAAAGTTGGAAAGATCACAATACTTAATATCGAACATATACTACACGACCATTGTAACCAAACAGCATGGTATAGGCACAAGAACAGGCATATAGATCATTGGAACAGAACAGAGAGCCCAGAAGTCAACCCATGCCTTTATGGTCAATTAGTATTTGACAAAGGGGGCAAGAGCATACAATGGGGTAAAGACTGTCTCTTCAATAAATGGTGTTGGGAGAACTGGACTGGTACATGCAAAAAAGAAAAAGAAAAAAGAAAAGAAAATGAAACTAGACCACTTTCTTATACCACATGCAAGAATAAACTAAAAATAAATTAAAGACAAATTTAAGTCACAAAACCATAAAAATCCTACAAGAAAATATAGTCAGTAAATCTCAGACATCTTGTGTAGCAATATTTTGCCAATATATCTCCTAGGACAAGGGAAACAAAAGAAAAAAATAAACAAATGGAACTATATCAAACTAATAAGCTTCTGCACAGCAAAAGAAACTACCAACAAAATGAAAAGGGAACCCACTGAACTGGAGAACATATTTACCAATGATACATCTGATAAGGGGTTAATATCCAAAACATATAAAGAACGTATACAATTCAACACCAATAAAATAAACAATCCAATTTAAAAATGGGCAGAAGACCTGAGTAAACACTTCTCCAAAAAGGATATGCAAGAGGACAATAAACATACAAAAAAATCCTCAATGCCACTAATCATCAGAGAAATGCAAACTAAAACTGCAATGAGGTATCACTCCAAACATGCCAGAGTGACTACCATCAATAGATCAAGAAACAAGTGCTAGTGAGGATGTGGAGAAAAGTGTACTGCTGGTGGGAATGCAAACTGATACAATTGCTTTGGAAAAACGAAAGAAGTTTCCTCAAAAAATTAAAAATGGAAACTGCCATTCAACTCAGTGATCCCACTTCTGGAAATGTATCCTAAGAATTCTGAAACACCAGTAAGAGAGAATATATGTACCCCTATGTTCATAGCAGCGTTATTTACAATAGCAAGATGTGGAAACAACCCAAGTGCCCATCAGCAAAGTAGTTAAAAAACATGTCGTACATTTATACAAAGGAATACTACACAGCCGTATAGGAGAAGCAACGCTAACCCTTTGCAACAACATGGATGGACCTGGACATTACTATGCTAAGCAAAAGAAGTCTCCCACAGAAAGACAAATATCATAGGATCTTGCTCGTATGTGGAATCTAATGAACAAAAGAAACTGACAAAATAGGACCATAGGCATGAATCCATGAAACAGATTGACAGGTCTTGGAGGGGAGGGGTGTGGAAGAAACTGGAAAAGATTAGCCAAAGAACATAAACGCATATATGCATAGCCCATGGGCCAGACAACAATGTGGTGAAGGCTTGTGGTGGGGGGCTGGGTAGGGAGGGCAAAGCGTGGTAAAATGGGAAAATCTGTAATAGTGTTAAAAATAAAAAAGAAGCATTGCTGTTTATTAAAACTTTAAGATGCATTATTTAAAATACCAGTTATTTTTAACCCAGAGAGAATATCAGCATTCACATTATTATAAAACATCTCAAAATGGAGAGAAAAACAAATTAAGTCTTTAAATAGGGTGAGAGAGGAAAAGTAAAGAAAGGCTGTTAAGTCTGATAATTTCAGAGCCTAGGATGCTTGTGAAAGAAAATTGCAAAGGGTATTAACTTTTATGTAAAATTCAGATGGAAAGAAAATATCACACCTCACCATAGAAGCTATTGTGCACTTCCCGTATGTTATATCTTCTGTGTGAAATGACAAGCGAAGTGCTAGGATCTAACCTGGAACCATGAACTTCAGTTAACTCATCTCTCCACTATCTTCTCTAGGAATTTCCTAAGATGGTAATAAAATATCCCATAGCGTCACAATGGGGTGTTGTAGAAAAATAGACCTGTGTGTTGTTTTCTCAGTATCCCATGCTCTGAAAGACTAAGAAAAATCACTTTACCCTAGGTGATTTCCCATTTATCATAGCACAGTCATGTAAAAAACTTTGTGAGAGTCTAGAATGAGTCGCCCAAGATGTGCCTCTGTGGTATATAGATTGTTTTATTTTTATTTATTTTTTTATTGTTCAAATACATTTGTCTCCATTTTCCCACCACCACTTTCCCCTGCCCCACCCACCCCCACCTTCCACCCTCTAATCCTTCCCCGCTTCGGCTTTGTCCATGGGTCCTTTATACGTGGTCCTTGATTTGGCCCTTCCCCTTCTTTTCCCCATTACCCCCCACCCTCCTTCTCTTTAGTTACTGTCGGTTTCTTTTTTCTTTCAATGTTGCTGGTTATATTTTCCTTGCTTGTTTGTTTTGTTGATTAGGTTTTGGCTGTTTTGAGCTAAAGGCAACTTTAGCCACAGGTTTAAGAGAAACTTATGTCTTCCATACTAACTACCTAGAAAAGTTTTAATTAGAGGTCTTGCCCATAAGAGACTACCAGAGATAACGTCTTTTGACTTATCTATAAGGCAGGACAAACTTCTTTTTACTAAAGCTCTGCTCTTTTTGTCATTCTGCAATGACACTTTGAAGCCTCCAAAGCACCTTACCTCATCTCTAGCTCAGGATGTCTTATATATCCATGTTCACTTTCTGTCTCTGAACCCCTTCTGCATGAGGGGGTCTCTGATTTACTCATGTATGTGAAGTTTCCATACATATGTATGTATTAAATTTGGTTATTTTCTCTTGCTAATCTATCTCATGTCTTTTTTATTATTAGACCAGCCAGAGGAACCTTGATGGACGAGGAAAGTTTTTCCTCTCCCACACTTTTATCCAAACAGAAATTAAGGTTAACTAGTATCGCAATACAACATAAGAAGGCTACTTATAATATTTATTTATAGGAGAGAGGGCCTCCCATATTGACCTCTGCAGGGCATCATTTCCTAATATATGTATATACCACGAACGTGGTAGTGGGCTTTTTTTGCCATTATAAAAATAGGCTGAAAATTCTATAAATGTGTATACATTTTCACAAATGTCCTCTTTCAAGTTAACAGCTCTTTTTGAGGACATGGAAATCTTCATTACATTCATATTTGCTCTAAATATAATGATTTACATTCTTCTTACCTTCCCTTATATCTCTTCATTATAAGGACTATTCACAAACATTTGAGACAGACCAGAACTTAACCTTACTCATTGTTTCCTTAAACTTGCTATTCTAAAATAAGTTACACAATATGTTCACAAGCTTGAGAGATCTTAATAGTGACTTTTCTTGCCTCAAGTGACTGCATTTTATATGAACTTTATACTGTTATTTTCAATTTTTTTCAACCCCATTAAATTAAATTGTTTCAATTATTTGTTAGGATCCATTGATGTGTATTCTCTTACAAAATTCAGTGACATCTGGGGAAATGCTGATATTAGACAAGTCTGGGCAAGTGTTAGCCCATGTACCACATTGCCCAAGGATGACCAAGAAATGGCAGTTCCTGACATGAGTTTACTCTCACCTCAAGCACATGATAATTTCATTTCTTCCTTCTGGATTCATCTTATATGCTCACTTTTAAATAGTTCTGGAGACACTCTTTTTTTTTGTATAATGTTAAAAGTCTTAGTGCAGAGACCATAAATTCCACAGAGTAAAGCACGAAAACCCATTAAAGAATAATGTAAGATTTCATATTGCTAAGATTATGAACATCTTTTTTAAATTTTTTGTTGAATTTATTGGCTAATAAAGTTAGATAGGTTTAAGATACAATTCTATACTATAGCATCTGTACATTGTATTGTGTGTTTACCACCCTAACTCAAGTCTCCTTGTATCACCATTTATCCCCCGTTTACCCTCTTCTACTCCCCCCACCCCCCTTCCCTCTGATAATCACCAGATTACGAACATCTTTATGCATTTTGCCTTTAAAAAAATCTTGTTCTTTTCATATAACAGCGTCAAACAATACTGGATTTCTTAAATCCCCAGTTTAAGCTTCGCCTAGATTGTAAAATTATTGGAACCAAATAACTACTTTGTATAAGATATTAAATAACTTTTTTCTCCCTGGGTTTTGATTTTGCCATTGAGGTACATATATCCAGTGATTATCATATTTTACATGGTAAAAAGAAAGACTTAAAACTTTCTTTAAGTAATATTTATATTCCCATGAATATCCCTTTTGAAAGGAAAGCACAGAATCTCTTGTGTACTCCATTTTTTTCTGCTTTTATTCAGCAAAGTATTGTTTAGTATGAAGATATATCTTGCCTTCAATAGGCTGGCAATCTAACAAGAATGATGTTGGGAAATGAAAAGCAAAATATAAAATAATTTGAATTTTTTAACTGCTTTCATAAAAGCATGTTCTAAGTTTTCTTTCTATGGGTTATAGCCTTGGCTGGTATGGTTCAGTGGATTGAAGAGTACTGGCCTGCACATTGAAAGGTCACTGGTTTGATTCCCAGTCAGGGCACATGCCCGGGTTGCAGGCCAGGTCCCCAGTTGGGGGCATGTCAGAGGCAACTGATCAGTATATCTCATGCATGTTTCTCTCCCTCTCTTTCTCACCCTCTCTCTCTAAAAGTAAACAAATAAAATCTTTTTTAAAAAAAATAAATATTTTTTTCTGTGGGTTACAGATGAAGAAATTAACTATTTGTGGGAGGCAAAGACAACTCCCTTCACAGAATTGAGTTGAAATTCTTCAGGTAGAAATGAGAGTACAAAATTTTAGGCACAATAAATAAGTGTAAAGTCACAAGAGAGCCCTGAAAATGCTTATGTCTGTCTTGTCTGAGATCAGCTGCCAGTCCCACGTGACTGGAGAACAGCATTGGGAGACAGGAAATGAAGTAGGAAAAGCAGAGTTGGCTCAGTATGTCAATAGTACTCATGACCACTAAGTTTGGCATTTTCAAAGCTTGTGATAGTGATTTGAATACAGGATGTGACATAATTCTGATAGTCTTTCAGAGAGACAACTCTGTTGTTAGTTGAAGGATAGATTCCAGGGGGAGGAGGCTGAAATCATGAGATGAATGCTATAGTTAAAGCAAGAAATAATGAAATCCTGAATAAGAATGTAAAAACCATAATGCAAACATTGTTTATTCTGTTAACAGCCATATCGTCAACACCTGGAACAGAGATTGTTGCATGGTCAACCCTAATTAGATATTTGTTGAGCAAGTCAATTGAAGAACAATGGCAGTGGGAATGAACAGAGGGGCAGAGATTTGAGATCTACTTTGGAGATAAAAGTGATGGACTTTCTGGGCTAATTTAATTGACAGAAAGGGAGAAGAAAGAGTCAAGGTTAACTCCAGGATTTCAAGGTTGAATACGCAGGCACATCAAGTGTGGCCTTACTTGAGGTGCTCTTCACATCACACAGAGATGTGTTCCTGATGATCAGGTTGATTTATCACTGCCGAAGACTGTAATTACAGAATGGCTTCCTCTTCTTTGAGTTCTCTCTTTTGATAGCGATTCTGCATATTAACCTATAAAGTCATGGCTTTTCAGGGTTTTGACAGTTAAAACACTGTAAAAACCAAGGAAAGAATATTATTCAAAGAAATTGTGGAAGAATATTTCTGTACAGTGAGGAATTATTCTGTTAGGAGAATAATTATATCCTAACACACGTCAAGATCACATTTGCTTAAGAATCAAATAATTTAAGGCAGGTCTGACATCTGCTTAGGAATCTGGAATTAGCAGAACAAAAAAATCTTAGTTTTTGTTGATGGCAGGAGTATTACACTGAATCAGAATCAGCTAGACTCAAATGTTGCAATGCTTCTGATGATTTGCTACTTCTGGGCTCCCAGCATGTGCCTGGTAGACTTGACCATAGGAATTCTAACTCATGTTTTCTGGACAGACCAATTCTCTGTTAGTGAATATAGATCCAGACAGATAAAAACAAGTTTCTAAACAGTGGACACACAAAAAAATTATGTAGTACAGCCCAGTAGAACAGGAAATTTTGGAGGAAAACAAAGAACAAATACATAAGGAAGTCTGATACAGATCTCCAAAATGTTTTATTAAGGAAATGAAAGTCAGATAGGATACAAGTACAAGGAAATCACCAGATAAGTGTCCAGTCAATAACAATGATATGACTACTCTGGATACAGGATTTTGTTTTTAAAGGTGAGACTGCAGGTAGACTCTCAGCTTTCTTTACACAAAGATTTGAAAGTTAATTGCAGTCAACAGTGAGGCAAAGACATGCAGGCTTTTGTTGTCTTTTGAATGCTCTACCAGAGACACTTAAGTAACTTCATTCAAAACCAAACAAACAAAAAAAGATACTCAGGCATGGTGAGTGTGGTGATGTTGAGTATGAGAGCTATCAGAAAGTGTTAATTAATGCTAAATCAAAGATGAATGCAAATAGACTGCATGGGAAAGTACAATAAAGTGAGAACATTTCTCCCTTCATTTTCTACTGAAGCAAAATGTAAATCAAGCCAGGGTTCACTAAATCTAAGATCAGATACTTTTATTGATATGTTTTATAGAGGAGCTACACATTCTATAAAAGAATGAAGAAGCAGAGGGAGATTTCCAAGGTATTTTTGTATGAAAATGTCAGGGATAATTGTGTACTCCTAATATTAATTAATCATACAAACAATGATATTTATTGAGTTGCTGACACATCACTAATCATACCCTACCCTCATATTTCAGGTAGAAAATATATCATAAATATAATATCAGAGGTAATTTGATCAATCAAAAAAAGTATGGAAGAAATTGACAACAAGGTTTTGCCCAGTTTATGCTCCAGTTGAAATGATTTGCTATCAAACTGTATTTACTATATTGACAGAATATACGTTAAGGTATGCATAACCACGTGAAAGGTACTGGGGAAAGAGAATGCAAGACTAAAACCTGCCATTATCGTCAATGACAATTAACAGGGTAACATGAAGATATTCTTTGAGGAAAAACTTCATCCCTTTGATGTTAGGAATAGAAATGGCTTTGTCCTGGCCACTGTGGCTCAGTTAGTTGGAGTGTCATCCTTTAGACCAAAAGACTATGGGTTTCATTCTCGGTCAGGGCACATGCCTACATTGCAGGTCCGGTCCCCAGTCAGGGGCATGTATGAGAGGCAACCGACCTATATTTCTCTCCCCCTCTCTCTCCTTCCCTTCCCCTTTCTCTAAGCATGTCCTCAGTGAGGATTACAAAAAACAGAAATGGCTTTTTTATTGTTTCATACCATCTTAGCACTGGAAAGAGAATCAGAGATTGTAGTATACTCCAGGGGTTGGCCAACTATGACTCACAGGCTAAATCTGACCCTCCTCCTGTTTTTGTAAATTGTTTTGTGGAACAGTCAAGTTCATTCATTCATTTACATGTTACCTATGCCTGCTAATAGCAGAGCTGAGTAATCAACACCATACGGCCTCCAAAATTAACCTAACTCTATTCTAATTTCTTTGTTTCATAAATAAGGAAACTGAGGCCCAAGGAAGTTAAGTAACATTTCAAAATTATATGGTAAGTAGCTAAAGTGTCACTAGTGTCTAAGGAGGAGTTAATAACAAAAGTGATACAAAGTAGGACTAGGAGAAGGCAGACATGGGTGAAATCATTTCCAGCTATGAAGACAGAAGGCATAGTGGGCCCTGAATGATTTGCAGAAGGTGCCAAGAGGATACAAGGAAGTACCTGAGGGAAGAGCATGAAATAGCTCCAGGAGCTACCCTTTGTGTATTTGCAGAGAAATCATGAAAGGTTTGGAAAGAGGATTGTAGGCAGCCATGGAAGGATAAATCTGGTGATGATTAACAAGATGAACTAGAATGGAAACGTGTGGGATTGGAGGCGGGAAGAACAGTTTGCTCATTTTAACAACATTCCAATCAGGATTGCATTCATCTCATCCAACCATCTCAATTGTATGTGATGAACATAATTATTACAATGATGTGATTAACAAGAATAATATTTCAAGCATTTATTTTTAAGGATCCAAATAAATCAAAGTTGCTCTTAATATCACAAAGAGTACTCACTCATCATCTGCAAAATTCATTTTTCTTCAACCTTTCCCTTTTTATTGCAACATAGACTTGATCTGACCTTTTCTTTGGTCTTATTAAAGTCATCAGTAATAGTCTACATATTTCTGCTCAGAGAAGATATTATAAATTGCCATAGTAACACACACCTTTTAACAAAACCTCCCAGTTCATTCATTTATCATAATTGTCATATATATCATATTTTTGGAGTATAGGATAAAATCTTGATACTAGATTCTGAAACGGTAAGCTTGCATTTTCTGTTTTTTAAAAATGCACAGTGATTACCCTCAAAGTACATTATCTTTTAAGGGACAACCAATCCACACTTGGGTTGACAGAATAAAGTAAAAACCAATGTAATTCTTACTCCTCATATCCCCTCCCCCAACAACACATTTCTAGACATTCACAAACATACACCTTACCCAATCTCCTTGTCAATTCTATCATATTTGGAATTTTGAGGGCAACACCTACAATAGAAGGTACTAGATTATAAAACATAATCCCCTAATTTATTAACCTAATTTAAAATGTTGCACTGTACCAGGAGCTAATAAAATCTCATCACACAAGCTCCCCAAATTTGAAGTATTTATAGGCATTGAAACTCATCTCAGCAAAAGGTAAAGTATACTTTCCCAATAACTGGAAATAATTCTCAGTACTAGTGTAAACCATTACTTCCAGTTATCTATAAATCTAAGACATTTGCCTATGATCACCTTCCTCAATGGGACCATTTGTTCATGTATTACATCTTTCCTTGATATTTACCAACTAGGAAATTATTATTTCCAACACCAATAATTTCACACAATCCAGTAGAGTAAAAGTGTATAGGACCAAACTGCTACTACTTATGTAGCTTTCTTTTTACAAATAGAATCTTATTATCTAAGGTCATGAAAATTTTATCAGATTTACCAAAGAAATTAATCATTTCCTACTACAGTCATGTGTCTCTTTTCCTTCTCATCCTTATTCTTCTATATGTTCTCAGATAAGATGGATGAAAAACAGTTTAAATAATAATAAATTTAAGTAATAAGTATAAAAATATATATCATAGGTAAGTACCCAATGCCATAATTAAAATCAGCTTCAAATTAAGTGAAATAAGCCAGTTGATGAAAGACAATTACCATATGATCTCACCTATAAGTGAACTCTCTTCAACAAAATAAACTAACGAACAAAATAAACCACAGGCATGGAAACATAAAGACTGAAAGTGACCAGAGGGGATGGGGAAAGAGGACAATGGTGGAAAGAAGGAGAAGGAACTAGACAAAGAACATGTATGAATGACCCATGGACATGGACAACAGAGTGGGGACTGTGGGAGGGGGGTGGGGGCGGAATGGGCGGAGGAGGCTAAAGGGAGAAAAATTGAGACAACTGGAATAGAATAAACATCATTTAGAAACTAATATTTTTTCTAAAAAAGAAATTTTATTTATGTGTGTGTGTGAGTGTATAATTGTTTGACTTTTCCATTGGAATGTCTCCTGAAATCTCAAACTCAACCTATCTAAATTAAACTTTTGGTTCTCTTTCTACCTACATCTGCAATTCTTCCCTGGCTCTCCATCTGTGCAAAGAGTTGCTTATAAAAGATACTTGGGACCTACCCTTAACATCTTCCTCTGCAATCACTATACCTTCCAAAAAATTAACCAAGTTCTGTTGATTCTTCCAGAAACCTCACATTTGTTTACTCATATTCAAAACTACCAACCTGGCCCCAGCTACTATTATTTCTTGATCAGGGTTTCCCACATTATTTTCCTAGTTGTTCTTCTCGTTCCACCTTTCACCCCATAATTTCATTTTCTAAGGATCACATAAAGTGATCCTTTTAAAATTACAAAATAGATCATTTTCCTGCTGAAATTCCCCTAAAATAATTTCCCTAAAGCTTGGAATGAGGTTCAAAACACTAACTGTAACTAATAAGTCCGGGAAAGCTTTGTCCTATGCCTACTACATTTCTTGGCTTGAAACTACATTAGCCATACTTCTGTTTTACCTCATACTTTTCTAATACCCACAGAAAACACCAAAACAGTACCTAAGAGTAAATAGTGAAGCATGTTTGGGCAATGTAACTGCTGTAAGGGAAGTGCAGTAATTGACTGTGGAACAGGAATATTTGCCCAATAGTGACAAATGCCAATTTGCACATAGCATCACATCCCATCTCAGTGCAGCAGAGTTGAGTAGAATGGTCAATATATTATGGCAATGGAGCTAGGAGCTGTATGCATCAACATGAACTTAAATTCAAAATGTGGGCTGGGGATGGTAACTGCAACCAAAGAGATGGTGAGTAAGGCTAAGAGCAATCTACAATGCTGTCTGTTGGTAACCACGGTGTGGATAGATTTCTTTTTGTTTATGTAGGAGGTACAAAAGGGATCAACTTTTTTATTTGCTTTTTGATTTCTCTAGTAAGTCATTAATAGTTTATTTTCCTTTTTAATCTATTAGGAAACACTTTATCATGCTTTAAGAGAGCTTCTGAAAAATAATAATATTTACACATCAGAAAGTCAATAGATCTCTTATTGCAATAGTAGTGAATATGCCAAGTACTTTAATATTATCTAATTTAATATTATCAAAGTAAAAAAAAAGAGACATTAAAATATTAGTATATTCCAATGTAAAATGAGCAATTTTACATATTGTGTTTTTATACCTCCTTGTACTCCTTGTAAACACTTGCACACTCCTTGGACAACTTTGTAAAAAAATAGCACATGCATACATATAGTAATATCTATATGTATATTATACAATTCAATTATTAAAATGCTTTTTAAAATCTATACAATTTTAAAGATGGATTTATTAGGAGCATGAATATGGTGTTGAGTTCATGTATCTGAAGCATTTAAAACAGGGCCAAGTAATTTAAATACTATACAACGGATTTAACAACAACTGCTACTACTATTATAATCACATTATTATTACAATGAACTCATCAACCTTGATGAATTAATTTTCTGGAAGAATATCAACTTAATCATGTTTGAAAGCCAAACTATGTAAGTAAATACAAGATAAACTAGTAAAGATATAAAATAATTGTTACTCTTAAATAGCTGTAGGGTCAGATAGTTTAAGGGGAGTTTCTTCTTTATAGAAAAAAGTACCCTATAAGAAGTTTCAGAAGTTAAAAATTACTGAAAATTACAGAATTTTTTATAATATTATCAATCTATTAGCAAAATTTGAAAAGGCAATGATATAAAACTAATTTTATCCTAATTCCCTCTGTAAGTAAAGTTGTTCAACTTTAAATAAAATGTTAGCAAATGATATGCATTGGTGCACAGAACCTTCAAAACATAATAGAGTTTATTATAGAAATATAAATGTTTACTGTTAGCAAATACACTGATAGAATATAACACTAGTAAATTTATTGTAAAAAATCATTCACTCATTTTGACATGTTTTAAAAATTTCAAATAAAATTTTAAAATTCACTATCATCAAGACTTTTAGAAAATCAGGATTAGAAGGATGATTCTTAACTATTATCAAAACAATCTAAATTTTTTTCTTTTTTTCTGTTGAAAAAAATTTTCTTTTTATGTTTTTTTATCATCAGGCAAGGACATTTTTTTCATGGATTTGAAAGAGAGAAAAAGAGAGAGAGAGAGAGGCTGGAGCGGGAGAGAGAGGGAAACAGAGATATTGATCTGAAAGAGAAACATTGATTGGTTGCCTCCCATACATACCTTGAAAACCAGTGATTGAATGTGTAGCATTTTGATGTATGGGATAATGCTCCAGCCAATTGAGCCACACCAGCCAAAGAAAACTTTGTTTTCTTTACTCCTCCCCACTCTTTGACAAACATCAGCTTGTATCTGTGGGTCCATTTTGTTTGTTCATTTGTTTTGTTTTCTACATTCCACATATAAGTGAAGTCATATGGTATTTGTCTTTCTCTGTCTGACTTAATACACTTAGCATAATGTCCTCCAGGTCCATCCATGCTGTTATAAATGTCAAGATTTCATTTCTTTTTATTGCTGAGTAATATTCCATTATATATATAATACTTATACATACATAGAACATTTTCTTTATCCATTCATCTATCATTGAACACCTAGGTTGCTTACATATCTTGGCTATTGTAAATAATGGTGCAACAAACATAGGGATGAAGATACATTTTTGAATTTAAAAAAATTGTTTCTTGATTCAAAAAACAACACACATTTAAAGACTGAACCCTGGAGACATTTAACTTAAAGGAAGAAAAGAACAATGTATCTTCTATCCCAGAGAGTGAGTTCTAGAGGTCTTCAAAAATGTATACACGTAAAGTAGGCTTTTAGTTTTCTCTGGAGTTATTTTCATTTATACAATGAAGTATTTCCTATACCTATCAATAGACCTTAATTTCCTTTTGAAATTTTACTAATTTCCTTTATTATTAATGTTATATTTTTCCACAAAAGTCAAGTTTGCTTTTTTATTTTCACTTCACTCAAAATTTTAAAACCATATTCTGTCCAGGTTTCCCCCAAGGAAACCAATGGGTGGTATTTAATTAAATCTCATCACTAGTAACCCAAGAAACTCCTCTAATTACACTTCTGACAAAAGACATTTTTGCATTAACTATTTTTCTCTAAAATTAGTACTAGATAGTGTCCTTGTCCACTTTTAAGTGCTTCAGAAAAGCATCAGCATTTAAAGGACCCAGACAGTATAACTGAAGCTAAAATTTTTTTTTTAATTTCTTAAAATTTAAATTTTTTATTTTTCAATTAATTGACATACAATATTATGTTAGCTTCAGATGTATAACCCAGTGATTAGATATTATGTAACTTATTAAGTGATCATCCTGATTAATCTAATACCCATCCGATACCCTATGCTGCACTTTACATCTCCAAGACTATTCTGTAACAACCAATTTGTACTTCTTAATCCCTATACATTTTTCACCCATCACCCCAACCCCCCATCCCATCTGGCAACAGTCAAAAATTTTCTGTTTCTATGAATATGTTTCTGTTCTGCTTGTTCTTTTATTTTGGGTTTTTGTTTTTGTTTTTTTTTAGAATCATTGTTGATAGATATGTATTTATTTCTATTTTATTGTTCTTTCTTTTCTCCTTCTTAAAGATGATCCTTTAATATTTTATGTAATACTGGTTTGGTGATAGTGAACTTCTTTAGCTTTTTCTTGTCTGGGAAGCTCTTTATGCCCTTCAATTTAAATGACAGCTTTGCTAGGTAGAGTAATCAGCTGTAGGTCTTTGCTTTTCATCGCTTTGAATATTTCTAGCTAATCCTTCCTGGGCTGCACAGTTTCTATTGAGAAATCATCTGACAGTATTATGGGAATTGCTTTGTAGAATTAAGTGTTTTTCCCTTGTTTTATTCCTTTTAAGAATCTCTCTTTGTCTTTAATCTTTTTTTTTTTAATTTTTTAAAAAATAAATTTTATTTCTTAAAACAGTTTCAGATTTACATAAAAATTGCAAAGATAGCATAGGGAGTTTCCATATGCCCTCTATCAACTCTCCCCTATTATTTACACTTTACATTAGTGTGGTATATTTGTTATTTAATGAACCATTATTGATTCCTCCTGTCTGTGGTACTTTCTTAAACTTTTGTTTTTATCAATCTTGACAGTTTTGTGGGTCCAATGGTGATTTGTAGAATTTATTTTATTGAGTGTTTTTCCCTTGTTTTTTTCCTCTTGATTTTGTCTGGGTAGATGATCCTTGAAGTGCCTTGTATTTTAATTAGGAGGTGTCTTGGTGCAGACCTGTTTGGGTTTATCTCATTTGGGATTCTATTTGCTACCTGGGATTGTATGTCTATTTTCTTCACCGTGTTAGGGAAGTGTTGCATTATTATCTTTTCAAATAAGTTTTCAATTTCTTGTTCTCTCTCTCCTTCTGGCACTCCCATGATGCGATTGTTGGCATGCTTGATGTTGTTTCAAGGACTCCTTACACTCTTTTTTTTTTAAATTTTTTTCTTTCTGCTGTACTGATTGTGTGATTTTTTTTGCTCCTTTACATTCTAAATTGCTGATTTGATTCTTGGTTTTATCTATTCTACTGTTGATTCTCTGTAAATTATTCTTCATTTCAGTTATCCTTCGTTTCTGACTGGTTCATTCTTATGATTTCCATGTCTTTTTTTATGATGAAGTTTTTTCTAAGTTCATCTACTTTTCCCCTAAGTTCATTGAGCATCCTTATAACCAGTGTTTTGAACTCTGCATCTAGTAGATTTCTTGTCTCTATGTTTCATTATTTCTCTGGAGTTTTGTTCTGTTCTTTCATTTGAGATGTGTTTTGTTATTTCCTTATTTTGGCAGTCTCCCTGTGTTTGTTTGTGTTATTCATTAGGCAGAATTGCTGTATCTGCTGGGCTTGGTAGAGTGGCCTAAGTAGGAGATGTCCTATAGGGTCCAGGGGAATAGCCTCCCTGGTCAACCAATCTGGACACTCCGGTTGTACTCTCCCAACCACCTGTGTAGGGTATATATTCCCTCCTGTTGTACTGAGCCTTGATTGCTGTTGGCATGTCAATGGGAGGTGTTTACCTGAAGACTGATCAGCTGCAAGGACTGGCTATGACCACCAACCAGCAGCCTCCAACAAGGTACAGGGCATGCCAAGGTCAGATGCTTTTTGTTCAAGCGATTTTAGGGAAGTATAAAGAAGAGGAAAAAAATATTATTTTGAAAAATAAATGTCAGTACTAAATTATAGTCTTCAAAAGGTAAAAAAAAGTTATCTTTTTTATAAATAGAACATACAGGTTCCAATTTAAGTTTTTCTAACCTTTTTTTTTCTATTATCATTGGGGAAATAAACAGGAAAAATAAGTGGATAAATATTGAAAAAACTGAGAGCAATGAAGCATTGCAAACACCACCTAATATTAAAATAAAGTGGTAGAAATTGAATAATAGAGTATTTTAAACAGGACACCCCAGAATCAAATCATATTAAATTTGTATAAGAATTTAATAAGCAATAAAAAATACATTATAAAGAGTAAGGAAGGGGTGGATTATTTATTTTATAACCCTGTTGCTTTAAAAGCTGAGAGTTTGGAGAAAAAAATAGATTTTCACCACAGTCACCTAAATCTCTTTCAGCTTAATTGTTTATTTAATTATTTTAAAAATAAAATGTTAATAATCTTGATTAAAAATTAAAGTGTTGCCTAGGTCAAAGTCATTAAAAACAAATGTATAGAAGTCAACAATAAACTGATTTCATCATTATTATAAAAGTATTAATGCTTCCAATTCCTCATGAGCTCATACACATCAAAATTGTAAAATCTAAGACTATTAGAAAAATGAATAAAGGAACAGAATGAAGAGTTTACGGTAGGGAAAATGCAAAGGAATAATTAATATATTCATCTTTATTCTAGGGTCATTTTCTATTCTACTCCTGCTTTGTACCATCTCTAATGCACCTGTTCACTCTTAGGTGAGGTTCCCCTCATCTCTGCTTCCATACAGTTTCACCCTATCCATTTCAAAACCAGTGACTTACATTATATTTTAATGAGACAGTCTCTACTACTAGATTTTAACCATTTTAAGTGCAAGCAAATGTTTTTATATATTTCACAGAGCTCAGATCTGCCACTGTGTAAGAGAAGAAAAATTCTTTTTCCATTTTGAAAGTTACTTAGTTTCTTCTATGTGCCTTGTAGAAGAAACCAAATTTCAGTTTATTGAAATCCCATTTATTGTCTTTGGTGACAGTTTCTGATCTCAGACAGGTCTCATCTCAGAGTAGGATGAATCAGAACTAGGGTTCTGAACTGAACTACTTGTAAACGTGAAAGACTTGATTTGTTCTCTTTATTGGGAACACTTCACAGGATAAGAGGTAGAGGGGCGTCATAGGGACATTTCCTGGAACTCTCACTGTAAGGCAAATGCATGTAAGTTAATATAGAGATAACAGAGGGATGGGAATCTACCTCAGAGACAATGAAGCAGTCAGAGTCAGGCGAGGCTCCAGGATAAGTAAAATGTCATTTAACAGAATGTCCCTCTGCCTTGGCCACTTCTCGGCCACTTCTCATTTTTCGCCAGTTTCCTTCTTGCTCTACACTCAACCCATATTAAGCTCCTTCCAGTTCCTTAAATTTGTCATATTGTCTCTCACTATGAGATTTTGCATTTGCTGCACATTTTTCCTGGAATATACTCTTGTCTTTTCATATACCATTTATAATTTCTACTTGCTCAACTAAACTCCACACAGCAGGTGCCACCTCTTCCCAGAGTCTTCTCTGGCCCCAGAAGTGGGATTATGTGCCCTCCAATATGATGTACATCCTCACTGCTCAATATAAATTCCTATCCCATTTCCATGTTCGCACTTGACATTGTGCATTAGCACTAAGTAGCTCACCCCTTTCTCTCTCACCCCTCCCATTGCTCCTTGTTTGAGGACAGGAGCAGTATATAATTGGTATTTACATCTTTAGTTCCTAGTACAATACTTGACACATATTATGTATTTAAAGATTCTTTTTGAAAAATTAAACAAAGGCTTTTATGTACAGGTCAAAGATGTGTGAGAATACAAATTTAAGAAGGGTAAAAGAATATATTTGTTTTTACCCTAAGGAAATTTTTATTAAAAGAGAAAATACAGCCCAATTGCTTAAGAAAACCTGTGTTAGTAAACAGACAGTGAGTGAATCTTGAATCTGGACCTTCTTTGTTCATATATATATAAATGTAGTATCAGGGGAATATTAATTTTGAAGTCAGAAAGACCTGAAAAGACCTGAAAACACTCTAAGTTTCTTATTTCTGGTAAAATTAAACAATGATTCCAATCTTCTAAGGTTTAAGTATGAGGATTGTGTGGTATGCTACCTCAGTGACTATGGATGTAGCTATTACCAAATACATTTATTAATTTAATCTTGTAAAGCAATGATTTTCAATATTTCTCTAAAAGTAGAGCACATAATCACAGAGGGGCTGGGAAGTGTCAATGAAGACAGCTCTCCACACCCTCAAAATTTGAGTCTCTTTTTTTTCCTTTAAAATATTTGCAAATTTGAAATTTTACACCAATTATTTTTCTCTGCTTGTTCTGACATTAAAATGTCCCTGTCAAGCCCCAGCCAGGTGGCTCATTTGGCTGGAGCATTGTCCTGAACCCAAAAAGCTGCAGGTTCAACTCCTGGTCAGGGCACATAACTAGGTTGAAGTTTTGATCACCTGTGGGGATGCATTTGGGAGGCAACTGATCAATATTTCTCTCTCACATTGATGTTTTTCTCCTTCCTTTACTCTGTCTCTAAAATCAATAAAACATATCCTCAGCTGAGGATTTTTTAAATAATAATTAAATAAAATGTTCCTGCCAAATATTTTACATTTCCCTGCCACCTTTTCAACTGGGCCAGAGCCATGTGAATGGGTTCTAGCCAAAAAAAAAAAAAAGTGAATGGAGTGATAAAAGCCATTTCGGAGTCAAGACTTAGAAAGAAGTGAATGTAAAAAACCTCCTCATTTTCTCTTTCATTTTTAATAGGCTGAATGAAATCACAACATGTAATTCTAAGAGGTGGCAGAGCAACAAACTAGAAAGAACCTGTGGTCCCCAGACCCATATGAAGGAGAACTACCCCAAAGCTAGAATCACCCACTTTGAACTGTTATATGAGTAAGCAATATACTTCTATTAATGTACTTGAAGTATTAATTATTTTGAATTTATCTGTTATAGTAGCTACTGTTATTCAAACCAGGGCATCCCTCACTCTCCAAAAAAGAAAGAGCTAAGCATTTTGCAATTGAAACATATCCTAACACCCAAATTAAATGTTCTTATATTGTCTATACTAATTATCACAAATATATTTGCATTTTCTAAATAAATGTAGTTGAAATGTTTATTCAACTGTCTTAGACCTTGCCATGCATTCAAACCTCTAATTAAAACATCTGCTCAGAGTTTATCAATTTGCCAGGGGTTAAACATAACGTAGCATGCAAATTCAGGCTTCACATTCAGTGGTTACTCAGAAAGAATGGAAGAAGGAGATGAACGGGGAAATATGAGTGGTAGCCCCAATGAAGCTGTAATAACTTGTAATAGCACTAAATAATGATTTATGCTCCTGAAATCCTTGCTATTTATGAAATATATAGAAAATATAGAAAAAATGCATTAGAAATTTAATTCTGAAGCATTATTTTTATATTCTAGAGAGCAAGTACCTTTAACTAGATAATTATAGATAGAGATAGATGATATCAAAGGTTTATGACTACAAAGTAGACAATTTTCAACATAAGTATGCATTAATATAGAAAGTTAAGGCTTTTAGTCGCTTTATAACACTGTATTCATAATCTTAAATGATTACTTCTTCATTGTCACATTATTACTTTTTCTCATAACGATAAAAAGTAAATTAGAGAATCATAAAATCACTGAGATGAGAATTAGCATAATCTCTAGTCCAATGACTATTCTGTTTTTCCAAATCCATCTAACCCTTTCTTTTCATCAGTTTTATTAAACTTGCTGCCATTTAGCAACATTTACATCAATATTTATACCCTAAACCTTTTGTTTTTCCTGACTCTTCATTGAACCCATCTGAAAACTCAATTGGATAAATTCAACGACCCACTGCTCATTGTGTACACCCATGCAGCTGACTACAACAGCAAAAAGCCCACACAAGAGGGCAGAATGGTACCATTAGCGATGTGTGGCAATCTCTAGGTTTCTCTGGGCAGCATCCTCTCCTAAACATCCAGAAAACCATTGAAAACTATCTCTATTCTCCTCAAATCTCTGATAATTCACCTCTCCTACAACATTTCCCCCTCCAGATAACCTTACCTTCTTCTACTTCCTGGAGTTACAAGAACAAACAAAAACAAACAAACAAACAAACAAAACCAAAGGCATCTGATAGGGCTTTTCCTCAATTTACCACTACCTTAAATGTTAACAGTTTCACCAAAACCTCATCCTCTCTGCTTTCTCTTCTGATACGACAGAGTTACAATTCAGTCTCCCTCTAAGACCAATCTCTTCACATATTCTAAATTCCAACCCCTCCAGCTTTCAGCTTTCTAAAAAATCGTACAATAGCAACTTTTTAAATAAAACCTGCCTGGCTGCCTTTCCTTTTTTTTTTTGGTCTTTTCTAGCCAGAGATTAAATATTGGGGTTTTTTCCATGGCTTAGTCTTAACCAATCTTTCTTTTTTTCTTACTCTGTTCAGTCATACCTTCAACATGTATCTTGTCTATGACCTTGAGATGAGTATATCTGTCTTCTCTGACAACTATCTGCATTTTTGTCTCAAAGACACCTCAGAATCATCATGCATGATATTAAACTCCTCCATCTCATTGCCCATGTTCTATTCCAAATCCACATCATGTCTGCTAGCTTTTCTCCTAAAATATGACTCAAACCACATGTCTTCACAGTCATTTATTGGAAATATGCTTAATTTCTATCACTTTGCAGCATTTTAAAATGTATTTTGGGGTGTTCAGTTTAATTTTTAAACCTGGCAATTATCATTTATAGTCTACTTGAAAAAAACATCTTTTTTATTCTTTAACTGGTTCTTCTGGACAGTTTTCATGTTTGCTTTCCTTTCAGCTTCCATTTTACAATGATCTGCCTCTGCTATGAGTCACTACATAATATTTATATGTAAAAAAATTGACATTGTTGACATCAGACACACTCACAAAGTTTAGTGCCCAAATTTTAGTCCTTATAAAACACAGTTTGAATTGTCTAACAGCTATGCATCAATTAGTAGAATATAAGTTTGATGAGGATGAGGATCTGTATCTATTTTGTTCACTGATATATCTCTAGCACCTAAACCAGCACCTGGCAAATATTTGTATTCAATGAAAACTTGTTAAATAAATAAACTTTCACATAGAATATTATGAAACAATGGCAAAAATATGTTCTAAAATTATTTTATTATTCTCTTTTTGTAATATATGGACTATATCCTTAAAAAAAAATTGTTTCACAAGCAGAGATAACAATATTAAGAAAATTCAATGTTTATCCCAATTATTTCTTTTAATTTTCTAAAATTTATAACAGATATTTTTAAAATTCAAGTTTTAGTGATGATTCCTGATAATCATATGAAAAAGTAAATAGCATTAATGCACTATACCATAAACTTCTGACTTACGGATTAAAAAAATCTCAGACCCTTTTGTGGACAGAAATACTGGATGAACTGTGATAGATATGGAGATATCAATGGAATAGAATCACAGTATAGAGAACACTGGCCAGAATAAATACCTCAAATACCATATTGTTTTTTTATTGCAAGACACACTTTTTTCTGCATATTTTACTGTCTATAAAATTGAGAGCCCTCTAAAAAATCTATTGAGTTTCTTAATTTAGTTGGTAGTATTTTTTTTATTATTGGTATATAAAATAGTGCCAGTCTCAAAATATGACATTTTTATTCAATTAAATGCTTTTATAACTATAGTATCTATAATGGAGACAAACGGAGGTTTTGGAAAGAGAAGAGAGAGGAGTAAAATAAGATTATTAGCAGCAAAGAAAAACATTTTAAGTTTTTATCTACCTACCACAATCCTGACACTATACACACACACACACACACACACATTTGGTAAAAAATGCTGTGTGTGTGTGTGTGTGTGTGTGTATGCTGGATTTATATATATGCTGGATTCAGTTGTGAATGTATCTGCCTCATTCCCTAAACTCCTTAAGAATAGGACTATGTAGTAATCCTCCTTCTATTCCCCAGTGTTGGAGACTTGATAGAAGTTTAAATGTATTTATTCAACTAAGTTAAATATAATAGCTTTGTCTTCTACAGAAAAGACAGCAAATAGAATTTATTGCAATAAATTGGTAAGGTACTTCATAACAGTATATTATGTTCTCCGATAAGGAATATTAACTTACTTGGGCTATTTGATTACTCTCTAATTCACTGATGCATTAATTTTGTGCATGTAGTAATTATCGAATCAGGCATTACTAATGGAAAAATGAATTAAAATCTACTGTTCCAGGGCACCTAGCAATGCCCAGGTGACTTTAAATATTTCTGAAAAATAAACATAGGCTCTAAAAGTAAATTTGTCAGAAATAGTCTAGTTAATTGTCACACATGATATAAATTTATAAATGTTTCAATTTTCTAGGAGTTTATAAAAGTGAACACACTATTGCAACTGACACATTGAACATAGAAACAAGCAAACAGTATCAGAATGATTAAATGTAAATACATTCATATTTTGTACAACCCCAGCATGAACAAATTTAGGAGTAGATCGAAGACAATAGCCAGCATGGCTGAATAAGCGGTAGAGATGACAAATGATCAGTTCTAATAAATTGAGAGAGAGTCCACTTCAATGTTGGCATTTTCAGTGTTCTCTGAATGATAGCAAAATTATTTCAATCGCAAGTATATGGTAGAAAAAATTTTCTAATCAAGGATGTCATTAGAAAAGACAAAAATTGATAATGAAACATACATAAGAAAGAAAGTTTTAGAAGGAATGGGACTTCCTAACTGAAGGAAAATGAAATAGAGCTGACTTTTCAGTTACGGTAGCAGAATAAAGCATTTTTATTCCATTTGTCTTCCTGAAAAATCACTAAACAATTATGAATTTAAAAAACAAAAATATAACAAAACCCTCAATACTTTCTGTTTTTAGTGAACCAAGGAAACAGCTATAATTCCAAATAATGTTGAGTGATAACAGAAAATCGCATTTTATTCTCTACCAAAGCAAGACAAGATGTTGAGAAACAACACTCCTTGCAGTTCTCCACCTCCATCTCCAAACTGAAGAGGAAAAGTTTGCCTGTAAAAGTATGTAAAACAGTACAGAAATATCCTCTCAGTGTCTTTATAATGAGGGCCATGAACAAGCCACAGAAATTGGAGTATGTCAGTCTGTTCCCAGACCACCAGTGGGAGGTCTGCTGAGAAAGAAATTGCACTGGAAGCCCTTTGGGCTGCCAAAGTCCTGGCCAACCCTCCAGGCCAATGGTTAAAAGATAAAGCAAGCTGAAGCAATGAAGAACATACAAAGAACAGCACATTATAGCAAAGATAGCTGCAAGGGATGTATGGTGAGTCCCACCAAACACTCCAGGCTATGCACTAAGGGCGGAGTTGATTTAGCAAGAAAGGGTCCTAGAATTGCACACTTCAGTCAAATCTGAAGGGAGCCTCAGCTCCCTCAAGCAACTTCTCCTTACTCTCTTTCTTCTACTGTTAAACAAAAAGCTGACCTATTTAAAGATGAGTACCAAATGAGAACTAGCATAGAGCATATGCTGAAGAAAATCATTATTTGACTAAGAAAAGCATTAAGTATTTTATATCAGTATTGTAGTAGGTGGTTTGGCTACACCTGCTCTCATGGAGCTTCATTCTAGGAGGAGAGACAGAAAATATACATGGGACATACAAAGCTAATGAAGTTAAATGTATGTTATAAAGTAATAATTGCCATAGAAATTAATAGATCTTGTAAGAGGGATCAGAAGTGCTAGAGGAGAGGCCAGGGAGCAGTATTAATGAGACAGTCAGGGAATCTATACTGAACAGATGAGATATGAGCACATACTCAGTGGAGGCACAGAAACTAAGAAATCTGATGTCTGATAAAAAAAGAACATTTTAGGCAGAAAGAAAGACCTTGAGGTGTGGGTTCCCAAAACATCAAAGGACTTCTAGAATGGGTAAAACGCAGCACAGATGAGCAGAAACTGAGCTCAGGAAGTTGACGAGGGTACAGACAGGCAGATGTGGTTGGGGTCAGGGAGGACTCTCAGATCCTGCAGGGCTTTTGAGGGCCATTGTAAGGACCTTGGGTTTTACTCCCAGGGAAATGGGAAAGTAGGGTAGGGTTCCGAGCAAAGGAGTAACAAAATTTGACTAGTGTTATAGTAAACACTCTTGTTTCTCTGTAGAGAATAGACTTCTGAGGGCAAATAGCAATGTAGGAAGACCTGTTCGAAGCTACTTAAGTAATCCATGTACAGAATATTGGGCAATGGTGATTCAAGGAAGAATCGTGGTAGTTTTGATAGTAGAAAGTGGTTAGATTTTGGATAGAAGTTGAAACAACAGTTTCGGAAACACTGAAAGTGAGTTGCAAGGAAAGAAATTTCAAGAATAATTTCACGGTTTCCAGCCAGAGCACATGGAAGGATGTTGTCATCAACTAAGATGGAGAAAATTGATGATGTTCAGCAGGTGTAAAGGCAGAAATCAGGAGTTCAGTTTGGAAGTGCTAAATTTGAGCCACACATTAGGTATCCAAGTGAGGATGTCAAGTAGGCCATGGAATGTATGAGTCTGAGTTCAGGAGAGAGATCTGGGCTAGAGTTATTAATTCAGTTGGTGTCAGATTTAGATGGTTCTCAAAACCAGGATGAGCTCAGAGACTGATGAGTTCATCAGAGAACAGGTTAGGATAAGAGGGAGAAAAAGACCAAGAACTGAGTCTGGGGCACTCCAACATTAAGAAATATAGAGGTACAGGTAGAGAAAAAATAAAATTAAAAATTAGCAAAGAACACTGAAAAGTCACAGTTAGAAAAGAAAACCAGAAGAAAAAGATGGGTAGCTCTGCATTCTGACTGATAAATACAGCAACGTGGAAGTCATTAGTAACCTTGAAAGGAATGTTTTTACAAAGAGGAGCAAGGAAATAAAAATGATTGGAGGGGTTTAACAAAAAATAGGCAGAGAAGCAATGAAGAAAGCAAGGACAGATAAATATTGTATGGAGTTTACTGTAAGGAAAGACCATAAATAGAGTATAGAGGAAGTGGAGGCAAGTAAACATTTTTATTTTCACAGCGTATGAGAAATAATGGTAATGCAAGTATGTTGGTAGAAATACGGTTGATTACAAAGAAGAAAAAGGCAAAATTGCTTCTGCCTGTTCTTAAATAGTGGAAAAGGGTTTGAGTCTACACTACAGCAGAAGGGATTTGGATGATTTATGTAAGTGGAAAAAAGTAAGAGAAGGTATATGTTGAGAGATGGCTTGTGTGATCGGAGAGTTATTTCTGATTGCTTTAATCTTTTTTTTTTTTTTTGGTGAAATGGAACTCAAGGTTATCAACTAAGATCACGAGGGTAGAAATATTGGTGATTCAAGACAAAATGAAAGGTTTTGAGATAATCACGGAGAGTAGAACATTAAGCAGAATAAAAATCCAAACTATAATTGCCAGGCAGTATTAAATAATTTGTGCTTATAATAAAAAGTGAACTGAGCATTGTTATGGAGTTTTTTTGGCTTTGTTCAGATGCACAGCTACAGGTAAAAAACTGGCTGTACTTGTTTTGTTTTGTTTTTATATTTAACCAGGCTTGAGATTTTGCTAAGCCAATATGATGAATCAAGCAAGGGCAGAAGAGTCCAGGTGTGTGTGAGTGGTTATAATGAACTAGCATAGAATTTTAACTAAATGACAAAGGGAGTGTGGGAATCTAGAAGAGGAACAGTTAAATGGGGGACAGATTGAATGGAATAATTCATTGAAAGTATGTATGGAGCTGAGGGACAGCTGGGGTCAGAGCAGTAGAGGGAATGAACCAAAACGGGGAAATGACAGAGGATGAAATGCATAGATAAGAGATTAATTTTTTTTAAGTCAGGCAAAATACACATGAAGACTAGGAACTATTCAGGAAAACTGGAGAAGTCGGACATAGATGCAAAGAAATTACTGATACGAAGTTTCTGAATGCAGGTCAAAGACCTTAAAAGGCAACCAAAATAAAGGGAAGAGAAAAAATTAAAAAATACCTCAGGGGCAAAAGCCCTTTGGAGAATGAACACCAAATACTCCAATAAATATTCTGGGATAGATGGGACAGAGTGGAAAAAATCATACACAATGAAATATAAAGAAATATAATAAAATATTATTGAAACATAAAAGAAGATATAGAAGATTCAGCTATGTATAATATATACTTTTAAAAGATGAATATAGCTAATTCAAGGATGAAAGAAAGATTAATATGAGTATTTGAGTAAAAAAGGCCATGGCATTTATAAGGAGACAAAAATATCTGGTTGGTCAGAGATTCTTTTGCAGGAAAACTCAGTGCCAGAAACCCTGGAGCATCATCTATGAAATTTTAAAGATTCTATAGTCCCAGTATTTTATACTTATTAAAGGTATTCCTGAATATAAAGGAAACAAATACTTTCACATATTTGCAAGAAATTAGAGACCATAATTATTAAGAAGGAACCCCTCCTGATTTAAAATAAAATTCACCCAATAAAACAATTAATAAAATTACACTCAAGGTCAGAAAAACCAATGTCAGAAGATGTGTCCTTATCATTGATTCCATTAATATGTAAGAAATTATAAACTATGTATATTATGATTGCAAAGAAGAGTGCAAATTTTGTAATCCCTTAATATATAAAAATAATATCACTAACACATATGTTATGAGAGGAGATAATGTGGGAAGAAGTATAAGAATGAAGAATGTCCTCATCTTGTCTGTTAATAAATCAATAAAATCTGAAGTTGAGATATGAAGTTAAAAATGAATTATTACTCTAACCACTAATTCTTTTAATATATTTTTTTCTTAAGTATAGAGGGTTCTTTTAGAAATTAATATCCTTAGGTTGAAGAATCAAAAATATCTTATTTCACTAAATTCAAGTAAAATTAACCTGAATGTTAGCATTATAAAATACCATTATTCTATATTATCTTTCTATTTTTGTCTAACTTTTCATCAACAGAGAGGAAAACAGAGAGATTTACATGACATGCTTTTCACCAACTGTTAATAATGATTTTGGAAATTTAATATGACTAACTGGAAAAGTAAAACACCCAGTGGTTAAAGGAATATTGAAACACTGCCATTCTTACATACTGCTAATAAATATTTTAGCGAAATTTTCCTTGTCATAAAATTTTCAGTACTTTAGTATCTCACTTTCCTATAAAATATATCTACTTATCTATCTGGCCATCTTTCTCTAAAGTTATATATTTAGGAGATATATAAACTATTCCAAACTCTCAAGAGAGGTTATCACTAAAATAATGAAATTATCTTTAATTTTTTCCCTCATTGGTAGATATTTTAATATCCTACATTAACTTCAAATATATATTTCAATTCTAAGATGCACATATTTTCACATCCTTGAAATCAAGAAAAGACAAAAAAATCAGTAGTATCTTAGATTCAATAAAATGTAGTGATTTTGATAATGGAAATATGAGAGTATTTCACATAAAGGAGGTACACGATTAAGGAGACATTGCAGGTGACAACTGGTCTACGTACCTTAGAATTGAGTCAGAGACTTTGTTTCAAAAAAACAGTAAGAAGAAGCTAACAGTTAGGTTGTAGCAGAGGTTGTTTTTGTTCAGGTTCAATCAAACTTAAACAGGAAGGACATTTTCAATAGAAACGAAGATATTCACAATAATAAGCAAGATGAGAAAAGTGAGGGCTTGGGATGAAAACAAAACAAAAAGCCAAAAAACCTTTTCTAGAGATTTCATATGAATTGGAGTGAGGCATGATGAGAAAAAACGCCTTGCCCAGTGGGCAGCCAGAAGGACACTGGGAAGGCACTGGAGAAAGCGGTCTCAGGTGGCCCCACTCTTTCTGAGTGGGGTCCGTTTATGAAATTACTTACTATTGAAATGTAACTAAATTTTGAACTGTTTCTTGCCCTTGCAGGGCGGAATGCATTTTACTCACAAATTTGCTAAATATTAATTTCACAATCCTCACATAAAAATAAAAATTAAGCTTATATTGATTTAAAAGTGACCCTATCATCTCTTCCTGCTTAATCGTTACCATTTATAATTTTTTTAAAACCTTTTCACCAAATTCTAACACATTTTGGATTTCTACCCTTGTCTCAATTATTCATAGGTGAAATATATTATTGAAATATATTTGTCCTTGGAACAGATTCTTAGGACACAATTACAAATAAGTGAGAGGCAGGAAATGGTCATTTTTCCCAGAATTCTGAGTTACCCTTTCACTGAACTGAACTTTAAAACAATGACTAAGGAGTGTTAAGGCTTAGATAATTTTAAAATTGTATCAGACTCTCTCAATACAAAGGGGAATTTTTGTATATAAATACACTACATACACTTGTTTAGTTTCATTTTCCAAAAGTGTTAAATGAAGATTTTTAAGAATTGCCTTACCCAGTGAGTTTGACTGCATGTGTTCGAAGCTTTCGGTATTTTTCTGATTCTTCATTTGTGCTGGTGACATGTCTATATATCCCTGACTTATAATGGAAGAAATCCTCATGGACTTGCATTATGGCTAGAACAAAACCCAAGAGATAAAATGATATGGTTAAAACATAGAATTTTAAAAATTCTAGATATTCCCAAGAAAGAATGAGTGGGTAAATTGTTAGGAGTAGTATTTTTTTAATTATATTTTATTGATTAAGCTATTACAGTTGTCCTGAAATTCCCTTCTTGCCTCCATCCACCCAGCACCCCCCACCCCCTCAGGCAATCCCCCCACCATTGTTCATGTCCATGGGTCATGAACAATGAACATGTAAGTTCTTAGGCTCCTCCATTTCCTGGGTTCATGGGTCATGAACAATGAACATGTAAGTTCTTAGGCTCCTCCATTTCCTGTACTGTAATTCACATTCCCATGGCTAATCTGTACCTACCTATTTGTACTTCTTAATCCCCTCACTGCTTCACCCATTCCCCCACACCCCACTGCCATCTGGCAAACATCAAAATACTCTCTGTATCCATGATTCTGTCTTTTTTTGTTCCTGTTTGCTTAGTTTGTTTCATAGATTCAACTGTTGCTAGATATGTATTTTTTGCTGTTTTATTATTCATAGTTTTGATCTTCTTTTTCTTAAATAAGACCTTATACATTTCATACAAAAATGGACCGGTGATGATGAACTTGAGATTTTTCTTTTCTGAGAAGCTCTTCATCTGCCCTTTAATTCTAAATGATAGCTTTGCTGGGTAGAGCAATCTTGGCAGTAGGTCCCTGCTTTTCATGACTTTGAATAGTTCTTATCAATCCCTTCTACCCTGCAAAGTTTCCTTTGAGAAATCAGCTAACAGTCTTATGAGAATGCCCGGGTAGGTAACTAATCTCTTTTCTCTTGCTGTTTTTAAGATTCTCTCTTTGTCTTTAACATTGGGCATTTTAATTATGATGGGTTTTGGAGTGGGCCTCTTTGCATCCATCTTGTTTGGGATTCTCTGTGCTTCCTGGAGTTGCATGTCTATTTCCTTCACCAAATTAGGGAAGTTTTCTTTCATTATTTTTTCAAAAAAAATTTCCAGTTTTCTGCTCTTTCTCTTCTCCCTCTGGTACCCCTATGATGTGAATGTTGGACCTCTTGAAGTTGTCCCAGAGAATGTTTATACTATCCTCATTTTGGGGTATTCTTTTCTCTTCTTATTGTTGTTTTAATTGGTTGTGTTTTGTTTCCTTATGTTCCAAATCATTGATTTGATTCTCAGCTTCATCCACTCTACTGTTGTTTTCCTGTAAATTGTTCTTTATTTCAATTAGTGTATCCTTCATTTCTGACTGGGCCCTTCATTTATGCTGCTGAGGTCCTCACTGTCTTCCTTGTGCATCCTTATAATCAGTGTTTTGAGCTCTGTCTCTGATAGATTGCTTATCTCCATTTCATTTGATTCCTTTTCTGGAGTTTTGATCTACTCTTTCATTTGGGCCATGTTTCTGTGTCTCCTCACTTTGGCAGCATCCCTGTGTTTGTTTCTATGTATTAAATAGAGCTGCCTTGACTTGGTATCTTGATAGTGTGGCCTAATGTAGTAGGTGTCCTGTAGGGTCCAGTAGCATAGCCTCCCTTATCACCCAAGCTGGGTACTCAAGGTGCACCCATCATATGGATTGAGTATACCCTCTTCATGTATTTGAGCCTTGGTTGCTGTCTGTAGATCAATGGGAAGGATTTACCCAGACCAGTCAGCTGCAAGGACTGGCTGTGACCACTTACCACCAACCTCTACCCTCCTGGAGGATCATCTGTGCAGGTGCAGGGTGGTGGTGCTCTGATGTGATCTGTAGCTGTCCATTGGCTGTGTAGATTCAGGGGTTTCCTGGATGGTACAAACCAAAATCATCCCCCATCAGTGTTTTGCCCAGGGCCACCCTGCCTGAGCTATAGAGCAATCTGAGATGGCTGCTACTTGTGCTGGGCTTGGAGACTCCCAGTTGAAGCCAAGGTGTGAATCCAGGCTGGCTGCTGCTAGTGCCTGGCCTGGGGCTCACTGAGGCCAGCCTTTGCTTGTTTGAGAGGTTTAGGAAGTTTTGCAGTAAGAGCCAAGACCAGCCATTCATATGGAAAAGCAGTTTGGGTGGGCTTGTAAGTTTGGTCGGGGAGAGTCTCAGGGGATCTCCAAGGCAAGTTAAACAGTGTAAGCCAGGTTGATGGAGTCTCAGATAGGGCACCAGCCTGCAGACGGTGTGGCTCTGTGGGGGGAGGGGTCAGAAAAGGGACAATAGCCTCTGCTCGCTCTGATGCCAGATACTTCAGCATCTCCCATATGCCACCGGTACTCTTCAAGCTGCCATGCTGGTCTGGAGCCTGAGCTCAGCAATCTGAGTAGGTGAGTCCATGCTGGGATTCTTCCAGAACTGCTTTGGGCTGCAGAAGTTTCTTTCATTGACTCAATTTTCACTCGTTTTTGTAACCATAAGTTGTGGGGACTTATCTTCCTGGCACTGGAACCCTGGGCAGGGGGCCTGGTGTGGGGCTGGGACTCCTCACTTCTGAGATACCCTTCCAAATTTTTATCCACCACATGTGAGTGTGGGACTAGCCTGTTCCATGTCTGTGCTCCTCTTAACAGTCTGGATGGATGTGACTTCTTTAATTCCATAGTTGTCAGACTTCCATTCCACTTGATTTCTGATGGTTCTGAGTGATGGCTGTTCTATATTTTAGTTGTAATTTTGATGTGATTGTACAAAGAAGCAAATCATGTCTGCCTACACTGCAATCTTCACCAGAAGTCCCCCAGGAGTAAAATTTTGGAAGAGAATTTGCAATACAGCCTAATTTTGATTTCTACTTAATGTAATTGGCTGCAATATTTTCTTTTTTAATTAAATTTACTGTGGTGACAGCAGTTAATAAAATTATTTCAGGTGTACAATTCTATAGTATATCATCTGTACATTTTTTGTGGGTTTACCACCCCAAGTCAAGTCTCCTTCCATCACCATTTATCCCTCATTTACCCTCTTCTACCTCCCTCCTCACCCCCTTTCCCTCTGCTAATCACCAGTAAACACTGTTCTCTGTGTCTATGAGTTTTGGAGGCGTTTTTGCTTAATCCTTTCACCATTTCCACCCAGCCTCCTCCCCCGACACCTGTTGGTCTGATCTCTATGAGTCTGTTTCTATTTTGCTTGTTAGTTTATTTGGAGAGCATTATATTAAGTGAAATAAACCAGTCAGAGAAAACAAGTACCATATGATATAATTTATATGTGGCTGCAATATTTTTTTATTCTCTAATGAAAACAGCTTTAGTTGTTTGAGTAGTACTTAAGTATACACTATACCTTTGAAACACCATCTATTCTTAATTGATACAGGCACTATTACCAGCAGGGGTGTCTAACCCATGGCCCGTGGTCACATTCAGCCCAGGATGGCTATGAATGTGGCCCAACACAAAATTGTAAATGTACTTAATACATAATGAGCTTTTTTTTTGGTTTGTTTGTTTTCATTAGTGTTTGTGTACTTAATGTGTGGTCCAAGGCAACTCTTCTCCCAGTGTGGCCCAAAGATGCCAAAAGTTTCGATACTCTTGAGCAGGAATTGGGTCTCTTGCAGTGAAGAACCAATACACTTGGCTAGTGATTTGCAATTTCTCCATTAATCTTAGGCTTCGCCACAAGCCTCTTAAAACTCCAATTAAGCTAGCAGTGAAGGGTGTGACTGGCACACTGGGCTTAAAGTAATTGTCCTTAATCCTTAGAAATAAATACAAATCTTTCCATGGTGAGCTAATAATAAAAAGCAAACCCTTAGCAAAAGAATTTCATCCTCCCAGGTCTGGAAAGCTAAGCCAATGTTGTATTCTTTAGAAAGTAAAAGCTTATACTTTATAAAGCTCTTCTTCATTCCCCCACCGAGATTACTTCTTTTCTGCCCTGTGCACTTTGTTGAACAGCTTGGTCAATTCAGGGTGAAGACTTTAAACTTCTCTTCTAGAAGATGTGAGCAGCAAGATAAGTATACCTTCATAACTATGGTCAATGTTTGCCTATCTCATAACTGTAAAACCCTTGTTTATCTTAGTTTGACATGCATTGTAAATAAAGGAACTAAAGTCACTGGCTAAAATGAAGCTTGTACTCCAAAGTCATATATAACTTTTTAATGTTCCATGCCTTTTCTGGTACTGTTAAGATATTTTCAAAACAGATTTAATTTTTTTATCAACTTTAAAACATATTCCCATAGGTTTTTAAGAATTTATATAACTGTAGTGCATGCAGATCTTTGCTTTTGTTCTCTTTTCTAACCTAAACTTATTTTTAATTCTACATATTTTAGAAGAATGCACACAGTGTTATTTATGCAGCATTCTGCTGCCTTTTACATCCTTTTGTGTTGAGACTGGAGAAATACATAATGTTAGCCAGGCAACAATGGGCAAACAATCACATAGCATCTACAGAAAGATGAGTTAATCAGCATTTATAAAAATGGGAGAATTTGCTAGTGGTTTTCATCTTCAATAGAACCACAGGCTTCGTTAGCTTTTCCCAACTCTCTCTTAACCACCATGAATAAAATACATTCTTCATTGCTGAAAAACACTGCCAACTAAAGAAAAATGGGTGAGAAGTGACTACAATAAACTTGAAGGTGGTTTCTTCCTTCAGTTTCTGACACCAAAACAGACTTGATGAACCCAGAAACATCTAACTATATAAAGTACTGCAGTGCAATTTTATTTTTGGACAACTGCGGCAATCTTGTACAGAATTACCATAAGCAGGTGAAGCTTGCCTTCATTGCAGC
Organism: Pteronotus mesoamericanus; assembly: GCF_021234165.1. Lineage (NCBI taxonomy): Eukaryota > Metazoa > Chordata > Mammalia > Chiroptera > Mormoopidae > Pteronotus > Pteronotus mesoamericanus. Next base: position 22,258,193 of record NW_026555085.1, on the reverse strand, counting down.
TCTATCTTTTACTCCTGGCTCAGGCTGGCAAGGCGATGGGTTCTCAACAAACATTTGTTCAATGGGCGTTGAAAACTTTGCATTTCAATGTTATTATTTTGAAATTGTATCTATTTTTTACTTGTTAGGTGAAATTCACAAACATTTACAGTATATGACTATAAAAAAATACCTAAAGTGTTTGTAGTTTTAAATGATAATGATCCAAATATCTTTTGACAGAGGGGAGAGACAGAGAGAAAAAGAGAGAACTTACAAAAGTAATAATGATCTGAAGATTCAGAGAAGTTAAATAACTTGCCTGAAGTCATTTACATAGTAAATATCAAAGTTGCATTTTTTTAGTTCATCCTTGAGTTCAAATGCCTGCACTCTTTCAAATTTGTCACACAAACTCCACGAACTGAAATACACATTTAAATTACACATGAATTGCCCTTCTCTTATAACAGCCAACAAAAGTGACACAAATGTAAGGAGACAAAAATATTTTTATTCATTTGTTGCAGGTTTTGTGTAAGGTCCCATTTTCTTTAAATTAAACATGTTTCAGGATATGTTTAGTGTAAGCTTCAGTTTTTCAATGTGTTAAGTGGTAATAACAATAAATGCTAATTGTTCCAATACAAAATCCATGGTACCTGCTAGATGTTGAATCAATACTAATTAGGTCAGCATTCAGCATTTCAAAAAGAAAAACTGGCCAATAAGTCCTTAGATATACGTTAAATATTTTAAATTTAAGTTGTGGTTTATTTAAATTTCTTTGCTTAATTTAAATATATTTGGTTTCTCCTACTACACTGATAGTATACTTTGGGCCTTTTAATGTTCACAACCTGAATTTCCATTTTATGCCTTCTGTATTTCTTGTTCCCTGCTCTTCAAATCAATGTTTAGTACAGAGAATATACACTGTGAATGTATCTTTAGCTACACCATTGATGCAAAATAAAATTAAATAAGTAAGTAGAGGGACTGTGTATCAGAGGTGATATCTTAAAAATCAGTCAATGTACAGTAAATATTTTATTTTTTATTTACTGTTAGTTTACTATCCATTATACATTTACAAAATTGATCAAAATACAAAGCCTTTTATAAAACACAAAATCATACTGTCTTACTTGATTTATTTTGAGTTTATAGAAAAAGAAAAGTATCTACTTTATTTCTACTGCAAAACCTTGATTTTTTCCAATCCATTACCTGATCCATTTAAACTGATGGTGAGAAAATTTCTAACACTATATATGATTTTTAAATGTGACTGAACAATTAAATGAGCTTCATTGCTTAGCATTTTATGTTTGTCTGCTTGGTTCATGATCACTTTGGAAAGATTTAGCAGACTTTCATTAAATGTGTTATTAATATTTAAGTATTCAATTTATGGATGAATCTATTTTCTTAAAATAACATGACACCTAATGAGGTTATTAGGTGAGCATGATTGCACTGACCTAAGAACTGATGAACCCTTATGAGTACTCTAAAAGTAAAAATTTTCTTTCTTGTATTAAGTTCCTTTTACATGAGCTAAAATGTAATGTTTATTAAAGGAATAAATATCACACAATCACACTTCATCCAAGCTTACCTTGAACCGGTCCATTGTGCATTATTTCTTTCATTATTTCAGTTTCCTAGAAGGAAAAAATATAATTGATCATGGTTATTGTTATTGGAGCATACTAAATCCATTTTCTGGCGTATGATAGATGTTGTACAACCAATTTAGGAGTTATACAACCCAATGTGCCTTGACCACTTGCTTTTAATCATACTTTGAACTACTCATATGTGAAATGCCCCATTGATGAAATTGCTAAAAACAAGATACACCCATTTATTTCATTGACTTTAACACTGATAATAATTTTAGAATTGAGAGAGAATGTAATAACTTTTTATGGTCCCAAAACATAATTAAGTTAAAACCATGTTTAATCATTGGTGATAACTGCCATCTCCATTCCTTTGATCACAGGAGCAATTCCAGATGCATGTTTAGTGAAGTTCCTCAGTATACAAATGTTGCTACGCAATGTATAATGCAGCCCTTAGTAAAGAGCCAGGTTACTCATTCATTCATTCATTCATTCATTCATCTATCTATGCACATGTATCACAGAATATACATCGCAGGAAACCAGGACAGAAACAAATATTGACCCTGAATCTATCCTCAGTGTATTTACATTTTGGTGGAATAGACAGTAACACAACTAAGTCCATTACAAAATGATAAGTTCTGTTCTAGAGACAAGTTCAAAGTGCCATTGATACAAAAGAGAGAGGGAAATTAATCTTACCTAGGAGTCAAGAAAACCTCACAGAGAAGATCAAGTTTTGACCTGGACCTTGACACATACATGGGATGTTACCAGATAAAAAAAGGTGGGTGGGGTAATCATTTGGGTAAGAAGAATTATGTCTTGGCTAAGTGGAGAAGCATGAAAGAATGTGGTATATGGCAGGAGCAGACAGTAGTCCTTAAATCAGGTGCATTATGGGAGGGTGGAGGGTTAGATGCTGGCCACACAAGAGTCTGTTAAAGCAGTAGGTCAGAACCAAATCATGAAAGTCTGTGTGTCATGGTAAGAATCTTGGACTGTATTCTACAGGTAACTGGAAGACAGTGAAGGTTCAGAGATTCTGAAAGTGAGGTTTGTGTAACATTAATACAGTGGGGTAAAATTTGCCAATGTCTTTAACACAACAAACTGGAATCCAAGGGCATCTTCTTCCCATTACAGCTATGTCTACTTTAATTATTTTGTGGAGGAAGGAAAAAAAAATGACACAATGAGCTACTACAACAAATAAAATGTCAGTAAAAAAGGGTTTAGCTTTATTTGTCAAGTATATTAATTAATTAACACATAATTTTAAAACTCTATTTTCATGGACATTTTTAATGTAACTCAGTCATTTATACTGCTAATATTAAAAGATCAGAAATCATACCCAAATGGGAAGTCTTTAATAAGCACTTTAAGAATATAAAAAATTATACCTTAAAACATAACATTTTCTTAGAATGTAATAGTTTTAAATAGTTCTTAGACAGTTTTAATAACAGCAGAGCTATATATTTTGAGCAGGTTAACTACTGTTAATTCTTGCCATTTAGACTTACGTTGGAAGAGACTCTGTATGGAGGAGAACACTGATAGATCCTATTAGATTTCTCGATGTTGTTGGGACATGGCTTTGTGGCTTGCCGTTTGCCCCGCCCATCAGACCTACTTGCCATGGCACAGCCATTACTGGTAGCATTCTGGTCCTTGAAAAGTGGGTAGCATGCATGGGATACCAGTCTATGAGGAATAAGCAAAAAAGTAAAAGTAATATTTAGGAAAATGCTGAAATATCCTACCTATATGCAATTTTACTTAATTAAACATTCTGTTTACTTACATGTGTAACTTTTAAAATGTTGACTGATTCTAAAAGAGGAGTTCACTAATATTACATTCTCCTTCACCTCCCTCTTATTTCCTTATTATAATTTTTAAAATCTTGCTTTAATCCACTTAAATAAGTGATTCTATCTACATTATAGAATCTCCTGGAGATGAAATGTGTCAATAAAATCTGTGGTAATATTAAATGAGGAAGTACTTCTTCATTCTGCATCTATAATTACAATGTAGAAGAGCAAAATTTAATGTAAAAAGAACAATACATTTTATTATATTTATATGGGGTATTCTGATAAATTATATATTTTAGAATTAAGGGTATTTTTATATTTTTATTAAGTTATAAATACTCTGTCTTAAGGCTTCAACTATTGCATGTCTAAAGTTCATGATACTTTGGAGAAAGAGTGTATGTTAATATAATACTTAAAGTTAATAAAGTTGAAAGTTATCAAGATACTATATAAAAGATAAAGAACATAATTTTAATCTCAAATTTTGAAGCTGAACATAGAAAAGTATAAGTTATTTGGCTTATTGAATAGAGAAGCAGATGGTAACAAAATAAAACAATGGAATTGGTTTTATAGATATTCAATGTTGCATTGGCTATAGAACTATACAATAGGATTGGGTCAAGAAAATTTGAAAGTGTCCACAAGAGTAAGAAAATCTAGGCAAAGAACATAATGACAGCAAAGCCATTAAAAACACTAACCACTTCAAATAAAAATCTTGACTTAAATGGGATGAGTATTGTCCATTGAATTGTGTCATCGCAAATTCACATTAAAGCCCTAATACCAAGTGTGATGGTATCTGAAGATGGGACCTTTAGGAGATAATAAGCTTTAAATGAGGTAATGAGTTTGGGGCTCATAATGGGATAAGTGTCGTTATATGGACAGGAGCGTTCTTGCTGCATCCTATGAGAACATAGTGGAAAGGTAGGCCAGGAAGAGGGCTCTCTCCAGAACTGAATTGGCTACACCTTGACCTTGGGCTTCTCAGCCCCTAGAACTGTGAGAAATTAATGCCTATTGTTTAAGACATCCAGTCTATGTTATTTTATGTAAACCTAAGCAGACTAATACAATGAGATTTAGTTGGGTCTCTGTGATCATTTTTATTTTTAACCTCCTAAAGGGCTTTAATTTTTATCGTAGTACAAAACAAAAGCTAAACAAGCACTAGTACACCAGGAAGGTATCAGCCCAAGTTGTCCATTTTAAGTATTGCCTTATTAGGCAAAACATATGAAAGAAATTTTTTAAAATTTATTGCCACTTATCAATATCTGATATCTACTCTTTCATAGCACATACCTGCTCTATAGCAGGTGCAGAGCACTCAGTGGATGAGGAAATAAATGATGAGCAGTACATATGTATACCACTAGCTATCACCTGTAGTTTACTTAGTGGATTAACTTGGCTCTTAAGTAGATGAGCTCTCAAAGTAGATGCAAGGGTGCTATGTGGATTATCAGAGTTCATGAGAGTAAAGAAATGCAACCTGCCTTTTCTTATCAAATGGGATGGGGACAATTAATGATATTGATGAACTGAGGCAACTGTAAATTACTTCTTTATCTTATCCATCTGATTCTTAATCTAATTTACCTAAGATAATTTACTCATATACCTGGGTAACGGAAAATTTCAACAGAAGTATCAGTGATATCAATTACTGTATTTGCTCCACGGGGATTTAATAGAGCCATTTATCTCACAGCAACAAGGCAATGCTTACTTACGTCTTTCTATTAGTTTACCTAGGAAGTAGACATTCTTTAAATAATTGTTTCCAATACCTCATAACCTCCACAGATACCAAATATAACATATTTATATAGATTTAGCATATATATTTGTACATTTTTGTATAAATTTGAAATATATATATATTTTTCCTTATTCTAACCCTAAGCAGCCCTCATAAGAATCCTAGAAATAGCCCTGGCTGGTGTGGCTCAGTGGATTGAGCACCAGCCTGTGAACAAATGGGTCACTGGTTTGATTCCCAGTCAGGGAACATGCCCGGGTTGCAGACCAGGTCCCCAGTAGGGGGCACTTGAGAGGCAACCACACTCCCTCTTTTTTTCCCTTCCTTCCCCTCTCCAAAAATAAATAAGTAAAATATTTAAAATTAAAAAAAAAAGAATCCTATAAATACATGTTGGGCAGCTATTTACCCACGTTTTCTCAGGTACCACCAAGCCCTATCGATGCTTCCACTGTTGCATCCATGGCGGTTCTTGGCACAACAAGAAATCAAATTCTGAGGAGACAGATTGGCTGTGTATCGCCCCTTCGACTGAATTGCTATTCGGTCAGCAGCCACACCTGTTTCAAATAAAATATTGGTTAATATTCAAATGGCATATGATTATTTCTAATAATTTGCATACCTTTTTTTATTTGAACATAACCTAGTCTTCTAAACTTTATGCAATTTAAAATTAAGGCAAAATATCATTAATATATTTATATATTCCAATAACTTAACTGTATCATAATTCCAGTCATAATTTTTGCCTGATTTTGGTATAGTTTCACTGTCTTAACAGCTTCAAGGTTTTTCTGCTCCCTTATTTCTTTCATGTTCTATACATTTCTGAATTCTTCATGAAGAAATTAGTCAAGTGAAATTCCTTTAGGACCAGGGCCACATGTTACTTACATTTCTATCTCCTGCACCTAAAACAGTACCATACATATAGTCATGAGCAAATTATATTTTTTGAAGCAAATGTAACTAAGCTAAGGAAATCAGAAAAACTGATCATAGAAATGTTAACTAGAAATTAATCTATGTTAATCTGATATATTGGAATAAATTGAATTCTTGGTTTTTAAACTGATATCTAGTTTAATTGCCCACAAGACCATTCTTAAATTATCCAGGTAGTATGAGTCCATCTTATAAAATATCCAAAAGCTACATAGCACACTTTTATGCTTATTATATTCTTGGAAGTCACGATCCTAATCTTATTTCAGTAGACACTGAATCCATGTATATGTGCGTGTGTTTGTGTAGGTATATATATGCCTTTTATGATTGAACCTTATATTCTTCTGTTTAAATAATTTCCTACCATGGTTGTTGTTAATCAATTCATCTCTTCCCTAAACACATACTTACTGACCATCTACTAGATGACAGCTGTGCTGGGCACTAAAAACTATAATGATGAACAAGAAACAAGAGAGTCATAACTAATCAATCAGTAGCAGAAAACCATACATGTTTTCATTGTGATCATGCTACAATGAGTAATGAGATCATGAAAAAAATTGGGGTGGTGCCATTTTGGTACAGGTTGTTTGTTTTTGTCTGGTATAGTCTCAGTCTTGATGTTTAATCTCTTATTTTTAATAAAAGGCAGCAAAATCGTAACTTTTCTCCTATCCAACCAATTTTCTCAGGAAAAGTTATTGTTTTTGCTCATCAAAATTGTCTGGGTACTAAAGTTCTTCAAGGTGCTAATTTAAAATCATTATAAAATAATTTATTTTAAAATAATTCAGATGCATATATATTTCTGTATATATATGGTTTGTATGTAATTATAGCATATGCACAATTCCATAGTACAAATGCAGGCACATTTCAGATGTGCAACCTATGTTCAATCTAAAACCTCCTCCTTTCTTCTCAATTCCCAACTACTATTGTGCTAGGATATGTTTCACAGGAGCAAATGACATTATACTACCACCTCTACTATTCTCAATAAAACAATTCCCTTCTTCATAGAAGAAAACTGAAATCCTTTGGTGCCTAGACTTTGAATACAAAAGTTCAGAATCAGATATAAATTTTTGAAATGTTATTGTAACTATTCTTTGGCTCAGAATATACTTTACAATGTAGAGAAAATGATATTCAAGAAGTCAGAGACCTGGTTTCCAGGATCATTTCTGACGCCGCTTGACTTTTGGCTCTGGGTAAGTCACCTTATCTATGTGCCTCTTCTATAAAACCAAAGACTTGAAAAAGGTGACCTTGAAGGCCCCTTCCAGCCCCATGGATCGGGAGATTTCAACTAAAGGATAAATATTTTAAAGTCTGATGGTATGTAATATGTTGCTCTTATTTTCTGAACATTTCTGTTCAGAAATGTTCAGAAAATAAAAGCAACATTTTCTGAACCTCAGTGAAAGTTGAAGCCAAATTCACTCGAATACTTAGGAAGGGTCATAAGATTGAAGAATGGCTCAGTTTAACAAATTGTGTTTCAGCGTCTTCACAAACACTTTTACGGTGCTCTGCCTCTGAGACACACTTTATTATTTTCTCTGCTTATTTCACTCTGTCTCCAAGTTGGATCTGTGGCTTCCATCCCTCCCACCATTTCCAGCTCCTTCACCGCTTCAGCTTTTCACATCTTGCCTGACTTTTATGTCACTGAACAACTATTTATATATGTATATATTTTTAATTCTTATTTATTCCATGTTATAGCTTTGAGCTCCTTTAAAAGATACTTATTGTATTTTAATTACTACTTCTTCATATAATTTTCTAGCACTTTACAATAACCTTGTTTCTTCTTTTCTTTACTTAACACTTTATTTTCCACGCTGAACACACAGGGTATAAAACTGTGTCCCCTGAAACCACAAAAGTCTTGAAAACTCCTTCTCTGTTGTTTTGCTGAATTAGACATGGGGACAAATGCAGACTTAGTCCTGTGCTGACACCTACTGAGGGTCTGTGACCTGAGGATTCCAAAACGCTGTCCAGACCAGCCTGGCAGGGTTTTTCTCAGCATTTCACCACCCCTGCCTTCCCTAAGGCAGCTTCAGAAATACCCGTCCAGCCTTAAATTAAAGCAGGATTCTCGCATAACACCTAGGAGGTGTAGTACATTAACCACATGGGTATAAAACGATAGATAAATTATCTGATTAAATCTCTCCCCACCCATCTGGATCAGGGCTCACAGAGGTTCCCCTGAGTATGCCTAACACGGTGAGGACAAAAGTCAGATAGTCAGAAGTGTTTATCCCGGGGGAGTGGGCGGTAGCATAGAGTTAACAGAGGGAGCTGCTCCAGAGGTGACCTTGGCGAATGGCATTATTTCTAGAACAAACCAGTTGAGACTATGAAGTAATAATATTTACACAAAGATACCAGCACTTTTCTGTCCCAAGGAATGCCACTCTTCAGAGCTGGCTCTTCTAAGAGTCTATGTTCTTATTTCACAATGCTTTTGGTACTTGACTGTTTTTGAGTGCTCTTTTGGAATTGCCTTTAAAGCTTAAGCATAGTTTTATGAAGATCTTTGATAGCAGCTAATAAATATTATGTTAGTGTCAATTTAATTGCTGGAATGCATAACTCCTTTGAGGATAATTTGGAGACCAAATCTTGGCATTAACCTGAATACTGATTTACTGGACTTGTAAACTTATATAAAAATAGCTATAAAAGATATACTGTAACACTTTTGAATGATCAGCAACATTAACTTAGAAGACATTCTTATTAGAAACCATCTACATTACTTTAGACTCAGAACCTGTATATTTGTTTTTATCTAAAGTGGGATTAAACCTATTTATCCTTAATTAGTTTATTCTGGTCTTATTTTATATCAAATTAAGCCTCAAGAGACAAACAAATTCGGCAGCTTTTCTTTGTTGTCCTTTTGATTTACTCTCTATTTAAGATTAGATCCTATAGACCACTTGTCAGAGTAAAATTGATTTTTATATAATCTTCAGGTTGCTTTCTCTGGTAAAAATAAGATTTTATTTTAATTAACCAAATGTTAATGTTTAAATATTCTAAATTTTCAAATCTTTTAATTACTACCCCAGGATCTAGAGCTAAAGGGAGAATGTATAAAGAAGTAAATAAAATGGCTTTATTACTTGCAGTGGAAAATGCCCATGAGGCAGCACAATTCTTTTGATCCAATGGGTCATGAGTCCATCCAGGCCATTTATAAGAAGCAACAAAAAACTCTGGAAGATCACTTATTGCAGGTAAAGGAGCCTAAAGAAGAAAAGACATATGTGGCAGATTTTTTCAAATGCATCCCAATAACAATTATAAGAAAATTCCATGACCTTTTATAATGTTTTTTACTGATTTTTATCTTGTACATTTAAATTTTCTGAATGACATCCCCCAAAATCATAAGTTATGTATGACTTCTATTTCATATATGTTTAAAAATGACAATCCAATATGGGGAATCATTACATAGTACAAAATCATAACAACAGTACACAGAGTGCTTTTTCTGTGTTACCACAGAGTATAATAAGTTTGGCCAATGTCTGTCATCTCACAGCAGTGTTTTGGTCATCCTTGTGAAAGACCACGTGGTGTTGTTTAAATTTGGCCTCATAAATAATGTTTACTTTTATGTCTCTCCCATGTTGGAGAGTGTGTGTGATTCTAAGTGAAATTAATTTTTAAAAAATGCATTTGTGGCAACTGTACATTAACACATCTGGAGCAGCCGCAAGGAACACCAATTTTACACCAGTTATTGGGAAACAAAACTGGGACAAATTGGTTCACATTTACAAAACCTTTGAAGATTAAAAAGGACTTCAGGAAGTGTGTAATGCCAAATATACAATACCATTGAGTCTTAAGAGCCCATGTTAAGTCCGGACAGAGTCAATTTCAGCTGTTCTCTTTCCAAGAAAGTAAAGTAAATGTTATAGATCTTGCTCTGTTCATGTCATTCAAAGAAAATCTAAAGCACAATGCCTTCTTCTTTCCCAAACTTTTCTAAAAAGTGATCTTTCACTTCCATAAATAATCTGAACTTAAACCAAATAAGGATCTATTATTTTTTATCATTTATGCATATAGACATATTCACATACACATGCACCTTTTTTGAGACTGCTTTAAAGTTTTATTAAGTATTTTAATACTCAGTGTTTTATTTTGTCCTCCCAATACCTATAATATAATCAGGGCAAATATTATTCACTCTATTTTTTTGAATGAGGAAACAAACTTCTAAAAGTTAAATGACATGCTAAGGCCTCTCAGTTAAAATAAGAAGTAATCTTGATACTCTGGTTTCTCTTCAGGTCATATAAGTCTTACGTCTTTCTAAATAAGAAGTAATCTTGAAATTAGATCCAGGTTTTAGAATTCTTAACACTATGCTCCAATTATCATTTCCCTACTTTATCAGGAATAAACAGACACCCTGCAACAGAAGTAAAATTTCTATGAATGCTAAAATTTTACCTATTTAAAAGTTTTATAATTATACATTGAACAGGTCAGACTACTGATCCAATATATTGCAAAAAAAATTACTCCTGACAAGTATATAATACTTTTAAAGACCCAAGTAAAACTGAGAATTTACATATGTTTGAAAACGTATCCATCCAAAATATTTATAAATTTGAAGTCTAATGAGAAAGTTCAATTTTGATTTAAAGAATTACTATCACCTGATAAATTATTAAATCCTGATTTCCGTTACTAAAAATACTGCTATTTTTAGTAACGGAAATAAGCAATAGAAGAAAAGTACAGGAAACAGTAGGCAGATCACAGTAGGGTACCTGCATGATAACTTGAAGAGTGGTAGCACAGAAATCCAGCTGAGTTCAGATTGTTAGGCCATTAGAAAGACCACACTGCAAACACTTATAGTTGGAGCTAAATAAATTTGCTGCTCTGAGTACACAGTTTCAGAGATGGAGAATCGCTCTTCTAAGGAATCTTTCTAACTGGGACAGAAATACAGTAGTCCCTCCTTAGCAGTGGTTTTGCTTTCTGTAGCTTTGGTTACCTAAGTTCAACCATGGTCCAAAAATATGACATGGAAAATTCCAGAAATAAACAACTCATAAGTTTTAGATTGCATGCTGTTCTGAATACTGTCATAAAATCCTGCACTGCCCTGCTCCATTCTGCCCCTGATGTGCATCATCCCCTCGTCCAGTGTGTACATGCTGTATATGCTCCCCACCCACTGCTCACTTGAGAGTTGTCTTGGTTATCAGATCAGTTATCAGAGCTCGAAGACATGGACCACATTCATATAACTTATAGTGAAATATGTTGTAACAAATTGTTCTATTTTATTGTTAGTCATTTTTGTTCGTCTCTTACTGGGCCTATTTATAAATTAAATTTATCATTGGTATCTATGTATAGAAAAAATATAGCATATATAAGGTTTGGTACTGTTTGTGGTAGAACATATTCCCCATGGAAAAAGGGAACTACTATGCACATTTCTCATATAGTCCTCCTACCTTCCAATTTTATTATTGGTTTATGAATGTGCTTCAAAGCTATGTTGCCTGAAGTTTCCAAAAAAAATAGGTGTCAGTTTTTACTTTAATTTATTACTTCATAATTCCTAATTCATACCATAGCTAGGATATTTCCCTTCTGTGTTGAAGCAATAAAGATATAACCATTACTTCAAACACACTTCAGCATGGTTGAATTATTTAGAATTTGACTTCCACATTCCAAAGGCTACCAGAGAGCTCTGTACATGAGAGGTATTCAATAAATATCTGGTAATAATAAGAAGATACCTATCTATCTGGTAGATTTCATCTTTCTTAAAAAAATCAGTTTTTCCCCTGTGGGTACAATAAGTTAAACTATAACATCAGCATCCATTTTTGTTTTTATCATTAATATTGTTCAAAAATTAAGACGTATAAATCACTAATCCTTCTCAATAAGGCAAGGCAATAGAGAAAAAAACATGTAAATTAACATTTTTAATTGAAAACATTTTTACCAACCCACTAAGCCAGATCAATTCATGAAGCTCACCTACTGAGTCTTTCAAGATTTTTTACCACTTATTTAATTACTTTTCCTAAAAATAAGCCTGATGGGGATATATTACTTTATAATTTTATTTGCCTTATTATACCAGATAGTCTGACATAATAAACACAGAGAAAAATTTGTATCTCTTTACTATATAGTTACTATTTTTACATTAAATTATTAAATAATTTCCCTGTAAAGTGAGTGCTTTTAAGAGCTTATAAATTAAGGTAGGCATCACAGAATAACAGCTTTCAGGAACTGGTAATAGAACTCTGGCTTCAAAAAAGATATGTTTTTGTTTGGTTTTGGCTAAAATATAGCTTAATAAAGCAAAAGAATCAAGAGGATCAGCTGACAGTCACAGAAATTCCAAAATTACAGTGGCAAAAATAAGTAGAAATTTACCTTTAAAAAAGATAATTCATAATAATCTAATTATATTTCCATATGAACAGTAGTCAAATTTGAGGTTAAATTTGAACAGTCTCCTTACTTCAATATTTCCATTTAGAAATTAGTGACTAAAGATGTTGTGAACAAATGTAAAAATTAAATGCAATGATTAACATTGGAGAATTTTTTACAGTAATTCCTACACTTAATTCAATCAAAATCTCGAAAAGAGTAATAGAAACAATCGCAGAGCAGCTTGAGAACAAGCTAATCAAGTTAGTGACATTCTGGACATTCTTACTATGAGCCCATATCCACACAGTAGCCGCTATGTGAAGCACTCCCTGCGTTTCTAGTTGCACTTTCCCCCACTGAAATGTGGGTAACCAGAGGGACCAGAGAATCAAAGGAAGGGAACCAAGATCATTACGTTCTGACCTTCACAATCCAAGGCGATGCATACCAATAAATATCCTCTAAACTCTTTGATACTGGAGAGGAAAGGGCTAATTTTCTGGCTGCTAATGGCAAAATTAATTTTTCATCTTTAACAATAGTTGCCTTCATGCCTTAACTCTGAAAGAGTTGTGTGTGCTTTGATATTTCTCTAGTTTCTGTTCATAACTTTTTTAATGATCTACTTCTTATAAATATCAATATTCAGGGAAAATACCAGAGCAGGTGGTATTAGTTCTCCAGTCTTTCCCCCTTCATAGGTTTGTCTTTTATTCATAGCAATAAGCAATCAATTCAGTACACACAAGCTTAGAAAAACAACTATATTCCCCGGCTTCCCTCGGCTCCTAGGTGTGAGATGTAAGATGAAGTGTCATTGGAGAGTCTGAGAACTTTCCTTAAGAGACATCTGTCACTTTGCTTTTCCTACTTTTTATTGATTTTTTAAAAATTTTACTGATGTGAAGAATTTGGGTAGAATAGATAAACAGAGAGCAGCCTTCTTGAACCATTATATGGCCTGGGATATAAAGGCTCGGGAAAATGGAGCAAGAGGAAAGAAGCCTGGAAATCCATGACCAAGATATGCAACTCTAGTGGAGGACCACCTACCCAAGAATTGCTGTTAAGAGATCAATTTCTGTGTTATTTGAGCCACTATCATTTTGGACATCTGTCACCCTCAGCTGAGCCTAATGATCACTAAAACAGCACACATAACTCACATGAAAGCTGCTAGGGCAAAACCATATTTCACTGAACCCAGGATATCAAATACTAAGATGCATCCCAATTTCAGAGGGTAAAGAAGTGAGAAAATGTGCATCTAGAAATTGATGAACTATGATATATCCTAAAATGAGTTTCCAAAAGCACTAGTTTTGAAGTATTGCAATCAGTAATACAAAAGAGTTAATTAATCAAACAGTTCTGAGAAACACTGATTTTGAGAATGAAATAGATTTTAGTCCTCACTGCAATATGTTTTATAAACTACCTAAGAGTTGTGAGTCTGGAATAAATAAAAATAATGTTCATGATTGTAAATGTTTATGACTCAATGTGAAGTGTTTTTTATTTTACTTCACATTATTTTTATTGTGAAGCAGATCAAAGGACTATTGTTTCATAGAATAAACTTTGAGAAGAACCAGTGTGAAATAAATAGACCAAAGTTGGGGAGGCCAGAGAGTAGGTGCCTGTAATACCAACACAACAAATCACTTCAGAAATCTACTTTATAACAGCTCCAAGTATTTGTTGCTAAAGAGAGACAAAATGAATTTTCTTTTTTTTTTTTTGAAAATTTGTCTTGCAGTGATAAATTCAGCCCCACAGTGTTTCGTGCACGTCATGTTCATTCATATCATACTGTTACGCATTAAACTGAGACTATATAGAAAAATAAAACTGAAAACTCAGGAACTGATGTGAGAGGTAAGACATTCATTCTGTCACAAATCCAGCTGAATAAGGAGTGAGGCTGGGTGTATATTTTCTAAAATTTATTGAAGGGTTTAGGATGTCATTCACAGAAGTAGGGAAAGAAAGAAAAGACAGAGACTTGCGAAGACATAAGTAATCCTTTGATGCTCTTTGAATTTTAAAGCTCTTAGGGAAAGCAAAAACAACTGACATCGTATTCTGCCCCTCTCTCTTTACCTGCAAGAGGAGATGATTCTGAGATGAGCTGAGGGAAATACATACTTAAAGAGACTCTACCAGGAGACCTGGCCATGACCTTGTCCTGCAGCATCAATGAGCACCTACTGCGCTTTATAAAATTATTATAAAAGCCTGATGTTATTTGCCTTACGTATGTGGAACTAAACATCAATTTTATAGGAAAAAATAGTTTATTCAATGTTATATAAAGAACATAAATATATAAATGTTTTTACTTTTCTAGTCAGTGTTCTAGTTTCTGCACAGCCTTTTGTTTACACAGGTGACAAATGGTATTAGAATCAAGGGGAAGATGTTTGTTCAGGCAGAGTTATTCCTAATCAAATAAAAAATTTCAATAACCTATGAAGGGTAAAAACTAAACTTGGTAATAAATTCACTTTGACTTTTTCCAAAGGTACTTCTTGTCCCTCAGTTTTTGCTATCATTGAAATGTATTTCAGAAAGGAACAGATTCCTCCTATTATATCTAATGACTAGCAAAATAAATTCAGTCAGTCAAATACTATGTGTTATCTAGACAATGATAAAGTATCCAGCTTATTAAATAAATTTTCATTTCTGGTTGATGGCTTTAAAATTATTATATAATACATAAAACATTACTTTAACTTCAAAAAAAACTATAGGAAAAAAATTTTTTCCTCTTGTTAGTAATGCCAACTAAAATACACTAAAGTCACTTATATTGGATGAGTGAGAAAAGATGTACTAGTAAGCTATGAGGGTGACAAGACAATTTTAGAACCTTTTTCCATACATCAGTTTCATATCATTTAATATAGTACAACTACTGGTTTTAAATATTATACCAGGCTTCTTAATGTTTTAATGGTGTCCAAAAAGCTTCACCTTAGATGTGATGCTTATCTGTAAGAGCTTTTGTTAATTAACTTTTGTTTTTCTCCCTTGAGAATCAGCAACAACAAAACACTATTTGAAAAGTTATTCTTAACTGAGCTGAGTACAGAAATAGTCTTCATTTCTGTTTGAAAACAGTATTTTTATTCAAAATATTTGTAATATTTATAATAGGATATAACGTAGTGAAGCTTTTTGGAGTTATTTCCCAAATTCAAAAGCACTTGAATATTATGTCTGGAAAAACAATCAGGTACAGAGTTGATTTGATTATATTTGCTTTGATATGATATGATTTGATTTGATTTAGGAGCATAGCAGAAAAACTTGTAGATTCACCAGAAATATATAAACTCCATCAGGGCCAATAAATCCAGAGCCACACCTCTCTTTATGAATAAAATGCTCCAAGTAATGAGACTTTGAATCATTTACAGAATTCACCTGTTTCAGAACCCTGATATTCTCCTAAAGTTAATCCAAGAGAAAAAGAACAACTTATATAATAGATTTTCCTTAGTGCTATACTATTTTGTAAGTACTCTACTACGCTCAGCACTTCTCATTCAGTGTTTCATGAACTTCTTACTACCTTAAGAGCTAGGTACCACTGCTATCACCGTTTCACAGAGGAGAAAACAAGACAATTAAGTGGAGGAGCCAGACTGAGACCTAAGCACAGTGGCTGTTTAGTATATGGAATGGTGCCACATGAGTAAACACACTGGCCTACACATGCCTGTTAACAGGATTCAACTATGATATGTCTGTTGGCTCAAAAGGACCTCGGTCAATGCCAGTTTTGCATACAGTCACAATAATTAGTAGACTCCATTTTTTTCTTTCTAAGACAAAGAGAATATTTTACTTTATACGAATATACTTCTGCTCCCTCCAGCACTCTAATTTCAACACTTTAGCTTAAATTAGCATTTCTTAAAGTGTGTTCTATGGAGCCTAAATCTTGGGAAATATTAATAATCATTATAAACAAGCAAATAAAAAAAGATTCTCTGATCTCATGAATTTAGGAAACACTGGGTAAAAAAAAATTGTTAGAATAAAGATTCTTAGTGTGTTCAATATACAAATGAATAGTATGAATCTTCATAAGGAAGATATGTCAAACCATGCCGTAACCTGTTTTGTACAAGGAGACAAAAGGCGCAATGAGCAGAATTTAAAGTTCTTGCTCTCTAGTTCTTCTGAAGCCTTGCTCCCAATCATTTCCTTTGTGAGTCTATCCATACAACATGTTTCAATGGACTGACACAAAATGTTGATTATTTCAATTGTTCTTAACAATTATAGTGCAGAACAATTTAGAACAGAGCTGAACAACTGAGACATGACTTTGAACAATCTCAAGATAACACACTTACAGGGAAAATTTAAGCATGGGTTGATCAGCTAGCATATGTTGACCTGACACTAGACGTAATCCTGAAGTGGGTCAAGTAGTCTTTGTACACTGCAAGAAGCTACGTGGCCTAGGCAGCTTCCCTCTCAGGCTTCTTTCTTTCCATTTTTTTACTTTCTTTTAACTACTTTGTTTGTACCCAGAGAAAACATTATTCATGCTTCCTTTTGTCTACCCTCATTTAGGATTGCCATCCAGGGAAGGCTTTCCAAAAATCCTTAGATTACTTGTTTCTGAAATGCTACAACCAACATGTTTCCAATCCTCATTATTACTAATCACACTCTACAAAAAAGTAATAATTTCCACTAAACTAATTCATATAGATTATCTGACTTTTCATATTTATGATTGTGTGTAAATAGGTGACTCTGTGTATAACCCCTATTGATATTCCTCAAACTAACTCATCCTCAGCAGATACATTCTGGAAATAGAGAAATAAGCCAAGGAATGAAGCCAGGAACCCAGGCAGGGGAGAGAAGAGCTTTCACAGGAATCAGGGATGACTGTGGCTTCTCTTTCCTACCCAGGGAAGAGAATTTCATGAAACCCAACCTGTATCTATGTATTTCTTTTTCCATGCTACGGTGAATGGCAACTTGGGAAAGAAATGTATCTCATTTTCCCTAGAATATAAAATATCCCAAGTTGCAAAAATTAAAACTTAAAAAGGAAATATTAGAAATAATATGGAGAAAATGTAAACAGACACCCAGTATGTGGCTTACTGGAGCATTCAATAAATGCAAGAGCAGTTCTTATAAAGGTTTGAATTTATTCTTTTCTTAAACAATTCTGCCTCTTTTTTTCCAGATGAGGACAAAATGAAAAAAGAAAGTAGCCAGGAAAAAAAATAACTCTTAAAATTGATGACACAGGTCATGAAAATGAGCCACATCTGTAAAAACTTTGTATCTTACTGATTATAGGAAAGACCAAAAATACATCTAAGCTGATCATTTCATAAGTTAGCTCTGGATCAAAGATTTTAAAAGGCTTTTTGCTATTGTGCACTTCAACGGGCCAAAGCTAACTGATTTTACTGGAACTCTGGGGACTCTTCGGGGCAGATCTTTTAAAATGTCTTAGCTCTATAAATTAAGTAATTCTGAGGTGGCTTTTCACTTTTCTCCATCTCAGTGTGACTTAACCACTCTCAATCTCAATTTTCTTTTCTTTAAAGTGTAGATAATTATAGCACCTCTACATCAAGCTGCTGTGGCAATTAGATGAGTTGATGTATGAAAGTGCTTATAAGAGTGCTTAACACACAGCTGCTCAATAAATGGCAGCTATTACTAGCTTTTCTAATACTAGTTATAATGTAGAAGACCCTACTAGTGGAATTTGAATTGGAATAATAACTCAAGGAATTACATCTCTCAAAAGCAAAGCACATTAAATGTTTAATAAGAAACCTGTGGATTTACAATTTATCCAACAACAGCCCTGTTTACTCTGAGATGCTGAGAGCTTCCAGACAGCCAGGACCGGATATCTTTATTGCAGAGAGAGAAGGCTGCACTGCAGTATCCTGGGAGCCCAGCTCTGCCCTGGGCTTTCGTTAAAGGGACTTTGAGTACAGTTGACATCTCAACAGCAAAGTGCATGTGCTTGAGAGACATCACACGTCTCAGAGGTGGTCAAACCCAGCTGTGGGAGTTAGAAGTCTATGACAATTATACAGGCAGAAGCCTACTTGTGCAAGATACCTATAATCAGATAATAACACCTCTTAAAAATGAGAGGGGAAACCAGTACGATATACAAAGCATAAGAGTGTTAGGAAATGCAGAAATCTCCCAAAGGAGTTTGCCATACCATCAGGCAAAATTTGAGGATGTTCTTTCAATAAAAACATTGAGGATTTTTTAAATTTTTTGAGGTCATCACCCAAGGATATATTTATTAATTTTTAGAGAGAGGGGAAGGGAGAGAGAAAGAGAGAAACAAACATTGATGTGAAAGAGAACATCGGCTGCCTCCCATAGGCAACCTGACTAGTGATCAAACCTGCAACCTAGGTATGTGCTCTGATGAGAAGCAAACCCTCAACCTTTTGGTGTATGGGACGATGCTCCAACCAGTTAAGCCACCTGGCTGGGGCAAAATGTTGAGGATTTTTGAGGATAAACCTTTATTAATTATCATAGCATACATGTCTACAGTTAGTGGCATTTATTTTATCCTTATGTGATAATGGATAGTTCAAGAGACATATTTACAAAAATAACTATGTTTATTTAAAAAAATGACAACTAATGCCTTTCTTAAGGACTGGGTCACTGAACAACCAACAATCAGAAACACAAACTTCTATGAAATTATTAGCAATGGAATTGAACACACAATTGTTCTTGAAGATAGGAGGGTATATATCTTATTGATATTAGTAAACATTAAGCCTATTAATAAAATTTTGAGGGATATAACAACCATTTTGGGGAAGGTTTTTTATTTATATGACAAAATTATAACTCTTAAAGCTCAAAACTCATTATTTTTGTTATATAAAATTGCTTTAAATGCACATATGAACACACCTGTACACACACATATGTACAAGTCAGAGAGAGAAAACACTTACTGTCATTTCATTCATTCTCAGAAGCATGGAGCTGGGCGGCAAGGTGCCAAGACGATATTTGAAACCTTCTTCTAAAGTCATTCCCCAGAATTGACTGTAGTTCTGGGCTGTCCATCTGCCTTACAAATGAAAAGAGAAAAATATGTGCAGATTATGTAATAACACTTTTATAAATACACCTTCATTTATATTTTTGAAATTTTACAGAAACAAATCTCACAAAATTAAAACTATTACTACAAGCTTGGTATTTTTTATATTAGTGATACATTATTGATTACTCTAACAGTGAAGCATGTGAGACATGCTTCCTAAATGAGGTCTATTTCAATTACTTTCATGATTCACATAAGGAAACTAAGACTGTATCAATATAGACTAAACTTAAGAATGTAAAACCTTTATAAACTGTAGAGCAATAAAGTGGTAATATGGCCAATATATGCAGTTTCTTTTAAGTGTCCATAAATACATTTGAGATAGAAGCTTGAATGTGTAAAAATGCATGTATAGATTAAATAAAATAATGTGTTTCATTTATAATTTAGTTTTGAAAAGAAGTTACATATAAAAGAGGTATCCATAAAAAATTGAGAGTAAGTATTCTTTAAAAGATTACATTAGTGCTAATTAATTTTATTGAAATTTTATTGAAATGCTTTACTTAAATATTGAAATAGCCTATCATGTTGACTTAATTTGTGTTAAGTGCTCAATAACATTTGTTATTAATAATTAATATTCACAATAATATAAATTCAATTGGTGTAAAAATAGAAAACAAAAAAGCATATTTTTTCTGGAGACATATTATGTGCTCTTACATAAAAAAAGGTTTGTTTTCAAATTCTAATATTGAAATTTGAAGATGAGAAAAATTCCTTAATTTTAAGAGGTGAAAAATGAGAAAGATGAAAATCATTTAATCATTGCTTGTTTGACCTAGCAAAAAATTGAGGGCAATACATATTCAGTACTTTAAACTTTATTCTGTTGTGTTTATTACCATATTGTTTATATTGTGATAGGTTATAATGAATGATTGAAGATAAAGCTCAATTTTCAATAATATGCTTAGCAAGTTAATGCTTTTTCTAAAAGTCTGTTAGTTCATAAAATCTTAAGCAACTTCACACCATAATTTTAAAGTGCAATCTCTATCACCCAAGCAATGTCAATAAGCAATCCTCTGACTATATTAGGTATTGTAGCATTATTTAAAACACTAACAGGATCAGCCTTAGGCAAAAATCATATCAGTAAAGTGTGCTTTTGGTGCCCTACACTAGCAGTTTCCAAACATTCAAATTTGTTTGTCATTTAATTAATCACTAAATTTAGTTAGCAGGGGTCAGTATTTTAAAAAATAAAATAGAATATAAGAGAAGTAACAGGAAATATTAGAGTTTACTGCACACAGTGAAGGCAGGTGCTGTTTATAAATATCTAGGAGTGTGTAAAGGTATGTTTGCAGATAAGTGTGTGTGTATGTACAAGGTCACAAAGTTAAATATATGTTTTAATGTGACTTATGCTCAGAAAAATTATGAAAGACACTATGATCCTACACCATCCACTTCTGACCTAGACTTAACCATTCCTTCTAATCGAGTTTAGCATTTATTGAGCGTTCTTAATTTATTTATCAGATTCTCTTGTAAATACTGGGAACATTGAAGTAAATCAATTTATTTACCCTTAAAGAGTTCGTACCTAAAACAACTGCAAGGATAGAAGTGACTCCAGTATGTGCCATTTATTAGCAGTAGGTAAAAGTAAGATCAGAGTAGAGGATTTATAACATAGCTCTGCCTGAGGGAGTCGGTACAGTTTTTCACAGAAAGTGACTTTAATGCTGAGTCTGGAAGGATGAAAATGAGTTTGATGGCCAGATGTGAAAGAAGAGAGTATTTATTCTAAAGGCAACTCTGGAGCAAAGCATGCAGGTTGGAAATTGGGTAGAACATTTAGGGAACAGCAAATAAATTAAAATACTTAACTATGAGAGGGACTAGGGAGCCAGAGGTTGGAAAAAGTGTAAAAGATGAGTCAGTAAAGACGCATTTGAGTCAGATGGCTATTTAGACTAAGGAGTATAATTCTATTTTATAAGCAAGACAGTGCTATGAATGGCACACATTTGTTTTAGAAGGATAACTATGAAAGTACAAAGGATTGGTTGGAGTTAGGTCAGTCTGGAAATAGAGCTATGTCAGGTCATTTCAACCTAAGTTTCATAAAGAAATGCACTAGAATATAGCAAAGGAATAGAGGAAATATTTAAAAGAAATGTGAGAATTATAAGAGCTTAGTGACTGAAAGTGAGGAGGAAAGGAGACTCAAACGCACTTCAAATTTTCTGGGTTGGCTGACAAGGTGGAAGGTGATACAAATGTCAGAGGTCAACCCCTTCGGCGTGGGGTGTGCTGATTTTGAAAAACCAGGGGAAAAATCAAAGCCAATTCATCCAACAGACCAGATTTTGAGTTCATGAGAAAAACCAAGTTTAGAGATGTAATACATTTAACATGGTCACAAAATGTCTGCAGCTTTTTCCATCAAGAGGTGGAGTCTATTTCCCTAACCTTTGACTGTGGGTTGATCTAGTGACTTGTTTTGTCCAGTAAAAAGCAAAATTGATTCTTGGCAAATTTCAAGCTTAGGCCTCAAGAGGGGCCATTCACAGCCGCCACTGACACCTAATTAGAAGACTACCATGTGAGGAAATTAAAGCCAGCCTGTTGAAGATACGGGGCTCCACCAGCAATCAGCACCAACCCCCAGACCTGCGGGTGAGGCCGTCGTAGCCAATTCAGCCTCAGCCAAGGTTCCAGATGTCTGGAAATACATGAGTGACCCCTGGAAGGATCAGCAAAGAGCCTCAGCTAAGCCCACCCAAATTGTTGATGTGAACAAATGCAAAGCTTACGGTCTTAAGCAGTTAAATTCTGGAGTGTTTGTTTCTTTGCTTTATGCAGTGTCAACAACTGGAATAGTTCTCTATATCTCTTTGTCCCACTAACGTGCTGATTATTACTTAAGCCACTAATTTGGCACTTATTCAATGTATACTGCCTTATCATTAGAAATCCATCTACATAGTATGACATGTTGTTAATCCCTTTAAGATAAAAATTATCTGTTTATATCCTTAGCAGTGCCACAAAAGAAACAAAAAGAAATTTTGTTATTAATTGATTGTATTAAAAATAATATAGGGAATAAATGAGCACTGAAGTAGGTTATACAGAATGGATAATGACTGGGATCTAATATTCTTCCAAGGTACAGTAAATAAATGTTTTAAAGAAAAGGTTGTATATATTTGTGTGTAGGCTATTTTTTAAATATTTAATAAATAATGAATGATATATAATTCTGTTTTTACATATGAAAACAATTTGAACATAAGGAATAGAAAATATCTGAGAATTAGAACTTCCTGTTAAATCCAAGCACTTCCTTCCCTTTTTTCCCCCAGTAATTACTTTGAGTTTCACTCCTTTTCTTCATAGCTTCCATCTTTTACTTAACTTTTTTCTTTTGGTCCATGTATAGTTTCTTTGGCTCCAATTACACTTCACTTTTTATTCTTTTAAAGTCATCTAGGTTGCTACTAAAAGGCAAAGTCCATGCCACTTAAATAGTCCTAGAGACTCTGTCAATAAACAAACGATGAAAAGAAAATCCTTCCTTCCAAAGAAAGCAGAGTTCCCAGCAGCTTTGGTACCATTACCTGTACTATCTTTCCACATTGCTTTGTACCGTGGTTTCTCATGAGTCTCTTGAAAACTGAGCTGCTTATTATGTCTTCCTGGAAGTGTGTGTTTGTTGGAACCCAGTTCAGATTATGGCTCATGATGACACATACTCTTGTTTTTTAATGATTTGACTATCACTTAGCCACAGAAAATTATAATGAGTCTTCCCAAGAAATACTTAAGATATATTATTACCTAAAGTATTGATTAAACACATGTGCACACACACACACACACACACACAGAAGAATTTAGAATAGTTTAAGATTATTAATGTCAACAAATATGACTTTTCACATTTTGTGTCTCCCAAGAAAGCATTTTGGGTACATTGAAATAATGTCTCCATTGTGCTAGGAAACATATGTCTTATGTGTGGAAGGAAATAATGTTTCTAATTTTTAAAAATGCATTTCAACCATGGCTGGGTAGCTCAGTTAGAGCATTATTTGGTCAGGATACATACAAGAAGCAACCAATGAATTCATAAATAAGAAGAACAACAAATTAATGTTTCTTTCTCTCCTTTCCCCCCTCTCTAAAATCAATGAAAAAAAATTGAAAAAATAAAAATATATTTCAGGGCCACTTCATTTTTAGGGTTGCTTGACAATAAATTGTCTTATGTGAAATCTTTTTCAAAATGTGTAAAATGTTATCAGGGGTATGTAGAGTTTTGATCAATGGCAGTGGAGAAATTCTGAGACAGACACCAACCAGCCTATCCCTCTTTCAGTTTAATAAAAAACACCAGTGTTAGCACCTACACCTTAATTTCCTCTTTGTAAGTGAAGAAACTACCTAATTTATTAATCTTTCAAAGAGCATCAAACAATTATTTCCTATGTTTAAGTGTCGATCAGCCCTATATTTAGGTTATTAGTAAAGGAAAATTGTTCAAGCAGTCTTTTGATTCAACTGTAAGTGAAATTGACTAGATATCAGCTTGTCAGTGAAACTGTCTACATGCGTTGGTTATTTGGGGCATCATCAAGATATTATACTGCCCTCATCAGGCTAGACTGCACCCAGGAGAGCTGAGCATGTGATTGGCAGGAGGAAATCAATTATTCCTACTTTCTGATTTTGCCTGAATACTTACCCAAACTAAAACTCCCTGTACACTTCTCACTCATACCATGACTCTGTTCCTTTCTAGACAATTTAAGAGTATGCTCTGTTTCTACTTTGTGCATTTTAATTACTTAATATTCACCTCTGTGCATCCCATTTTACATGTCTATCTCCCTTCTCATTTCTTTCCTACCCTTTCTTTTAAAATAACTACTATTTTTAGAAGTAAAAGATAGAAAATACATTGTTTGAAACCTGAGGAGTAACTGGGAGTGCCAAAAAGCCTGTAAAGCAAGATTTCACTCACCCATAGTCTCCTTTATTGACATGTTCAATTAATTCTGGTTCAACAAGACATACATGCTGGGAACATTTCCATTGCTGTCCTGAGCATGTGCTGCAAAAAGTATTAAAAATTACAAAAGTGGCCTGGTCTTAATGGAGTACATATACAAAATTAGTAACCAGAGTTGTGCATTGCTAAGGCATAAAATGTATTTTGATTAATGTTAGCCATATGCCTATTTGCTTTTGGCAAAAAAAAAAAAAAATTATAACACATGAATTAGCTACCACTCAATTTGTTCTAATCCTGTTCTCCAGGAAATTAATATATGAAGTAACCATACACTCACTGAAGTTTAAAAACACATATCAGTTTAAACAGTGGATTCAACATATTTGTAATTGAAAACTTTCTACAGGATAATCCTGTTAAGGTAACCTCTTTTTACATATAGCTACTGTGTTCAAAGAAATGCAATTTATCCATAGTATATCAGAATGTTTATGATTAAGAGGCATATTTAATGCAGGCCTGCTGTGTGATGAACAGCAAATTCAAGCAATAATAAACATATTCATGAGCCCTGGCCAGGTTGCTCAGCCAGTTGGAGCGTCCTCCTGAACACTGAAAGGTTGCAGTTTCAGGTCGAGGTGTATACAGAAGACAAAGTATCTCCCTCATCTCTCTTTCTCTCCCCTTTCCTCTCTCTGTCTAAATCAATTATATAGATATATATAGATATATATAATATATATATAATCGACATAAATCAATTATATATAATTGACATCAATCAATTATACATATTGACATAAATCAATTATACATAATTGACATAAATCAATTATATATGATTGACATAAATCAGTTATATATTTATATATATTTTCATGATTTGCTTTTTAACATTCATTAAAATTAAATATGCTTATACGTATATAGGTATATGATATATTGTGACTTATGATTCTGTCTGTATTTAAATATATGCTTTGTTTCACAGATGTTCCTTTTATTTGAAGAAAACATATAAGAACAGTAGGATTCAGTTCAGTACCACTTAAATTCATTACCATCAAGATGGTGGTACAGGCAGACATGGCTCTCCTCTTCACACAACCACAGCAAAATTACAACTAAGATGTAGAGCAACCATCACTCAGAACCAACAGAAATAGAGTTGAATGGAAGTGTGACAACTACAGAATTAAACAAACCACACCCATCCAGACTGGTAGGCAGGTCGAAGATGCAGAATGGTCTGATCCCACATTCACATGTGGTGGATAAAAATTCAGGAGGGATATCTGTGGATCAAAGAGTCCCAGCCCCACACCAGGCCCCCAGCCCAGGGTTCTAGTGCCAGGAAGTTAAATCCCCACAACTTTTGGCTGCAAAGATCAGTGGGGAATGAGTCGGTGGAAGAAACTGCTTGAGCCCCAAGTAGCTCCTCTTAAAGTGCCCACACAGGGACTTACCTACTCAGACTTACTCTATCTGGGCTCTAGTACCAGGGTGGCATCTTGAGGAGCACCAGTGGCATACTGGGAAAGGCTAAAGTGTCTGGCATCAGGACGAGCAGAAGCCTTTGCCCCTTTTCTGGGCCCTCCCCCCAAAGAAGCTAGCAGGCTGGTGCCATATCAAAGATTCCATCAACCTAGCTAACACTGTTTGACCTGCCTTGGAGATCCCCAGAGACTCTGCCCCACCCAGTTTACAGCCCACCCCAGCTGCTTTTCCAGATGAATGGTTTTGGCTCCTGCTTAACAACTTCATAAATCCTCTCAAACAAGCAGCAGCTGGCTTCAGTGAGCCCCAGGCCCTGAACTAGAAGCCTTGATTCACAGTTTGGCTTTGGCTGGGAATCTCCAAGCCCAGCCCAAGTAGCAGCCATCTCAGATTGCTTTATAGCTCAGGCAGGGTGGCCCCGGGCAAAATACAAGTGGGCGCCGAACTTGGCCTGCACCACCCGGGAATCCCCAGGAGCCAGTGCACCCAGTGGACAGCTAATGACTGCTGTGGAGCACCACCACCCTGCCTCTGCACAGTGGATCTTCCATGGAGGGTGGAGGTTGGTGGTCAGTGGCCACAGCCAATCCTTGCCTGGGTAAATCCCTCCTATTGACCTGCCAACAGCAACCAAGGCTCAACTACAAGAGGAGAGTATATTCAGCCCACACCAAGGGTTTACCTCTAGTACCCAGCTTGGGTGATAAGGGAGGCTGTGCCATTGGACCCTGCAGGACACCTACTACATTAAGCTACACTACCAAGACAGGGAGTCATAGCAGCTCTGCCTAACACATAGAAACAAACACAGGGAGGCTGCCAAAATTAGGAGACAAAAAAAACATGACCTAAATGAAAGAACAGATCAAAACTCCACAAAAAAATTTAAATGAAATAGAGATGAGCAATCTATCAGATGCAGAGTTCAAAGCACTGATTATAGGGATGTTCATGGAACTTAGTAAGGACCTTAACAGCATAAATAGATCCAATCAGAAACAAAGGATACACTAATTAAAATAAAGAACAATTTACAGGGAAACAACAGTAGAGCAGAGGAAGCTGAGGATCAAATCAATGATTTGGAACATAAGGAAGCAAAAAAGAATCAGAAGACAAAGAAGAAAAGAGAATCCAAAATAATGAGGATAGTGTAAGTAGCCTATGGGAAAACCCTAAGCAAACCAACATTTGCTTCATACGGGTGCCAGAAGAAGAGAAAGAACAAGACATTGGAAGTCTATTTGAAAAAATAATGAAAGAAAACTTCCCTAATTTTGTGAAGGAAACAGACATGGAAATCCAAGAAGCACAGAGAGTCCCAAATAAGAAGGACACAAAGAGGCCCACCCCAAGACACATCATAATTAAAATGCTAAAGGTTAAAGATAAAGAGATGGGAGGATAGGTGTGGGAGAATGGGTGAGAGGTGAGGGGATTAAGAAGTACAAATAGATGGTTACAGAATAGGCATGGGAATATAACGTGCAGTATAAGAAAGGGAGTAGCCTAAGAACTTATAAGCATGACCCATGGACATGAACAACGTGAGGGGGAGACTGCCTGAGGGAGTGTGGGGGCCATGTGGAGGGGGACGAAGGGGGAGAAGTCAGGAAAACTGTAATAGCATGATCAGTAAAATATAATTAAAAATAAATAAATGAAAATAACAAAATTTTTAAAAATTTATTACCAGGAGTTGCAGTTTTCTTTAATTACTGATCCTTCTTCATAATGTTGACCATCTCTGAGGCAACCTGCCAATATAACATGTAAACAAATGAAAATTCTAAATTGAGGAATAAAATGCATTAACACAACAAGTAATCTAAAATTGTGTTTAGTTTTTCAATTATGCAAAAATATGTGGTGCCAATCTGATGGAAATTCACATCTGTTTTGTGTCAAGGTTTATATATCAAATTCTTCTAGGCTTATTTCATGAGCTTTTATCTTTAAACTCCATATTATATTCCAACAGAGATGATTTGTGAAGCATGAAAACTAGACTACCAAGGAATTAACCACTAACCACACTGAAAAAAAACCCAGAAACCTGTTTTAATAGTTAAGCAATAAAAGTTTAAATAAACTTATGTCATTTCTCATTTTTAAAAATCTAATAAAACATCATGAGTGATTGCATATGACTACATAAAATATGAAACTATTTCATTGAATTCTATTTTTCTACAGGATTTGGATCAAGAGAAAAATTCATGAAATCAATAATATTGCTTCTATTTGTGTTCCAAATCCAATTTTTTCAACTATAACTAGTTGTCAACTAGTTTACCAGATTATATTAACTACTCAAAGAGATCAATGGTGAATTATCACCATACAAAAACCATCAGTAAGATATTGTGAAAATAGTACCCTGGTTATATATTAAATCCTTTTTGAGAAAATAGTTTATACAAATTTAAAAATCATGCTTAATTAGCAAAGAGCAAAACCTACTACTTTGTCATGTAAAAACTTTTTTCACAGAAACATGTAATTGATAGATCACATCAATGAACCCTAATTAAACAAAACAAATTCTAACTTTTTTAGTCATTCAATCTTAGGGGAAAATCTACATGTTTAGAAAACATTCTAAGGGATGTGGTATAACTACCAGCCACAATATCACAAAAGCCACCTATGGAATTACCTGTCCTCTGATTTTTTAAGAAATTGATTTGTGGGAAACATTTCACAACTACCGGTCTTCAGCACGTATTATGTTTGCACAGCTCACTATTTTGCTTAACGAATGAATCTGAAATCTGTATGTAGTTGCATCTATTCACCTCTTTCCTGTGTATTTTTGACACTTCCTAATCACGAAAAAAGGGAAGGAAACCACTTCTCTCCTGGATCACCGATTTCTTGACATGGCAAAGAGGAGGAGAAAGATTCGACTTTAAATCAAGTTCAAAGTTGTAATTGCTACCCAGGATTATGCACTTTTAATAAATGACTGTGCACTATGTTTGTAACCTAAAGAGACCTTAAAACTTTCTATTATCTATGAACAACAGGAAATTCATGCAACAACTGATGTTAATTCAAACTCAAGGGAAGTACTTCTCTGATTAAAGAGAAGGTAAGTAGTAAAATTGAAGCTGATTTTTAATCATCCCCCATGAAGCTTGCTTGTACATCATATCATTTATGTAGATATAGGGACTGGAAATCATATAAAGTCCTAAGGGAAAAAAGACTGTTCCTTCCCTGACCCAGACCTCATCAAATCTAGAATAAAACCAAATATTTTACAGTGACTTATAAGGTCTTACCCAAAGTGCCTCTGCCTACATTACTCCTGTCGTGCTGGCTGGGGTGGAGTTCCCAGAAACTGAAGGATTTGCACAATAATAGGATGGAGAAAAGTAAATGGGCATAATTTGGAGGTAAAGCCAATGGGACATGAATTGAGTTTGGGAAATGAAGAAGTAGAGGAATCAAGGATGTCTCACGAGGAATTTGACTTTAGCAATACAGGGACGGTGAATGTGCTACCGAAATGAGGATCAGGCTTGTGGCAAGAAATCAAGAATTCCTCTTTGCCAGGTTTAGGTTAGAAATGCTATTGGAAAATAAAAATCCAGGGTTAAGTCAAGACTGAAGCATGAGTTTGAGAGACAGCAACATACATTATTTTTAAAGCCTTAAGATGAAATAACAGTCCATTTGAAAGATTGTATATAGGTAAGAGAAAGAGGTCCAGAACCAAGTTTAAAATACTCCAACCAACAGACTTTCAGAAGAGGAAACTGGGAAGGAGTGTCCTGTGAGGAAGGAGCAAATTCAGGAGAGGGCAGAAACTTGGAAAGCAACAGAGGGAAGAATTTCATACAAGCGTAAAAGATCAACCATGTAGAGTAGTGCAGGGAGGAAAAAAAATGAGACTAGGCATCTGAATATTGCATTTAGTAATATGAAAGTGGTTAATAACCCTGCCAAGAGAGATTTCACTGAGTAGCAGGGAATGACATCTCGTAGGAATGTGTTGATAAGAGACGTAGAAGTCAGGAAGCAAAATGTTTCTTTCAGCTATTTTGCCATTAAAGAAAAGAAGGAAATGGGATAGTAGCTGTTTCAGGACATGGAATCAAGGGATCTTTTTCAAAGTTGGGAGCTACAAAAACATATTTTGTCAATTAATAGTTGATCAGGAAAGAAGGGAGAAAATGCTGCTTTAGAAGAAGGAAGACAGGAAGGAGAGATAGAGGAGTGGAAGGGAGGGGAAGGGAGGGAGAAAGAATTGTATGGTAAAGTTCTTGAAAACACTAGAGTATGGGTTTCAAAGGTCAAGGGGAAGAATTGACTCAAGGTAAGCAGTAACCCAGCAGGAAGTAGGTTAAAAATCATGATGACAGAGGGATAAGACAATTCCTCGTGGCTTCATTTTCTCAGTGAAATATGTAGGAAGCACTTCAGAGTGAATTGATTGATGGTTACATGTACAGCATCTCAACCACAACCAAAAAAGGTAATGACTATTGAAATTAATGGAGTTTTGCAACTTTAACAGCCACTAATTCAAAATATTTGGAAAGTGAAACACTGGGTCTACTGATGTGAGAAAAGATAATAAGATGCTTGTAATTTATTTTAAAAGACTTTAGCATAATGTGTTATAATATCTGTGCTGGCTTAAATTTCACTTTAAGGAAAGCAGTTAACTTGCTCTAATCAGGATTCCACATCTCAGCAGTGGTCACTCAGGCCAGACTCCAGGGCAGCTGCTACGAGCGCCTCCGTTACTCATCTTTTGATGAATACTAGAGTGTCTGTATAGTGAATGTCAGAAATGGGCTTCCATTGCTAAAACTAGTGGCTTGTTAATCAGCATAATGGATGTAAGTAATCAGCTCTCATTGGTTAAATTAATAATACTCAATTTATGTAGATTAGATAAAATAATTTAAAGTTACATTCCACTCTTGTACCATATAATTTATATGTATCTCTTAAGATCAAAACCCTTTACTCTTACACTTGGTGCCCTAGAATTGATCTCTGAAAGGTCCTGTGCCCAGCCATTGGCAGGAGGATCTCTCATCGCCTGACACCCATTGTAATTATAACAAAACTCTACCTCTGAAATGTTATAACATGTCCTTCCAGTAAATTTTTCATGCAAAGGAGATGTGTGAAGCATACAGAGGTTGTGCGAATTGGTTTATGCCTCCTTACCAATATGTATTTTCATACCTATCAGTATGTATGGCAGAGTTTGAGTGTGACTTATCTTCATTATAATGTGGTTAAGAAAGTTGTGAAGGAGTAAATAACCCTCATCCAATTCAAATGTGTCAGTAGTTTACATATTTTTTTTGCCAATGTGAACATGAGTTGTATGTAATCAAATTAGCTTCAATCTATTCACAACAGATGGTATACTAGACTCTTTCCTTAAGATCTGCTACATCAAAAGGTTCTGCCTAGAAAATCCACTCTGGCTCCATTTCAAACTCTATCACTTGTTTTCTGCATTTGATATTTAAAATCCTCCAATTATTGGAAGTTGCCATCAGAGATAAGGAAAAAATTATAGAAGGAAGATATTTACTGATATGCCCTACTTCCAGTTTATACAAAAGGGATGTGATGTTTTTAATTTTCAAGACAATGTACATGGTTTTAATTCACTGGTTTAAAAGGGCTCCTAAGATAGTTGCAATACAAAGAACTAGACAATACCATGTACTAGATAACTGAAAAATATTATTTAATAGATCAGGGAACTAACAACACATCGCAGAGGAAAATGACTGTATACATACAAAAAATTGTATAAACAACATACCATTGTTTTTTATGTTAACTAATTTTCACAATTTTTCAATACTCTGTAGGAGTATTTTCTTTCAACCAGCTATTTCTATAAGCAAGATAAAACAAAAGAAAATAATTACCATCATGAGAGCAATTATAGTCTAATGTGAACTTTGTGCTACTAAATAAAAAATGATTAATTGCTCCCCTTCATAATGAATTGAATAAAAACTACACCAACATAAATTCTGCCTAAAACATGATCTTAAAGTCTTAGCAAAATTCTAGCTCTCAAGAAAGAATGAACATTGAAGAAGTAGTAAACACTTTTCTAAAGAGGCTATATGTTTCAAACAAGAAAAGCTCAAATACATTTTAGCACATGCAAAGCACTGCAGCTTATACATAATATTTAGACTCAACACCCATGAAGCCAACCCTGTTCCTACTTAACACCTTTACATGCGTTCTCATAACAGAATTCTTAAATCCTTAATATGACCTCTAAATCCTGTCATAATATGACCTTTATTCACTTCTCAAACCTCATCTCATGGCACCCCCAATTCTCAAGTAATCATTACTATCCAAAAAACGGTGGCCTCCTTTCAGTCCCTGGACCAAGCTCCTCAGTCCCAGATCTGAAACAGCCCTCAGTTATTTAGGTCAGATCCCTTCTTCCCAGTCCTTGAGTATCAGCTTAAATGTCTTCTTTTGCTGCCCTCTTCCCCAGGATAAATTTATATATTATTTTATTATATTTATTTTATTTTATAAAAGAAGTTATTCATTTATTCAAGATTTAAAAAAGCATTTGATGTAATATTTATTAACAAAGGAAGATTATTAGCAAATTTTCTCAAAACACACCTTTTTGCATTAATGTATACGTTAATGTTATATTCTGATATACTTTCTCACAGTCGCTTAAATGTTTCCTTCAGAGAAGTTATCACTATTTGCAGTTGTATGGTGAATTTTTTAAATATCTTACACACATATCCCCCAACTTGACTGTCAGTGCAATGAGAATAAGATCTTGCCTTTTTTCTTACCCTTGGCTGACTCAGAACTAAACATTACACCTGGCACAGTGGAGACATTCAATGAATAATTTTTGATGTACATCTAAGTCTCCCATTCCTAGTAGAGTATCTGCCACTTTTTAGGGTTAAATAAATGTTTGCTGGGCTGTTTATCGATAAAGGAAAAGGCTTGAGATAAATGAAAATTCTGTGGAAATGTTAACATTATATTTGTTTTAAGAAGAGTTTCCTCAATTTTTAGAAATTAGGTGACACTGAGAATGAAGGCAACAGCATCTGGACTTTGAAATGAGATCTAGATTTGGAAGGATACCAAATTCTAGTTTATATTAAATTTCGTCCTAGCTGTAATTTCCAGGCACCATACCCATTTACCATGGCATGGCAGAGCTCTGATTAAATCTGCATTCTTGCTGAGGAGATTTGATACAGTGGGTGACAGAGAAATAAGGCCTCAAATAAGTGTAACAACAGAGTTTTATGTTTGTTGCAAACCTTGAATATGTTGATTGTTCAAAATCCATAGGCATTCTTTTATAATTACACCAATATAGTAAGTACCATCATTCTCTTTATGACTTATTTGTATTTACCTGCTCAGTCTACGACTTTTACAATTGCTTTATATGAAGCCCTCCTTTGTTTCTAATAGTTTAAAAATCCCAGATCGGCAAAACAAAACAAAAATGCAAATGAAGAATCTATTTTGTATTGGGCAGGGTGTGTGGCTGACTTTGCTTTTATGCTGGTTTTAACGGCATCGCAAAACCATAGATTCTAATGCTAGGAGGTCCATTAATCGCATCAGATAGTTAGAAAAATATCGCATGAATCTGCAGGTGATCATGGGACTTTCATGAGATTTTCTAAGAGGTTACACTCAAGAAAGCTTGAGAGTCCTACTGTCAATGCATTTTACAAAGACAGAAAACAAGAGTTTCCAGTAACTTTTATACAAGTTGATTATGTTTCAAAAGAGGATTCAGACCAGCATTCATGACTGTCACATCAGAGCTTTCCTGATGCTGCTGGCATGATTCACATGCCCTGCATCTAAATCAAAACCCTCTAACAACTCAGACATCTATTCTGGTGATCCCAATATTCATTTTTCTTAAGGATGGGAGGGAGTGAGGGAAAGAGGAGCAAGGAAGGAGAAAGAAAGTTTGTCAGATCTCGGTATGAACTAGTATAACATAATGCTGAACCACAGCCCCGAAGCCTACCTTCTGGATACCAAGGCTTTGTGTGAGGAGGCCATTCTTTCTCTTCGTGGCAAAATGACTGGTAATCAGGGCAGCAATCAGAATTTTCCCTTTCACAGAATTTATCACAGTAACACAGTGCATTCGCCTCATAGAAATGAGTGACACAGCCATCATCTCTGTCTTCACAGCACCTGAAACTTCTACAGTATTGCCCTTTGAAAATGGCTCTTTTGAATCGAGGACCTTCTGAAATGGTGTGATTGCTAGTGAAAGCGACTCTGGGGTCCACTTCTCTTTGAGATGCATACTGTTTCTCCATCCAAATTTCTGTAATAAGATAAGAGAAGATGAAGATCTTATATGTGGTCCACATTCTCTACAGGTCAGGTACAGCTCCCACTTTCTGTTGTGTCCAATATATAATTCCTTGGGGTTTCTCTTTAGAGCCTGAATTCTAATCATCAAGACAACTCTGCTGGAATCCTGATACCAATCCTTTACTTGAACTGAGTATACTTCTTGTAGTTAAACATTAATCAAGAATTTAAATATTTGCCCAAGATAACGTAAGTGTTAGAAACAGACTGTTGTAATTCCTCTGAAGTTAAAAATTTATATCACGTAAAAAATGTTCATCACCATGAAAAATAAGTATATAGATGATACATTGAATATGGCTTGTCTCCCCCAAAATCTAGATTCTTAAATCAAAAACCTCTCTAGAATATAAATGGCCCAAATTATGGCGGCAAGAACCGCTGTCAAGGTACACAAAATTCAAAAGTCAAAAACACAATTATTCATTTCACCTACTTGCATTGCCACTGAAATCCAGGCTCTCGTGAGGCCGCCTGCTAAGATCTGTCATATCAATAACAGTTGCTCTAAATCATGCCCAGTCACACGCTGGTTTGATTTCCCATCTGTACTCCGTTTACCTACCAGAAAGCATTTTGATTTCAAGGCTTAGTGGAACTTAATTCAGCCAGAAATTCCCTGAGAGTGACGGTTCTCTCCACCCAAGTCCCTGCTTGGCATCAACATAGGAGCCTGCGGTATCTGCAAGGCAGTTTATAGTTAAGGAAAGTGCATTCTCTGTACTAAAGAACTTCAAGGGGATGGAACTGTGAAGGAAACTCAAAGGTCAAGATATCCTTAGTGTTTCTGTAGAGCTGTGAATTTACAGTGGGTTTTGTTACACTGTATTTATTCATTAACTACAATAACTCCCTTTGGATTGGGGATTAGTAACCAACAGATGATGAGTCAGCAAGAGAAGTGGGATGGCCTAGTAGAAAGGGCTTGTCTTGACAATCAGAAAACGTGGACTCTGGTCCCCGAGCTACTGCTTAATTGGCTTTATAACCTACGGTTCACAACTTGCTTCTCTGGTTCTCAGTTATTTCTCTATAAAACCAGGGTCTTCCCCTTTAGGGCTAATTCATAATTCCAGCCCTTCGAGCTTACTCCCTGACTTCGCTCCATAAATTATTGGATTCATAGTTTTATCTTCATTGTTGTCCTTTCTTCTGGTACCTTCCTTTTTATATTTTTTTGTTTAATTTTACATCATCTTGGTGTCACTCTCCATAATCCCCCTGTCCCTCCAATCCAAAAACTACTGCCTCCACTTCCTTGCCATGCACTGACTCACTCAACTACTGTGAAGTGCTGTCTACAGCCCCACCTGCATTTGCCAGGGACCTCCTAACATCTCATGCTCGTGGGCCTGTGTCCATCTTTATCACACAGGGCTCTTGTGCAGCACTAGCCTGCACAACAACGGGTTTAGAACAGGAGCCTACATTAGACTAATGGAGTTCAAATTCTGGTTTTACCACTGACCAGTAGCATGTCTTTGGGAAAGTGGTTCAGCCACTCTAGACCTCAAATTTCTTCTCTACAAAATTTGGGAAATAATATTTATTACCATGTCAGGTGAATGGAAAATTTAAATGAAATAATACAAATAGTAATTATAGCACATCCCACATGGTAAATGAGTTATCTTTAGTAAGCATACTCTCCACCTAGAAAATCTTTCCTCTTTTGCCTTCTATACTTCCTTTCATTCTTGATAGGGCTCCTAATTATCTGCTTATACTTGGACTCATTTTCTTCCCTTCTCAGTGATCATTTAAAATATTTTTTCACAAATATTCTCAGTTCATTTTCTCTCTACTCCTTACACCTCACTTTTCCTCAAAACTCCTAGCACTGAAACATCCTAAAAGCCATTAGCCGCACAACCTTATCCAAGGTGGACTTCCAACATTGTTCTCTCCCTGAGCTCAATTTAAACCACTTTACCCCTTGCTCATATTGCCACTAGACTTCCTGCCATTCCTCAACATGCCAGGCACCTGCCTGTCTTAGCACCTTTACACTTACTGTGCCCTCTGCCTGGAACACGCATCCCAGAGATTCTTATATCCCAATGCCTCACTCTTTTAAGTATTTTTTTAAACCAGGAGTCCCCAACCCCGGGACACGGACCGATAGGAGTTGCTTGTCCTGTTAGGAAGCAGCGCAAGCAAAGCTCCCCTGAGCTCCACCTCCTGTCTCCCCCAACTCTACTCCCCACCCCACCCCCCCACCCCCGCCCGCCCTCTGTCACACCACCATCTACGGCAGGCAGTGAGCTCCACCTGAGCTCTGCCTCCTGCCCCCTCCCATTTTCCATGAAACCAGTCTGTGGTGCCAAAAATGTTCAGGACCGCTGTTTTAAACTACACTTCTCAGAGAGGCCATGCCTACACTCCCTATCTAAAATGGCACCCCCCTCCAGCTCCAACACTCCCTATCCCCATTCTCTGTGCTTATGATTAACATATTAGGATTTTATCCGTTGATTTTATTTTCTTATTTTTTTCTCCAGAATGTAAAATCTCCAAAATCATAGAATTTTATCTCTTTGTAATTTGTGTGGTTTTTCTCCAGCACTCAGTGACTAACTCATATTTGTCATTCAGTAAATATTTATTCAAGTAATGAATGAATTTACAATATGCGTTTTCTGTCCCTGCACCACATCTACTGAGTACTGTTGGAGGTGATCTACCAGCCCATAGTATTGATGCCACCAGACATTTTTGGGTTTTTATCTCACCTAAGCTCTTAAATACTGCTTGTATATTTTTTAACTCGTCTCCAATTTTCCTTGGTGACTATTACGAACTTTGCTTTCTTAACTTACTAGAGATCATCACTTTCTAGTGATGACCTTCTCTCAGAAGTCACCAAGAAAACAAAAAAGCAAATGTTAATCCCCACACCTTCCTGTCATCGGATCCAGAAACATACCTACACTTGCAGCCATCCTTCTCATCTTCCTTCCAGACTCAGAAGATGAGGTGCCATCCTGTTCTCAAGCAATTCTTCCACCTATGAGTTTTGCTCTGTGACCATGTATCCTAGCCCTTCACTTTTCTCTTGTTTTCTGTCCATCTTCGAACTCTCTCTTCTCCAATTCCTTCAGTCCTGACCATTTTAAAACAAAGCTAGCTGAAATTCCCACTCTATGAGTTATTGACCAGAGCCCACGCCTCTCCCCCTGCCCACTACAGAATAAGCCACAAGTGCTAAAGAATTAACAGCCTCCCAGTAACCCAGAAGCAGCCATTACAGGATGCCTATGGAGGAACTGGGCCGCTTGGATGCATTATCTCAGATATCTACACATGTAGCCCTCATCCTGAGGTCAGAGTGGGAGTTTCATAGGTGGAGGAATTGCCAGTAATGCCCTGACTTATTTGTTTAAAGCATACAGTTCAATACTGCAATTTATCACTGTCTGGTAAATGTTATGTACTGATCATAATATCTCATTTTAACTAATGCACCTTCTAAAAAATTGACGAAACTTTTGCAGTATACCTCTAAAGAAACTTCACATTGAAAGTGACATATTGACACAAGTGTTACTACTAATGTGTTCCTTTAGACCAGCGCTTTTCAGCAGAGGTGACTTTGCCGCCCAGGAGAAGTTTAGCAATGTCTGAAGGCAGTTTTTACTGTCCTGACTATACAGGCTCCACAAGCATCTAGAAGACAGAGGCTCAGGATGCTGCTAAACGTCCCAGAGTGCACTGGTTAGAACCCACAACAAAGAATTCTCTGGCCAAAAGTGTTAATGACACTGATAATAAGCCCTGATTTACACATATTACAAAAAATGTTTAAAGAATTATCAAGAAATCAGAAACAAATGAAAATTACATGTTTATTTGCAATTGGATTTAAATAGTTTGATCAGATGGACTTCCATTAAATAGTTGCTTTGAGATATTATAATGACAATAATACATATAAACTGGGAATGCTTTTTCAAAAAAATGTGGGTGTGTTTCCCTGGCTGGTGTGACTCAGTGGAATGAGAACCTGCCCATGAACTGAAAGGTTACCAGTTCGAACACCAGTCAGGGTACATGCTTGTGTTGCAAGCCAGGTCCTCAGTTGGGGGTGTGTGAGAGGCAATCAATTGATGTATCTCTCACACATTGGTGTTTCTCTTCTTCTTTTTCTCCCTCCCTTCCCCTCTCTCTAAAAAAATAAATAAATAAAATCTTTAAAAAAAAAATTTTGGTGTGGCGTATGTATGACTCAAAAGTTCGAGTCCACCATGCCTCACCCTCTTCCAACCTGATGATTCTCCTTGGATGAGGTACATTCTAGATGAAAAGAAAAGTTCCACATTCCCTCTTCTTGTGATTTTTATAACCTTCATTACACAGAAAACAATGGAGGCAATCAGTAGCTTTCTGGGTATTTTGGAGGAAGAGTGAAGTCAATCAAATAACTTAACACAATATCTTAGTTAGATGCTATGAAAATTACTGGACACTGGATATTTTAATTGTGGTTATAGTTGGAAGCTTAAATAGGAAACATATACACTTGGAAAGAGGGGAGAGAAAAAGAAAGGCATATCAGAAAGGTAAGCTTACTAAACACAGTTTATTTTATTGCCTTAAATTCTGTCATTAGAGATTTATTCCTCTGAATTATGGAGTTTGAAAAAGTGTTCTATGGTAGTAAGTACTCTTTGGTCAAGTAACTTAAGTAACATTAACTCACCTTTCAGGGTTCAGGACGTGATCTCTTCACCTTGACAGCAGATCTCGGATGCTCTGCTCGTGGCGGGGAGGACTGGAGAGGAGGGGAAGAAGAATAAAGGCATACAGGGGAGACTTACTGAGAATGAAATACTCTTTCTTTCCACATTGGCCATCAAGCAATTATATGAAGCTACTTTCTTATTTCTACTCCACTGAGTTAATTCAATTTTTAGAATAAAGCATTTCAATAACATGTAAGACAACTTCTGACCACAAGGTGCAGTTGTCTTTGGATGAGGCTGCTTAGAGAGTGTGCAGGATTTTGTACATTAAAATTACAATGTATATCTATATATATACATACATGCATATCTGTATAATACATTACACATACTGTGTTCTTCTGTGTTCATAATCTCTGTTGATCTTTGCAATAGTCTGTGATGGCAAAATTATTATCCCAGTTTGGTTTTCACAGATGAAGTACTGAGAATCAAATGACTGCTCAAGGTCACACAGCCAGTGATGGAGTGTGGGACTCCAAGCTTGGTGCACGTTTCCCTGCCTCATCCTGCGTTTCTGTACAAATGTTCACCTTGTCCTCTTGACTAATGCCTGGATTTAACCCACGACATGAATAATCTTTTCAGATCCTTTTCCAACTCAGTGATTCCTAAGGTGGTGAGAATGTGGAAGGAGGGTAGCAATCTGGGGAAGGATCACAGGGTTTCATACCAGTTGGCTGTGCATTGTTAAAACACTCAGGTGAAACTCCACTTTTCCGTGGAAGGTTACCAGTGAATGCACATTTAGCCTCTAATTATACATTGCTGAGAAGATTTATTAAAAATTAAAAACTTAGCAGATCCATAAAATGGAAAAGAGAGTCTTGCAATAACTTCCCAACTGACAATAGTTCAGGATGCTGGGCCCAGGTCCAGACTTTTAACGAAGCCTTCTAATTTCTCACTATAATTAAACAGGTACTTCGCATTTACTTTCCCTTTGGGGTTTTTTGTTTTGTTTATTTTTTTGTTGTTTTTGTTTTTACTTTTTGCAATGGCATTTCTAACATCCTTTTTGATTTTTTGTTGTCCTGATATAGAATTGCATGGTACAGTGATTTATGTACTGTGAATTTAAGGAATAAGATAGCCCAGAGGGAATATTCAATTTAAGCCACCAAGCACTAAAAGAAATCTGCAATGCAAGGGTCCCCAATCCCAGGGCATGGCACAGAGCATTAGCTCCCTTGAACTTTGCCTCCGACACCGCCCCCACCCCCTAACCCCTCTAATCTTCTCTACTCAGTTCCAAGGCCTCCTACAGAAATTATGTTGCCAATTCTTTGCCTTCTTGTAGACAGGGGAGGAGCCATTCAAACCTCATTATGACAAGACCCAGAAAGAAACTCCCCTCATGAAAAGAAAAGAATGACAGGACAAGACAAGACAAGACAATAAAAGAGAAAAGAAAAGAAAACAATTAAGAAATGTGAGGGAAGGCAAAGGGTATAGTAAAAGATTACAGTGGAGAAAAAGCTAAAAGGAAAAAAAGTTATTATAAGAAAAAGTTGTGCCTCTGAGTAAGAACAAAGTTTTCTTTCACATCAAACTTCTGATTTCAATGTACTTAAATAAGAGACAATGGGAAATACAAAATGCTGTGTCTAGAGCTAATATTGTAAAAATTTTAATGAATGCTTTATTTCACAAGAGGACTTCAAAAATAAGAAATAGGCCTGCCATCTCATTCCCTTTGTGTGCTTCTAACAGTTTAATGCTTTGAAGAAAGTCAATTTAATTCACTTATTTTTTTT
The DNA here is from genome assembly GCF_021234165.1 of Pteronotus mesoamericanus. NCBI lineage: Eukaryota > Metazoa > Chordata > Mammalia > Chiroptera > Mormoopidae > Pteronotus > Pteronotus mesoamericanus. The sequence continues at coordinate 22,217,028 of NW_026555085.1, read as the reverse complement.
TTTACTTAAAATAAATATGTGTTGAACTTCAAATGTATTCTAGGCACTGCTATATTCTGGGCATGCACTGATTAAGAAAACCCATCTCAGCACTTAAAGAACAAACCAGTATAGCCAAGGAAGCCAAGTTATAAAGAAATCAGTGCAGTCAGCCTTTGTAAGTGTTATTATAGGGACATGCAGGGATTTGAAGAGGACACAAAGGAGGTAGTGGGCAATCCTTCCTGGTGGAATTAGGGAAGACAATATTAAGAAACTGACATTTCCATTGGGTCTTAAAGAATATGTAAGATATTTGCCATGCAATATATATAGAATTTCTAGACTGAGAACTGGTAGGGGCCAGATTATTTTTGGAACTTGAGTGATAAGGACATTATAAATATAGACTTTACATTTGAAAAGAAATATGAGTCACTTGTTGGTTTTGCTCACCCAGCAATTCTTTTTAAGTAACAGCATAAACTTTCCTTTGGGGATCTGTCTTTCTCCCGTTCATGTAGGGGATAGGGGTTGCCTAGCATAAATTCCAGATTACTTATCCAGATTACTTGCATGAGTGACTAGGTAGTAGAATTAGCTCTCTAGGAGAAGCAGTTTAGGACAAAGATTAGCTCAATTTGGAATCTCTTTGATTTGCTGGTGGATATCCAGATGAAGATGTCTAATGAGGAATTGGCTTCCACCTTTGCTAGAGCGTAAGTTTAGATGTCACCAACACATAATTAATAGTAAAGACAAAGGATGGAAATGACATCATCATCCAGGACTGAACCATGACTCTATAATTAAGTTATTTGAATAGACTAAATGTGTTTCCAAAGAATTTTATTTTAGAACCTCATGAACCCTAATGAAAGTTTTTTTTTATAAACTACATGAAAATTCCAAGGGTCCATCATGTGTTTGTTTTATGAGAAATGTCATGTATATGATAATTATTTATAGTCTCAGGTTCAAATCAAAATCAGGTTGAAATTCCTTACTAGCCATGTAGCATTGGTCAAGTTATCTTCTTACAGGCTTAGTTATTGCAAATATCAGAATAGGAACTATAATACCAATTCTATAGAGTTGCTTTGAGGATTAAATAAACTAATCTATGAGAAAATACTGGACCCATGCAGAAAATTCTTTACTTGCAAAGGATTAGTTTGCAAAAGGCTTATCAAAGTCCACGTGTTTAAAATCCAAAGGGACTCCTAGGTTTTAGCTTGTGGTCCTCAGTGCAGTTTCCCTAAAATGACTTAAAACTAACATAATCTTATTCTCTTTGCTGATTTATATTTGAGTGGGAATCTTTTTCAAAGCATGGCTATGTCATCTATATGAAAATGTGTGAATAAGAGCCTCACTTTCTCAACCATCTCTACAGAAGGGGAAAGGGTACTTAGCACATGGCAATAGCATTTACTGCCTCATCGCTGGTTTTAATGTGTAAAATTCCAAGAGGCTTTGAGCCTGTGGAATCTCCACTAGAATGCGGCAATCATCTTAAATTCGCAGCACCAGCACATTCAACACTTGAAACCTCTTTCAGTGACAAACTCATAGCCTCACTTCTGAACTCCTGACCCAGTCCTTCACACACTGGCTGCAGAGCAGAATCTCCTGGGAATTAAAGCTTATAAAAAATAAAAATAAGCCAGTCTTCAGGTCTTATCCCCTCCCATCCCCCCAAATTATTTCAATGATACTTTATGAGCGAGTCTCAGGCTAAGAACATCTGCTGGAACCACATATTCAAAAGCTTTTCCATTTTTTTTCAATTACTTTTTCTCACCTTTGTCTATTAATTTCAATGATACAGAAACAGGGTTTTCAAGTATTTCATGATTTGTGATAGATCCTTTGGATTCATTTTATAAAAAATGAATCATACCATACAATTGTGCAATACTCATTCATTTTTCTATCACTCTCGAATTATAAAAATTATCTGTACTTTCCATCCCATTATGTCTTTCCTTTTTGGCACTTACTTTGCACTTACCTACTATGATGGGGTTAATGATGATCATAAATTAGCTCAAAGCTAACATATGCATGGCAGACTTCCTGTCTATGACTCAAGAAACACAATGACTAAAAATGACCTAATTTTACTTCATCTATTGGTGTCGGGCTCTTTTAATTACAGTATAACCTTGTTCACATAGTTAGAGCCCATAAACCGAAAATTTATAACTAGAAAAGCTTCTGTATTAGATATAATAGGCACTCAATATATATTAGTTTCCTTTCTAATTTATTTCCTTGCTCTTCCCCTCCTTTTCATATCATTCGCCTTTAGATAATAAATGCATTATTAACATCTTGTCTAATCTTAAATTCTAATCTCCAGTGGGCTATAAATATTCATCAGTTGTACTTCTTCCCTTTGTAGAATAGAAGAGAGTTAGTATTCATGAGTGGGGATCCTCAGGGTATTCATATCCCATTTACTCACAGAGATGGTGATAACGATCCATTAAAAATGATGTTGAATCAGAACAGAATGAAGAAAATGAGAGGAAACACTGGGTGAGATGGATGCATGTGTTCTGAGGAAGAGATGGTGGTTCCAGGCAAGGACAGGGTTCCTTGTTTCTCATCAAAAATGGGCACCTGTTGGTGAATCATCTTCAGCAGCTGCTCTAGGGAAGACCAGAAGACAGAAAATGGGAAGTGTTGTCATTATCACAAGCAGCAGAGAAATGGAGACTAAAAACTCTTTCTAAAAGGTTTCAAACTTCTAAGGAGAGAAGGAGAGAAACACATCACTTACACAATATAGAAGGATATAAAAACATACCTGAAATCTTATTTAAAAGAGTGATGTCAAGGAAAGAAAGTAATGGCATACCTCAGAGATATCGTGGGCTCAATTCCAGACCACCTAATAAAGAATATCACAAGAAAATGAGTTGTACTTTTTGCTGCCAAAAGGTCTTGCCTTCAGTTTGTAGAAAACACAACACCTGTGAAGTTCAATGAAGCAACACACACACACACACACACACACACACACACACACACACACAGTATGTCTATTTGGGATTTGGAATTATAAGAGAACCAAATTTGGGTTCAGCATATTTTCTTACATGTGGGTTATCTGAGTAAAGGACATCAAGAGTGTAGACCTTGTTTCTGCCCCTCTTGCAACATGGTATAAATCTCATGCCTGAATATTTTTTTACTACAGTCAGAGCCAGTTTAGGCACTAATGACTAACTGTTAAGCAACAACACAAACATACAGTTGAACAAGAATAGGCAACAGTTCAAGCACAATGCAGGATGCATTCATATCAGATCCCATTTTTGTTGTTATTTTTATCCCCCAAAAGCAACAAAACCTGCAGCATTCACATCAATCATATAAAATTTATATTACCAAATGGCTCTCAAAGTTTCTGTGTTGAAAGTAGCAACATTCAGATTATTTATAACTGTCAACAAAAATAATGTATTGGTACTTATTTTACATCTATATAACCAAAGCTTCCCTTTAAATTTTCAAAGCAACTCTTAATTTAAGTCTGAGACGCCACTGCAAGGGAAATAAAAATGAGTTGCAGAGATTTTATCATTGTTTGACCTGCCTGCTTCTATGAGGTTGAAGTTGGCACTTCTGCTTACATTCAAGTAGGGCACCTTGTGCCTACAGTATCATGAAGTAGGGAAAAAAGGAGAATAGATTTTTAATGTATGATGATATTGAGATTGACCTAAATAATAAATGTAATTTTAAAAGTAAAGAGCAAAGTTTTCTGGAATTCTATTGCTTTCTAAAATGTACCCCAAAAGACTATTACCAGGAAAATAATATGCTCAGATCAGAGTGTTTAGAAATCTCATCCTTCACATGACTTTACTAATTAGCTATGATGCCTTTCAAAATCTGTATCCCCAGTCTAGAGTTTGCTTCCAATTCTTTGCCTACATTTTAACTGTATTCTGGACATGTCCACTTAAATATCTCTCAGTCATCTTTAAAAAAAAGAAAAGGATTTTATTTATTTATTTTTAGAGAAAGGAGAAGGGAGGGAGAAAGAGAGGGAGAGAAATATCAATGTGTTGTTGCCTCTTGTGTGTCCCCAGCCAGGTACCTGGCCCACAACCCAGGCATGTGCCCTAACTGGGAATCGAACCAGGAACCCTTTGGTTTGCAGGCCAACACTCGATCCACTGAACCACACCAGCCAGGTCTAGCTGTCAGTCATCTTGAGCTAAACATTTCTAACACCATGTTCACATTCTGCTTGTCCACCCCCCTCTCTTTTTACCCCCAGCCACACACACACACATATGACACAAAATTTTTTTAATGTTCCAGTATTTGTTAGGAGAAGCTAGCCGTATTCTATGGGAATACACAGCCCCAAAATCTCAAAAGCATAACATATAAAGTTTATACCCAACCCAAAGTCCTCCTCTCTCAACTGGGCAACAATCTTAAAGCACCTGTGCTCTGGGCATAACTCGGGGTTCTCAGCTATTTTGATTCTGCGACTCTATCATTTCAACATATGGCCTCCCTGCTTCTTGCCAAAGAGGAAGAAAAAGACTAGAGAGTGGCACTGAGGTTTCTATTGCTTCATCCCAGAAGTAATATACATTACTTTCATTTACATTTCATTAGCCAGAGATAGCTACACAGTCTCTCCTGTGCAAGAGGGTTGCCAAGTATTGTTGTCTACGTGCCAGAAAGAAGAGATAGAAAATGAAAACTACATAGCATTCTCTTTGGCCAAATTTCCTACTTTTCAGATTCTTTGGCCAGAAACTGTGGCTTCGCCCATCTTTCTCTGACCCCCTTGCCATGTTCCATTAATAAGTAGATACCATTAATTCTGCTTTCTCTATCTCATCTTAATCAGTTTATTTTTCTTTATTTCCACCTCCACTTAACAAATGCAAACCCTCATCACGTCTTCAGTGACAGCAACAACTTTCTCACAGGTCTCCCTGTCTCCAATATCCTCTCTCAGATCAATTCTCTATACAACAGCTGGTGTGATCTTTTTAAAACACAAACACGATTGTATTGATTTAACTTCTTGCTTAAAACCCTACAGTAGCTCCCTGCTGTTTGATTTTTAAAAATGCCCAAGCCTGTAAATAAGATTTATAAGGCCCTGTATTACCTGGCATGTGCTTACTTCTCTAACTTCATCTTTTGCAAATGTACACCTTGTAGTGGAAGCAGTGATATGCCACCAAATCCCACCCCCAAGTCTGAGCCACTTGTTTCTCCATCCAGTGAAATGTTGCTAGCTGATAGCTCACAGCTGAAATCCTCTTCTGGGAATTGCCTCATCCAAGGTTATTCACCCCTGAGGCAACACTTATCCTAGGTCAGGAGAGAACACAAAAACTCTCTCCTTGCTTCAATTTGTGACAATGTTAAAGAGCCATCCCAGTTCCAGAGCTCACTATGGGACTCGATCACAGTCACTCCCTGACTTCCCCATAACCTCCTACACCGACGTCTATATCCTGGAGTCTGTTTCCTGGGGAACCTAAAACATTCCTCAAACTCTGCGCCGCAGACATTTGAAACACTCACAACACTGCAAATACATTCTTTCTTTCTTCTAGACCTTTCCTCACATGATATCTGTGGCCTGGAATGCAATCCCACCTCCTTAATTTTCCCTGAACAATTCCTACTTATTCTTAAGGGCTTGAACATATATAAAAAAAGAATATCACACTTACAAAGAAACCCTCTCATCAAGTCCATACAAGTACTGCAAGCAGTTGCCTTCTCCAGCAAAACCCTACCCAGACTCAGAGAAAAACAACCTTCTTATTCAGCTGCACTACAATGCCCTGTAAAATGGGATCATGAGCACCCTCAGATATGCAATGAAAATATATTTGAGTTGACACAATGGACGTACCATAAAAATGAATCACCCCAGTTATTTTGCTCTAGATTTCAAGCCCAGAATACATAGCTGATTTTTGTTTTAACTCTGGACATAGCCCTTACTATCTTTCTGGGATCAGTAGCACCTCCTGTTGATCTGGGAACCTCTGGATCCCTTGAACTCTGTATGTGGCCTTGGGAAGACAGAGTGCTTACCTGAGCTCCCATTGCTGCGCATTCACCCAGTCACTTATAGACCCTTTGATTGAGACAACAAGCTGAAGGCTAGGATTCTTCCAGGGATTTTCAGCTTCTCCTGTGTTACGTCTTTCCTTCTCTCACCAACCTCAAGGGCAACAGCTAACATTCTACGCCTCCCCCCAATATCCTGAGATCTCTCAGGCAAATTCTACCCCTTCAATCCAGTCTTTCACTTATCTCTTGACATGCTAAAGGAGGATAAACTAATTTAGAAATTTATTTTCTCTCTTACCTCGTTTAGAGCTACTGACTTCCTAAAAATGTCAAGAAAGGCAGCTTTAAAAGTTAAGACTAATGAGTGTCCTCTTTTCTAAGCAACATCTTCATTCTCCTTCCCTGGAGCCAGAAGCCTGGCACCTCAGTGTGAGTTGGGAAGAGAGCTGCAAGTAAACACATTTACAAGGGATATGAAAATGTGTGGGTTTCTCATTTGCAAAGAATTGTCCCCCATGACATTTATTCATGAGTCTGCCACTTCAGAGTATAAGTTTCCTGTCAGTAGTAAGAATTTTTATTCCTCTTTGCAAATTCAGTGACTAATACAGTGCACAGCACATGGCAGGTGTTCCAACACTATGTCTTGGAAGATGGTATCGTTACCTCCTACTTCAGATCTATTATGATGCTGCTTCTATCCTAAAGAGCCCCATCTGTTTATCTCTTCAAACTCTTGCCTCTACCCTTTTTCAATTTCAGCTGAAATTCATCCTCTGAAATACCATTCTCCTTCATTTTCACCAGTAATCCACACATGTTTTAGTAGGTGGCATAAGATAAATGTGGTAGACCTAGACCCTAGTACATATAGAAAACAAACTGTTATTTTTAGCATTAACTGGCACTTGTATATATTCCATATACTTATTTTTGATATTTACTATTTATTTTTTTCTTCAACTATCATCCCAGACGTTAAACTCCTAAATATAGAAAATTAATTTTATATGCCCTGTCTTTGATTGGTGTAATTTTTTCCTACATATAGTTTAAAACATAATGTTAACCATCATACAGAAATATGTAAGTGAATTAGACTTTGAATTATGGATATCTTCCAGATATTGATTCTAATTAGAAATTGAGGCACGCAGGAATTTTAAACTAGCCCTGGCTAGTTGAGTGTTGTCCCACAAACCGAAAGGTCCCCAGTTCGATTCCTGGGTCAGGGCACATGCCTGGGTTGTAGGTTTGGTCTCCTGTCCAGGCACATAGAGAAGGCAACCAATCAATGTTTTTCTCTCTCATATAGGTATTTCTCTCCCTCTCTTTCTCCCTCCATCCCTGTCCCAGCTCCCTTCCAACTCTCTAAAAGAAAAAAGTTTTTAAACCTGGCTAAGACTATATAGCTCTAATAAAAATAGTAGCTAACATTTATTGAGCTATTACTCCGAGCCAGACTACTTAAGAATGTTTACATATACTCCTTCACAGCATCTTAGAAGGTTACTACTGTAACTGTTCCAATTTTACAAGTGAGTTTAAGTAAATTGTCCAAAGTCACACAGTTTCTGTGTGTCGGAATCATAATTCAAACTAAGACAGGGTACGCTTGAATTCATGCTTTTACTGTGGTACAACATTGGTTTCTTTCTGCATATCTGAGAGATCTTCTGGTTATCACTATGGAACAATCTACTATACATCCTAGTTCTCCAACATGATGACAGCATTATGGTTGTCACACAAAAGCTGCTTAAATGGATCCTAAGAGTATAATGTTAATACCTGAACCCCACTTAGAGACCTCTGTTTTAAACCCAAACTCTCCTTAAGGTATACTTTAACAGAAGTTTCCACAAAATATTCCAACTTACTCTAACAAACCACACTCCTTAATAACTCGAAGCTAAGTTCAAAGTGTACTGCAACACCTGTACCTGAACATCATTAGAACAGGGACATACTTATTAGGATTAAATAATGCTGCTGCAAATATACACGCCATGAAATCTTTGAAAAGAGGTCACTTGACTCTGAGTGCTGGTGTAGTTACCCAGACTGTCAGGCTATGAGTTTTAAAGTCACTGTCAGGTAGTTAAACTTCTTTTGGTTACAGATAACAGAATCTAACTAGGACTAGTATTGCATTCATTGGGAGGGTGCGTAGAGAGCTTATGTAGGCACGGAGGCAGGTGACCCTTGAGAATCAGTGGAACCAGGACCTGCAAGGCCAGAAGGACTTCAGATTAGTCCCCTACATCTGTTTCCCCTTGTGCATGTCCTTCTTTTGACGCTCACTGCAAATCACATTTCTATTTTTACCTATATCCACTGAGGGAAAAAGCTCTGAAAGCTTCTGAGATGGTTCAATACCCAGCCACCTATATAGGAGATGGAATTAATTCTCTAAAGTCAAAACTCAAATTTCTGGAGAAGTCCACTGATCTAGCTTGACACACGTGCACCCGTCATGGCGAATTAAGTGTGAATTCAGGAAGGCTCTTGAGCTGGCATGTCGTTTCTGTGCAGTTGAATCGTGAGCTGGGAGCATCCCTGCAACAGCTGTAGGTACACCACAGCTTCCCCAATAACTGTGTGCATGGTAGGCCAGTGCAGAGGTAGGAGGGCTGAGGAATTCGTAGAAAAGAGAGTATGAGATAGATAAATTAACATGTGTTCCGCTCAAACAGGGAAGAAGGAAAGCCTAGCTACGATTCTCAAACATACCTGGGTATGTTATATTTGTTGAAGGCATAGAAAAACAAAATTCCAAATCACAACCTCAAGTATCCAGTTCTCCTGAGCACAAATGAGTATATACTTGGTGAACCTCTCCTTCACTTGAGCTACTCTTGATGCATGGGGGCTTATTCTTGGCAATGTGAAGGAAGGCACAGAAAACTAATCTTTATTGTACAGGGTACTATTTCAGCTCCTTTCACTTTTTATCAAATCTTATCCTCATATTAACAATGTAAATTATTCTACAGTGAGATTTTCAACCAGTGCGCTGCAAGAATTTTTGGAACATGCAGTACCTGACTATTTATTCAGGGGCACTGACCTCTTTTCCTTTCGATCTTCAAATTTAAAAAGAAAAAAAAAATGACAACAGCAAACACATCAATAGTCATCTGGTGTGAATGAATCAAAATTATACCAATTCTTTTCAGATTGGCAAAAAATATATTTTTGGTGTGTTGCAGAATTTCATTAGTTAGTTATGTGTGCCATGAAATGAAAAAGGTTGAAAATTGCTGTTCCATAGTATCTCTATTTAGCTGATGTGAAAACGGAGACTCAGAAAGATAACTTTTCCAAAATCAATTCAAATAAGTAAAAAAAGAGAGAGAGAGAGAGAATTTAAACCTGTGCCTTTTGTTTTTATCACAGGAATTCATTTTATATATAATCTTTTTTTAAAAATTTATTTTTATTGTTCAAATACATTTGTCTCCATTTACCCACCACCACTTTCCCCTGCTCCACCCACCCCTACCTCCCGCCCTCAGTCCTTCCCCGCTTTGGCTTTGTCCATGGGTCGTTCATACATGTTTCTTGATTTGACCTTTCCCCTTCCTTTCCCCATTATCCCCCTCCCCCCTTCCCTCTCGTTTCTGTTGGTTTCTTTTTTCTTTCAATGTTGCTGGTTTTATTTTCCTTGTACATGTAATCTTACTAACCAATGTCAGCCCCAATAAATTTAATAAAATACTAATGAATAAATAAAATACAAAGGTAAAAAAATATAGATATATATGAAAGGAAAAAAAAACAAGCTCTGAAGAATTTTGGTAGCAAAATGTAAAGAACAAATAATCATGTAACTCCTATAAGTGAAGAAAATATTTGTAGCGTCAGGGCAAAGGGGCAAAGGGGAAATCCCCCAGGTAATAAAGCTCAAGAAGTTTGAGTGCAAAAGGAAGACTGACCACAGAGGTGACTATATGCAGTGACTTTTTTTTTTTAATATAGTTAGGAAATTCCATTGACTATTGCCTTAGAAAATAATGTCATATAACAGGAATTGAACAGCTTGGTTAATGAATAGTGTGTGCTAGTGAACTTTAAAGCCCTGACCACAGTTCCCTGAGCCTATTGACCAGGGTTCAGTAATTTTTGTTTAGCTACATATTGTTTTGGTACATATTAATCAAGGAATCCCAGAGTATAAATTCCAGAAAGGTTCTAAGATGTCCCTTGGTGGTGGGAGGGGATGCATCCTTACTTCACAGATGAGGAAACTGAAGCCCAAGCAGAGCCAGCAACCTGGCCACACTCACAGAGAATCGTAGGTGTGTCCTAACTCTACCCAGTCTGCTGAGAAGAGGTCCCTATGAAAGAAGGAAATGAAGCTGTCAAGCATTGGGCAATGAGCCTAGGCCTCAGGCAGAGCTGAGCCTAAGGCAGGGCCAGTGTGTCCACAGCAGAGGATGAGCCCATGCCAGCAGGGGCTGGGCCCCTGGACCTGTGGCCCTTCCTGCAGTCAGAGGGAACTTTGTTTAAATCAGCTGCTCTGAGTTTAAGGAAGCTATCAAAACATAGCTCAGAGTCTCCAGATGTACTCAGATGTAACGAAATAGTTGTGTCCAACAACTATTGTTCAGTTCTGAGAATAGTCTAATGTTCTTATTTGAGAAAAATGAGTTAGGCAGGAACTTTTAGTTCAGCAAGGCCAGTCTTCTCAACACATGGATTGTTGCCATAGAGTGGGAGAGATTTGTTACCCCTCTTTTCTGAAGCTTTTAATAATACAGTAAAAACGACACCATAAACTCCCTTGCTCTGGCACTAATCTAGCCCTCTGGCTCCACACTGAATCATAAGCTTGGCTGTGGTTTAGTTGCAGCTCGGGTTGGGTCAGAGCCTCCTGCCCACTCTTTCCTGAATGTATTGAGACAGAAAGAATGAGATGTTCATTCCAGGTTCACTTTGGATGCAAATATTTGATTTTAACTTTGGCTTGGTTTTGCTTTTTTAATGTCACTAGTCCTTAAATAGCAACTGCATGGAAAGAGCTGAAGTTTAAATACCAGGAAAACTCAGGAACCCTTTTCACAGTTTTTGCAACATGTCTCCCTCCTGTGTGCCTTTCTACCTGTATCTCGCCTAAGATTTCTACCCTCCTTGGCCTGGCCATCTGTACTTCATCCTTCAGTATCTGTTTAGCATTCTATTCCTCAGTAAGACTACGCCCATCCCACGGCTAACTGTGGTAACAGTTCTGTCCTGCTGCAAGTTTGCAAGCAACATGAGTGACTGAGAGTGATGATTGCACATGCCCCTGCAGCCCAGCCCCTGACACAGTGCCGGGCATGGAGCGGATACTCACCCAAAAATCTGTGAAATGATTGAATGAATCACTTAATGAATAAAGCCTAAATACATCCTCATTTAGAGCTGCTTTTGCCACCTGAGTTAGCCAGAAACCTTTCTTCAGTAAAGAATATCTGACTCCAGAGATGTTCGGTACCTATGTGAACTTTATCATGTTACTTAACATCTTTGTGCTTCAGTTTTCTTACTTGTAAATTGGAAATTGCAATGGTAAATAATGGCATAATACATGTAAATAAATAACTTAGAATAATGCTTGACACCTAATAAGAATTCATTTAATTTTACAGTAATTATTATTATGGTGATGTGAGAATATGGATGGGTGATCATATGGGTGATATACTTAGAATGGGTAGACTACAGACAATGGATGGATGATATATTTAGGCTATACAAGTATATGCTTTATATTTTCTTTCTTTTCTTCTTTTTTTTTTTTTTTTGCAGCTTACTGAATTATTATAAGGTGAATACCTTTATAAGCACCCAAGCCAAAAAAACAGAACCTTGAACCTATGATTAGAGCCACTCTCTAATCATAGCATCATCTCTCCCTCCTAGATATTTTTTAAAGATTTTATTTATTTATCATTACAGAGAGGAGAAAAGAGGGAGAGAATCATCGATGTGTGAGAGATCACATTGATCAGTTGCCTCTCGCACGCCCCCAACTGGAGACCTGAACCTTAGCCCAGGCATGTGCCCTGACTGGGAATCTAACCCATGACCTTTTGGTTTGCAGGCCAGTGCTCAATCCACTGAGCCACACCATCCAGAGACAGATATTGTTCTTGCCTTTTTTTCTCATGTTTTAAAGTCTATTTTAATCTAGAAATTAGGTAAAGCCCCTCTTTTGTCTCTTTCTCATTTCAAGAGAGTATTCATGTATTTTACAATATTGCGGCTAAAGAGTTTAGTTTTTTGTCTTATATTTTCATGTAGTCCAGATAGTGTCAAGTGTACCTTCATGACATCATTCAACACATTCTCCTATCCTCTTCATGGCCTGGAAATTGGCAGATGGATATAGAGGCTTGATCAAATTGGCTTTAGTCCATTTGACAGAATGTAGATAGTGACATATTTTTTAATCAGAAGGCATATAATACCCAATGTCCAATTTTTTTCCTCTTTTTTGATGTTTGCAGTCATAGATGCTCAATTCCTAGATCCATGAATTCATTGCAGGCTGCAAAATACTAATTTCTTTTATTTTATTTTCACTTATGCTCAATTCCAGCATCCATGGTTTTATGGCAGGTTGCAAAATACTATTATTCTATCATTTTATTTTCATTTATTAGCTGAAATAATTTTATAAGAAAATGCTTCCCTTCATTTACTACTTATTTCACCAGTGCTACCACTCACACAGGAAAGCCAAGATAAACATTCATTCTTTCCTTTTATTTACTCAGTTTTCAAGATGACAAATTATATCCATGTTATATTCTGGCATGATGAGTTTACTTTGTAATATTATTATAAACTCATGGGCTTCTAATCCATTTTAATTTTACTTTTATTGAAACTTAAATTGTTCCATCTTTGGCCAGTTATAATCTCTTTGAGTTTGCTCCCAAGTCCTTCCAAAAAGACTGTAGTGGTCTCTAGTAGCTTTCTGGCTCATCTTAGACACTTCCTGCTCTGGAATGTAAATTAGCTTAGTCCAAGAAGCCAGTTTTTTGTTTTATTTTGTTTTGGGGGGTTTTAGGGGGTATGGGGATAATAGGATATAGTACTTGAAACAAGAATCCAGTTGCTAGAAATTTCATTGCTAATGGGTTAGTCATCATTTCTAGGCATCTTCAGTGGACAGAGCTAGGAGTTTTTACTACTATTAAAAGTAAATATCAGATTGTAGGGTAGTTTTCTTCCACACTAAGAATCTGGCTTTCAAAGATCCAGAGGCTAATAGAATTAAAATACTCCTTATTTACTGATTGACTTTATTTCACATTCTACATACAATGGTTTCAGAACGACAACATCAATAATACTACTACCCAATATGATTACAAAAAAGTTAAAATAATAAAACCACTAGAATCAATACCATTATTAAAAACAGTTAAAATGTGCTGGTTCCAGTTCTAAAGTAGGAAGGATTTTCCTGTACCACTAGGCAATTTTCTGGGCACCAGCTTGGTGTCCTACACTTCAACCTAATTCTGACACCATCTAAAAAGGGAGACACCGCCGTGCCTAGTGTGACTCAGTGGGTTTAGCATCATCCTGTGAACTGAGAGTCTGCTGGTTCAATTCCTAGTCAGGGCACATGCTTGGGTCATAGGCCAGGTCCCTAGTTGGGGGCATGCACGAGGCAACTGATTGATGTTTCTCTTGCACATTGATCTTTCTCTCCCTTTCTCCTTCCCTTCCCCTCTCTAAAAATAAATAAATAGAATCTTTAAAATTAGTAAATAAAAATAAAAAGGGAGATTCCATGAGATTCCACAGGTTAAGATTCAGTCCTATTGAACTGCCCCCTTCCTCTCCACACACTTGAGATGCCTTATTGCAAGCTCTGTTTATTACTTGTGCTACTGACTAATTGGCCATAAATCAGAGGTTCTCATGACCCACTCCTCGGGTATTATTAATTTGCTTGAGTGACTCAGAACCCAGAGAGACATTTTACTGACTAGATTACCAGTTTATTTTAAACGGATATAATTCAGGAACAGCTAAAAAGAAGAGATGCCTAAGTCAAGGTAAGAGAAAAAGGCACAGAGCTTCCATGCCCCCTGTATGTGCACCACCCTCCCAGCAAGCGCCTCCATGTATTCACCTACCCGGAAGCTCTCAGAATCCAGTCCTGTCAGGTTTTCTTGGAGGCGTCATCGCAGAAGCGCAGATAATTAAATCATTGTTCATTGGTGACAGAAGTCCATCGCTAGCCCCGTTCTCCTCCCCAGTACTCTCGGAATGCGGGTAGAAGTTCCAACCCTCTAATCACATGGTTGGCTCCACGGCCAAGCAGCCCCCATCTTTAGGTTCTTCCCAAAAGTCACTTTCAAGACACCTTTATACCTCTCAGCACGGGAACGTCCAAGTGTTTTGGGAGCTGTTAGCAAGGAACCCTGGACAAAGGCCAAGTATATATTTCTTATTATAAATCACAGTATCACACATACACTCCCTGTTCTCCTGCCATTTTTTTAAATGGCGTACTATATCCACACTGTCAAGTCATATTGATATGCATACTGTATTCTCTCACTTTTACTTTACCTGGTCCTGATTGTATAAGTAGCTATGTCTCTAATGCTTACCACCAACTTCCATGTCTTTAATATCATGTCTCTCCAGCTGTTCCTGGTTGTCTGAAGCTCATTCTCTAGTACATTTCTTTTCTAATGAGCCTCCTAGTAGCAGTGTCCCCAGTTCTTTCATGGTAGCCAGTGTGTTAGTGTCATTTATATTTGAAGGACAATTTACTGAATATAAAATTCTTGAACATATTTTCTTGAATATCTTAAATATGGTACTCTGTCTTTTTTGTATGAATTTTCAACATTAGTATCCAAAATTCAGATAATAATCGAATTTTCTTTTTCTCATAACCCATGTGCTTTCCTTGCCTAGAAAGCCAAAGAAAATTTTGGTGGGTATTTTCCCTTGAATTGCTTTCATTTTTTCCTTCATTTCTTTGTTTATTTTTTTATGATAGATTTATTAAGATATAATTCACATAAAATGAAATTCGCTCCATTAAAGTAAATGATTCAGTGGGTTTTTAGTATATTTACTGTCAGTGTAGGAGACATTCAAACCTGCAGAGAATTTTTGGTAAGTGTACTTCAGCCATACTGATGACAATTGCCAGGAAGCAGAATCTCAACTGCCTGAGAAATGCTTCCTCTGGAGAATGGCAGTTTTGCACCTTATGTTCTACATTACAATCAAAAGTGGGGGCAAAAGTGGGGCAAAAGGGGCTTACAAGAAATCCATCGGTGATGGGATAGGAAGGTGGGAGGAAGTAAAGCAGGGAAACTGCTGGGATTGGATAAAAAGCAAAATGAGAGACACATACTTTGACACAGGCACAATTTTCCGTGTTAATTTTAATTTTATTTTGAGATCTGTAGAGTCTGCATTCAGACTCTCAGAAAGCAATACCAACTGAAAAACCAAACTTAAAAACCAGCCACTCTTTTTTTTTCCTTTTCAGTCCTGCTTTAGCCTGAGTTCTGTCAACCCTTAACCATAGTTTTATCTTGAGGATTTAGAAAGGCAACTCAGATAAAGTTAGGGTCTCATTTCTCAAACCAGGAAGGTCTGGAATTCCAGCTGAAACCCACCCACGTTCACCCTTTACAAAATGAGGAGTTGGTGAGGCACAATGGGCCTCTGCTGGCACCTACTATGAGTGCAGGTCTGCACGGTGGTCCCGGGTGGGCTCCCTTGGAATCCTGCCAACTATGCCAAGTCAATGTCAATGTAAGAAACATCCAAACCTGTTGAGAATTTTTGGTGAGTTTATTTGAGCCAACCTTAAGCATCTAAAGTCACCCTTGACGTCTCTACAAAAATTAGTGATTCAGATTATGTGTGTGGTCTTGATGTGTATAGTTTTGATGTAAATGTGTTCATCTGTATATTATATGTAGTGGGGGTTTTTCTGCCTCTAGATGGCATTACTAGGGTGTAGTATTTTACTGGCACAAAGAACTTAAATATTTATATAAATTAAGGAAGATCTTATGGTGTGGAGAAAGTTTTTAATATTAAATCTGGTTTAAGTTTGATTGATGTCTTTTAAAGTTAGTACAATGGAATATGTGTTTATTTTACCCAGATTTACAAAAAGGGTTTATGTTATCATTTTTTGGTTCAGTTTGTTTGACAAAACTTCCCAAAGTTTAAATTTTAAAGGATTTTTAACCAAGAAATAACTTTGCACTCTTCCACTAAGCCCTGGAATACCTGAAAGATTTATTCTCTCTCCTTATAGAGAAAAGTTTTTAAACTAATTAAGCTTATATGGGAAGCTTTGCCAAAATAATAATAATAATAATAAATAATAATAATAATAACAACTACATTCTGTTTGTATACCTCTTGCTTTCACCTGGGAAGATAAGTTTACTTGGACAGTAATGTCCCAGGTATGTATGGGAGAGTCCTACTTATTGTGTGATATAGTGAAAGATGATTTAAATGATGTTAAATTTCCTAGAGATTCCACTCTAATCCAATATGTGAATGATGTAGTTTATAGTCTAGGAAATCCCTGGACTCCCAAAAGGAGAAGCTCTGATTCTGTGTACTGGGGTAAAATACTTGGGTTATCTCATATCTAAAAATGGGCTACTAATTAACCCTGAAATCCTCAGAGGAATCTTATGTTTTCTCTTCCAAAAACAAACAAACAAAAAAGCTTGGAAGATTCCTGGGTTTGACTGGATATTGTCACAGCTGAATTCCAAATTTTTAATAGTCCAGCCTCTGTATGTCTTATTTGAATCAAATTGACCTACCCACCTTCTTGTTCCTAGGAGTGGTTTATAGGAAACTACTTGATAATGCTGATTTAATTTAGTTTACAGATGGATCTTTGAAAGATAAACAGATATGTTACCAAGCTGAATATGCAATAACTTCCATGGTGGACGTAACAAAGTTCTTGCTTACCTGAATAAGATCTACCCAAAATGTCTAATTAATTCTTTAACTCGGACTTGTCCGTTGGGCAAAGATTAAATAGCCAGTATTTACACTGATAGTCACTATGCATTTAGTGCAGTTCATGACTTTGGAATGTTCTTGAAGCAGCAGGGCTTCTTAATTTTTTCAGGGCAGCCAATAAAGAGTGGAAAGTAGACGGTAAAATTATTAGAAGCCATACACAAAATTGAGACAATTGGCAGTTATCGAAATTCCAGGGCTTGCTAAAGCTGCCACCATGGAAGCAAAAGGAAAGTATTTAGCCAATGCTGCAGCTAGGCAGTCAGCATCAAACAGCCAAATTATCCAGACATGTGAATATTCCTTGCTTCTTAATAAATCAATAAAAACTCTCTTTTATAGTTCCCATGGACAGGTGCAGAAGAAAAGAGAATATGGCAACAAAAATGGTAACCTTTGTCCCAGACAAACATATGTGGCTTGGATCCAATCAGAAACCAATCTTATCTATAAGAGCTTAATTACTGTGCTGTACTTTAACATGTACATGAGCTAAGATTAGAGTCTTAAAAGATGATTTCTTGGAGTAAACAATATTACTGGCAACTTTATCCTACTGTAGCTCATGAAGTGTATAGCAACTGTTCTGTCTGTGCAAAATATGGTATAACCCAGAAAAATCATTCCATGGATCCCAAGGACATTTCCCACTTTCTTTAGATCCATTTGAGGTATAACTGAATTTTACCCAAATGCTTTCCTTTCAATAATACAAAAAAAATTAGTTATGATTTTGTACAGGTTGAGGCATTCCTTTGCAGTAGAGCAACAGCTTTAATAGTAGATGAATTATTTTTAAAAAATAATAACTCCCAAATTGGGGGATTCCCTCTGAGTTGGTGATTAAGGGGCTCCTTTGACTAGACAAACAATGCAATCCATTTGTAATATTTGGCCTATTCTTCAGTATTTTTATTGTGCCCATCACCCCCATTTCTCTGGATTTGTAGAACATACAAATGATACAATTAAAACACAACTATGTAAATTTTTAGAAGCTTTTAATCTCCCTTGGTTAAATTTCTCCTTATAGAACTTCTCAACCTGAAATCTATGATAAACACAGCCTTTCTCCTTATGAAATAGTTACCAGCCACCCTATGAATCTCGATGAAGGGATGTACAAATCAACTACTAGAAGAAGACATTCTACATTATTATTAAGGGCTCATTACCTACCTTATAGGGACTCATACATTAGTAACATTTCACACTGCACTCCTGGGAGACAAAGACTTCAAAGATCACAACTTACGACCAGGAGACTGTTGTCCATTGGAAAAGACATTAAGGACTCTCTAGCATTGTTGGAAGGGAGATTATCAGGGGCCTAACTGCAAATGGACATTTACACCTATCTCTGACATTTACCTCCGTCTACAGCAGACATCAAGGACTTCTCAAGGATGAGAAGCTGCAGACCATGAAGGCAGACAACTATCCCAAGACATCAAAAGCCCTATATGCTCACAAATTGATACTGCTATTGATTGAATGTACATAAGGTGATTTTTATATTCTTATTATCTTTCTTATGGCTTCCTAATGGAAGTCCAGACCTCCTCCCTTATTAGATATAAAAATTTAACTTGGATACCTGCTAATCTTTCCCACCTATGAGATAATGATATTCTAATTATTAGTTGTGATAATGAAGTTAACACTTCATTGGCCACACATTGGTCTTCTCCTGCTGTCATTATAAGCTTTGGTACATTTTTTTTTTTCTGGATATATCTATTATAAAAAAACCACCTTTGGCAAATACCTCCAAGAAATCATCCCTGATATTCCCCTAATAGAACTCTATATGGATCCAATCTAGATGAGTATTGCATATGAAAAGCTAAGAAAAATACCTGGATGTGATAGGAAAACGCTTGCAGTGACCTGACCTGTCACAGCATATCTCGTCCTCAAGCTCACCAGCCATGTTCTTGTGGATGGATATTCAAGAAACAAGAAAAAACCCCCGAGATATCCCCATTTCAAGAATTATTGAGATTACTTGGGGGGTAGGTATGTCTGTAAATACCCACCCTCCTTGCATCCTGGATGATTTTGGGAAACCCTATAGAATACTTAAACTCTAGTTCATTTTTGGGTCACCTCCACCCATTTAACTATGGAATGGGAAACTCAACATTTTTGCATCCATTCAGTATACCCCAAGTGCTCCTTAGCCATAGCTACCCAATGACCACAACATTCCTAGTGGATGCAACAACATTGGCCCTCTAAAAGAAAAAAAAAAAAAAAAGGAAGAAACTTGGAGGATTAGAGACTGCCCTTGGCATTCTGGGACAAGCTGAACTTGCAATTAATGAAGAACATCATTCATTAGAAAAAGACTCATTATCTAAAATAGATCAGAGAGAGAGAATGCTGTTTCAAGAAGAAGGAGAAGAATGGGAAGCAGCATGGAAAGACAATATGGCTTTATAGCTCAATGGGTAAAACAGACTTGGCAGACTATAAAATTCATGCACAAACCCAGCAATAGGAATGTGCCTGTACCGTATCTCAACAAGACCTATTGTCTGTGCTTATGCAAATGGAATCTCAAGTGGGTATGAAACAGTGGCCAACTATAATGGGTGCAGAAGCCCAGGCAAGACATTTATGGGACTCATATGGTTCCCTGGATTTTAGAAAATTTTGGATGGGATATGCAATCTACAGCATTGTGTCTTAAAAGCCCAGGCACCTTGGTTAGATCCTAAGCTTATATTCTTGATAGTTTAACTGGCTGGCATAGGGACCATCCTCAACAACACTAGAATATTCCCAATGGGAAGTAGATTGGCCATATTTAAACATAATAAACAATGAGAATCCATCTGTTTGAGGAAATCAAAAAGATGAATGGTTATGCCCCTTATCTTCTTCTCTAATCTATAAAGAATACTGAGTTCACCCAATCCTGGACTATTATATCTACCCCAACAAATAACAATATATGGAATATGAGAAAGGGGTGTTTTTGTTTACAAGGGTAGAGAATCTTTCTGTTACTGTATTTTGTTGTGTATAATGTGCACTTTTTTGCCCAAATTTTTTTGGAAAAATGAGGATGCGCATTATCTATGGGTAGTACTAAACTGTGGGTGCACATTATACACAGCAAAATATGGTATATTTGACTTTCATTGTAATAACACCAATTTTATGTCAAATAATACTGGAATATGGTGTAATACTGAAATTATAGGCAGAATAACTTTGCCTGAAGTTAATAAAACCTATGATAATATTGATACTGAATATCTAATATATAGGGAAATTGAACTTAATCCTCCACCATGAAGTCGTTTCTATGGAAACTAACAGGCCAGGAAAAAAATAAGAGCTTCTGGATAATTAAATTATTATCATCTGCCCAAAGGTATCATAAGGTACAAATGACAGTGGACGAAGGAGGAAAACATATTACAGCTTAATAAAAAATTATGATGATACATGCAAAGTGTTTTGTGGTTGGCTGGCATGCTTGTGCCCCTCAGGCTCTTCCTTGTCTAGTATTAGTCATTTTCTGCTTCTAATCAGTGTTACTGGTTCAATACTGTTACTCTTGTACCTAATATGTAAATGTATACTAGATGCAGAAAAACAAAACTTATGAAAAGTAGCAAAACAACTCAGATTGTGGTAGCTCAAAAATTAGAAATGATCCAGAATATTTTTTAACAAGGACATATAAGATCTGACTGTCTCCTATACTCTTGTTCTTGTTTGTTTGTTTTTTAATAACAATTCAAACTTTAATGCCATGTAAGGTCATGGTCTTGCCCCATTCCCTGTGGTCCACCCTCTTTAGCAAAACAAATGCTGACATTGAGACTTCCTAGGAATGAGCCTTCCTAAACCATGGGACCTTGTCATCCAATGAAATGGTTGGTCATTAATGCATCTTTTGGACTGATTTTTGACCAGTAGGCAGATGTATGGAAGGGACCATATATTACCCTGACAAGCTCAGAAGAGGCTTGCAAGTCAGCCTTACAAATTCAGAGACCTAAGGTAACAACAAAGTATGACCTGAAATTAAAATGTATTAACTAAAAGCAGTTCATGGTAGGTAGTCTCGTCCTAGGCCAGTATTTTTCCCTAAGAAAGATCGATCTTTACCTTAACTAAGCCTGTCTATTGTGTTTTTGAAACTATGATAACAGACCACCAGAATGTCAAGGTAACTTCCTTTTCTTTCCAAACCCCTTGGGCACAATCTGAGACCACAAATCCCCCCATTATTATTGTTATTGTGTTAACTGTTGACTGTTAACTATCCCTTACTCACCTATGTAAAAGGAGTGTATGTCTATGTTTTACCTTTTGTCCAGTGCCAGAGGTCCCCCTACTCCCTCCCCTTTGCATTCTCCTGTCTCTCTCATCTAGCACCAGTGGATTTCATGAACCCCCTTATGTCTCCTCCTTTGACTGTAATGCATAAAATAAGGTGCTAAACTGCCATTCTCTGAGTATTTCTCAGTCTCTTGAGATACTGCTTCCTGGCAATTGTTGTCAGTTCGGCTCAAATAAACTCACCAAAAACTCTCTACAAATGTTTGAACGTTTTGCAATTGACAAGATTTTAGCTTAAGGTTACAAACTTAAAACTTTTAGAAGTTTCTACAACCTTCACAATCTTCTACAAAACTTTTGCAACTTTCATATTTTCACAAACTTTCTTATTTATTTGGAAATGGCCATCATTAGAATTCACTTTCTTCTTTTCTCCAAAGTATTTCTCTCTCCTGCTGATATAGATAAATCCGATCAGATCACTGGGGAGGAGAAGGGAGGAGTCACAGGAGGAGGTTGCCTGAGGCGAAGGTAAACAGTCTAGAAAAGGATTGGCTGAGGAGCTGAATGCCTCCAGAGTGCGTGAAATTATGGGCCAGAATATTTAAAATAAAAAGAGGGCTGCAGCTGCCTCAGTTTCTCAACAGGCAGTATTCTGGACAGGAAGGAAGTCCAGGTGCAGCCTAGGATCAGGCTGGCCTGGCAGAGGGTGGCAGGGTTATTTTTGGGGGGGGATGTTCTACAGGGGATGAGTTTGGAGGTTGAAGCCTGCCATTCTTCAAAAATGATGTAGTTTTGGATCTTATGTTGTTTTAATTTGTAAACTAATCCTATAGAAATAAGATAATTAAGGACCAACAGGGGGAATGATAAGAGAACTCAGGTGTTAAAGAGTTTACCCTTGTATGATAGGCTTAAGTGACTAATGCATGTGAAAACTGCTATTCCAAAATTGTGTAGCTTTTGAATAAAGACTCCTTTCCTTTATCAACAAACCTTTGCCTCTGGAATTTTGCTTTGAGGGTGGTGGCAGGCAGCAAGACCCCACTAGCTGTTACATAACAATGCCTTCTATTACCAAAAACATACAATTTCTTTCCAACTTAATTTGAATTTTTAACTTTTAGAAACCTGAATTTCCAATGATAACCAAAAGCAGCCAGAATTCCCTAGATTAACTTTTGTGAATACATTTTATAACCTGTAGAAACACACGTTTCTCTATAGGCAAACACACTTTCAAGAAACACACCTCTAACACAAACATTTATTAGCAAGACACACATTAACAGCTCCAAATCCACTCCACGCCCTCTCTGCAACAAAAACCAAAAGCAGACAAACCCAAAAGTTGTCTAGCAATCAATGTTTTAGCATTTCAAATTATTTAGTTATCTAATAACTTCAATCAAAATTCACCAATTCAGAAAGGAATACCTGAAATAAATTAAATGGATTTGATCAGATATGGCTAAGGTTTTTCAAACCTTTGTAAGATTTTACCTTCCAAAACTATGCATTTTAAAAGATGGTCCAGGTAAAGTGTTCTTGGAGATCAGGTACCATATTTGCATTTCAAAGACAGACTTTTGGTTTCAAAGTTGTGGGGAAGGGAGGAATGAGGTGTTGGCACTTATTAGCTTCAGCAGCCTTCTTTAGTTAAGAGATAGCCTCTAAGATTTCTGACTAAGTTTTTAAAAAATTTATCTCTGCTCCTCCTAAAAGTGTTCCATTTCTAAATCAATAGACACTTCCCTTTCATTCAGTTTAGTTTTAGAGCGGGCATTTTCTAATTTTGCATGCAAAAAAATTAATTTAGGCACCTAAAGAAAACTCCATTTTGGCCATTTCAAGTTGACATCATTTCTAGTTAAAAGTCCCCATTTCTGTAACACTCTTGCAAGCCAAGCTTTCCTACCAGGAATATCAATGAGGGCGGGGGTCTGAGGGTTTCTGGCCTTAGAGGCACACTTCCCTGTGTTAATTTTAGTTTTGCAGGGAGATCAGTAGAGTCTGCACTTCAGACTCTCAGAAAGCAACTTCAATTGAAAAGCCAAACTTCAAAACCAGCTACCCATTTTTTTTTCCCTCCAGTCCTGATTTAACCTGAGTTCTGTAAACCTTTAACCTTAGTTCTACTTCCAAGATTCAAAAGACAGCTCAGATACAATCAGGGCCCCATCTCTTAAAACAGGGAGGTTCAGAATTCCAGTTAAAAATCAGCCAAGTTCACCCTTTGCAAAACGAACAGCCAGCAAAGCACAGTGGGCCCCTGCTGGTACCTTGCACAAGGCCAGCTCTGCAACGTGGTCCTGCATGGGCTTCTGGGGAATCCTGCCACACTTCGCTAAGTTAATGTCAACCTCAGAGACATTCAAACCTGTAGAGAATTTTTGATGGTGTATTTGAGCCAAACTGACAGTTCCTGGGAAGCAAAATCTCAACTGATTGAGAAATACTCCCTCCTGATGATGGCAGTTTTGCACCGTATCTTATACATTGCAATCTAAAGAGAAAGTGAAAGGGGGCTACAAGGAATCCATTGGTGATGGAATAGTGAGGTGGGAGGAAGCAAAGTGAGGAAACTGCTGGGACAGGATAAAAAGCAAAATGATGAGCACATACTTTACACAGGTGGGTCAGAGATAACTAACAGTTAACAATTAACATAACAATAACAATGAGGGCATTTGTGGTCTCCCCTTGGTGTGGTGCCTGTGCTTTGAGGAGTCCAGAAAAAGGAAATTTGACATTCCAAAGGTATGTTATCCTAGATGCAAGAAGGCAGTTAAGGTAAAGATTGACCCTTGTTAGGGAAAAATACTGGCTGAAGATATGACTACCTGCCATGAACGACTTTTAGAAAGTTTTAATTTCAGACCACCCTATGTGGTTACTTTTGGTGTCTGCGTTTGTAAGGCCACCACCCAGGCCTCCCTGAGCTTGTCAGATTTAGTATATGGCCCTTTTTCTTTCACATCACAATGTTGGACAATCATCATTACTACTAATTTGGAGATATTTTCATCACCCCCAAAAAACCTCATGCCTTTTAGTGCTCTCTTCTGTCCCTGGCAGCCACTAATTTACTTTGTGTCCCTAAGGATTTGTCTATTGTGGACATTTAATATAAATGGAATCATGCAATATCAGCCTTTTATGACTTTTTCATTTAATATTATGTTTTCATGGTATATAAGTGCTTTAGAACATATAAGTACTTTACTCCTTACTGTTGCCAAATAATATTCCATTGAATAAATACACTACATTCTGTGCATATGTTCACCCATTGTTGGACATTTAGGTTGTTTCCATCTTTTGGCTATTATGAATAATGTTACCATTACCAAGCAGGGACCTGGCCCTGGGTCTGTCTGCCGAAGGCCAGCTGTAGTGTGTGGGTTCTTGACTTCGTGTAAGAAAGGTTTCACAACATGAATCCAGGTGACCATGAGGAAACATTTATTAAAGCTGAAACAGTAAAACAAGGACAGGCTTAGCACTGAGGAAGCAATAGGAGAGCTTTGGCTTGCCTGCCTTAGCTCGCTGGGAAGTCAGAGAGGGGACTTTGGGGACAGGTTCATGGGATTAGCCTGGGACAAGCTGCCAGATGCCCATTGCCTTAGAGTTTAGGAGACATGTGCCTATGAAGAAAGAAGCTGGGGAGGGGGAAGGAAAGGAAGTGGTGCCAGCTGCTCCGCAGACGGAGAGCACGTGCACGCTGGGTCCTTTGTCCTGAGGCTTTTATTCCTTTCTTAAGGATTGGAATCTTAGGGGAGGTTTCAGGGAATGGTGTTCATCAGTTCTCCCGGTGTGTCCTTTTAGGGTACTGATCCCCACTGATTGGTCCGTGGCAGGGCAGGGGGTCTTTAGTCATTGCTGTCGGGCCTGGTATCACCCACCTGGTTTTGCTGCTTTTCTGGGCCTGAAGCTGAGACACAATTGAGGCCTAGATGTTATCTCCAAGGAGCAAAGACCAGGGGAGAAGAGATTACATTGGGGATGAAGTCCTTGTTTTCCCAGTTTTCCCCGCTGCCAGGCACTCAGGCCTTCTGCCATGGTGACCATCTGCACCTGGCCGGAAATTGCTCAGCCATCGTGCTCAGCTATCTGTCTTAGTTTCCCTATTTTCCTTGCCAAGGAATGTTCCTAGCTTCTCACTATCCTGTCTCACTACTATTAACATTCATTCAAGTTTTTTGTGTACATACATTTTCTCTTCTTTGGGTTATATATCTAGAAGTGGAATTGCTGAGTCATATGTTAACTCTACACTTAATTTTTTATGTATTTTTTATTTTTAAGTTGTTTTCTCTGATTCATTTAAGCATTTACCTGTAACTCTCATTTGCTAAGGTCAAATCTTTGCAACAGGTATATTTACAAAAATACTTCTGTTGGTAAGTAACATGAACACAACATAAAGTGACTTTATTAATAAAAGCTATGCTGTCTCTAGCGTTCTTAATGAGTTACTCAAAGACATCAATAATCAAAGTTCTTTCCATATTCTATGTTATTACTCCATAATCTTGCAAAATGACTGCAATAGCTCAGGGTGTCTCCTCATATCAATGTAAAAAGTCACAAAAAATGGACTATCTGTTCATTACAATTATGCTAAAAGCACATAACATGAGATCCCATAAGTTCTTTAGACCCTTCACTCTTTTTTATTCCTTTTGATTTTGCTCCTCTGACTACATAATTTCAAGTGATCTGTCTTTAGGTTCACTGATTTTTTCTTCTGCTTGATGGAGTTAAACCCTTCTATTGAATATTTGTATTCCATTTTTGGCATTCTTCAGCTTCAAAATTTCTGCTTGGTAACTTTTGCATTTTTTCTTTGTTGAAATTCTCATTTCAATCATGCATTGTATTCATGAGCTAATTGAGCATCTTTTCAATGGTTATTTTGAGTTCTTTCTCAGGTGATTCAAATACCTCCATTTCTTTAGGGTCAGTTTCTGCTGATTTAATTTGTTTCTTTGTTTGGCCCTTTTTTTGTTCTGTTTTGTTCTGTTTCTTATATTCCTGGTAATGGTTAGTTGGTCTCCCTATAGTCAAAAAAACAATAACCTCTTCCATTCTTTATGAACTGGCTTCATATAGAACAAGATCTTCACCAGTTACTCTGGGTAGAGATTCTAGAGACTTCTCAAACCTTTTCCATGGGTATGCTCTCTGGATTTGTAGACTTCTAATTAACAGGATTTTTTGGTTCCTCTTCTGGAGCTCATAATATCTTTCTCCCTCTTGCATCTGTCTGTTGTATAAGAAAGCAGCAGCACACCACCCAGCTCCTTTTTGTTCTCAGTAGCCCCCAGGCATTTGGATTATGCCATTCCCCACCCATTTTCTGAGCAAGTAAGACAGAAACAAATTCTTTGGTCAGCCCTCCAAAAGTCAGAATGTTGGGTATAAGGTACTGTCTTCTCTTTCCCTGTCCAGGTATAAGCCAAGAGCTCACTGTTTCCTCCAAAGTGTGTGGTACTATGCCAGGAATAGGGACTATGTTGAGAAGGTGCCATGAATTTTCTACCAGTTTTGACGCACTGGTTTCATTCTCATGAGGGGTGCAGAAGACTTACCTACTTCTGGATTTCTCACAAAGGGAATTGACCTAAGTATTTTTGTTCAATTGAATCTCCATGGGAGAAAGAAGGAATGAGGTTTTATATTCCACAGTCTTGCTGGCTTCACTCTCCTTTGTGTCTCTTTTTAAAAGCTTAGGAATCCTTACTAAAAGACCTCAACAAAACTTCTCTTAAATCTCATCAACCAGAATTAGGTCCATGCCCCTTCTTAAGCCATCAGAGATGGTAGGTTCCAAGGGCACTAGAAACCAGGGACAAGTAAGTTTTCATTTTAGAAGCAAAATATTGGAAGAACAGTATTTTTTCTGCAGTTAAAAAAGTAGGCTTTTTAAGAAACTAATAAGAAGGTGCAGTAGAAAACAAATCATGTCAATGTATTGCAGACAACATAGATTATGTTTTATGAAGACTCTGTCAATATAAATAATGTCAATCAGCAAAAAATTAGCATGTCAACATCATGTAGAGGCCCAGTCGTGCATGATTCTGTGAAAGAAATAGCATATAAGGTAGCAAGAATAACCCAATCAGACCACTCTCCTACTACTTGCGTTCTAGGGACAGGACAATGGACAGCCATCCAGGCACAATCTCTGAGCATCTTAGTGTACCTGTTTGACCCAAGCATGGGATAGAGAATCAAGACACCCTAAATGGGACAAACAGGGACTAGGGCCCATAAAGTTCCTTGTCTAAAATCGGAATGCCACATTTGGATGGTACTATCAACCCTGACTCATTCAGCAACCAAAAATGGGTTTTGACATTTTGGGGGAAGGTACTCTAAAGTAGAGCCTAGGGAATGAACCCCACTTGCCCATTGATAAAGCGACTACCAGGGATCTGAGTTCATTTAAATAACAAAGAGAGTCATCTTTGGGGATGAGAAGAGCACAGGAAAAAGTGTTGTCAAAGGACTAACTTGCAACATTTCAGGACAGGATGATAACAGGTTTCATCTTGAACATAAACTATAACCAATTGATTATGGCCACCTGGAATTCTGTGTGGAGGACTCTGAAGCCAAGTCGACACTCCATAGCTCAAGACCATGATCAGAGAATAATTCTACTATGACTACAGAATAAGAGAGAGGGGTACTGATGTCAGGTGTTTGCCATCCTGAATGGAAAGATTGTCTCAAGCTCCTCACCTTGGATCTGTATAAAGGCTTACATATATAATCTCGCTGGTGTTCATTGATCTGTATTTAAATACTCAAAAGGAAGTTTAGAATATTTGAGAGCCATAAGCTGCTAGTGATGAAGTGGAAGTACAGCAGTACACTTACTTGTGTAGTGTGTATGTATTGGGGAGGGGGGAGTTGGAAAGTGGGGACTGTGACTGGAATGAAATTGAAAGATTGATTTGACAACCCATCTGCTTTTGTTCCCTTGCCACCCGACTCCGGTCCCTGAATGGGGTGAAGGTGCTAACAGGTTGTGACACTACCAATGTCAATTTCATACCCTGAGAGTTGACTGAGAAGTGTTTGCCAGGAAAACCTTTACTGAGGTTGTATCTGGGCTGGCCCTGACAGAGAAGGGAAGTTCTCTTCATAGGAAATATCATTGTTTAGGTCACTTCAGTGAAGCAGAAGTTTATCAAACATACAAAGCATATTTTCTTAGTTAAGTCCTGGCTCTCGGCATAAATAGGAGTAGGATGCAAGCTAAAAGGATCATTTAGTTAGCAGCAGGATCCCATTTATATTTTTTCTTAATTGTAGTGACAAAGCATTTACTAAGGAAATGGTCTGACATATAATATTTTTAATAAACCTGGAAAGGTATCTTATGAAACAAAAATGTTTTGGCCTTCAGAGTTAATAAGCACTCGTAGCTTCATGTATCCTGCTCCATTTAAATCCTCTAAAGTAAGCACAACATTCACTTAACTAGTCAATAAAAACTGAAAAGTTTTCTGGGCATTTTTCTGGAAAGTCAAATGTATTTTTAATCAACAGCACTTTTGACTGTTTCTCCCACTATTACTATCTACATCTAAGATAAAGTGGAAAGCATAGGTCACCTTCACAATAGCTGGTTATTCACCACATAACCACCAACAGAGACTCCCAAATGGTTCAAGTTTAGTGAACCCCAACCCCTTTCCTGTATAGTTTGCCCCTGGTCCTGAGAGTCTCACGGCTGCATTAGAGTCTTATATATGGCAAATTTTCTAGAATATAGGTCCATAAAGTAAGGGATCACCACCTCAGGGAAATGTCAGATATGAGCCAAAGATGTAGTTCAAACTCAAGTTGCAAATCTGAAGGGGGCCTAGCAATGAGGAAGAGCCTGAACATGTCAGTGACCAAGAGGAGCGGAGAAGGTGGAAGGTTTGCATAGGTGTGAGGGGCTGAAGAACAACATGTCATGGGAGCTCTGGCTCCACTTACGGCTACCTAGGGCAGAGGATGTCTGGACAGACAATTACAGAGTAGAGAAATGCAATAGTTTGTTGTTTCTTTAACTAAGATGATTACAATTTGCTTAATTTTTCATTTTCTGTAAAAGACTGGAAGAAGAGCATACAATTTTAGCTGAAATTTTTAGACCTGTACACTTATGACATAACATATTATCTTATCTCTTAGGAAGGGCTCTGAGGAAAGGAACTATTTTTATTTAGGAAAATCAATAAGCCTTGATTGGGTAGGGAGAAAATCTGAGAAAGAGATACTAAAATATTTGCATAAAAATTAAGAAGCAATATGTGCATTCAGTGGCATAAGAAAGAACCTGTATTGTGTTTTTGCATCCATCAAATGAGAATAATGTAATTAAACTGAGCTGCAGAGACAGAAGATGAGAGAAGCTGAAAGTTACTAGGCAGAAACTAAAGACACCAATTTAGCATAAATCCTTCATTCCCCTTTAAGAAGAGACAAATCTAAAATCCACTTTAATACCATTTAATACCATACTGTAATTCCTTGTCTCCCCCCATCCCTCATCATTATCCAAAAATCTCCAGTAAATGATTATTCCACACTTTATTGGAGGAGATTTTCAGGTTGGGATTATCATGGTAACAGGTTGTGACCCCTACTGAGGACACTCTAAGAGTATAGCAGCAAGATGAAACTAAAGTAAGAATATTCTGTAGAAGCTGCGAATCTGTTCAAGCTAGTCTTAACTAGAGGTAGCATTCTACACATACCATTGAGAGTAGCTTAACAAATGAGTTCTGAGATGGTGAATAAATCACCCTGGGCTTTCTTGACTTCTCAGCAAACAGCATGGTATAGCAGCAGTTTTCAGCTTCAGAGTGGTAAAACACTCTGAGAGACAGCTGGCATACCAGCTGAAGTGCATATCCTCTCTAAATCCTCTTTTGATGTGATAGTGTTCTAAGTGAAGCACAATTTCTTAAAAAATACATGAGTTCTTCTTCATGTTTCTTCAGTTCGTCATAGTTTAAGAAACAAGTCACCTTGGGGCAGATTTTTATTAAACTGGGAAGAATTGCTTGAGCAGTATGAGGCCCACAAATATTAATTGACTAAGAGAAGTCAAACCAGGTTCCCAAAAGGGAGTTCAGCTTGCATAAAGTCTGTGGGCAAGAGGAACAAGACAACAATGTCAAGACATGCTCATTTAGGTTTCACTCTTCATAGGGCAAGTGGAGACATGAGCTATCCATTTGAAAAGTAAAATAATTAAAAGTATTTGCAGTCCAAGATGGCAGAGAGGATCTCAACTGCTGTGATCTCCAATCAGTGCTCTCGGTGGTGTGCTCTCACAGAAG
This sequence comes from Pteronotus mesoamericanus, assembly GCF_021234165.1. NCBI lineage: Eukaryota > Metazoa > Chordata > Mammalia > Chiroptera > Mormoopidae > Pteronotus > Pteronotus mesoamericanus. The sequence continues at coordinate 22,186,282 of NW_026555085.1, read as the reverse complement.
CAGACGGCTTTTTCAACAAGTGCCATCTCTTTCGCATGTGATGGGAGAAAAATGGGAAAACACAGTGTAAAAAGTACTTGGGAGCAAAAGAGGCCAAATTTAAGTCCAATCCTACTATATGCCAGCCTTGGGATTTAGTCTCCCTCAGCTTCAGTTTACTTCTGTATTACTGAGGCTCTCATGCCCACCTTGTATGACTTTGGGAAGGATAAAGTAAAATGAGTTAACATATGTAAATGAGTCAGTCTCTGATATTGGGCCTTTCAGGGACTCATAATAGATGCTACTTCTTTCCATTCAGTTCCAATTGACGTGAAAGAGGAAAATAAAAGAAAAATATAAACTGTTCCTTTATCATTCCTATGTTCAGTCCTGTATGTTAGAGTTGAGATTCATTCTGAATTATTAATATTTACAACCAAAGTAATGATGATTCTTTTTCTCTTCTGCAAAATTCTATACTACATTGCCAATTCTAGATCACTTATTATTTCTATCATATACTTAGCCTAACTCTATTCAGTTTAATTACATTATTCTCATTTGATGGATGCAGAAACACAATACAGGTTCTTTCTTATGCCCTCTCACCACCAGTGAAATAAACAATGTCATAATATACTTATCTTAACCATTTTAGAACATCCCTATTCTTCCCACTTACCTACTATACTGATCTAGGAATCTGTGGTTTTCAAAAGTTTGTCTGAATAATAATCATCCAGAGATCTTATTTATAGGCCCCACTTCATATATTCTGATTCAACAGGTGTGCAAGAGGAGCAGAATATGACTTTTAATAAAAGCATCTTCACTCATTCTGAGACAGGTAGTCTCGGCCACTCTGAAAGTTATAGCTGGAACTGCCAGAGGCCCATAGTGCTGAAATATAATCCCATTTTCCCAAAATCAGTCTGCTCCTCAGTTTTAAATTTTTGAGTCAAATTCCCTAAAATTGAGCAACTAATTTACATAATTATGTTAATTGGAAGAAAACTAAGGGAAGAAAGATCCAGTCTGACACATATTTTGCAAATGAAGAAACTGAGCCTCATAAAGGCAAACTAATAAGTATCCAAGAAGTCACAGCTAGTTTATCCTGAAAATTTCTCACCTAAGACTGCTCCATTTTCTTTCCCACATGAGCTTCTTGACATCCATTCTGCTATAAATATCTTAGGAGTAATTGAGCATGTGCCTGTGTGTGTATGCTTGTCAAAGATGAAATTGTTCTCCAGACAAGTTTAAAATATTAAAAATAATTAAACATTAACAATTTCAAATGCACTCTAATAACATAAAATTCCCTGTTCTAGGCCAAATATAGCTTTCAAATAATTTATTTTGCATTCATTTTCATTGTTTTAGCAACAATACAAAGTTAAATTGGGGGGAACTTATTGAAGAAAAGATAAAAACCCCAATGGAACTGTGATTTTTCAATTCATTTTTAGAAACACTGAACATGTGATAGTCCAAAGCTCTGTCCATCCTAGTTCAGGTAGGTCCTTGAATAAAAATCACTGTCACAGTTCATTACATTTCTGTTTAAAGATTCAACTCTTTCTCTGCAGGTGAAATCTGTGATTAGCGACAGGATTGGAAACTCCAAGGAAAACATACATATTTTAATTTTCTCCCCCTTAGGAAGATGTCATTAGTCTCCTGCAGAAAGAAATGCTGTGAAAGAAATTTTCTTCCTAGGATTAGTGACCTAAATTATAATAATTAATAAAAGCTTGAGTTATTGGTGGTGTGCTTTCCCAAATTCTACTGGAACTGTTTAATGTTTTTATAACTTGAACTTTTTTTTTGTAATTCAGAGCATGGCCTTCCACATATTGTTCAAAATCTACTTTTTCTAATCTTAAATGACTCAAGTAAAAAATTTCCCATATACTTATCTATTCATCAGGAAAAAAAAAGAGTTAGGCTGCCATTGTTAATTTCTCTAGAATCTCCACATTTTTTTACCTATACTTGTGTTGATTTAAAAAAAAAAAATACTGAACAGTGATCCAAAATAGAATTGGCAAAATCACTGGAATTCCTACTGCTGTGATTGATTTAATTCAGCCAAAATTTATTTGAAAATGCTTCCTAAACTTTATGAGAAATAGTTTGCAATCCTGTTCCCATTATAGCTCAATGTTTTACCTCTCTATTAGTGCTTTCACAAAGCATGCTCTTAGCTAAATATTGCACAGTGGTGTCTTCTTTCTTTGTAGTTGAATCTTCCACTATTTTTATATTAAAGGTTCTGTTCAGTATGTCTAAGTTATCATCTGTAGATACCTGGATGTCTTTTTTGGTGTTTGTTTGTTTGTTTAATTATTTATTCCCTCTGCCTGTTGTGTAGTTTCATTTTTTGAATTTATCTTCAGAGTTTTTAGTTAAAAACTTGGACTCAGGTACTTAAGTGATGCAATATTTTTTTTCAAAAAAAATCCATTAGAAAACCCTTATAAGAAGAAAGTAAAGTATGTTCATTAAAGTATAAATAAAGAATTTAATTCTAGTCGCGTGAATTGAGAATGATATATTCTCAAACATGAGGGGAATGTAATGTTTAATATCAGAACATACCAAAAAAATGTGGAAAATCCTGAAAATGTAAAGTATATTTTAAACAAATTCAATAATATTTCCAAATTACTATTTGATCACCATAAAGCCTCTAGACTTGCTCTGAACAAAAGGGCCTTTCCTTCTTACAAACCAAATTAACCTCTCACACTATTGGTTTAATTTCTAGTAGATAAAGTTTGTTTCAAACATGGAAATCCATGGCAGTCTAGTTAAAGAAACATTTTGTCCCCAGTACTAATTGCAAAATCTTCTGCTTGTCCAATAAATAAAATTCTAAGAACACTGAGTTATTATTTAAGCTTTCAATTAATTCTAGCTTCATACACTTCAGAGACTATAAAGAACAATAGTCAATAAATTTTCACTGTTCTCAAATTAAAATTTCACAAGAAAATAGTGAGCCTTATTGGGTAGTGATAGTGAAAAATAAGGAAGGAAGGAAGGAAGGAAGGAAGGAAGGAAGGAAGGAAGGAAGGAAGGAAGGAAGGAAGGAAGAAGGAAGAGGGGAAAGGAGGGAGGGAGGAAGAAGGGAGGGAGGGAGGGGAGAGAAAGAAGGAAAGGAAGGAAAGAAGAGGAAGAAAGAAAGGAAAGAAAGAGGAAGGAAGGAAGGAAGGAAAGAAAGAAAGAAAGAAAGAAAGAAAGAAAGAAAGAAAGAAAGAAAGAAAAGAAAGAAAAGAAAAAGAAAGAAAGAGAAAGAAAGAAAAAGAAATAAAAAGAAAAAGAAAAAGAAAAAGAAAGAAAAGAAAAACCACCCATAAAACCAAGAGCTTTAAAAGAAGAAAAGTCACTACTAGGTAAATGTTGTTAGTCAAGTTATAATAACTACCTTTCCTTTCCTCTAAGTGGAATTAATTCTAACATATGTTCAACCTTGTTTCCTAGAAGTCCCCAGTGGGATGAGCTCCACCTGCCCATTACAGTAACTGCTTTATAATGGATTCTTTACTGGTTCCTTGCCTAACTCGCTTCTTCACTTCCCCACCAATATTCTTTGTGATCACCTCCTGTGTCTCAGAATGTGTTTCACAGGGAATCCAAAAAAAGACACAGCCCAAATATCTGTTTCATGTTACATGTCCCTACCCTCTTCTCCTCAAAAACATCCATTGTGTCCCTAGGCGCCTTGGGTCAATGATTGCTGGTCCAGACCCACCCAAAAAGTAACCAATTCTTTGTTTTCCCCACAGCCAACACTTGCCCCTCCTGTAGTCATGCTCTTAAGAATCTTATCTTTGCTGAGAAACTGAACAAATAGAATAGGCCATGATGTTCAGATGCAGCTTGTTTTGCTAGAAACAACATATTAGGAAAATCAAAAGATCTTGTACTAGCTTTATAATTCACTACTTTGGTACTCTCAAATATCCCTTTTAGGTTCAAGATTTTCCTTGATGAAATGAAGATAATAATACCTGACTACTGCAATTAGTTATAGGGTATAAAAGTCTCTGAGAATTGGAAAATTTAGTGGGAATAGGACACTATGTTCAAGCTTCCCATCACAAAAGCTGCTTTTAGTGATAGTATAGCCTAGCCTAGTGTTTCAAAGCTCAGACCTTCAAGGGTGAAGGTGAATATGGGGATACTAAGAGCCTAATGCATTGATGGTGGAAATAAAAATAGGTACATACAATCTAGAGAGAAGCAATCCCAGGTATTTAGTCTATTAAATACATGCATATCTATAATTAAATCCTGGTATATATTCCAGAGAAATTCTCACCGAGGTCCATGTCGGGGTATATGAAAAGACATACATCATAACCATTCCTGGTAGAGAGAAGCTACCTGAGACACCACCCCTGGGGCTGGTACGTCGGCCATATTTGATGAGGGCACACTATGCAATCCACTAGACATTTGCAGAGAAATGTAGATAGAATGCAAAAACCGTAGTGCTGGGTGAAAAGAAAAAAAAATGGAATAAAAACGATAATGCCATTTACACTTATTAAATATATGGGCAGACAAAAACAATGCATATCTTCAAAACATATATAAGAATACATATTTAACACATAAGAATGTGTGTCTACAGCAGGGGAAGGGAAGATAGCAATTGTTATAAAAGGTCATTTAATTAATCACCTAATCAAACTACATAGAAGAAGGGCCTTGCCCAAACTTATAATTGCAACCTGGCATGAGCTGGGAATATGATCAACTTAACCTTTAATATCCAAGGTCAAAAAATTAATTAATTAATGATTGAATAAAAGGCTTGGACTTGGAATCTGACTGGATTTTTATTTCTGCCTATACCACTTACTAGCTTGATTTAATCTATTGGAGCCTGTACTTACAAACATAAAATGTGAATAATAATATTCACAGACATATTGTGGAGGTTAAAGTAAATTTATGTGAAGGACTTGGTGTGTCGCCTGGCACACGATAAGAGGACAGGTGTTACCAAATAGCATTTGGGGTCCTGCTGTCCACCGCCACCCTCTAGGCAAAATTCCAGAAGCAAAGTTTTGGTGATAAAGGAAAGGAGTCTTTATTCAAAAACTTCACAATTTTTGAATAACAGCTTTCCACATGCATTAGTCACTTAAGCTTATCAATTAAGGCTAAACTTTTTAACACCTGAGTTCTCTTATCATTCCCTGTTAGTTTTGTCTTATTTCTATACGGTTAGTTTACAGACTAAAACAATACAAGATACAAAACCTACACAGCTTTGGAAGAATGGCAGGCTTCTGCCTCAGAGCTTGTCCTCACTAGAACACCCAAAGAAGAATAACCCAGCCACCGTCCGCCAGGCCAGCCCGATTCTAGGCTGCACCTGGAGTTCCTCCCCATCCAAAGTACCATCTGTTGGGAAATGCAGGCAGCTGCAGCACCATCATCCAGATGTCCCTGAGGAAAAAGAGAGCCCAAGAGCCAGAGAGCTAGTCTCTGCCCCCTTTATATTTGAAATCTTCTCACCCATAATTCCATGCACACTGGAGACATTCAGCTTCTCAGCCAATCCCATCCTCGGCTGGTTACCATTTTCTCGGGCAACCTCCTCCTACAGCCCCTCCCTGCTTCTCCCCAGTGATCTGATCAGATCTCTGTGTGTCACAGTGAATACTAGAAATTATTATCAATAATCTAAGGTGATGGTTCACACAATTTAGCAGGTTGATAGAGAAGTTTTATTTGGAGGAGGAGAGATGAGCAGAGAACTTTACTAAGACTACACTGCTCTTCACCCAGTAATTGAGAAGATGATGAGAATTGTACATTTCCTGGTGCCAACTGATGACTGGCAATGAAACACCCCCAAATGGTGGGTAGAGAATGAAGGGGGATAGTTATTCATCTGTAGACAACTCTTTCCGCTATGCCCTGAGTGGGATGATGGGGTGATAAAGCAGTCGTCTGAGGGAGCTATGGCTCAGACAGAGTTGACTTCAAGGGAAACAAGGGTTATGTGCAAAAGGTAAGTAAGTGAGCCATCACCAAGTGTCTTCTCTGTTACCAGGAGCTCACTGTCAGAACTGCAGGGGATTCTTCCATAGTGTGCCTTGCCCTAGACCCCCAGGCTACTGGGGTGATGACTGGGCAACACTGAGCGTGGCCAGTGCGTGGGCATCAAGTGCGCCGGCAGGTGGGCTCCCGGGATTGCCCTCAGGGCATGGGTTTGCTCGGGGGTCTTTGCTGCTCACAAGGTTTAGAGCACGGACTGACTTTGAGGGAGCCTTTACAAGAATCAAGGGGCAATATTGGAGCCACTGCCATAACGCGACAACCAGCATCACCAGCCAGCCCCGGATACACAGCCTGCCCCGGCAGCACAGAACCCCGGCAGAACAGGAAAACGGTGTTCTGCAAAATACCAATTCCCTCATGTCCGAGATCTCTCCAATGAACACCTCAATACTAATATCTTTGGAAAGCAGGCAGAAACTCATTTTTTTAAAAGTTATTCTTTTTCTTTACATTTAAAAAAAAGAAAAAGGGGAATAAAACCTCATTCAGTATGTAATGTATGCATTAAATAAAATGTGTTGAAAAAGCCACAACCATTGTTCTATTGACCCACAAGTCTTTATTTTACTTCTAAATACAGGGGCACCTTAGTATTGCTGTCAGCTTAATAGAAGGCATTAAAGACTAATAGTGATGCAAGAAGCTGTAAGTAAATCTGCATATTATTGAGTACTGAAATGTTATATGCTTACAAGAAACTTTTTTTAGTTCCACTGCTGTATTGCTAAAGGGAACATTAATACTGAAAGAGTAAAAGTTAAATCTAGTAAATGATTAGCACCAGCATTCTAAAACTCTTTAGCGCAGCCTGGGTTTTAGCTTCTGCTCCAACTTCATTGCTGAAAAATAAGAAAAAATAGTAGTCAAGTGATGGAGATAAATATTTATTTTATAAAAAGTATACCCGAAAACTTATACAGTAATATTTAGGCATAGCATTTCTTATTTTTTAAAAATGGTTTATAGTAAAAAAATTTTGTTTATTTTTTCTCTGGCAGCTGTTTTCTCGTTACACAATTAATGGCATAGTAAAGCCATGCAGCTTAGTTTCACTTCAGACTCTCTGATCCTGGCCCCCTGCAGAGGGTTACAATAGCTTTGAAGGGCTTTGCAGCCGCAACAGCATTGCCACATGCTGTATCCCACCCATAATCCCTCACCTTTCCACCACTTGGCTGCTGCCTTCCCTGTCTTTTAGCATTCACCGCATTAGTCCCTAAAATGTAAACTATAAAACAAGGGGGGAAAGTGAACTGGGATGGAATTAAGTCCCAGCATTTGCAAAATGGAACACTACGAAAGACAAAGACTGAATAAACCTCTTGCCTTTTTGTCCCATATATTGATTCAATTGGCTTTAAAATGTAGTTCTGTAGTAAGGAAGTGATTCTAATAATTTATTAATCCATCCAATATCTATGTGTTTCTATTTGATAGTGGTTGACTGTCTAGAATATATAAGATAAATATAACTGAATAGAAATGGATATGAGCAGATCGAATAATTCAAGACAAAAGTAAAAAAGAAAGCATTGGACATGAGACCAAAAGAGAAATTTAATTCTAAAACATGACTCTACTAGACTGTAATAGAATGACACCAATGGAAGGAAATGACCTTTATTTCAGGTGTCAACTCATGGCTGACAATGGGGCATTCTGAAATGGCTGGTGGAGAATGAAAGAGGTCAGTTGCTCTTCTGAAGGCAACTCCTCCTGCTTTGCCTTGAGCTGAATCATAGCGTGAAGAAGCTGTGGTCTGAAAGAGCCGTGGCTTCGAGCTGGCTGCAAAGAGAACATGAGCTATGCCCTAGGGGTAAGTGGAGCAGACAGGAAACCTGACAATGGTACCGCCAAGTGGCTGACTAGAATTGTGAAAAATTGATACATTCTGTATGATTTAGGAAGAAACTGCATTTGTTAGACTGCAAAGAGGAGTTAGAGAAAGAGCTGCTAAAACAAAGGGGTAGCTCCGCTGATTTGTTCTGGCCAAAGAAAATGAACAGTTATGAAATAAATGAGTTGTAGCTTTCACCATCTGGGATTCTCTGAAGCTTTAGAATGAAAAGAGGAAATGACTAAATTACATCTTTTCCTGTTCTTTATAACAAATAAAAACTATAATTTATTTAGATTTTCCTGTAAGTACCAACACTTGATAGCTAGTATTACAAGAGATTTAAAGAAATCATCATGATTTGACTAACGATTATTAAATGCTATGTATTTTATATGCTAAGCACTTTATATGCATAAATGTAGATCTTCACCATAATCCTTTGATCCCATTTTACAGAGAATTAAATTGAGGCTGAAAAAGATTAAATATCATACTCAAGGCCACAGTATTTGAAATTAAGCCCTAGTCTTTCAATGTTTTCTATTTGTTTTTGTTCTTGTAGTCATTAGTTTGTCTTAGCAACACTTAAAACATATATTGTATTTGACTTGTCATCAGAAAAATTTAAACAGAAGACATATAAAGAAATACTTGTAGACATGATTCTAACTTTAAATAAAACATTGGATTAAATGCCTTCTAAATTCTCTTTCAGATACAAGATTTTATAATTATGAGACTAATTAAATCAGGTTGAGGAGGAACAGGTAGTTCACCCTCTGACACCACGCGGGCAAACCCGGCACTATTTATTTCTCAGATGCCCTGAGCCCACTGGCAGAACAAAGTAATGTCTGGCACCAGTATTCGGCAACTGCTTTGAAGTGATGCATTATGCTGTGACAGGTGTAGTCATGGTTTTAGATACTCTGTGAACTTTGTTACTTTCTATCACCAATCTCAATATAGGTAAAGAGCTAAATAACTTGAGATAAACAAAGGCTGACATTTAAGAAAGATGAAAATCATTAATAAAATATAGAAATAAATTCTTATTTTCAGATAGCGTCCTGTTAGGAAAGGCTCAGTATTTTATTATGTGGTCAGTTGACCAACACACTTATTTTTGGATATAATAAAACATAAAGAAAAACTTAACACATGTAGAAAGTCATTATTCTGAAAGGAGTTGAATACCAAAAATATTTTTATTTCAAGTTTACTTTGAGTAATAAGTGATATAGTATTGTGAAACTTTAAGCCAATGTTACAGAAAGCATTTTTTTATTAAAGAATGTGCAGTGTTTGTTTATTTCTCAGCCCCTCTTAATACAAAACCCTTTATGCATACTCCTCTGCCAAATGAAAACAAAATGATCAACATATGGGCTCTTGTAAAGATAAAACCAAACTTCATATATGCAGAACAAAAAGTAATTTCCAGAAAATGTGTATCATAATATTAATTGCTACATATTCATTTTTTTCTGAAAGATTTTAAATGTGTTTTGGGCATTTACATAACCACTAACTTTGGTGTAAAAACACAAGATCTAGTACTAGAATTTATTGTCCATAAGCCAGAAGCTATAAAACATTCAGTAATTAAGGTCTTATAAAGACAGCATGATAGATAGAGAATGCAGGTACAATGGACTCTAGAGAGCACAGCATTGAACCTGGGGTCAAAAACATTTAATATCTGGATGACCGGAGCTCCAAATAGCTAGTTATTAACATGGATGTTATATTGTTTGTTTATCTTGAAAAACTAGCACACAGAGGAATGTAAGTCATTCCGGCTCCTGACTTTTGCTCAGCTTTGCCATGACACTACACTACAAAACCCCGCATCAATCTACTGAGATGACTTTAAAGGAGAGACCCCAAAATTGTCAACACTGAACTTCTCCTACTGTAGATTCAACTAAGTGCCTAGAAAGAAAAATAAGTGAGGCTTCTTTTTTTTTTTTAACTCACTACTGCAGGGTAAGACTCTCTCAGATTTCAGTTCTGCCCCTTGACAAGCAGGTGTAAGGACAAATGGAAATTAAAAATAAGAGGCTTAATTCTCCTGTTGAAAATAAGGGAAGACATCTCCCATCCTCTCTTCTTAGAGCACTTACTTTAGAAAACTTGTCACTGTGAGAAAATTCTCCATTCTTTAAAATGCATGTAAGTCCTTCTGAAAATCAGATGGCTATTTTGTCAGCTTTAAGACTCAGAAGAGTCTTTCTCAAGGACTTGACAACCAAGTAAACATTCCAGTGAGATAGCATCCCTATCTCCTAGTTTTTGAGAGAGGATAAGAGCCTACCTATAGCTGATACCTGATTCCAACTTAAAAAACTACCTCCTGTGATAAAAATGTGAAGTTTATTTTTCCTTTGTGTAAAAGCCAATTAACTGACACAGTTGGTCACCCCACTCACCAGGTGATAAAGGATAAACTATGTGTAATGAATAGTACTGTCAAGCCCTCTTACTTGAAAATGAATTGAATTATTATTTATCTTGAGAGCATGTATATATGCTTCACTATATGAAGGGTGAGATTTGTTCCTGACTTTGCAATCTCTTAGTGATTGTCTGTGATGTTTATCACATTCTGGTTTAATGCTTATTCAATAATAAAATTGTTTTTCTCTAGAGCTTTTCTGAAGATGACTTCTGGTTTAGTGGTGGTCTTTCTTTCTTTCTTCTTTTCTTTCTTTCTTTTGTTTGTTTTTTTTTTAATTATATTTTCCCAATACAGGCTGGGGCTTAAAACACAGGAAATTCATTTTGTTAGGGTCTCCTGCTGCCAAAACTGGCAATAGGGATGCCCTTCACTTTATTATAATATTTCTTTGCCTACCTGCATGCCTGGGCAAGGTGCTATTAATTCACGAGCTCTATTAGATGTCTTTATAAGGCAAATTTACCCCAGCCCCCTGGCCAGTTGTCTATCAAAGCATATTAATCTTCTTTTGATTAGCAGTGAGTTATATCCATACTCCAAGTTCTTGCCTAAGATTACAACCTTGAACTCTTCAATCCGAGATTTATCAAAGCTTGACTTTGAGAAGTAATGTTTAGCATAATTGACTAAAGGGAATAGAGTGAGCCCATTCTTGATAGTTTCATTTTTACCCTTGAATCAAACCAGAAAATGAGACTGGCTTCTATGGACAAGTCACTTATTTTCTCTTTTTTATGTTGTCATCTGGAGGATAAAGATAGATGAATAAGACTCTTGTCCCATTAGATTAAAACTTTAGACATCAAAAGGAGATTCTGGAACTCAAAATAATATGAGAACAATAAAAAGCTTATACACACCAAATCATTCATAGTCACCTTGCTAGCAGAACTGTGATCTCGCCAGCCTTTAAATGTTTATCAAAATTCGCAAAGAGAAAGAATAAGAAAACAAGAGAAGGATTTGCCAGGTATGTGTTTTATGAGAAGCTAGTAAATGATTAGCTCTCAAGTGGTATTAGTAAAAAGTAGACCTGAAAGGTCAGAATCAAAATGCATCCAATAGTGTTTATGGAAATCAATTGACCCTCAAGTTAAAAACAAAACCAGCCTAGGGCCACACGTAGTAGGCAGTATGAAAATGATGTTCTGACTATATTTTATTCCCCAGTATGACTTTCACAATTAAACCTGTAGAAAGAGAAGTGGCTTATAGAGTGGTTGTGGATCAAAGAGATGCTGAATTCCCAAAACATGATGAATACAACCAGAAATAATTATTGCTACTAGAATTTATTTTCTTCTAAGTAATCCTACTCAAAAATCATTTATCTCAGGCAAAGCATTTGATCAGAATTAGATGGCGTCAGCTATATATCTTCTTGGAGATTACTGCACTGGTGTGAATAAATGAAAGTTATGAAAGTGACCTACTTTGAAAATTGATCAGCCAGCTGACCACAGGGGTCAAATTGATTATTTCAGGATCTCATCTGTTTGTATGAGGGTTCATCAATGACAAAGTTTTTTTTTTTTAACTTTTAGAAAAACAACTTATTGATTGACTTTAGAGAGAAAGGAAAGGAGCAAGAGATATCTGTTGTTCCACTTATTGGTGCATTCGTTGGTTGATTCTTGTGCCTTGACCGGGGATCAAACCTGCAATCTTGGTGCATTGGGACAGTGCTCTAACAAACTGAGCTACCTAGCCAGGGTGAGCAAGTACTTTTATAAAGTGCCACTTAAAATGCTAAATAAAACATTCTTTGGAATTTACCAGCCTCCAGAATCAGCTTGCACCAAAAGCTATGCCCAACCTTAGCCTAAGTATTTTCCAAACCTGAGTGGAATACAAAGAAAACACAGAAACAAAGTGTTAGGTTTTACTTAAGAAATTATAGTGAATTTCAATAGAACAGGTCTCTCAAAATTACTCTACAAGCTAAAGCACATGTAAACCTTTTTGACAGATATATATGGCCCAAGTTTTTATTAATTCAAAGCATTCCCTGAAACTAATTTTTTTAAAGAATTCTCCTGCTTTACTTTTGAGGTTTTGTTTCTATGATTGAATAACTGATTGTTTCGCTTTCCTAAATTGCCAATGAAGAAGCTAGAATTTGAGGATCTCAACTATCGTTGCACGTTTGAATCACTAAGATTTGAAAACATACCAATGTCTTTGTCCACCTCCAGAGATTCTTGATTCAATTTGCCTGAAGTGGAAGCCTATTCCTGGGACTTTTATAAAGGAGATTCTAATGTTCTGCCAGACTTGACAACCACTGAACTAGATGGTAGTGGAATTATTTTGAGTTAGTTCTTTTTTCAATGTACTTTTACAATAATATGAATTATGAAAACAATGAACAGGAGGTCAAATCAAATAGATCTGAGGTATGTTTGTTTTAAATGAATTACTAAACTAATTTTTTTAAAAACCTAGAATCTATAAATAGAATAATGGAATACAAGAAATGGGAGTATTGTAATAAAAACAGACAGACTGCTCTCTTTAAAAAATGGGAGAAAACCTAAGAGGTAAATTTTGAGATCCAATAAAGACTTCCTCCATAATTATTTATTTGTACTGGGTAGGTAACTGGAATGCTTTACTCCTTAGGCCATATAGTCATAGACCAAAATTGCTATATAAAAACAGATAATATTCTTGATTGATGTCATGCAGGTAAATAACAAAGAGAGGTTTGGGAAAAAAAACAGAGATCAGTATTACAGTCTGACCACATATCATAAGGATCTGGAAAATGTGTTAAATTGCTCCAAATTGTGTATTTGTTACTAAGAAGTAAAATACAGAACACTAGAAGCATACAATGTCCTTTTGCTTAATTATTTACATTTTCGTATTATCTAACTTACTGCCTCCCACAACTGCTAAACTTCAAACTCTAGTTTCTTTTGTGGTGTTTCCATATACTTCAAATACGAGATTCAATTCATTTTTGACAATATTACTAGCTTAATTTTGTTTTTCCTCTAGAGTTATGATAATTGGTGCAAAAATGCCAATATTACAATACCTCTTCCTTATTCTTTTTTCAACATAGTGTTTCAGGATTACCTAATATTCAGAAATTGTTAATTCAGTATTTATTATTACAGTTGGATGTTTTTGTTATTTATTCAATCAATTGATTTTCTATTATTGTGTAGAAACATTCTTATTGTATAGATATAGCCTATATAAACCTCAGCCAAAATTATTGTTTCAAAGAAAGAGAATATTTGATTGTTGTTTTTGTACATTCACCTAGAATGTGCAAAATTTATTCAACCAGTCTTCTCTTTTTGGAAGTATATAGTTGTCTGATTTTTATTTCTTACACCATTTTTCACCATCACATTGAAAGGGCTAACACATTTGACAAAGAGTTAATATCCTTAATATATAAAGGGAGTTTACAATGCAATAAGAAAAATATAGCCATACCAGTAGATAAATGCATAACTTAATGCAAAAGCAAAAGAGACAAAAGTAACAGAAAATACAGAATTTTTAAAATGCAAATTAAGACACAGGATAATTTCTCCTTTTACATTGCAAATATTTTAAAATATGATTTTAAATGGGAGATAGATTTAGCTAATACAAAAGGAAGTTTAGATGAAGATAGAGAGCTAGCCAGGGTGTAGTAGAGTGCTCCAGAGCACAGGTTTCAGGCAGTCAGATCTGGATTCCTGACTGTGCTCTGTCCACTATGTAGCTTTAGCTGATTTCCCTCAGCCTCAGTTTCCTCATCTGTAAGATGGGAATAATAATACTACTCAACTTATAATGTTCTGTGAAGATTAAGATAATGCATATAAAGTGCATAACACATTTTAACACACAGTAAGCTCTCAATAAATTGGCAATTATAATAATTCTCGATGCAACAAGTGTACATGAAAACAGGAATTACAACAGGCTTCTGGTAGGGTGATTTGCTACAATTTTTCAGGAATGCAATTTGGCTATATGTATCAAAACTCTTCCATATGTTTATACTCATTGAACCAGTAATTGTGTTTTTAAAAAAAATCAGAGGATATAAATCCACACCTATTCTTAACATACCTTTTATGTTTTAATGACTAATATTATAATAGAGAGGCACATTGGTCTTGTATGGTACAGCTTTTAAAATTTGCAGAAATAGGATATCAGTTTATGAAAAGTGAATGATATGGCCTAAATTGTGGAAAAGATACTTTGGGAAAAATATTCAGATTTTATTTCGAATTTTATTATTTCTACTTCTTTTGTACTATGCTTTCCCCCCTAAAACTGGAGTCTGCAAATTTGAGCATGACTCATTTGTGAGGGTATCTGAAATGAATGGGTGAGCTCACTTACTTCTATCTTAAAAACTTCTTTAAAAAAGTTAGCTTATTTCTTTTTTATATTTATCACTTTGCTTGAGAGGATTTAGAAGAAGAAAGCATTGTTCAATTATTCTTGCTGTTGAGTAACAAAATTTTTTTAAAATTTTACAGAATTTTTCCTTTTTTATGTTTTTATGTTTCTGTTATAACAAAAGTAAAAATGAGTTTTTAAAAATGTATTCTTTTGCCTTTCACTCAAAGTTTGAAAGTAGCTAAACATTTACATGAAATTTATAGGCTATGTTTGAGCTGGCATGCTTTTGTCTGTATGCTATTTGCCACATGCAAAATTCGCTTGGGGGTCTGGAAACTGAGATACCACGAGATACTGAACCTCTGGCTAAGAAGATAACTATCAGTATTAGGGGACATCTACTGACCCTCTAGGAAAAAAGGCATCAGTGGCTTCACAATGAATCCAAAGAGAAAATCACAAAGATAGTCAGGATAGAAGGAGTTAGTTTGTGATCAAGGTGTTACCCACATGAGAACCTCTAACAAGGCCACTTTTCACACTGAGAAGCAGCAAAAATGTACTTATCAGATTCTTCTTAACAAAATAAAGTGGGCCAGTTAATTCTTTCGTTAAAAAAAAAACAACTCACAACTGTATTAATATTTTTAAAATAGGGTTAGTTTATTTCTACAATCTAACATTGCATCGATATGAATGGACAAGTAAATCTCCAATTATATCTTACATTTACCTCTTTGGAATCAAGAGTTTCATGTTCAGGAATAGCCACCATTGGATGACTCAGCTTCATAGAAAAGATGCCCAGGATGTGATGAGAGATAGAAGTAAGGAGAAATAAATGTTTAAATTTCATTTAAATAGTTAAGCAATGGCATAAAGTATACTACTGTTGATCATAGTAGATTCCATCAAGTGTAAACATTAAAATTTGATTGTTATTAAAAATAAAGCAAGATATTCTTAACATAGAAAAAATATTTAGAGGATGGTGAATACTTGGAACATAGGCCCTCATCTAATTTGATTTTCTATTTCATATAAACTCTAACAGTGCTTGGCATATAGCATAGACAGTTATTAAATGTTTATTAAATTAATGAATTATTAAAACACACTGACAGATATTACAAGAAAAAACAAAGTTGTATTTATGTGTCAGCTCTCACAATAGGCCTCAAATTGACAAATGCCAAAGCAAAAGAAATAAATCATGCTCAGGCCCACAATAAAGGCATATGTATCTACAGATGTAAATAAATGCTTACTTGGAATGTAAAGTATTGTGCTTTATTGTCATTGTTAATAATCTCAATATACAAAGGTCTTCGTAATCATTGCAATCTTAACAGATGATATTATTATAATGTAGTGTACAACATAGTGACACTTTAACAGAAGGGAAGTTCTTCTGCTTATGTAAGAATTTTGATTATTTCATGGGCCTTCTGAGCACTATGCATGCACTTAAACCTATTAACATAGAAGAAAGTCCTAGAGACACAAGAGAAAGAGACAGAATGAGGAATATGCACACACCAAGATATAAGAAGAGCAATCATTTGTAATAAATCTATTTTTTTTTTGTCTTTATCATATCTCCTCACTCCAGCTTTAGGGTAACCACCATACCCATTTTGACAATAACATTCCCGGTTTCTGCTATTATGCTAGAAAAATCAGGAAACAATTGCCCAGGAGAATACCATCGCTGGCTATGAGGGAGGCCAAGGAGACATCCATCACATTTCCTCAGACTTCCCTCTGTTCTGGCAGATTTTCAGGAATGGAATCTGCCCTTATTTAAAGCTATAGCTTTACAAAATACCAGCCATTACACCCGGTTCCCAGCTATGGAATCCTCTGGGTACAACATCAGGACTCCTTCTAACTACCTGAGACCATTGCTTTAAATAGAAGTACAATCTGACTCCTGAGCCAACTAGAGATCTAAACAGCATTCCAAAAATCAGCGGAAAGCACCTATTTTCTCCTATTCATCAGGATCCCCTGCCTGGCTTAAGATCAGACCCTGTGTGCTACTGCAAACCTCAGACCCAGGTAATTGGTCCTGGAGACAGAAGAATTTTTAGCATACCTAAGCTAAGGGGTATGGTAATTATATGACTCATCGGAGCACAATGTCAAATTTTCGTTCTCCTAGTCTCCTAAGATTGGACAGGATAAATATTCTGAAATTTTAAAACATTGGAACACTTCCAATAAAATACTTACTGAGATTAGAAAAGCAACAGAGCAATTATGTGATAGCTACTTTTACATTCCATTCTTTCTTTTCAATATAGGTATTTATTCATTTACATTTATTTCATTTTAACCTTGAATTTCAAAAACTATGTGTTAATTATCTTAATCAACAAAAGAGAACAAAAAATGACTGTTTCTAATTAATTGATAATCCCCAAGTCATTTATATTTGGCTTTGTAATGCTTTTTTTCTATTTATGATCTTTTTATTATCCTCAGGTTGACCAAAAACACTAAATAAAACATGATATTATTAATTAATTTAATCATAATCATTTATTAAATTCTCACATGATAAACTCATTATACATATTTGTTTATTTGTTTTTTCACAACAACCTAGAGAGATGAGCATTAATTTTACCATTTCACAGATGAGGAAACTAAAACTGAAAAAGAGAATACCTTATTGAAAGTCCAGAAGTAGGAAGGGGCACAACCATGATCATAATCTAGGGTGACAGTCCCCAGAGACTGTGCTTTCCAAGCAAGTAGGAGGTGGCAGTATGCCACTGAGAAGATATTCAGGAGATGGGAAAGGGAGAGACAAAGGAAGGGAGTGATGTGTACCGTTGTGCAAAAGGAAAAGCCACATAGTAAAGGCGAGAGTGTCCCTCTCAGAGATAAAAAGCACTTCACGAGTGTCTGGTCTATCTATAAGAGGTCATGGAAGAGACATACTACAATGTAGCTTGAATGTCAGAGAAGAAGGCTGGGCTTCATTCTCTAGGCAGTGAGAAGCCACTGAACTATTCTAACCGAGGAAAGGGCATGTGTGATCAGATCTTCATTTCAAAACCAACAGTCAATGCAGCTAAAGTGTAAAATATGGATGGGGGAGGAAATTGGAAGATACTTAATTGATCAGAAAGAAAGAGAGAGAATAAAGAAAAAGGTTTAAATTAAAATGTTGCCTTGGAGAAGAGAATAGACTCAAGTTTTTCTTGGTGACTTTAGGCCTCCCTACCATTTAGGATTCGTGAAGGTAGACACATTGTTACTTTGTTGATTAGAAAAGAAAAACTGGGAAATGTTGGAAAGAAATAAGGCTGTGGTAGCAGGATAGTGGGCAGGACAGGGGAGGCCAATGGGGGAAAAGGTGGGACAACTGTAATTGAACAACAATAAAAAAAAAGAAATAATGTTGAATATTGATATCCCTGCTGCATGTAGAGATTTTGTAATGCAAGAGGACTAAAGATATTAAGTTGGGAGAAAAACTAAAATGATGTGAAAATCCTCTTACAGTCAGAATGGAAACGATAAACCTAAACATTAAAATAAATTGTTATAGGTGAATGGCTTGCTATCTATATACAGAGAATATATAGAGAGAGAGTGGGTGCATACTGAAGGCCAAACAGAATCTTTTAACCCTGTTTACTTGATGTTCTGCAGAACTAATGAGTATTTGGTCTCAAAAAAATAAAATAACAAGTTACTAATTTTTTCATCAAGTTATCATTCAACATAGAAGGATGGATGAAAGAGAAAGCTCAGATGAAATAAGACAAAACATGCTATTATCCTGGATGGAGACTTTAGTCCCAGATAATTGTGTAATGGACTAATTAGACCTTTGCTCACTCACCATTGCGGGATCATCGACAAGTCGTATTTGCATAAAATGTTCAGTTTACTTTCATTACACTCGATCACA
Organism: Pteronotus mesoamericanus; assembly: GCF_021234165.1. Lineage (NCBI taxonomy): Eukaryota > Metazoa > Chordata > Mammalia > Chiroptera > Mormoopidae > Pteronotus > Pteronotus mesoamericanus. The sequence goes on along the minus strand of NW_026555085.1, from coordinate 22,167,622 downwards.
GCTGTCACTAAATGAATATAAAGCATTTTGAAGTGATTGTCATGAGTACAAGGCTTTCCTGTAAGTGTCACTGCTTCTCCAGATGTAACAGGAACTTTTCTGACAAAGACAGATCAAATTCTCTCAAACCAACTAAAGAAATGAGAACCCTACAACTAGAAGAAAAGAAAATATGCAAAATGTGGTTAAACCATTTAATAAAGTCTCTGATCTACCTGAGAAATAGAGTTCAAACCTCTGGCTTTTGTGAAATAGCTCTCCCTACTGCATGAAGATGAAATAGGTTTTCTTGACTGCCAGAAATTATGACGCTGGGGAAGTGTTGCGAGAAACGTTTACTTTTTTAAATCGCCAACGGTGCTACACATGCTATTTGGGATTGGTTTGTTTGCTGAACCACCTCCTTTTGTTAAACCCCTTTACTCTATTTGTTTACATAAGCTGTACCTTCTCCTTCTGCCTCTCTACCTAGATTTGTGAGCTACTCAAGCTAGAGTGAAACCTTCTTAAGGACATCTCTTAAAAGAGACGTGACAAATTACTGTAGCAATTCCTACATAAAATATTGCTTTTTATAATATATAAGGTTATCATTATGAGATGTAAGCCATAGGAAATCATGCAGATTATGTGCTATTCATCTTTAGTCTTCTGCATCCGGCATGGGTGACCCTCAGCACAGAGTAAACACTAAATGAGCCCTGAATGAATAAATTAACAAGAGAAACAATGAACGAAATGCTTAGAGGAAACAGAGGGTTTTCTAACTTGTAGCAGTAAAGTCTGTATTAGTCAAGAGTCAGGAAGTGTTTGCTGCATTCCTAGAAGTGTCCTCATTTATATGAAACTTTGTAAACTACAGACCTGTGAACTAGAAACTGTCACACACATGTGTTCTCTTTGACCTTCACAGTTCTTCTGCTCCAAAATTCAAGGATCGAATTTTGTGGTCAGTGCTTGAGTTCACATATGGTATTTGCAAGTCTGTGTTTCTCTTGAACTGCTCGATGGTCTCCGCAGTCCTGCAACCATCTTGCTCTGTGTGCCAGCCTGCTCTGTTAGACAAAGCTAATGATCTCCATGTTGACACAGTCCCCCCTCGCCTGCGAAGAGGACGCCAAGGGTGGAGCTAAGCTATTCTTGTGCGTACCCATGTATGTCTGGCTTACTTCACTCATTTAGGGAATCTGGCCTACCAAAACATTGGAGTTTTTAGTCCCTAATTTACAACATATACCAAATGCAGAGTAGGAAGCACCCAGGGAGTCTTATAAATTCCAGACTCTGACACACCAAGTCTGGAGAATGGTCTGAGAGCCTGCATTTCTAAGGGGCTCTCAACTGATGCTAATGCTGCCATAGGTTGAATAGTAAGGACATAACCAACTCTTTTTGTATGAATGGATGCAATTGATGCTTTTAAAATATTTATCTATTCACATCTAAAATTAACTATATTAAAAATATCCTAATCAATTACATGGTATTGCAGTTGTATAAGTAAATAATTTAGCACTTTTTTTTATTAAGTGCCTTCAAATGTCCTAGGTACTTTGCTAGATGTCAGAGATATAATAGTGAACAAACACATATTATCCCTGCCCTTGAAGAAACAGATATTACCATATTGAGCCGTGTATAATGTGCACTTTTTTGCCCAAATTTTTGCAGGAGAAATAAGGATGTTCACTATCCATGGGCATTACTAATTCTGTACCTATATAAAGATTTTTAATTCTTTTATTTATGCTTATGCACTAAAAGTATAACTCTAGAAAGCAATAACGATATCCGTATGCAAAATAATACCCTGGAATATGATAATCAATTTTGTTTCTAAATATAAATAAATAAATAATTGAATTAAAACGTTGAAATGAAAGATTTTTTTTCCTGCAAGTTTGGACCCAAAACATTGGTATACATTATACACAGCAAAATACAGGTAATAATAAAAATCAGAACTATCTAGAAACAAACACAAAATAATGTGTTCTGAAGCAAAAGTTCAAGGTGCTATGTTCATAACAAATAAGTCTGACCTAATCTAGAAGGATGAAGCAATCTTTCCCCCAGAAGCTGGAATGTAAAGGATAAATCTCCTAATAGCATTACAGGGGACCAGAGAAAGCATATGGGGTTAGGAGCTGAAAAGAAATGACAGACTGAGTGGAAGAGAGGGAGAAAATTCAGAGTGAGTGGGCAAAAGGAGTGTGAGGGCGTCAGGAACCAAGGCTGGAGGGCTACCGTGTAGGTACTTGGAACGCAGCAACTTGGCTTAGGAAGCAAAGGAGCAAGTCTCGGAAATGCTTATTATATGAATGAAGGTTGTTAAACATGAACTTGTCTCAATAACCAAAAAGGTTGTAAGCTGTTGGAAGTTAAGGCCCATAACATCTTAGCACCTGTGCACCAGAAACCAGTTGATTGATTTCATCACTGAACATTCTATGCCTTGGAACAAAATGTGGGCAATGCTCTGAGTTTTTCCTTAATGAGAAAAGTTCATGATATGGGCCCTGAGGAAAAAGCTGCTTTTAATGACAGTCACAAATATGCTACTCCATCCCTATGTCTCAAAGATTTCATCTGCATTAGCCTGAAATATTTTTAAAAATTACAGACCACCAAGAGCTTAAATACTTATGTTTAGAAGTTAGAGGTACAGCATCTAGTTTCGGTGATGCCCAAAGATTTATGATTTTATCGATGCCACTAACTCCCTAGATGACATAGGGAAAATCACTTTGTCTCTGGGCCTCAGGTTCCTGACTTTTAAAATCTGGGTCCTAACTAAGTGAGTTCCAGTTCCTAGTCCACTTAGATAATTCAATGAATTTGTGATACTTAAGCAAAATCAGTTGATTGATAAATGACACTGTTTAAAAGAAGGCTTTTTCTTTTTGGAGTCTCCTGCAATGAGCCATGGCTGAGGTAGAAGCAATGTCTGTAGCAACAATAAAAAAGAACTCTACATAGAATGTTACCTGGGATCCCTAATATCAGTTCTTAGCTGTAATACTTGCTCCTTGCATGAAATGTTATAAACACTATTAAACTTCACAACATTACTTTGTGTATTCCCTAAGTATTATCATATACTCAGTTGGAATTTGGTACTTGTTCATCATTTTGTAAACCCACAAAAAACTTGCTGTTAACTGTTGGTCATTACTATTGTTACATTGCAGTCAGTAAACCTAATACTAATCTAATACCAGTAAGAAAACAAGAATTTTCTGCTCTGACCCCTGTAAAAAGTCTTTTGAAATATGGCTAAAAATTCACAAATTACACTATTTTATTCTCAGCCTTTCCTCTTCCTTCCAGGATGCACAGAATGGGGACATGTTAAACTTCCCTACTCCAAAGACCACGGTCTAAAGGGCAGCATGATGGAGCCCTGACTGGTGTAGTTCAGTTGGTTGGGTGTCTTTTGCAAAGCAAAGGTCACCTATTTGATTCCCCCATCACAGCACATGCCTGGGTTGCAGGCCTGGTCCCCAGTTGGAGCGTGTGCTAGAGGCAACTGATAGATGTTTCTCTAACACATTGATGTTTCTCCCCCTCTCTTTCTCCCTCCCTTCCCCTCTCTCTAGGAATAAATACATAAAATCTTTAAAAAATATATAGGAGAGTATGATGGAATTCTTTTTTTTCCATCTGCTATGTGTTCAGGCTGTTTTACAAACAAACCACATCCCCATGTTTACCCATTCCTCTGCAGTTGCTTCTTTCTCAACTAGAAAACCACTTCCCCAAGGGGATTAACTACACCAATCACTTTTTTCACCACACAGCTCCCAGGCTGTAATGAAAATTTAGCAGAATCTATACTCCAACACCATTTTAGACCTAGAATAAATTTCAGAAACTGAAATTGGAATTGATAAGAAAGCATATTTGTTGTTCTTTCTTTTTTTCTATCCTTTAAGGACACAATTAGTTGCCTAGTACTACAGACAAAACATCATTTTCAATTTTTTTCAAGATCATACTAACTCTAGCACAATCACAAACCAAATGTCTCTTTCTTCACAAAAGACAGTGTTGGTAGAAATTTTTTCTCCCCGTTTTTTCTCTTCTATAGACTATAAGGGGTACCAGCTATTTTATTCCAATGTGATATATAATAGGAAATAAACAATGCTGTATTAAGACTCTCAACTTCATAAACATTTTTCAAGTCCTGGCCTGCTTAGTCCCATCCAAACTGATCCTAATTTTCAAGCAGTTACTCCAAGCTTCAAGAAACCTATGCCAGAGCCCAGGTATGTGTCAACAGATATAAACTGATGTATCGTAAAACCTTGGAAGAGAGTGTCTTAAGAGGAAGAGCAGGCACAATTGTGATGGTGTTAATCTGTGCCGCCCATCTCCAGAGACCCCCGACCAGACGTTACTCTGTTTGCTCCTAGCACTGTACTTCCAGCATCCTTGATAATGACTAGGGGAGGGGGTGTAGAAGAGGGAGAGGACATATAAGTGGTTGGTGGCCATATGAGCTAAGGACTGTCTTTCCACAGGCAACTGGAGGGCTGCCTCCAATACCCGCCTGCCCCGCCTCCCTGGAATTGGACCCTATTCCTCCATCACCTATTTCCCTACACATTGTTTTAAACTATATTTCGGGAATGATGTAGGCACTTCCCAGCTCTCACCACATGGGTTACACATCTTTACATTGTCAGCACACTCGCAGTGTCCTGTCCCCACTCCCTGCCCTTGCCCTAGCCATATCGCCCTGCCAGCCAATGCAGCGTGGCCTTAGATTGCAGCCATCCCTGAGGGATCCTGACGGTCTTGCTTTCCTGAGTCTTGTTATAGCCTAAGGTCTACTCTCTGGAAAATCTGTATTTTTTTTTCACTCCCTGCTGCGTTCCTGCTGGAAACACATCCTTATAGCCATGGTACTTCTTTATTCAAACTTCAAACCATAATATAAGTCGAGTATTTACTGACTGCTAGGAAGCCCATAGAAAAAAATCTATGTTTAGTTATGTTATGTTAGTAGGTTTCTGCCATGCCAAAGAGTGAATCTTTTGAAAATTAGAATAAAAATGCTTTAATACTATGAAACTTGTCTGAAATTTTTATCACCTGGAATTTGATAAACTGTTAAAATGTCATTCAAATGTGAAAGCCATAAAATATATCCTCAGGCATAAAAAGCCTCAGAATACTTGCCAAATAAAGACCCAACTTAAAAACTTTCTTGAATCAAGGACTCAAATAAGAGAAATAAATACAGTAGGATGCAGCAAGAAACATAAGAAGGTAGGGTAATAAAATACTCTGAGTAGAAGTGTCATTGCCATTTTTTAAAAAAGTCTATGAAAGACCATGGAATTGAAAAAATTATAACCATAACACACCAACATAATCAACATGATAGTAGATAATAGAAGAGACCAATGGACTTATTTTACTGTTACTGTAGGTAGCAGCTAGAAATGAGTGGTTGGAGGGAAAAGAAAGCAGTACCCTCACCTTACAATCTAACAAAGAACATAAAACAGGAGGCTGGAAACAAAAGAAAGTCATGTCTCACCAATTAACTCAGCACTCCTGAGCCTGGCCCAATAAGACCGCCAGGGGTTCCAAACATCAGAAGCAGAGGGAGAGCAGGGGAGGGGAGTCCTTGAGACTCTGCTGGGAAAGGGAACCTCTGCAGCAATTTCACGAAGACAAAGAGCCTTCACTAGCTGAGAAAGAAAGCCTTTGTAGCTGTACGTTATTCCCAGGATTTAGAAGAGGGATAAGGAGGGGTAACCTAAAGGCTGACTAAGATATATAACCCCTGAACTCCAATAGTTGATGAACTCAGATTAGCTAAGTACCCACTTGTAGGTTCGGCTCAAGTGTATAGAACAAAACTAACAGACTTACTAACAAACGTATTAACAACTTTATTTCCTTTATCCATGGGGCATTTAGACTAGCTGGGTGCCTGCTTGCAGCTTTGTGTTCCTATGTGTTTCATAAATAAACTTGCTATCTCCTTTACACTGTACGTGTTGTCTCTCACTTGAATTTGTCTCTTGTGGGGAAACAAGAACTGAGAAACAAGCTCCAGCAGGTGGTGGGGTGGGGGCGGGTGATGACTCAGATCTCTCTCCCTGGTGACATTACTCGGAGAGGACAAAGAATTTGATAGGGGCATGACCACATGAATGTGAACCCTAAGTGACAGGCAATCATAATGACAAAATAAAATGAATAAATTTTAAAGTAATAAATCAAAACCGTACCTATTGGACACAAAACTGACAAAAAGAGATAAGAAATTATAATAATGGAAAATGTAAAATAATAAAGCAGATTAAGGTCATGTAATGAGATAATTAAGGGCAACCTCTCAAGATTAAAAAAATCAATGAGATCAGAAAACATACAGTCAACAAGAGACACACACAAACATGAAGACATATGAAGTTGAACATAAAAGGAGGAAAACATTCATCTGTCTAATATGAACCAAAATAAAACTGGAATAACAATCTTATTACATTTAAAATGGAATTTAAGAAAAATATTGTAAAGGAGGAAAAAAAGACATTATATATTGGTTTAAAAAAAAATCAATGAACAAGAATATAGGACCATAATAAACTTACATTCCTAATAATACAATCTCAAAGTTTTAAGATTTTTCAATGGTTGGCCTCTAATACTTTGAGAGCAAGGAGTGGTTTTACTCTTCATTTAAATACCTGAAGGCTAAGGACACGTTTCAGTGCTCAGTAGAAACCAAATAAATATTTTCAGACAACCTGAGAAAGAGTCCAACCCCACAGTTATATCTGTCTTTTGCAAAAGACTCTTCTACGTGAGTCACAGAACAAATAGAACCTATGGCTAACATGTCAGCAAATGAATGTCATTATTTGATAGCTTAAATGAGATGACTGGGTCGAATTATGATCAGTCACACAAGGATAAACTTCAACAAATTTAGCATCTGAAAGAATTTTATGTTCATGTTTTAGTAAAAGGAATAAAATAATGGCCACATTAAGCAGATGAAACAACACAAGAAAATTATGCCCTGAAGTTTCAAAATAAGTTACACCTCGACTGTGTAAATAACAGAGGGCATGTATGGCTTTTGTTGCACAGAATGTATAATAGGATAACAAAATAAATTAAAGCAATGGAAGAAACAATTAGGTTGAAGAGTTTGAAACTGATAAAGCTGATGTTTTTGTAGGTTAAGAACTGTTGGGTAATGGCAATTTCATATGAATCATATGACTCAATTTCATATAAAAGACTTTTTTAAAAAAACAATAGCATTAAAAGGAGAGTAGACAAGGAATTGTGCTTAAAGGCAAACTATCTATCTGTATTATGTATGTGAGTATGGATGCCCGTAGATGTACATAGATGCAACCTGCAAAGAAAGATAAATGCTGCCATCGGGGTTTCCATGATATGTCAGGGCCCAGTACTGCCTCCTTCCACAGGCCATGCCCTCCGCGGAGATGAAGTCCTAAAGCTGTGACTTGACCCTCTCCCCACACTGTGGACCATAGTCAATGCCTTGCTGATAAGGGCTATCAAAGGTCAGCTCCTCTGTTTCAATGGAGGATAATTTCGCAATTTATGCCCAGACCCTACAGCTTGTGAATTAGGAATCTTTGCCCTTCCCAATTAGGACTCATTCTCTCCTTGATAGGATGTCTGTCTGAAGAGCACACTCTCAATATATCAGAAAAGCCTGAACCCCTGCCTCAGGCTCTGCTTCTAAGGAAACTGACCTAAGATACCCCGTAACGGGGAAGGGGAGGAGGGGCTGGGGCCCACTGAGTGCTGTGAAATACAAGGAGCTCATTTTTCCTTAGCGCCTCCATCTGCACAAGATGCAAAGGGATGGCTTTTTCTCTATGGCTGTAAAATACAAGCATGGGCAATAAATTCTAAAGGGACAGTGTGTTATTTTATAAGAACTTTAAAAATCATCTTTCTCCAAGTATACATCTCCTCACTAAAAAGTGTTACAATGAAAAATTTCAGCTAGAAGACAACAAATGAATTTCAGGGAAGATATAAAGGAAATTGATTGTTCTCAGTTTCCTGGAAGAAATTTGAGTCAACTGTTTGTGATTAAATTAAGTGCATTTTAAGAATGATGTCTGGCAATTACATAACCTGAAACATGGCTGGTTTCAAATGCCAGCCCACCAAAGCGTCTATGGGGTTGTAATGTTCTTTATTTCCCTGTCGTGGAGAACTTAAGTAAATATGATTGATAGTGCACTTATCAGAACTGCTTGCTTTAAAATACCTGCTCACTAGAATTCATTTTTCCATATTACAGGTCCAATTAATTTCATTTAGCCAATTTTGAACACAATATTCTTCATGAACATATTCTACAAATTCATCCAACTTGAAAACAATTTGGCACAGGCAAATAGTGCCCATGTTCTGGTTTTCTGGAAAAAAAAAAATCTCTACATGTTAAAAAGCAATTCTGAGCTTACAAAACTTTTTCTCCTCTTCCACCCTCCTCAAAGGCTTTCTTCTCCACAACATTGTAACAGTTATCCACTCCCTATTAACTCCAAAAGTTGTCAGAAAGTTTTAGAATCCAGAGCAAGGCAGTTTATCTCTGTGATGATAGAAAATAAATTACCTTGATTTATTCACACAGAAAGGTTTCTAATTATGTAGATGGAACTCCAGCAGACATTATTAATGAGGAGGATAAAAGGAAGTTTTGCCTCCAAAAATCAAGATGACTTTTTTCTGTAAATGTGACTGCTTCAGTAAATTTTGTCAGAGAATTAAATGAATAGTGGCTCTCTTAGCCTTTGGAACTGTTCCTGCCAAAAGAAGGTTGGAGCCTGGGATGAAATGCGAACAACACTGTGTGGTTCAGGAGAAGCCCAGGCTCTGCCAATACCTCACAAGGCCTTGGGTGTGTCACTTTGTATCTTTAGTCTTCAGATTCCTCCTCTGTAAATGTCATCTGTACGCCTCAGTGGTAAGTCCCAGTCCTGAGGTATCTGGCACTCTTGTTCGACCAGGTAAAAGCCTGTAATTTCAGGGTGGTGATATCAACAAAGGTGGTGATGCCATTTCATGGTTAGGTTTCTTGTGTTGGGGGACAGGGAGGTGAAGTATCTTAAGGAAAATTAGTGTAGTATCAGCTTTTACATTAGTTTTGTGCAATCTTGTACAAATTATTTATACTTTCTGAGCCATAGTTTCTTCATGTGTAAAAGAAAGGGGATAAAACCTATTTTATGATTGTTTTAAAATTTAAAAAAAAAAATACTGTCTGTAAAGTAAGTGGCATGTTCTCTACTTTTTCTAAATATTAATTTCTTCCTTACAAAAATTCAGTGACCACCCTGCCCCAAACCCCGTCAATTCACTCCCTGCTTACTCCCCACAAATGACAATAACTCATTATGTCCAGGGATGCAGAAGTTGTCTGGCAAGAAACTTCCTGATTTTACTTGCTTCCCCAATACACAGGCATCCTTTCATTTTCACAAGCTTGCTCTGTTCTATTTCTTTACTTCCTGAAAACTCTTCCCAATGCTGTTCCTCACAACTGAAATACTAAGCCTGTTCTCAGCCTTTGCTTCCTTTCAGTTCTTTGCTAAGTCCTTCCTGATTCATCAGTCTAGGTCAGGACCTCTGTTATGTGCATTCATAACTACCTGATCGTCTTCCACATGGCAGTTGTCACAATGAGCATTAACTAATGAATTTTTGCTTATTTGTTTAATTTCTGTTTTTACCCAAATGCAGAATAAGTACCTAGCAAACGCCCCTCATATATTGATGTTGTTTCTTTCCAATGCATGTTCAGCACAGATGCAGTGCTTTGTAAATAAGCGATACTCAATACATCTTTGTGAAATGAATAAATGATCGTCTATGTCAACTTCCTGACTCCAGCGTTCCTCAACTTAACGTTGGAATAAAAAAACTGCAAAGTCTATGCCCTTTGTTATCGGTAGGGAATTAAGCTATTACTGTAGTTAGAAAAGGTTTTTGGAACCTCGAACCAATCATTTACCTTAGTGTTCATTTTCTCATTTTAAAACTATGAACAATTATAAACTGCTTATCTCAAAAGGACATTGCTTCAGTCTTCAAATATATTTGTAAAATATTCTTCACATATGTAGATCTAAATTTTTATAGATTGCATTAGAAAAATACATTTTTATTCCATAGTCCACTCCCTCAGCCTTTGAGCCAGTAAGTGAAAGTTAGAATTAACTTAGATTTTCCAGTTAAGTCATAATCTACTTTAAATTCTTTTGATTGATCTTTGTTAAAATATCAAAAGAAACCTCAGAAAAAAATTCTTTTCAGGAGAGTGACTAAAAATTTAACCCATATTGGAAATATGCATATAGTATGAACATTTTAATTCATTTATTGGATTTCTGTAGCTTTGCAAAGTAAATTCTCTGAATAACTATGCAATAATAATACCCCTTAAAATATTGGATTGGCCAAAAGTCCGTGTAGTTTTTTCCATAAAATAAAGACAGCTTTTTCATTTTTACCAATAACTTTATTGATTTGGATATTTTGAGTATGTTAGCTATCTCCCATGTGGTAGAATGTTGATTGTTCTCAATTAATGTCTCCATTTGATTGCTATCTATTTCATCTCGTCTACTTGACCATGGATCACTGCCCAGTGAGAAATCTCCAGCACAAAACTTCACAAACCACTTTTGATATGTTCAATCAGTCACAGCACCTACTCTACACACTACACAAATCTTTTTTTGTGTGTTTCAGTTGCATTTTTACCTTTCTTGAAATAATAAAGCATAATTTGCCAAAAATGTGCATGTTTTCTTCCATCTTCAATATTAAAATGGCTACACAAAAATTCACTAATTTTGATAAGTATTTTTTATAATGCACTCTAGAATGACAGCTGTCACAATAAAGTCTAACACAATTGTTTCAAATGAAATTAAAGACACCTATAGGTGACTAAAGCCATCTTATGGAAAAAAAAATACACACTTTTTTGGCCAACCCAATATCCTCAATAATGGTAAAAATATAAACTTTACAAATGGATTAAACTTAAAAATAAATAAGTAGGAGAAAGAAATGGGGGAAAAGAATGTGAATGAGGAAAGTCAACATTTATAGGGTAAAATATCCAAAAGATTTAAAGAAAGGATACTCATGATTGATGTAGGAAGCAGGCTAAAGCAAGTTTATGAAGAGACCAGTTCCTCTTATGCGTCCTGGATATCAAAGGTTCTTTCCTTTCTTCTATCTCCTATTTCATTCCCACAGCACCAAACTACCATGAAACCTGCTCCGAGGTTCTAAAGTCTGTGTGAAAACAAAAGACAATGGGGCCCAACTCCTCAAAGAGTTGGCTGTCTGTCTACTACCATCATTTTTTTCCTCCCATTCTTAAATTGTGTGTTTCTCATTCGTAATACACTTCGCTAGGTAGGTTCCCTCACTATTCTAACAGATGTCTCACTCCTAGCTTATTATAAGTGAAGCGATCCTTTACAGAGAAAAGATAAATAATGGATGGAATTGGAGTGAAAATATCTTCATTTTGCTCACTCTCACTTTTTTTTAATTACAGATAAGTTATATTTTCTCTTTTTAATCTACAATCTCAAGAGCAGCTGTTGGGAAAAGGGATGAATGAAAACTCATCAGTGAAATTCTGTTAACATACCACAAAGATAAAATTTCATTTCATGTAAAATGCTTTCTCTTTCTTAGCAAAAACAAAATTCTAACATAAAGGATTGTTATATTTTAACATCTCTTTTTATGAAAATTTCACTTCAATTTTTTTAAATTAAATCATAAGAAAATACATGTTGGTAGCTGTGGTATTTTTTTCAAAAAATGACTTTTAATAATTGAAGGAGTGTACTGGAAAAATATGTATCTTCTTATTCAATAAATCCATAAATACTGAAAGTATAAACATTCAGCCCAATTGTAAATGTTACAAGCACATGGGGTCAATATCAATTAAGAACTTAACCTAACATTCTATATCTTATTCTATAAAAGAGAATCCTGTGATTAAGTAAATATGTATACTATTTTACAGATGTATTTCCATTTACTTACTAGGGGGTTTTATGATAGGGAAAAAATTATAATAAAGTACTTAAAAATATATCAGCATAAAGTTTTCCTTTATGAAGTTATTTTTCATATAAAAGTTCATTCCTTGTGCTGAACCATTAGAGAACTGAAGAAGCTAAACTGGAAAGTTTGCTATCATAGAGGAAGCATAGAATTTTGGATGAGGTAAAAACTTTAAGATCAACCGTTTCTGTAGAAATTCTGAGTTTAAAGGGGTTTTTTTTAGTTTAAAGTTTTAAGTGACTCTCAGAAACTGACATTTTTCTAAAGCTCTTTACATAATTTTGTTGCAATCAGCACAGTTTAGATCCTAGATAAAGAGTTTTGGAACTGAACTATAATAACCTACTATTACAGATGAGGGGGGAAAAGAACCCACTGAAAAAGAGTGAAATATGTGACGGATTGCAGTTATGTAAATTAAATTATATGCACACAAAATAACACAACTTTTGAAAGAAAATATACAAACAAAAAATACATTAGTACAGTTAACTATGGGGAACAAAGCAGAGTGAGTAATCAGAATTAAAGGGAATACATATGTGAATAAATTGAAAGCTTCAAACGAATGAAAGACATTTTAGATGAAAGGAATGCCCTTCTAGTCAGGTTGATGGATTGTTTCTTCACTCCAGCACCAAGAGTCTACAAATAATATCTAGAATGCTGAAAAATATACAAAACTGGGTACTTAAGTTGGAACACGAAAGTTTTACTTGCACTTGCCACTTGATCCTGGTTACACCCTTGTGAGAGAGATCCCATTTTTATTGCTATTACAGGCAAAGAAGCTAAAGCAAGAGTTTAAATTACTTTTCCAAATATAGGCATAAAGCAATTCATTTTTTCAAGAAAATTAATTTCACAACTTTTGTCTTGCTATAGACTGCAAATGAACTTTTAATTGCATTTTACTATCAATAAGTGTAGGTATACTTACTGATAAACTCAGGATATTTCTAAATGAGAAGGAATCACTAAAAATAATTGAAATCATATACTTTTAAAAATATTTATTTAATGACTCAAATGGTTTGTTACATTAGTAGATCTATAAGTTGTTTTTTTTTTCAAAAAATGATTTTTAAAAATAAAATTGAAAATATAGGAAAACACATGTTGGTATACTTTCAAAAATCTTCCAGGACACATGATGTTCCTACATAGGAAAATATATTTTCTTCTCTCTAAGCCTTGCCCTGACCTCTAGCAACAGTGACAGCATGGTCACTGGGCTGGGAGGGATGCTGGTCAGGGCGAATAGAGGCCTGTCTACAGAAAATGAATGACCCTCTTATGCTCTGCAGTAAAAACTATAGTGAAAGAAGTGAAGTAAAATGGCTGCACAGTCACCACGTAGGCCTCCTGACATTGTAATTTTTGAAATCTGAAAGAGAAGATGTTCTCAGAGTGGCCGTGTAGTTTCTCCAAGGGCTTCAAAGCTGTCGCTCTGTCTATACAGATTCTATTTTTCCTGTGAAACCTCTCAAGCTTTGCCTGTATATGGAGCCTTTCTGAGTATGAAACCCCAGGCTTTCTCCTGCCAAAAGATCAGAAAAGTCATGTAGGTTGTCTTCACATGACTTTTCTCCTTCCCTCCATGTCATGTCTTCTCCTTCCTTCCACTTCTATTCATGGGTTGGCCATGTGTTTGTTCGTTGCTGGTGTAAATTGGCGGAGACTCGGGGGAGACAAGGGTAAGAGATAACTTCCTGTGTACATGGTTTGTAGTAGTCCTCAATAAAAGACAGAAAATGTAGTTGGGATTTTAAAAAAAGAGAGAGAGAGAGAAAAGTGTATAAAACTGAGTGCTTGAGTTAAAACGTGAAAGCTGGGCAAAAGAATTGGATTTTGCGGTTGACTAAAAAGACGGGGTACCTCAGAGATTATGAGAGCAGAAGATAAAAGAAATGAGGCAGAGGATGAAGAAAGAATAAAAGTTAGGGAAAGCAATAACCTTTCTACTTATATACGTTATATGCATGTTAGGTTTCTCTCCTGAGGGCCAAGAAAGTAGTTGAGATTCCCATGGTAACATATTAGTGGTGCCATGCAGAGGACTCTTTCTCAATGAACTGAATTCTTAAAAACAGATGGTGGACTCCAGCAGGCACTGGCCTAGACATCAACAAATGTGTTGTGCATGATACTTTATGAGCTTTGAAATTAAAACCTTTTAAATGCATTGCAAAATAGAGGGAAAATTGGCAAAGTGACTATGGATGAGACACAACTTCAAAGTAGTAACCCCACATACCCAGACATATTTCCTTTGTACTTTTTATTGTTTCAGTAGTTATATACATAATACATTAAAAATATAGAAAGTTCCCTTGAGTTTTGAAAGGCAAAGTTTTGATTTGTAAGATACTTGACTTCAAATTTAGATTATGAACATAAGATTTATTAATTCATATAATATAAATCATTACCTGCTTGTATCAGCTCAGTCATTGACATTGTAATGCCAGCCTCTTAATTTCTAATATTTGTCCCTCCTTCTCTTTGTCTGAGGGTTCTTTCTGGGGATTAATACACCCCTCCCCTCGGAACAGCTTCCAACTGATGACTGGCAGGATTCCCCTTCCCCACCTCAGATCAGCTACCTCTGAGCTATCTCCCAGAACTGTCTTTTGTGTTTTACACTGTCTCCCAGAATGTCCCAGAACACTCAAGTTTGGATACTCATACTAGTGACTTGCATGATTACACATCCTTTATTAGTTGTCTTGTCCTCAATTTCTCACTCCCTAACTGGCATTTCCTGGAACCACCTCCCAAATTAACTTCTAATATATGACTAATCTTCTCAGGAAGCTCAAACAAAGTAACAATAGATTCTCATTATCTGCAGTAGTTGTGCTCTATAAAGTCACTGCAAACACAAAATTAGAAAATACTGAACCATTGCTCCAAGGCGAAGGAAATATAGGATTGTGTTCCTATAAGTCTGATCACATTTTCATCAAACATAACCTTGTTTTATGTGTGCTGTATTTAAAGAAACCTATTTAATATGTATTATTGATTCATTAATACTGAAGTTGCAGCCAACAGCACTCTAACTCGTGCCTGAAGGAAGCTTATCAGGGAAGCATATTTTCTTCGTAAGTCATGTCATAGCCTTCTTGCACGTAGAAAACACTAGACAGCACTTTAGCACTATGCTTTATCATCATTTTAAACAGCAAGCCACCAAAAACAAACACAAAAATTCAAAACACGCAATACTAAAAAGATTGTGAAAAGGAGAATTGTTTACAGCATAAGAGCTTAATCAAGAAAGCAGAGCATCACCCTGTTCAACCTCAGCAGGGAATGCTGGGACAGGTCAATCACATCTTTCATTGATCTTCACATATCCACAAATGACCATCAGACTGCATGAGTATTGATTTGGGAGACACAAATTTTAGCAAGTAGGCAAATTCACAAATGAACTTCTGTGGAGTTCCCTATAGCAAAGGGAGTAGGAACAGAAGAATAGAGAAGGATACTTAGAGCATCCAAGCTGATGGTTCAGAGACACCCTCACAAAGTTTACCTGTTCCCAGTGTGCAAGCAACAGTGCTTTCACATGTATGCTATAGGGGCTCAGAAGTAGCTAACTTAGAGTCAACAAAGGCTGTGCAGATGAAGGAAGAAGAATGCAACAATTTATTGTATGATTAATGGTCATACTCCAGACAGGACTGAGGACTGCCCAGTGGATACCAGAGTCTACATATGCAGAAAAAGATCAGATCCTCCTGCCTTCACCTTCCCACCCTACCTACGCTCCCATGCCAAGGCACTCCCTTAGCTTGATGGAAACTGGATGCAGGCTTCAACAGAGAGAGATTCTCAATTGACTAACTTGTATTCAATATACTGATAAACTCATAAATTGACTCAGATTTAGTTTTGGCTTAAAATAAAAATATTTCTAAATATTCAAGCGTCTTATGCTTTTACTGAAGAACTTGGGTCATTTTAGGATTTAACCCATATTTATTGCTATACCTATGTGAACCACCCCGTACAGCATGTCACATCCTAGATGGTCACTAAGACAATCACAACACATAAATATGAGATAGCCTATAATACACATGAGGTACTTTGGCACAGGCAAGGATTTTAGAAATAGAAAGGAGGAAAATACCACTTTGAATGTTGGCGCATGGGGAAACCACAGAAGAGAGATACTTTTACTAGATCATAAAATACCGAATGAATGGTTTGCATAAGTACAGAGAAAAAACTGGAAGGTGTTTTATATGAGGAGAATGCTTGAGTAGGTTGAACAGCTAGAAATCCCTGAGGCATACCTGGGGGAAATAAGTAAATTGGTTTAAGTAGAATGATAATAAAGAACGGTGAGAGAATACGACATGACAGATTTAACAAAAGAAGAACCCGCTGAATTCGGTGAATGACTAGCTATGAGGGAAAAGCAGAAAAAGCTTAATAGACAAATCAGGTTTTGAGGTTGGGGACTGAAAATTGAGGTACCAATGACAGAGTCGGGAAACCAGAGCAGAACTAGTTTGAGGCAAAATAAATGACGAGTTTGAGGCAACAATGTGACATCCTACAGGAACTGACAAGCAAGCAGCTGAAGTTATAAAACTGGATCTCAGAGAAGCAGAATTGGAAATGTGTAGTTGAGAATTATCAGCACTAAGATTAATCAAGTTAGCCTGTGTGTGGGTAACTATCGAAGAGGCAGAGGAGGAAAAGTATCCACAGAGAAAACAAAAAAGGAGTAGTCAGAAGGTGGAAACATACATATTATCCCCCAAGAGCAGAGCAAGTAGAAAGATTCAAGGGTTTATGATCAACTGTGTCAGTTGCTACACAGGATAAAAGTTAAACAGAGGACTGAGGACATTCAGCTGAGTTTGCTGACAAGCAGTTCATGCTTGAGAGAGCAATTTTATCAGAGTGGCTGACGTGTGAGAAAGAATGCTTTCAAGAGTAGGTGAAAGAGTACATGGAGGGAGAATGCAGATAATGGCTTTTGATCCCTTTGAAAGAAAGCCGGTCTTGAAATTACTAGGTTTGCAGCATCACCAAGGAGAAAGACGGGGAAGTTTTTCACTTTGCTTTCTTTTCTGAAGTTTCTCCACACAAAGAAGAGGGTCCCATGGAAAAAGACCAATTGCAGATTCAGGAGAGTGATGGGAATGACAATGGGCAGGCTTGTTAGTAATAAGACCTAACATTTATAGAGCCCTTTTTTTTTTTTTTAATCCTCACCCAAGGTATTGATTTATTGATTTTAGAGAGAGAGAAAGGGGGGAAGAGAGAGAGAGAGAGCGATCAATGTGAGAGAGAAACATCGATCAGTTGCTTCCCCTACAACCCTGCCTTGGGAATGAACCTGCAACCTAGGTGTGTGCCCTGTCCGGGGATTCAATCTGCAACACTTTGGTATATGAGACAACATTTCAACCAACTGAGCCACCCAGCCAGGGCTTTTACATGGTTCTTGTTCTGTTCCAGGCACTCTTCTATGTGATTTGCACATATGAGTACACCTTAATCTCTTAATCATTTAATCAGGTGGATACTATTATCATCTTCATTTTACAGATCAATAAATGGAGGTAGATGGAGGTTAAATGACTTACCCAATATCACCATCTGGAAGGAATAGGGTCAAGTGAATACATGCATACAGACATCAAGCTTTTATCCACTGGGCTATATCACTTTTAAAGATTACAGAGTAATGACTCGCTTTATGAGACAGGGGGAGAGAAAGGATATACTGGCTTATTCTAAGATAAAAAAGAAAGTACCTGAGTATCATCATGTATGCTGCTCAGGTACTATTACATCATCTAATCCATCTATTATATCATATAATAGAGTTCTTTCTTGAAAGTAGGATAAGAGGGCAGGGTTTAGGGTAAGGATTTCGAACACACTGAGTCTGATGAAGATTTAAAAGAAAGGATTGCACAGTACAGCTTCAACAGGAGACTAAAAGCTGTTAAACACCTTCTATAACCCCAGCTGATGAGGGAATATCAGGGATAGTTAAGTTCAATGTGGCTGTCATCAAGGAATGGTGGGAAAATTAGAGTTTGGAGGTGAGCTTAGCAGGTAAAGCTGTAAAATCAGGCCTAGCCGAGAATGATATTAGGGTATTGAAGAGAAGTTAATTTAGATGGCAGATTATGTTTTATAATGCCAAGCAAGAAGCTATTTCAAGTAAAAAAGACAGGTCTTGATAATTTTGTGTGTTCTTGGCCCAAGTTTTAATCTTGGTAAACATAGATATCAAATTTGGTAATCTATAATTTCAATAGGAACAATTGAAGTATAAGATTAAGCAATTGAATCTTCCATTAGAAATGTTATTTACTACATTATTATTATTCAGTTATAAATGTTTCTTTTTTCAATATCAATAAATCTCTGACCCTGAAAGATAAAATTTATTATGAAGATTGTATAGACTGAAAATAGTTGTGCAACCTCAAATGGCATTTATGTATATTGTTTTTCACAGTCTGATCAAGCACAGGCTAAAGTATGGATGAAATGTTAACTCTATCCTTGCTGAATAGTTCCAGAAAACACCACCAAAAACAGCAAAAAAAAAAAAAATATTGAGCTATTTAATGCTATCAATACCTATGAAATACAACTATAACTCAATCATAGATGACAGTTTATAAGAAAAGGATGTTATTAGTAGCATTTTTAACTCTATTGAATAGCTAAATACATTTCATAGATATCGGCAAGCATTAAATCATGAAGAATTTCAAATAATATAAAATCCTTAAAAATAATATTCTTTCTCTTAAATACTTCTTCTTGCTAGACTAAAAGTTGAAAATAAAGATCATAGAAATGTCATCTTGAACTTTGCCCAAAAACATTTTGTTTGCAGAAAATAGATATTTTGAAAGTTTAATTTGTGCTTCATCATTTAGTTGTGATAGATGTTATTAAATATAAACAGCAAATTTTTCCTCATACAATTGTGTCAACTTTTTAGATAATTGTGTTTAGACTGGTTTATGAACATACTTTCCAAAACAGAATGATTCAGGGCTCAAGTAATATTGTTCTAATGCATTCTGAGCATATGACCTTGGCTGATTTTTAAGTTTAGAGGTATATTCCATAAGATACAGAGAATTTGCAAAAGAAATGTTTTTAAACAAGATTTTGAATTTTACAAAAAGATTTAATTGCACATTTATTTTGACAAGTCAATTCTGCCAGGGATTTCTGAGGGTCTGAGAGTCTGTACTAGCCAGGGTGGCCTTACAGGGGTGCTGAGGAGACAAAGGGCTCTGAGATGTAAGCCTAGTGTGGTACTGGCTGCTTGCTTCTAATAGAACTTTTATGATTGTGTTCCAAAGCCAACTATAAATATTTTTTCTTCTTTTTTAATATATATGCATATTTTGGGTACTAACACCTCATTATTATTTATCTATCTCATCACTATAAATTATGAGTCATACAGATACATTTCACAGATATCTGCTGAAATTCTAAGTACTTTTTGCTCATTGACGGCAATTATAAGTGCTTCTTCCTCAAGGCATTTAATTTAAAGAAAACTTTTAAGAACATTTAACTGAGACTAGAAGATAAATTAATAATGGCATCTTGTAAGGTTTTGAAAAATTTTTTGGGATTTTCACGCTGGGCTAGAACATGAAACAATAAGGAATCCAAATCAGGAAATGACTTTAAAAGAAAATAATAAATATTTAATAATTTTCCAAGGTTAACTATTATCTTTTTTTAAGATCATGTGCCTTAATGCAAATATTTAATATTAATATGTTTAAAAATTCTTAATATATGTTTCCTGCACACTAAAGTTTTAAGAGTTAAGCATAAAGAAAGTTCACAGCACAAAACAATTCCCATTTCAGCAGGGAATTCTCACCTTATTATATGCGTTGTGACTAAACAGGGTGTGGGAATTTTCCTGTTCATCAGACAGTGAGAAGGAGGACAAATGACTGAAGGGTCCTGGGGTAAGACAGTCGGCATGTGAGAGGGCCTGTGGATGCAGCAGGGACTTAGCAGGAGGGTAGAGTTTAGTCTGATATAAAGGATGGAGAGAAGCAGGCTTGTGAGGGGCTGTCAGATCCTGGGAAGAAGAAATGCATAAAGAATATGTTAGTGAACAGAAGTCAAATTCCCTTGGAGTTCAGTCTAGATATTATAGACATTATGCAGGAATCTCTTTTAAGTAGAAAGAAAATTTCTTCTCATACACAAGTTTCTCACAAGACACCTGCTTTTATAGTGGGTTTTTTGCTGCTGCTGTTTTATTCAATAATTCTTGTCAGTCTCCCACCTCCAGCCTCTTCTACAGAACTAAACAAATGCTTGCAGTGTTTCCCAAAGGGTGCTAAGTCTGTTCTTTTTGAAAGTACTGAAAGGAGAAATATTTAAGGAAGAAGAGAGTTCATCCCAAAAGGGGGAGATGAGAGTAGGACGTCTTCATTGAAGAGGTAGGTAACAGTGAAAAAATTTAAAGGTGTTTGTGGTTGGGTCTGGAAGAAATGGGGTGAGAAAAGGGAAGGCACTCAACAGGATATCAGTGTAGGATCAGGGGCAAAAATACTGATTTAATTCATGGCACAGTAAATTGTTGAGCTGGGTGAGTATGAACAAGGAATCAGGGAGAGGCGTGTCTAGAATGGATGAATGAGGTCTTTAATTCCAGGCACTGTGTTGCTATGGAGAAAAAATGCAGATAGAGCAAACAGATGAGTTCAAGTGTAGAGAGGAGAGGTAGTGAGGTCTTAATCTGAGTGGGTCATTACACTGGAATCGGGATTAATGCCAATGGCTTTGAGAAAGTAGGAGCTACTAGACAAGGCTGTGAATTATGTGAAAGGAGCAAGGAAACCATGAAATGGGAAGTCTTGAGCCTACAAATTAAAGTTACAAAAAGAGTCTATGTAATTATATTATCTATGTAAGAGAATTATCTATGTAAGAGAAGGGCTACTTTTTTTATAATATAATAATTTTATAATATAATAATTATATTATCTATGTAAGAGAATTATCTATGTCAATATAATTATCTATGTAAGAGAAGGGCTACTTTTTTTGCAGATACATAAGCACCTCTTATATTTCAAGCTGAATTCATTTTGCCAAAACTATGTATTTTAAGCCATTGATTGATTTTCTAAAATTCATGCTGAATGTGTTTGCTCTATCAGTAGATGCCCCCCCTGCCACTTTTTTTTAAAGCAATAGATTTAAAACTTATTTGCAAACTTACTTAAAAAAAACTCTTAGAAAATTTAAATGGGTTAGAAAATTATAATTTTAAGGTATTTAAGTTTGTAGAATTGAGTGGTTTAAACCCTCTGTATCTTGAAACAGTGACTAAATGTGTTTTATTTTTATTAATTTTTTTTTGTGCTTCATGTGTTTATTTTACTGATGAAGAAAATAAAAATAATTTCACACATACACATGACAAGCATGCACTTATAAAAACGGTAGCACCTATATCCATTATTCTTCATTTTATTTGTTTGGATCTTTTTTTACACTTAACAACAGCTTAGGAGTATTTCTGTGTCACAAAATGAAAGCTTTGGATTTCCTACTGAGATGCATTGCTGAGTTATCTCATTGATTATAATTGTCATTCAGTTGATTCTCTTGGAAACTCCATGTATAGCACTTAAAATACTGAATCACCTAAAATTGTGATAAATTTACCACTTCATATACTTTTTATTCCTTTCTTTTGTCTAATTCCATTGGCAAATACCTCTAATGTGAAAGTCATGTTAGTGTGCAACATTAAAGGAATACTTGTAGTTTTGCCAATGAAAGATGGCTTTTAGATGGAAATATGTTCTAATTTTATTTCTCAATCAACTATTTCACTATTTTATCAACAACTAATTACACTTCTTAATCAATGCAAAAGTGATTAATATGAAAACTGAGTAGCAAGTACAAGCCTTGCTGTGTAATAAAAAGGCAGCATTGTTGAGAGTTGACAGTGCCTAGGAAAAAATGCACTAAACAAAGTCTCTGGTTTATATTCTGGTTTCAGCTTTTCTTGGAGGGTTTAAGAGTCCATTCTGAAGATGTCTGCATGATACCTGGGAAGCAGTGGCTTTTCTACATGGTGGGACCTTATGGCATCAAGGCAAACCAATTAGGAGTAAAATGTGTGGTGAGTTGTGCTGCTGTTTTGTGCTTCTAAGCTTGTGGCCAACCTCCATTTCTCGAGTCAGTGAAACCTGAATATGTCTATAGTTAGAGTCAGATGGTGTCAGCTACTCCTGGCAGCTGGGCAGAGAGGAGAGCAGAATTTTATCTGTACTTGGAAAAGCCAAAGAGAGTTAAGGATCTTGCCCAGGCTCATTTGAGCACTGTCTAGTTGACAATACAGGACAAGAGTGGGAGGATTATCAATAGTGACAGCCTCAATATAGACATCACTCAAGGTACCTGTTCCAATCTGTGCTAGTTGTCTTCTAAGCTTTGTGTTAAGTCCTTATCCTGTGATTCTCTTTACCAACATACTAGAAATTTCTTTTGTCTATCTCTCATGTTCGATCTCCTCTTTCAAAGGCCCTATATCTTTTTTCTGGTTTTCTGATTTCTCTCATACATACTGTGCCCTAAAGGATCTTCCTGGGTGGAAAATGGAGTATTGGAAACAAATTTTTACATCTTGCAGGTTAAAATTTTCTTCTGCTCTTACTTTTAAGTTTTGGGATATAGAATTTTAAACAAAATGATTTCATTCAGAATTTTGAAAGTATTGTTACACTAGAACAGTGTTACGATACTGTTACTAATTTACTCATTTGTTTTTTTAAACGTTTATATTTATGATTTCTACAGCTTTTCTGTTTTTTAGTTATCTTTTGCTTTTCTTATGCACAGAAAATTTTATGGTTCTTAAAATTTCTATGTTGAATGTTTAATTGATTTACTTTTCTTTTCCTATTTATATATTAAGCATACTTAAAGCTATAAATTTTCATCTAAGAATGATTTTAATTGTATCCCATAAATTCTAATAGAAAAAAATACCTTTTATTTTCCAGGTAGAAATTTATGTTTAATTTCCTCTTTAATCAAAGATTTAATGAAAAGAAAATTTTTCAATATACTGGTGTTAGAGACTTTTTGTGTTTTCTAAATTTGTATTAATAAATAAATTTTTGACATATAAAGACATGTGTGTGCATTATTTTTATCTTGGCAATTAATAAATTTTTATTTTGGGCCTTATAGCCAGTTTTTGTGAGGATCCACACAATCCATACAAAAAATAAATTTTTTTTATTTTTCCACATACTCTATTATAAATTGAAAAATGACAAAGTATTTTATCACTATATGTTTTATGTTATTCTCATCTCTTGCTATTGCCCTATGAGTATTCATGTTAAAATACTCTAACAAGTACATTTGTCCCTGTAAAGTGTACCCTTTAGCACAGAAGTGGGTCTCATTTGTCTGCTTAAGAAATTTTTGGCCTGAATTCAACCTGCCCATTGTGAAGATTATAACCTCTCCTTTCCTTCCGTTTGTAGTGCGTAGAATACTTCGTCATCTTCAACTGTTGCCAATTACTTTGTTTAACAGACTCAACTTAAAGATGAACTTTGTTGGTTATGCAGTCTGGGAGATTTTTTGTTTCCTTATTTTTTTTCTTTGTCTCCATAGCAACTAAATCTTTCTTATATTAGATGTTTTTGTAAGAGGGTCCCAGAAGGTACCGCTACTGGGATTGTCTTTGTGCTCCAAAGATACAGTCTTTGGGTTGTGAGTTCATTTAGGCTTTTTTTTCCCTCAAATAATGAAAACTCAGCTGTACGGCACTTTACATAGCAACCTGTCTGTGTCCAGGCTGCCACAGAGAAAGAGAAAGAAAGCCTCCTGTCAATAGCATTGCTGTGTGATTCAATGTGCATCCTCGTCTCTGCTTCTCAGAGCAAAATCGGGTCAAGGAATCCCTGTTGCCAACATTTGCATCCCTGCAAAGACAAAGGATTTGGGGGTGTGCTTATTAAGGTGTATCCTACACATTCGGGAAGTGTGTTTGCTGACTCTACGCTCCGCCGTCACTATACCCTCCCTCTAAGATGATTTTGCAGGAGGTTTTTAAAAGTCAAGTCATTTGCTCATTTTATGAAGATTATTTTAGTTAAAAATAATTAAAATGATAAATCATATGTCCGGCTGGCATGTGAACTACAATAATTTGCTACACGCTTAAGGAATAGACAGTGGAGGACTCTATCCATTGTACCAAGTTAGAGAGCCAAGTGAGTTGTAACTGTCTAGCACTCAGACCTACCAAGGAGACCAATGTAAACCCATATAAAGGAGCAAAACTTAAAATCTTTCTTAGGATTTTAAATCAGGAGTTGGCTAACACTTTTCATAAAGGTCCAGTTAGTATATATTGTAGGCTTTTCAAATCTTTCATTCTGTCACAATTGCTCCTACTATAGTAGCATGACAGCAACCTTAGACAACACATAAAAGAACTACTAAACTTCGCGACAGCATGGATGGAACTGGAGAGCATTATGCTAAGCAAAATAAGCCAGGGGATGAACAACAAATACCATATGATCTCACCTATAAGTGGAACCTAACCAACAATACAAAGATGCAAGGAAAATAAGACCAGCAACACTGAAAGGAAAAGAAACCAACAGAGACAAGAGGGAAGGAAGGAGGGGTGGGCAGGGGAAAAGGAAGGGAAGGGGCAGGTCAAGGAACATATAACAAGGACTCATGGACAAAACCAAAGTGGGGAAGGATTGAGGGAGGGAGAGTGGGGAGGGGGCAGGGGAAAGTGGTGGGGGAAGGTGGAAACAAATGTATTTGGGAAAAAAATTAATTAAAAAAAAAAAGAATAGGCTTTGCTGTGAGCCAATATGACATACCTATAGAAACAAGGGTACATCAGGACATAGTTTGTGATACCTGCTATAGGCTTAAAAATGAAACTAACAAAATCTTCATGTGTGACCTGCACCCCACCTTCACCCCAATGAATTATCTGGAGGTTGGTGTATTTTACTCTGGAGATCACTCTTCTAAATGATTCCTAAAAAATGAACAACATTCAACACTGCTTTAGCACTCAATAGATGAATCTTTTAATATTCTAGTTTTTGAGGGAAGGACAGGGATCATAAACCGGTCTTGTCCATGTTTCTACCAGTGAGAAATGTAACAGTTATTTCTGACAAAATGCTTTCAATGGCTTTTCACTTGAGAATTATCTTCTTCAATATAAAAATACTTACAGAATAAATTTCTCAAAATAAAATGAGCTTTACTTAGGAGCTTGATTTTTATTTTGATTGATTTATAGGGTCATATCTGGCATAATTTCAAGAACATAAGAACTTATAGAACAAATAATATCTTTGTTACTAGAAAAATTAGCAGACAAATATGTAGTGGATAAGTGAATTCAGCTCTGTTTATTAAGGAATCATGGATCCTGCAGGATTAAATATTGACAGAGACCTCAGGAAATTAATGTTACGGCCATATCCAATGCATTCACCACCCCAGGAAAAAGCCCACTTACTACTCAGCCATCAAGTCACACTGTTTATCTCCAAAAGCTGTTTTCATTGCCACACCAACAAAGGGCATTTTAAGGTAGTATGGGCTCTTTCTATTAAAGTCTGTACATCTGAGGCTCTCTTGTTGCATCCTGGTATTTTAAAGTTACCTCCTTCCCTGTGGTTTGGAAATGAAGGGTGAAAATGCACTTTCTTTGAGCTTACACTGTCCCTGTGCCTTCAGGGACTCAGGGCACCACTGCGTGAAATGACTGGAGCATTTGACTCCATCCTCTCTCCCTTCTTCTCACCTCTTACGTAAAAAACGCTTGTTTTTAAATGGAGCACTTCTTTTCAGCTTTTCTTCCCCACCTAGAGTTTCTAACAATTGAAAACCTGAACTACAGGATTTCTGCTATAGTTGTAATTTAAAAGAACACTCTGTTCACAGAGTCAAGAACAGTTACAATATATTTCTTATGGAGTGACTCCTTCAACCAAAGGTATATCAACATTTTACAGAGGCTGCCACAGAAACCCCAAATTACCAAGAGATTCTAGCAATCTACCTTTCAATTAAGATCAAACCAAGATAAATTAGGTCTCCCGATTTTTAACATATGGCATAACTTCTTGTTCATCAGCCCTAATTTTGAAAAATCCATATGCATTATAAAAACAGATGTATTTAAAGCAACATATTTTGAATCCTAATTTTAACCAAAAAATGTGAATCTGTGAGGTATGAAAAAAGATAGCATATGCTTAGCCATTTCAAATCCCCTATACAAAAAAAAGTTTTTAACTGATTAAAATATGATTTTGGAGCTAGACTTTGGGTTATTTAGTTCTTAAAGTTTGTGGTTGTCTTACAGCAAGTTTCACAGAGCAGATGACATAAATAAGTGCAAAGATATTTAAAAGAGACACGCTCAGGGGAAAATAACGATAAAATATTTTATAATAAATCACAATGGGCACTAGAGGGTTAAAATGTTGTTTTATGTTTTTCTGTACATATAGCCTAATTCCTTCTTGTCCTGCATTGCTGACTTAGACGTATTTTGAGGAGAGGAATAATTTATATTGAAGGATTCAGAAAGTACCATAGGCATCTGCGATTTCTCATAATGGTGGGGAGAAAAAAGAGAACATATTTGGTGACCCTTTAGGATGAAGTCAACCTCATGCTTCCAAAATTATAGTGATTCTAAAGGAAATTATAATAACAATTACCATTTAAATAAGCATTCTATTTAAAGTGTCCAGAGTTCTTTCACTATTCATTTAGTGAGTATTCTGAAGTACTAACTATTTCACATACTCACAAATGGGCATGAATATGGGTACCATTAGAAAGATTAGTAGTCCCAGTTTTCTAGGATAAAATTTAGTGCAGCACCATCTTCCCAAGATCAGAGCTTGTGTTCTGTCCCTTGCATCTTATCATAATGTTTCTCTCAGATGCAGGAAAGTCAAAGACTCCAGTAAGCAGCAGCCAGGAGAAGGTCCCTACATGGATTAGAGGACCAGAGAACGAGGGCATGGAGTGTGTAGCCTGACCATGAAGGGGACAGTCTCATGTGAAGAATTACTAAGGGTTGCAAGAAAAGATTAAAAGTAGCAGAAAGGAAACAGAGACCAATGTTCAGGATATTTAGAACACACTGTAATCTACTCGCCACGAGGTGGGGCAGGGAGGGGCAACAACTGCCTGCTCTCTTTCCTGTGGAGTCATCTGTAGCTGTAGTTGTCTCAGAGCCTGGCACATATGTGAAATGTTAAATGCTAAGAACAGAGGGAATGGTCTTCCTATTTAAAGTATTTGCAACAAAAATAGTTGACATATTTACCAATGCAAAAAAAAAAAGACAAAGAATAATTTAAGTAGCATATATCAGGGCCCTTAAAAATGGTCTGTTATATATGTGGGTCTCTTACATAAATACACACACACACACATTTAATTTTGAAAAGAAATTCTCTCTCTTTCCATGGTTTTAGTTTAAGGAAAAGTAAAACAAAATTATTCAAAGGGAAATAGTGGTAATATATTGATGATTTCTCAATATTCTACAAAAAGAAAGTAAATAGGAAGTGATTTTTAAAGAAAGAAAAAACTCAAAATAAAAGAAGATTCACTACCCAAAACTGCTCAGTCCAAAAAGAGAAAAAAAATCATAGCAAGCTTTACAGGGATAGGTACTATTTGTCAAGATTTCGACTTAAACAGTAGTTTGACTTTCCATCTCTCCAGATTTGTGTCTTAAGTAATCCTTGCAATTTCTTCTTATTACTTTTATTACCAAGAAGGAAAGATAGTGAACAGATTTATTAAAGTATGCAGCTCCCTCCCTGAGGGGTGGGAAAGACTTGAGCTTAGTCATGAAGGAGGTCCCAGGGAAACATACACATGCTCACACATAACATTGGGAAACTGCTAGAAGCACTTGTTTACACTGATTGGCAAACCATCTAAATGTTTATTTACCTTTAATATTTTTGAAGAGCTGTAACCATAAAAAAGTTTCATAATATATACTCAACTTGGAAAATAAACTGCGAGATGAAGACTTAAAAGTTTGGATGTTGTAGAGAAATCTTTAGTTCATTTATTATCACATTGGAAAAGAAAACATCTGTTCATACCAGTGCACAAAAAACCCTGTCTTTTTCTTCTTTTTTAGATCATCTAAGGATGTAAATATCAGGAAGGTTTAATAATATTTAAATATATAAACACAGAATTTCAGGGTAACAAGTCACCATCAAAAGTGCTTTGTTCAACACGCTCATTTTGCAGATGTACAATAAGGTCCAGTATCAGGAATGACTTAATCCAACATCATGCATGTTTGGAGTTCTCATACAGACTGCCTGACTTGTAAAAATTACTATTCTAGTTGACTGCCCTGTTACCTAACAGTTGGAAAAATACAAGAAGAAGAGAGAAAGTCTAGAAAGATGAGGAAGTCACAATTTTGCTAAAATATCAGAGGCAATGAAAATACAGGGTCCAGCACAAATAACGCCTCCTCTTTTTATTACAGTAAAATCTTTTATTACAAAATCATAAACATGTAATTCTGTAACATAACAATATCACACTCAAGCACACTATGTGACATTTTAGGTGAAATGCTCAAATTGCTGTCCAGTTGGGTGGCAGGGTATGTAATTGTGTGAGGCATTTACATGCCCTACCAACCACACTCAATGGCATTACTTCTGCCAGACCCTGTATATGTCCCTTATCAAACAGGGCTATCATTTTGAATAGAGGCTATATAGAAAGTGGGAAATTCTATAAATTAAGGCTTACTTACCTCCTCTGTAAATCAAATAGGGAAAAGTTCATAGTTAAAACACAAAAAGAAGGCACTTAATCAATGCTAATTGAACAAACTGTCCCTGGCAGGGACAGTATTTAGCTTCATTAGCCATAGTATTCTTGGAGCTGAAAATTCAGCCAGCAGATGATCTAGTCCAGGGGTTTCTCTATTGACATTTTGGGTAGCATAATTTTTTTTTGGTGTGGGGGGAAAGACTGTCCTGTGCATTGTAGGATGTTAGCAGCCCTTCGGGCCTCTTAACCACTAACTACCAATAGCACTCATCTTCTCAGCCATGGCAACCATAATGTCTGGGCCAAAGTCTGCCTCAGTGAGAACGACTGGTCTAGTCCAATCCCCTGACTCCATCACTGCAGTTCAGGTTCCATGAATGCACTGAGTGGAGCCCACATTGCAGAGCTCTTTATGTGAAACCAAGTTGCCCTAGTTTCCCGTTGGTTCAATCATACAACAAAAGGAGTAAGGTCCTGCCTGAAGGTATGCTCTAAAATGGGAAGGTAAAACCAGCCTGACCCTACGATACCCTGTAAAGGGTCAGTCATTTGACCAAAGCAATTCGTGACAACCTAACATTTCCTGGAAACCATTTAGGCAAAGATTGAGAAAAACACCTCTATTTTTCTGAACTTACCCAATGGAGAAAATATCATATATACTTGTTTTTATTTGAGCAGGTAAATTTGCAAAGCCTCTGAACTCTACTAAATAGAGATAACTGACAATCCAGTTCCTGGCTAATTGTTTATTTTCTTACCAAATGTAGTTTTCTATTTTCAAAGGAAAGTAAGATTTTTAAAATGTTAAGGATCTAAAGATCAATAAGACAAATTGACATTTGGATGGCAGCCATACAATAGATTAAATTTCACTTAGTATGTTGTATTTGGAGATTAGAAGACATTATTTTGAAAAACTCTAAGATCCTACAGTTCTCCTGTCCTTAAGGAATCACTCAATTTGAATTCACAAAATAACTACAGAACTTCCATTTTGTGTAGCCTTTGAAATAAAGAAAAGTATATTCTTTAGCTTGTTTTCTTTTTTTCATATAGTATTTATTTTAAATGACCTACTTCACTAGCCTGGTTTCAGTTTTCTATAAGCTAAACTTCTCAAGGTTTCTTTGTTGTTTTGTTTGTTTGTTTGATTTTAAGGAAATTCAAAAACAGCTTATTTACCAGTTTCTGTTCTCTGCCTCCTATCATGCTTTTTGGTTACTCTTTTCATTCGGATTTGTTTTCTCTGCCTAAATACCGTATTTCAAGTTATTTTTATCTTGGATCACAGAGATGTAAAGAAGGTCCTCGATTCTCTTCACAGAACTCATCCTCAATGTTATATACTTTGACGTGACCTTTACATCTGTCATTATTCAGAGTCTAATTTCTCTCACACTTTAAAATATGTAACAACCTCTGCAATGATCAGAGATTATAATGTGTTTCAAACACATCAATCTTAGTACATATATTCAAATAATACACCCAGTTTTTACTATAGCCTCCTCTGCATTCTACCTTTATTCTGCTCATGAGTCAAAGAAAGTGTTCAGTAGAACAAATGAAATGGCAAGCCCCTCACTCTAAATGCATTGCCTACGGGTACTTATTAATAACTGTCCTTCAAATCTTTGTAAAGCACTTGTGGAATTGAAACTGTGTAGTGAGTGGGTCGGGGGGAGGATTGTAGACAGTGTCCTGGGACAGGGCACTAGTTTTACCCAAATGATCTTACAGACCATAATACAAAACTATGCCAAAAGCATGTGGTTGTTACCATCTACAATTCTATTTACAAGCTGACCTTGACTCAAGGTTCAAGGGTGAATTTTTGGAACAGAGGCTCCTGTGAAGTCAAACATAAAAATGCATATACTTTTCTTGCCAACAAATAAAATTAACTTTCCAATATCTATATAACATTTACTTTAGATATTACTTAAAATTATTTCTACCTTCTCTGTATTGACATTTTAACTGCTATTATTTTTCACATGAAACCAGTATAGAGGCTTTAATTCTATGATAACAAGGCCTTATTTTAAAACTGGAGTATACTTTCCATAATAGGTTCTAATTATGGTAATGGCCATCTCTCTTAGATAAAGATGTATGGTTACATCATGGGTTAAAAAAACAGAAGAACACATAGGCATAAACCTTTCAGATTGTCATTGTTTCCCAGTAGATTGGGGTATATATAGTCAGACACTACAGAGTCACCACATACTTG
Source organism: Pteronotus mesoamericanus (assembly GCF_021234165.1). NCBI lineage: Eukaryota > Metazoa > Chordata > Mammalia > Chiroptera > Mormoopidae > Pteronotus > Pteronotus mesoamericanus. The sequence goes on along the minus strand of NW_026555085.1, from coordinate 22,136,361 downwards.
TTAAGCAACCAATGCTTCAGAGCTTAACTAATTATTAGATTCAGTTGCTTAATTATTAGAATTATTAAATAATTCTATCTATTATGATAGAAGTGGCAAATAGGTTTTCAAGATTCTTAAACCGACATAAAACAAGGGAAGGGGGACAGAAAAGCAGTTTTTCTTAGCAATGTAGAAACTACAAGAGAAAATTACAGTCCTTTAGTTTTGATCTTCCAACTTTGATACATACACAAGGCCATGGCAAAGCTAAAGCATTAAAAAAGGGAGACATGAAATCCTAAGTTTCAAGAGGCAATCCTATCTAATTATATCCTAGAGGAGAAAATAAATATTGTCTCCATAGGACAATTTAAAATATACATATAACTAGAAAAATAGTTTATTGCACCACTTATTGAATATCTATTACATATAGCACTTAAGTTGTTTATGGTAAATTGTCTATTATCCATTACACCAGGAGGAAGGGAGTGGGAGAGGAAGGGAGGAAAGGAGGCAGAGGGGCAAAAGAACAACTCACAAGGATTTCATTACTTGAGTAAACAAAAACAACATGGTAAAAGTTGGAGACGTCAAACCTCTGATCTTAACCCTTCTAAAAGAAATGTTAGAGAGAGAAGATGGCAGAGGAGTGAATGGGAGTCACGCTGACCTCCTCCCAGGACCAAACTGGAATTGCAACTAAATAGTGGAGTAATCACCTGGAAAGCAGTGGAGTGATAGTGGGAGAGGAGCCTTGGAGCCGCGGACAGTGGATTCTACTCTCACTCATCCCAACGGGTGAGAAGTGCGGTGGAGGCTCGAGAGGATGGGCTGGGTGCGCACGGGCACTGGCACCAGAGGGACATTGAAACGGCCAGTTAGCTTCCCCCGAGAAGAACGGGGTCTGAATCATAACCAGGGACCCCTAAACTACAGCAGTTAAAACCAAGAAAATACGGACAAAACACAACCCCGAAAAGCTTAGGGGCGCTCTCTGCCAGAGACAGGTGGCTGGGGATGCAAAAAGACATTTAAAGGGCAAACGCAAAAGTTGCAGCGGCAGCCACCCTCCTTGATCCTCTGGGTAGAGGCGGCAGCAGGGTGGGCTGGTGCCTGGGAAAAGACTGGTGAGGAAAACTTTGTGAAGAGAACTGACACGGCAGCCAGTGGAGCCCCGGTGATGGCACGCCTCCCACTCTGCAGCTACCATCTCGCCCAGGCATAAGGGAATCAATTAACCTGCCTTTTGTGCACTCCGCACACAGCTTGTACGCATGTGAGCTGCGGGGCTGAGTACAGACTGGCTGGGAGAGCCTTAGGAGAGACTGGAGATGGAGGCGTTGGGGAAAGAACGGGAGGAGGAACCGGGGAGTCCTCCCCGTTCTGTAGTCCCCACTGTGGGCTGGAAAGGCGCGACCCCAAAGAGGCAGAAGCGGGGTGCGCATGAACCAGACTGCCTGCAATTGAAATGCAGTCCACACAGTGGGTGGATCTTTGGACAAAGGGTCACAGAACTTCCCGGACGCCCCTGAGGAGTGTCTGGAAACGGAGGCATTGGGGAAAGAACGGGAGGAGGAACCAGGAGAACCCTGACTCCCTCCCCTTTCCATAGTCTCCATTGGGGGCTGGAAAAGGTGCACCCCCAAAGAGGCAGAAGAGGGGCGCGCAGGAACCAGACTGCCTGCGATTGAACGCAGGCCGCACAGGTGGTGGATCCTTGGCTGAAGGGGTCACAGAACTGCCCAGAGACCCCTGAGGAGAGACTAGAAACGGAGGCGTTGGAGAAAGAACGGGAGGAGGAAGGGGGGGGGAGGGTCCCAACTCCTTCTTCTTGCCATAGTCTCCATTGCGTGGGAAGAGGCCACACCCCCGAAGACCCAAAAGCCGAAAAGCACACATAGACACCCCAAAAACACCCAGTGCAGGCGCGCACACTTGCACCGAGTGACGAGCGAGGGTTGGTGAGCGTGTGTGTGACCCGCGCGGGCTGGCGAACGCTTGCACCGGCCGGCAAGGCCTCCCACAGATTGGCACCCATACGGCCTGCGAGGGAGTGCACAGAGCGGCAAGGGCAGGCGTAAATTGACCCGCCCACCCGCGATTGCAGAGCGGCCCACAAAATTAGTAGAGCTGCCCAGAGTCCCTGGAGGAGAGACCAGAGACAGGATTAACTGGAGAGTCCTGGAGCTGACTTCCTCCCATTTCCGTAGTCCCCATTTGGCAAGGGCAAGCAATGCACCCAAAGAGCCAAAAGCGGGGAAAATACACAATAGAAGACCCTAAACTGACCAGTGCTGGCGCTCGCCGGCCAGGGGGGCCAGATGAGTGAACCAGGTCGCGAATAAGCCCCCTGGTCTGGGGCAAGCACATGCGAGCCCAGGCAGGTGGGATATCCTGCTGCGCCAGGAGCGCGCTCAAGGAGCTCTCGTCAGAGTGCAGAGAGATCCCAAAAAATAGCCCAGCCCTGACCAAAGGGGTCACAGAACTGCTCCAAGCAGGAGTCAGACACAGACATTAGACTCCTGGAAGGCTCAAACAAACAACCCAAGGTCCTATAGGGTCAACAACTGACATCATCAGAGGCAGGCCCAGAAAGAAAAGTAAAGGACAAAAATACTTAACAGACTCTCACAAAAATGGGAAGAAAAAGAAGTTCCCCCCAAATGAGTGGAAAAGGGGACTCCCCACAGAGAGAGCTAAATGAAATAGAGTCAAGGGAACTATCAGATACTGAATTCAAAACAATGGTTCTAAGGAAGCTCAATGAGCTCAGCCAGCTCAAAGAGAACTATGAGAAACTGCAGAGAAACTATCAGGATCTTACAGCAAATTATATCAGCCTGGAAAAGGACATAGAAACTATCAAGAAGACACAAGAGGATATGAAGAATACCATTTCTGAATTGAAGAACACAGTAGAAGGAATCCAAAGCAGGCTGGATGAAGCCGAGGATCGAATCAGTGAGCTGGAGGACGAGGTGGAAAAAAGCTCCCAGAAAGAGCAAGAAATGGAAAAAAGACTCAAAGAGAATGAAGAGGCATTTAGGGAAATTCGGGACAACCTGAAACACAATAATATCCGCATAATAGGGATACCAGAAGGAGAAGAAGAGGAGCCTCCTCGAAAAAGTAATGATGGAAAATTTCCCTAATTTGAGGAGAGAAAGGATCTCATGGATCCAGGAGGCACAGAGGACCCCACTCAAGAAGGACCCAAGGAGGTCCACTCCAAGACACATCATCATTAAAATGGCAAATGTCAAAGACAAAGAGAGAATCCTCAAGGCAGCAAGGGAGAAGGAAAAAGTAACATACAAGGGGGCCCCGATATGCCTAGGAGCTGACTTCTCAACAGAAACACTACAAGCCAGAAGGGAATGGCAACAAATATTCCAAGCCATGAGAAGCAAGGGCCTACAGCCAAGGCTGCCCTACCCAGCTAGGCTCTCCATTAAAATAGAAGGGGAAATATGGAGTTTCCCAGACAAGAGAAGACTAAAAGAATACATCTCTACCAAACCAGCACTCCAAGATATGCTAAGGGGACTGGTTTAAGCAGATGAAGGAAAAGAATGAGAGAGAGAGGAACACAGGTACAAAGAGAAAAGATGAGTAAGTTTCTATCAGTAATATCGCTCAATGTGAATGGACTAAATGCCCCAATCAAAAGACACAGGGTAGCTGAATGGATAAGAAAACATGACCCACACATATGCTGCCTACAAGAGACCCACCTCAGAGCAAGAGACCTACACAGATTGAAAGTAAAGGGATGGAAAAAAATATTCCAAGCAAATGGGCATGAGAAAAAGGCTGGCGTTGCCATACTTGTATCAGACAAAGTAGATTTCAAAACAAAGGCCATAAAGAGAGACCCAGAGGGGCACTTTATCATACTTAAAGGAAGAATCTACCAAGAAGACATCAACATTGTAAACTTATATGCTCCCAATAGAGGAGCCCCCAAGTTTATAAGGAAATTGTTGGATGACTTCAAAAAAGATATAGACAGCAACACACTGATAGTAGGGGATTTCAACACCCCACTGTCAAAAATGGACAGATCTTCCAAACAAAACATTAATAAACATATCGTGGCGCTGAATGACACACTGAATCAAAGAGACTTAACTGACATATATAGACCTTACATCTCAAAAAAGAAAAATGCACATTCTTTTCAAATGCTCATGGCAGTGTTTCAAAGATAAACCACATGATAAGACACAAAGCAAGCCTCAGCAAATTCAGGAAAATTGAAATAATACCGAACTTTTTCTCGGACCACAAGGGCTTGAAACTGGAAATCAACCTCAAAGAGAAACTTCAAAAACTTGCAAACTCATGGAGACTGAACAGTAGACTATTAAACAATGAATGGGTCAATAATGTGATAAGAGAAGAAATTAAAAAATTTCTGGAAACAAATGAAAAGGAACAGACAACAGTCCAAAACCTATGGGACACAGCAAAGGCGGTCCTGAGAGGGAAGTTCATAGCAATACAGGCTTACCTAAAAAAGATAGAAACATTTCAAATAAAAGACCTAACACTACAACTTCCAGAACTGGAGAAACAACAACAAATAAATCCCAGAGCAAGTAGAAGGAAGGAAATAGTCAAGATTAGAGCAGAACTGAATGACATAGAGACAAAAAGAACAATTCAGAGGATCAACCAATCCAGAAGCTGGTTCTTTGAAAAGATTCATAAAGTTGACAAGCCTTTAAGCAGACTCATCAAGAAAAAAAGGGAGAGGACCCAAATTAATAATATCAGAAATGAAAGAGGAGAAATAACAACTGATACCACAGAAATACAAATGATTATCAGAAACTATTATGAACAATTATATGCACAGAAATTTGAAAATCTTGATGAAATGGACAAATTTTTAGAAAAGTATAATCTTCCAACACTGAAGGAGGAAGAAACAGAAAGCTTGAACAAACTGATAACAGTTGGGGAAATTGAAGCAGTCATCAAGAAACTCCCAGCACACAAAAGCCCAGGGCTGGACAGTTTCATGGGAGAATTTTACAAAACATTTAAGGAAGAGCTAACCCCTGTCCTTCTCAGACTATTCCAAAAAATCCAAGAGGAGGGAAGACTCCCAGACTCTTTCTATGAGGCCAGCATCACCCTGATCCCAAAACCAGATAAAGACCCTACACAGAAAGAAAACTACAGGCCAATTTCGCTGATGAACATAGATGCTAAAATCCTCAACAAAATATTGGCAAACCGCATCCAGCAATACATTCAAAAGATTATCCACCACAATCAAGTGGGATTCATCCGAGGGATGCAGGGATGGTTCAATATACGCAAATCAGTAAACGTGATACATCACATAAATAAAAGAAAAGACCAAAACCACATGATCATCTCGATAGATGCAGAAAAAGCATTTGATAAGGTACAGCACCCATTTATGGTCAAAACACTCAGCAAAATGGGAATAAATGGGGCATTTCTCAACGTAATAAAGGCCATATATGAAAAACCTACAGCCAATATCATACTCAACGGGCAAAAACTGAAAGCTTTCCCACTAAGATCGGGAACACGACAAGGATGTCCGCTCTCACCGCTTCTTTTCAACATCGTATTGGAAGTCCTAGCCACAGCGGTCAGACAAGAAAAAGAAATAAAAGGCATCCAAATAGGAAAGGAGGAAGTAAAGCTATCATTGTTTGCAGATGACATGATAGTGTACATAGAAAACCCTGTAGACTCTACCAAAAAACTCCTCAACCTAATAAGTGAATTTGGCAAAACAGCAGGATACAAAGTCAACATTCAGAAATCAAAGGCATTTTTGTACACCAGCAATGCAATAGAAGAAGAAGAAATCAGAAAAAAATACCATTCGATATAGCAAGAAGAAAAATAAAGTACCTAGGCATAAACTTAACCAAAGACGTAAAGACCTGTATGCAGAAAACTATACAACATTGAAAAAAGAAATTAAGGAAGACACAAATAAATGGAAGCATATACCGTGCTCATGGATTGGAAGAATTAATATCCTCAAAATGTCCATACTACCCAAAGCAATTTATAGATTCAACGCAATCCCTATTAAGATACCAATGACGTATTTCACAGAAATAGAACAGACATTTCAAAAATTTATATGGAACAATAAACAACCCCGAATAACCTCAGCAATTTTGAGAAAGAAACACAAAGTAGGAGGGATCACAATACCGGACATCAAACTCTACTACAAAGCCACTATACTCAAAACAACCTGGTACTGGCACAAGAACAGACCCATAGACCAGTGGAACAGAATAGAAAGCCCAGAAATAAGCCCAGGTCTCTATGGGCATCTAATATTTGACAAAGGGGGCAGAAGCATAAAATGGAGCAATAACAGCCTCTTCAACAAATGGTGTTGGGAGAGCTGGACGGCTACATGCAAAAAATTGAAATTGGATCATCAGCTGACACCATACACAAAAATAAACTCAAGATGGATAAAAGACTTAAATGTAAGTCGCAACACCATCAAAGTCCTAGAGGAGAACATTGGCAGGAAACTCTCAGATATCCCATGCAGCAATTTTTTCACTGATATGTCTCCTAAAGCAAGGGACGTAAAGGAAAGAATAAACAAGTGGGACCTCATCAAAATAAGAAGCTTCTGCACAGCAAAAGAAAACATCAGCAAAATTAAAAGGGAGCCAACCATATGGGAAAATATATTTGCTAATGATACATCAGATAGAGGTTTGATCTTCAAGATATATAAAGAACTCACTCGACTCCACTCCAAGAAGACAAACGATCCAATCAAAAAATGGGCAAAGGACCTGGGCAGACGCTTTTCCAAGGAGGAGATATAGAGGGCCTAGAGGCATTTGAAAGGATGCTCAGCATCACTAGCCATCAGAGAAATGCAAATCAAAACCACCACGAGGTACCACCTCACACCAGTCAGAATGGCCATCATAAACAGATCCACAAACAACAGGTGCTGGCGAGGCTGTGGAGAGAAGGGAACCCTAGTACACTGTTGGTGGGAATGCAGACTGGTGCAGCCACTGTGGAAAGCAGTGTGGAATTTCCTCAAAAAGCTGAAAATGGAACTGCCTTTTGATCCAGTGATTCCCCTGCTGGGACTATACCCTAAGAATACCAAAACGCCAATACAAAAGAACCTATGCACTCCAATGTTCATAGCAGCACAATTTACAATAACCAAGTGCTGGAAGCAACCTAAATGCCCATCAGTAGATGATTGGATCAAAAAGTAATGGTACATATACACAATGGAATACTACGCAGCAGAAAGAAAAAAAGAACTACTAAACTTTGCGACAGCATGGATGGAACTGGAGAGCATTATGCTAAGCGAAATAAGCCAGGGGGCGAAAGACAAATACCATATGATCTAACCTATAAGCGGAACCTAACCAACAATACAAAGATGCAAGGAAAATAAGACCAGCAACACTGAAAGGAAAAGAAATCAACAGAGACAAGAGGGAAGGAGGCGGGGGGGCGGGGGGGCGGGGCGGGGGACGGGGAAAAGGAAGGGAAGGGGAAAGTCAAGGAACATATAGCAAGGACTCATGGACAAAACCAAAGGGGAAGAGCTGAGGGAGGGAAGGAGGAAGGGGGCAAGGGAAAGTGGTGGGGGGTAGGCAGAGACAAATGTATTTGAAAAAATAAATTTAAATAAAATTAAAAAAGAAAAGAAAAGAAATGTTATACTACGGGGAATTTCAGTTCTCTGTTCCGTAGAACAATTGCGTAAACCACTTGATCATCTCTAGACCTAAACAAATTAAACATTTTAATCTGAAAAATATTTCTTAATAAAAGGTCATGTCATGACAAAAGACAATGAGCCACCATGATTAACAAGCAAATGTTGAAAAAGTAGCAGTTTGTGGCAAAGCCAGAAGTCATTCAGGATTAAGGCAATACTGTCAGTTTCATTTTATGAAAAAGGCATTTGCCCTGTAATAGTAACATGTTGGTGACATACAGAAGTGGAAGCGAAGGTCACGGTAGGAATATAACTTGATGAATCATTGGACAGAAATCTGAAAGTCTCCCACATAATCATCAAAGTTCAATGTCAAGCAGAGAGAGTTTGGTAAAGAGAAGCAAGTTGTATGGCTAAGAATAATCAGGAAAGAAAAGAAATAATAAAAAAATACAACAAAGAAAGTTCCCTATATTTATCCTTTTATGTTCTCTGTGAAGTGGTGTGGAGGAAATTTGCTAAATAGTCATTTTCACACATCAACTTGTAATTTTCCCTATTGAGAAGGAAGTTCAAAGAATAATGAAATTTAAGAGGCATATGTGCTAGGAAGTGTTATTTCCCATTTTTTAAAAAAAGAAAACACTTCTAGGAAAATGACAATATTCCTTCTTTGATATTGCCTTAAACCATTTTTATACATTATTCTAGGGCTTTAAGTAGGAAATGACATACCTAATATAATGGGTTTTTAAATTAATAAGTTATAAAGAATGAGAGAATATTTTATATAACTGATGATAGCAACTGCTTTTTATATTAAATTGAGTATCTTCAGTGAAGAAATCAACCTTTATCTAATTAAATACATCAAATGACCAGAAGGCAACCAATATATTTGCAAACTCACAAGTAGTCAGACAAACTAAAAACCATTCGGGCTTATGCATCTTCATTTTCATCAGTGAATTGATTGTATTATCAATAAAACTATGTTTCAAAGCACTTTATAGTTTTAAATCCCTATGTGGAGAGAGGATATTTCATAAGGACTCAATAGAACAACAAAATGATACAGTAATGGATTTAAAGGTAATTTCAGAAAAGTGTAAATTTCATTATGGTGAGATTTTTTTGTTAAAAAAAATCAATATAATTCAAAATGAAGTTCCTGACCTATGCCATTTGATGTAAAAGTTGTTAATTACTGAGTCTCAATTACTTGATTATGGATGTGGTTTCAAACTTTCATTTTAATCCTCAGAGGCTGTCTGCAGGCAAATTTTCAGTTCATTATCGGTTCAAAGGCTGCCCCAGTGTACTTTCTTAAGTAACAGTAAATACATTTCTGTCTGGTCTCATCATCTTTAGTGTCTGACGTTTTGCAACAGAGAGTTTTGAAATCATGTTTTATGGCAGTGAAGCTGCTAGGGGAAATTTATTGACTTAACAATCTCATCCAACAACTCCTGTCATGTGGAACTGTCCCCAGTACAAGGCAGATTAGTGAGTGTGAGCTGCTTCAATTTGGCCCAACATTCTGGCTAAAGAATTTTCCATTACATGGGTGGGTTATCACCCACCCACCATTCAATTTACTCTGGGGTAGCAGACGAGGACACAATAGCGACTAGAGCTGAATTTGAGAACGCTCTCTTCTGCTGAAGTGTTCATGAAGTAGCAACACTGAGATTATAAATTGTTATAACTCAATTTACTTTCTAAGTAGATCTAAGCATCTACACTTGTGAGCTGTCTTTGGTATCTGCCTCCATTGCAGATTTTGGTCCCAATGAGATGGTAATTGGAGCTCAACATAAAGAGTCAAGTTGATAGTATATGCAGTTTCCCAGTGTGCAGTTATCCCAAGGTTCTATCATAATTTCTCCTCTCATGCAAGGTCAATGAATAAGACCAGGGAATGTTTGGAATTCACTTTTAAGTAGTATGCTGAAGTTCTTTCAATCCCAACAGTCTGCAGACGCCAATTACCTCCTATGTTCCACACAGAAATTGGGATACACACATGAACAAATTGGTTGAAAGAAAATATAAGTAAGATTATGTTTGCAGCACTTTTATTTTTTCAAAAGAGCTGAAATTTTCCACAAATTTTTGGAAACACATAGGTTTATGTTGTACATAAGCAGAGCTTTAAATTTGCTATATAGTCAGGAAAAGCAAAGAAAAAATGGCAAGTCCTATTAATAACAAAAATTTCCTACGCTTTGAAAATGAAATTTATCATTTCATAGGACATCAAGTTGTGATCAATTTGATTAACTTGATGTTCTACAAAGAATTTTGCTTAAATTAAAATGCATAAAATTGAAATTATAATAAAAAAGGAAAAATTATTATAGCATTAGATCATATCTTGAAAGATGTAAGCTACATGGATCATATGTGAAGTTTATTTTAACTATTGACATATTTGTCATATAAGAATAGATCTAAAATGTCACATTCAATCTCTAAAATGTTAGTGTTATACCAGCAATTGATATATAATGTGTTTTGTTGATAATAGAAATATGATTTTCTAACAGGAGTTTCCATTTTTGTTATGTGTGAAATTAGATAAAAACAACCCTATGTATCCATAAGAGTTCTGTATTTAATTGAAATTGAGAACTATACTGTATTCCACTAAATGCAAATAATTTCCTCTATCATTTTTAATGTTATCCATGCTTTCTAAAAATTTTAATTTATTAAAATCGTGTCAGTCTTCACAAAATATATACAAATAAACAGAAAATATTTTTACTTTATAAATAAAATATTTTCCACTTTATTAGTAAAAACTATAGCTAATCATGAGAAAGTATTTATAATGAACTTTTTCAGGTGTACATATGGACGTCACATCCAGTCAGAGTTAACCTTAGATTTTAAATAATCCAAATTTTAAAATTTGAAGGACCCTTAAAAACGCTTAAGTGCCTCATTTTATACATTAAGAAACTGAAGCCTAGAGAGAGAAAACAACCTGTTCAGTGTTATAATGCTATTATGTGGCAGATAAGATACTCCTTACATTTTCTATGTATAGATGTCATTTATATTTTCAAGATATTGTTGGTTCTCATTTTAAAACTGTAACTTAAAGAGTATATCACCTTATATTCCTTTATGAGACTATTTTATTATAGATTATCAAGTGTGGTGATCTTAAATGCCCTAGTTGTATGCAGAAAGACTTTTTGGATTGCTTACATTGTTTAGGCATATAATGTTTAAGATATAAAAAATATAACCCATGTCTATTTGTTGCATTTTAGTAAGACAAATAAATATATAGTTTTTCTTTGAAGTAATCTTTGAAGTTTTATATTGTATAATGTGTATTTTTTATATTTTTCCCAGATAACTAATAAAGCACATCAACAACCTTGCATTATACCTCTTCCAATATATATGATACACGAGAGGATGATAGCAGATCTTTTTTACACATAAACCAAATGAATAACAAAGCCTTAAATCACTCAGACCTTATCTTCTAACTAGTATTGCTCAATGTAAGGAATAACTTCATCTCTAATATGTTAATATGAATTGAAACAATAGATCTTTTGTCAACTGTACTAATAGACCAAATCTAAAATATTACATCTTTTAAAAGGAAACAGGATTTTAGAAATTAAAATACAACACCTATATGATGTATCCAACCAGTGACTTTATGATGTCTTTATAAAGAGTAATGTCTTGGTCCCCAGAATAATATTTGCAGTAGGTAGAACATTTTTAGGAGGAAAAAAATACATTGTAATGCTTTAAATATCATCCTGGAAACATATAAGAATTTATTTTTATCATGCAAAAATTGACTTTTTTTGATTATTAAGAATACTCCACTTAAATGAACATTTTCTTGTACAGACTATATTCATAGAACCATCTTATATTATATATAGCCATTTATCAAAATATCAAAGATTTTTCTCACATATTTACTCACCTGCTCAGAAAAAAAGTCATTGTTATCTTCCAGATATTTACTGAAAGGGTTGGGTTCATAGACTTCCTCCTCTTTTTTCAGTAATATTTTCGATTTTACAGGTACTGGGCGAATTACTCCAGGTTTAGTCTTCATGAACATCAAATAATTTTTTTAAATAGAGAAAGAAACATTATTAAAATAAATAAATATGTATACTTTTAAGTCATTCAAATGTTTTCACAAACTTTATAATTTTTAAATTTTAAAATGATTTTTCAAATTCAGAAAAACAGCCTAGAAATCAAATGATTTTAACTAATTTAACTTTAGTTTTCAGTTAACTGTCCCAGCAAGCAATTCATAAAGATTTACTATCATGATGTTCAAAATGCAAAAACTTCTTCATTTATCTAACCAAACATGTTTTTATAAATCCTTGCCAGTGCATTCAGTCAATAACCATTTCACTAGGCAAATATTTATAGAGAGCATCCTCGGTGCCAGGCAGTGTTATTCTGGGCATGGCAGGGTAGATGAATTTGGCACAGTCAGAAAGCCCAAAACAATTTTTCTTTTCTGGAAAGTGCCCCCCTCCTTTCATGTTTCCAAGTCCACAGAGCTAGGCATCCAAGAAACCATTTTCATATTATATATGATGAAACCAGGGGTGGCCTTCTGATCTATGTGGGTGAGCAGTGAGTAGCAAACAGATTTTCTCTCAGAAGAATGTGGAATATGTATTTAAACTGCTCTGTGGTCACTTTGAGAGATTGAAATGATTATATGTCAATTTGGAAGCCATGGGGAAACCTCAATCTGCCATAAAACAAATCAGATGAGATTAAGAATGATAAACAGAAGTGCATAAAGAGGCAGTTCAGAGAACAAAGACATTGGAGGGCTTTCCAGAATGAATTCCAAAACATTCCCAGAGCCTAGCTGCATTTCTGGTACTGAGCCTCCCTAAGAGTTTCATTTTCTTTTGCACTAGACTTCCTTTTTTTTTCAAAGTCAAGTTTATTTCTGTAATTTGCCATTAAAAGATTTTAAGCTAACAGATGAAACATTCAAGATTCATAAACTTGCACCCAATGTCAGTTTGATGGAAGAGAGAGAGAGAGGGAAATCTAGTTTGGGGCAATTTCAAAATGATGTTTTACAAAAACCAAAATCTTGTTACACTGTAAAGTGTCACAAAATAATTGATAAGTTTGCAAAAACATCCCAAAAACAAGAAGTCAATAAAAAATTGTGACACTTTTTCTGTTAAGGCATTTTGCTGTAATCATTCTTCTCAACCACATTTTCTTTCGGAAGGGAGTAAATTAGTTCTCCTCAGTCAATGTTGATGCTCACATTTAAGCCTTAAGGGACTACATCTATCTCTCTGTTCTATAAACCACCTGAAATATTTTGAGTCTTGAATAAATGTTGATGTGCAATACTTTTTTCAGTCAATATTCTCCCAGTTGTTGTGTGTGTGTGTGCGCACGCATGCACTCCAACCAGGGAGATACAGATTGAGAAAAGTCTCTCCCTTCCTCAGGTGAGAAATATCTCCCACTTAGGAAACTCTAATTTCTTTCAAGGGGGGAACTGAGCAATTAATATCTGATTATGCATGAAGTCACACAGTTGAGTATACATAAGAGAACAATATCCCTCCAGTAAACTCAACACAAGAACACAGCCCAAGCACCTGATATTTCCCCTGACATTTGAGTCATGATCCTACATTGTCCAGATTTCCTGTCAACTGTACTTCCTATTTGATTCCTCCTTCCTTCTGTTCCTACCCATGTGCTTTCTCCTTCTCTCCTGCTCCTTTGTGAGGAAGGAAACCAATACAACAGCACGAGTACTCAAGGTCTACCAGATTCTAAAATGGACATTGAGCTACAGGAGCTAAGCTTGGTGGAGAGTGCAGAAAGATGAAAGCAGAGAGAGGAAATATCTCTGGAGTACTTGATATACTAAGAGAATCCCTCTCCTAGAAAACATGACCACTGGACTCTATTACTAGCAGGCAGATTTTGGAGGTTATCCTAGCCCAGAGACTTTCACTCAGATTATTTTTCTTGGGATCATCATTCTCCAGGTGAGATCAGAAAAGGACCTTCTGGTTGGTTGAATATCAAGTACCTTCAGTATCAGAGTCAATTACTGATACTTTGTCTTTGTTTCTCTACCAGCCTTTGTGCTCTTTAGTTCGTGTGAATTTCCTGGATTTGATGGTTGCCTGACAACTTGATAATGATTGTCTTCCTGTTTCTCCTCCTTTACCAGCTATTTCACATGCTCTCTTCTTGCACTCAGACCACAGTCTTGGTCTGCCTGAAGGTTTACTTATTTACACATTTATTGGTTGCTTCTTATATGTGCCCTGATCAGACACTGAGCGTGCAATCTTAGCATATCAGGATGACACACTAACCAACTGAGATACCAGGGCAGGGCCACCGCTTCTCTTTAGTCCTAATTTTCTTCTGCACTTTAACTTGTTGTCACTCAGTAGTCAGTATTTCATAGATATGAAGGCCAACACTAAGCAAAAGAAGAGTGGACACAGCTTGAGTTCAACATTGTTCACACTACCCGTCTTACAGACTTGAACCATACCCTCTGCAGCCAGTTGTCTCTCACTATTTAGTCAAATTGGAAATAGAATCCTGGTGATCCAAATCTGAACCTCATGCACTTCCATAATTATGGAAATTTAACAAATAATGTACTTGGAAACCTCTACACGTTGCTCATGTCATTCAACATTCTTTGAAACCAACTCAAAGTTTTGAGGATTCATTGCAGCTAATTACATTGTCATTCACCCATAGACCCAGATGCAATATTTTAGATAGATTATCTTATTGATTCCTTATATACAATAAGCATGTGAAAGACTTAGAGAGGATAAGTCCATGCCAAAGTCATGCAGTTAATAGTTGTATGTAAAGTAATTGAGATTAAATCCAGGTTTGGCCTGACCATCAAGCCCATGATTTTTATTATACCTGTGCCTTCAGAGAGAAGGCAAGAAAGGGCATAGGTAGAAATTTAAATCATTTTTAAAGATGGTGGCATAGGTAAACATGGATCATCTCCTCACACAACCACATCAAAATTACAACTAAATTATAGAACAACCATCACCCAGAATCAACAGAAATTGAGTTTAATAGAAGTCTAACAACTACAAAATTAAATAAACCACATCCATCTAGACTGGTAGGAGGGGAAGAGACATGGAAAGGTCTGGTCCCACATCCACATGTGGTAAATAAAAATTCAAAAGGGATATATTGGGAGCAAGGCATCCCAGCCCCACACCAGACCCCAGCCCAGGGTTTCAGTGCCATGAAGATAGACACCCATAACTTCTGGCTGAAAAAAACAGTAGGGATTAAATTATTGGAAGAAACTGCTCGAGTCTCAAGCAGCTCCTCTTAAATAACTCTCATACAGACTTACTCAGACTAACTTCCTCTGAGCTCCAGCACTGGAGTAGCAGCTTGAAAGGCACCAGTGGCATGCGGAGAGGTACTGAAATGTCTAGCATCAAGGCTAGAGCTGGGGGACAGCTTTCTCCCAGACAGAAATGTGGACAAAGGTCATTTTCCCCTTTCTGAACCTACCGCCCTGCCCCCACAGAGCCACAGAGTCAGCAGTTAGGTGCCATATCTGAGCCTCCATCAACCTGGCTAATAGAGTTTGCTCTGCCCTGGAGATCCCCTGGAGACTCCATCCCACCCAACTTATAGGACCACTTCAGCTGTTAGCAGAGACTTTTCCATATGAATCGCTGGTCTTGGCTCATGCTTCACAACTTCCTAAATCATTTCAAACAAGCAACAGCCAACCTCAATGAGCCCCCAACCCCATACCCCTTGCTAAGTGGTCCTAAGCCCAGCACTAGCCACAGCTAGCCTAGATTCACAGCTTGGTTTCACCTGGGAATCTCCAAGCCCAGCACAAGTAGGAACCACCTCAGATTGTTTTATAGCCCAGGCAATGTGGCCCCAGGAAAAACACACGTGGGGGCTGACCTTGGCTTGCACAACCTGGGAAACTGCATAGCCTGCTCACTCAGTGGAAATCTACAGACCAGGTAGGAGCACCACCACCCTGTTCCTGCACAGTTGATCCTCCATGGAGGGTAGGGGCTGACAGTCAGTGGTACAGACAGTCTTTGCAGCCGACTGGCTTGGGTAAATCCTTCCCATTGACCTGCCAACAGGAGTCAAGGCTCAACTACAAGAAAAGGGTATACTCAGGCCACACAAAGGGTGCACCTCAAATACCCAGCTTGGATAATAGGGTAGGCTCTGACACTGGGCCCTACAGGATACCTACCACTATAGGCCATGCTCCTGACACAGGGAGTCAAAGCAACTCTACCTAATACATAGAAATAAACACAAGAGTGTTGCCAAATTGAAGAGACAAAGAAACATGGCCCAGATGAAAGAACAGATCAAAACTCCAGAAAAGGAACCAAGTGAAATGGAGATAAGCAATCTATTAGATGCAGAGCTCAAAACACTGGTTATAAGGATGTTCAAGGAACACAGTGAGGATCTCAGCAGCATAAAAATGATCCAGTAAGAAATGAAGGATACACTAATTGAAATAAAGAACAATTTACAGGAAAACAACAGTAGAGTGGATGAAACTAAGAATCCAATCAATGATTTGGAACATAAGGAAGCAAAAAACAAGCAATCAGAACAAAAAGAAAAAAGAATCCAAAAAAAACAGAAAACAAAGATAGTGCCAGCAGCCTCTGGGACAAGATCAAGAGTTCCAACATTCACATCTTAGGGACACCAGAAAGAGTAAAGGAAGAGCAAGAAATTGGGAATTCATTTCAAAAAATAATGAAAGAAAACTCCCCTAATTTGAGGGAGGAAATAAACATGCAAGTCCAGGAAGCACAGAGAGTCCCAAACAAGATGGATGGAAAGAGGCCCACTCCAAGACCCATCATAATTACAATGCCAAAGTTTAAAGATAAAGAGAAAACCTTAAAAAACAGCAAGAGAAAAGCACTTCTTTACCTACAGGAGAGTTCCAACAAGACTGTCAGCTGACTTCTCAAAAGAAACTTTGCAGGCTAGAATGAGTGGCAAGAAATATTCGAAGTCATTAAAAGCAGGGACCTATAGCCAAGGTTGCTCTACCCATCAAAGCTATCATTTAGAATAGAAGGGAAGATAAAGACCTTCTCAGACAAGAAAAACTACAGGAGCTCATCATCACCAAACCATTATTATATGAAATGCTAAAGGGATTTATTTAAGAATAGACGATCAAAACTATGGACAAGAAAAAGGCAAAATTATATTATCTATCAACAATTGAATCTGAAAAACAAACTAAGCAAACAAGAAGAACAAAGACAGAATCACGGATATGAAGAGTATTTGGTAGTTCCCAGATTGGAGGGGAGTGTAAGGGAATGGGTAAAAAGGTGAGGAGATTAAGAAGTACAAATAGTTACAGAATAGCTAGCCATGGGGATACAAAGTACAGTAGGGGAAATGGAGTGGCCAAAGATATTATACACATGACTCATGGACATGAACAATGGTGTGGGGATTGCCTGAGTACGTGGGAGATGCTACATGGAGAGGGGAAATGAGGAATAATTGGATATCTGTAATAGCATATCATTAAAATATAATTTAAAAAAGTAGTTTTTAGACACCCATCTCTCTATAACTTTCTATGTCCATTCATTAACAATTTCCACATCCTTGAGTTTGGCCATTGTTTCCGCAATTCTGTATCATTTTACTTTCTTTTTTACTAGTCTCCCTAAATTCAGTTTTCCTTTTCCATAATCGAAAGAAAACTAATATTCCTGCCAAAAGAACATCCTTGGAACAATGTAGGACCTGATGTTTTCCTGCTTAATATACAGATCCCTATATTCTTTCTTCTTCTACACAAACATACACTCCCTGCACACTCTACCTCCTACAGAAATCTATAGTTTATGTGGCCAAGCCATCAAAATTTATACTGATGTCTCTCTGGACTTGGTTAAAAATCCATTCCCAAGAAACAGGATAATATTGGTGGGAAGAGAGCATTAAGGACATGGTTTTATTTTTTGCAATAGTGTTAATCAACTATATGATCTCGAAAAAACCATTCAACCTGTCTGGACTTTCTGCTAAAGGTTATAATTCTAATTCATAATTAGGTCTTTTTGTAGTGAGTGATGACACATTTTATTATTTATACTCCTGCCTCCTCAGGAATCACATCACACAAAGTTATTGCATGTGGCTTTTTTCTGCTATTCAAATCCATCTTTAAATCCATGGGCATCTCCCATGATTTTTCCTGTATTGAATTTTTTATTACAGTATAATCCTGGAGAAGGAAACTTTGAGGGATAGATCCATACTGCCTTTCACCAATAGAGAACCAAAAGAAGGAGTGGATTTGTGACTCAGCTCTCAAAGAGTAAAAGACTGAAATTAACATTTCTGATGAATTTAAGAAATCAAGGCCAGATAGCACTTCTTTAGGGACTTTACAAAATTTAACCCTCTCCATTTAAAAAAAAAGGTTTTTGTGCCCTCTGTTTGCTTATAGTAATAAGCAATAAAAATCAAAACTAAAAGACAAGTACTGTCATCTTTTTTTGAGAATTCAAAAGTGAGGCAGAACTCAGGAGACCATACCTAACTCTATTGTTAGTCTTGAGGGAGAAAAAGTCCAAGAGCTGCAGTATGTGGAGTCCCCAGGGCCTGTGGGCAGGTTTTAATGGCCTGCTATTCATTTGTGTTTATAATTCATCAAATATACACTTAAACTTCAACATTGCTACTCGGGGCAATAGACACTGGGGTAAAAATAGACACTGTTTCTGCCCTGTGGAACTCAGAATCATATTCTATGACAAGTTAGTACTGCCTCTGGCTAGAGACCAAAGCTGAAAATTAACTGCCATTACTGACCTAGAAAACCCATTACTAATATTTTAAAATAATGGCTTCTTAGAGCAACATCTTTCTTAAATTAGTAACTTCAACTAGCACTGATGTTTTTAATTGCCTTTGACTATAGTGGTAAACTCTGAGGCGGTTGTGATGAGGTGGTGGTCCCAGTTTTCAAGGGCTTATTTTTATCCTTTTGATGAAATAAGGTGTGTAACAAAACAGCAAAAATATTTAATAAAACACAAAAAATAGAAAATTCTGTGAGCCTGGCTAGGAATTCTACCAATCCCATAGATCCAAAGAGTCTGTGAAACTGCCATAGTTGTTTCTTTCACCTGTTTGCTTCAATCTTGTCTTTATTTTCTAGTGTCATTTAATAATTTTTAAGGAGTTTCTGTGGCAACAAGCTCATAGAAACTCAAAGACATTCCACCAGTCAAGGCTGTTGACAAAAACGTTATTCTCTAAATCATATAGCTGATTTACTCATTCGATTAATAAATGTTTATTAGCTCTAATTCTTTTTCCAAAAAAAATTATACACTTGAAGCAAATTCTTCACCTTTATTTTTCCTCTCAGAGAAATATCTCAAATGTCAAAACACTACAGTGTTTAATATTGGAAAAAAGAAAACAACAACAACAAAACAGGTTTTTATAGCAACCATTAGCCATGGGACTATTGAAATGGCATTATAGATATCTGTACTTCAGTTTATTTTTTTCATCAGAATAACAGCTTCTGTCATACTAACTTACAAAGTGATTGTAAGACTCTAATGTGATAATATGCTTGACAGAACTTTATAAAGAAAAATAAAACAGCATAAAAGGAATTTGAAAGAATTTTTTCTATTTTTTACATTTATAATACAGCATTAATACTAAATGATACTAAATGAATATATAGCAGTACCTACTTTATGTGTCTTTTTTCCAAAAAAATTTTATATATATATATATAAAATTACTATGGTAGTTGCACAAAAGTAAACATCCATAAGATTTCAATAATTATAAACCACATACCATGGCTCAAAAATTTTTTTATGGAATATACACAACATAGATTGGCTGAATTGAATATTTCAATGGGTAGAGAAAAGGCAATAGCATGATTCAAACCTGAGGAGGTGTATATGATAAATGCTGTAGCACTTAAGTATGTTGTGTCAAGAAAAAACTGGTCAAGGACAAACTGCTCTTAAGTTTGAAGACATCAGTTCTACAAAAAAGCTTTCAGGGCCACATTTTCTGAACAACAGAAACTTCAAGAGCCCTCAGAGGGATGAGTCATGCACCACTAAAACAGTACACATCAGCTGGCATTCAGAACCCGGGACGAAGTATCTGCAAGTTTAAGCACTCTTCTCTACAGTGTTCCAGGAAACTGCATTTGCTTTTACCTGTATATAGCCATGTGGCTTATTTTTAAAATCTATTGCTTTGTACTCTCTAGATTCAGTATTCCATCATAGGCAACAATGAACATTTTATAATGGCATGAAATTTTAAAAGCAAAAGCCAAATGTCATCTAAACCACACTGCTCTATCTACCTCCAAGGAAAAAAGGCTGGCGTTTCCCCATCTTGCAGAGTCCCACCTGTTTTCTTTTTCTTTTCTTTTTTTTTTAAAGATTTTATTTATATCTTTCTAGAGAGAGGGGACGGAAGGTTACAAAGAGGGAGAGAAACATCTATGTGTGAGAGAAACATAGATTGGTTGCCTCTCACACACCCCCTACTGGGGACCTGGCCCACAACTCAGGTATGTGCGCTGGGAATCAAACCTGTGATCTTTTGGTTCATAGGTCAGCACTCAAACCACTGAGCCACACCAGCCAGGGTCCTACCTATTTTCTTATCCAGAGAAGAAAGGTCCAGCCTCTGTTAATATTGTGATGACTCAACTCAGGACTTAAGAAAATTTGTGAAGTTTCAACCTAGATTCTTCTTTCATTTGTTCTCTTTGTTATACTAGAGGGAGCACTATACACAGGTGCAAAAGCTCCACACCCTATTGGCCCTGCCCAACATTCTCTTCAGTAAATGATCACATCTTCACAGGCAGTGCTAAATCGTAAGCCTGACACAGATGTCCAATGAATGCCACACTTTCACAGAGCCCTGGTTCCCCAAATTCATCAACCTTTCCTTATTCCCCTCAAGTTATCTAAAATCCATAACAGTTCCTTTTGAAAGTCACACAGAACAGGGGTGACAACGAACACTGTTCTTAGATAATGTATTTAACACTGTGAGTCTATGTTTTGATCTGTAAAAATAGTCTGTCATATTATCTCAGAGATAATATTTTAGAGATTTTGTGTACAATAATAACATCTCCCATCTATACAGGGCTGCAGTGGCAGCTTCACATGTTATGATAGGGGAGCCTCACAGTAACCCCTTGAGGTTGACAGAGGAGTTATACCAATCCCCATTTTATAGATAGGTATTTCCAATACCCTCAACTCTCAGTCTCTTTCCAGTTTTGATGTACTGTGATATTGCTTAAAAGAAAAAAAGAAACTGAGGCACAGATTGGTGAATTAGTTTCATAATAGCCCCCAAATTATTATCTCTGAGCTCATTACTAAATAATTTGGCTTCCAGAGTAAAGAATGAAAAGAGTAGGGGTCAGGTCATTTTTTTTTATTCCAATGTTGAATTGGCACAGTGGCAGTGTAAAGAAGCAAATGCGTAAGCCAAGTTAAAAAGAAAACGATTATGAAAAAGTGATATATTCTTAAAAAGCCAATTCTCAAAAACAAAATGGCTTCTGTACTAGGCTTTTGCTGCCACAGTATTTTATTACATACTTTTAATTCAACCAGTTTATTACATTTCTTGCCTAAAATAGGAGTCAAATAATTTTTACTTATCTTATATAAAACATATATTCACTTACATAATTTAATTATAATCTATCACGTTTCCCAGTAATTTTGTTTTTCTGCCTTCCACACGCACATGGATTCATATGTGAACAAAAAGCAATATGTATCATCAGAATTACCTGTCATATGGCATCTATATGTGTGTATAAGCACATATTTATGTGTGCATACATGTATATAATTTTATTTTTCAAAAGCATTCTTATTTATTAATTCAGAACTTAATCCTGAAGAGAATTCATTATGGCAAATATTGAAAATTAATTCATAAAAGTGAAAAAGTATACTGTTATTTATAAATTATATTACTTAAAAGTAATAATATTATAAATCCTTAAAAAGCAAATGCCATATAACATCACTGCATGGAATTATTTCTAATCTATTTTGTTCCCAGGTAATGTAAGTACAGGGTTAATGTCATGAAATGAAGTCAATGTGATTGAATTAAATAATTATATCAATGCAGGAAATGTTCTTTTTTTTATGTGATAAGCTTACTTGATTACAATCACTTCACAAACCCACCTATATCTCAAGGGCATTTGGGTATTAAAATTTAATTTAAAACTTGGTAAAAAATTTCCTTGAACTCTTTAGAGAAAAGGTCTAAAGTAAATGCAAAGAAATTATCATCAAAGTCAGTCAAAGCAATGCTTTGTATTTTTCTCCCTAGAGAACAAATACATAGAATTTATGGAATTATTTTACAATACAGGAAGAGGTTTATATATTACATTTACAATGAGTTGCTTTTACTATGTCCTATTTTATAAAGTCATTATATATATTTGCCTTTTTGAAAGTTTCTTAAAATATTAAGCCAAGAACTCTCAAAATATGTCAGCCTGATAATATATATACCCCCCAAAAAATATTTGTATATAACTAAGTATATATTTAATCATTCACTATCTAAAATCTGTATTTATTATACTACTGAGTACAATTGCATATGAGGAATATTAAAAATATTCTTGATTTTCAACATTATTCTCAAGAAAAATGTCATTATTTGAAATATTAAAATAGTTGTAGTAATATTTTCATATCTAAAGTGGGAAACTGTTCAGCTTTATTATGTTATTGCAGTACTAGTTTCCATGGCAACTCCTTCACTTCACTGTGTTAGTAATGACAGACTCACAACACTAGAAAGGCTTGGAAAGTTCCTATGTAAGAGAATGCTCTCATTGTTCAGTTAGGAGTTTGAGGCCCAGACTCACAGATTCATGACTTATCGACTGTCAGCCCAGTAGTTAGTGTCAGAGCAGGAAGTCTGGGTGGATCTTTTGGCCCCCATTCCAGCATTCTTTCAACAACATTATACTGCCTACCACTGTTCAAAACCAATTGACATTAAAATTACACACACACACACACACACACACACACGCGCGCCAACACATTCCATATATACGCACTATTGGGATGAACACCAACATATCCAAGTGGTTTGATTGAATCAGGTTATTTTAAGAGTTAAACTACCCTTTTATGATTTTTCCGACAAAATAAAAATAGTTTTGTCCTTGTGGCATGAAAACAACAAGTCATTTTGTTGGTCATGGAAGTAGGACACTAAAACAATTGTTTTTAAAGGAGAAAAAATCAGTATTAAATAATGATTTTGTTTCCTTAATGTCTCAAACTGCTTTACTAGAAATTTTCTTTTTTTAATATATATGTTATTGATCATGCTATTACAGTTGTCCCATTTTTCTCCTCTCTTTTATTCCTCTCCTCTCTGCACATCTCCCTCCTACCAGCATTCCCCCCACCTTAGTTCACGTCCACGGGTCGTGCATATAAGTTCTTTGACTTCTCCATTCCTTATAATATTCTTAACCCTTCCCTGACTATTTTGTACCTATTATTCATGCTTCTTATTCCCTGTACCTTTTCCCCCATTCTCCCTTGACTTCCTCTCTGATCTCCATTTCTGTGATTCTGTTCCTGTTCTAGTTGTTTAGTTTGTTTCTGTTTTTTAGGTTCAGTTGTTGATAGTTGTGAGTTTGTTGTCATTTTACTGTTACATTTTGATCTTCTTTTTCTCAGATAAGTCTATTTAACATTTCATACAGTAAGGTCTTGGTGATGATGAACTCCTTTAACTTGACCTTATGTGGGAAGCAATTTATCTGCCCTTCCATTCTAAATGATAGCTTTGCTGGATAGAGTAACCTTAAATGTAGTTCCCTGCCTTTCATGACTTTATTTCTTTCCAGCTCCCTCTTGCCTACAAGGTTTCTTTTGAGAAATCAGCTGATAGCTTTATGGGAACTCCTTTGTAGATGACTGTTTCCTTTTCTCTTGCTGCTTTTAAGATTCTCTCCTTATCTTTACTCTTCGATAATGTAATTATGAGGTGCCTTGGTGTGTCTTTCCTTGGGTCCAACTTCTTTGGGACTCTCTGAGCTTCCTGAGTCTCTTGGAAGTCTATTTCCTTCACCAGATTGGGGAAATTTTCCTTGTTATTTTTTCAAATAAGTTTTTCAATTTCTTGCTCTTCCTCTTCTCCTTCTGGTACCCCTATGATTCAGATGTTGGACCATTTAAAGTTGTCCCAGAGGTTCCTAAGCCTCTCCTGTTTTTTTTTTTTTAACTCTTCTTTCTTCATTTTATTCTAGTTGAATGTTTATCTCTTCCTTCTGCTCCAAATTGTTGATTTGAGTCCCAGTTTCCTTCCCTTTACTGTTGGTTCCCTATATATTTTTCTTTATTTCACTTTGCATAGCCTTCATTTTTTCCTCCATTTTGTGACCATATTCAACCAATTCAGTGAGCATCCAGATCACCAGTGTTTTGAACTCTGCATCTGATAGGCTAGCTATCTGTTCATAGCTTAGTTCTAATTTTGGAGCTTAGATCTGTTCCCTCATTTGGGCCATATTTCTTTGTCTCTGTGCTCCTGTTTGGTTGGAAGGGGTGGAGCCTTAAGTATTCACCAGGGTGGGGCAACCTAGGTCTTGGTGTTGTGATGCTGTATGTGGAGGAGGGGTCCAAGAGGAAACAATGCCACTTGCTCGGCTCTCAGCAGCTTTCAGTCATGTTTCCCACTACCCCACAAGCAAATTGGGCCCGTCTGGTGCTGATTCCCCGGTGGGTGGGTTTGTGTACATTCTAGGACCCTGTGGGTGTCTCCAAAGAACCTCCTGTAAAGCTGGGAGTTTCTCCCACTGCCACAAACCCCACAGATTTTTACAGCCAAAGGTTTTGAGGCTTTCTTTCCCTGCACTGGAACTCTGAATTGTGCAGTCTGTCTTGCTCCCCAGCTGTTCCTCCCAGTTTTTCCACATGTAAATATGGGACCACCCGGTCCTCCAGCCACACTGCCTTACTGTGCGTCCTCTCTGCCCTGGCTGCCTATATTCCCCCCTCCAACCAGTCTGGATGAATGTTTCTTCTTTAACTCCTTAGTTGTCAGACTCCCCTACAGCTCAATTTTCTGATGGTTCTGGTTATTTTTTGTTTTTAAATTTGTTGTTGTCCTTCTTTTGGTTGTGTGAGGAGACAATGTGTACCTACTTATGCCTCCATCTTGGCTGGAAGGGGCCTAGAAATTTTCATTAGTTTCACCGGACATGCATATTATTCAGGAATTTTCAATTTAAAAACAATAAAAA
The DNA here is from genome assembly GCF_021234165.1 of Pteronotus mesoamericanus. Classification (NCBI taxonomy): domain Eukaryota; kingdom Metazoa; phylum Chordata; class Mammalia; order Chiroptera; family Mormoopidae; genus Pteronotus; species Pteronotus mesoamericanus. Next base: position 22,111,228 of record NW_026555085.1, on the reverse strand, counting down.
TTAAAATTACAAAGGAAATCTCTAACTAGTAATAGGTAACTTACTTCATGGTTTCAATTTGTTAGGAAAAAGTAATTCTCCAATTTAATCAAGTTTTTATCTATATAGAACAGATTCTAGAGTCTCCAGAACAGTGGTCAATAGTCCTTGCATCAAACATTTGAAATGCGGCTAGTCTGCTTTTGAGATGGGCTGTAAATGTAAAATACACAGCGGGTTTCACAGACAGTATCCCAAAAAAGTAATGTAAAATATCTGAATTTTATAATGATAATATGTTGAAATGATGATATATGTTATCATTATCAAGATGTTATTTAATATATAATAATAAATAATACATTGTTACAGAATATAATATATAATATAATCGAACAAATAATAATATAGTATTGAATCTGATCTGTTTGATTTTACTTTTTTAAAGTGGTTACTAACAAACTTTAAATGACATATGTGGCTTGCATTTATGATTCTCATTATATTTCTGCTGCTCATCACTGATCCAGACCATCCTCATGATAATCTTTCTTTCTGAAATACCTTGTTTTCCACTTTCTTAAGGCCAAATCCTACCCTGCCTTATCTAACATAACCTTTTCCTTGAACCCTCTTCCGACCTCGTCCATCAGGAAGTGAGCTCTCTCCTTCTCTAAAATCCAATATCTTGCTGCTGACCCCACCAAGTCTATTCTAATGCCACTGCTAGAATGAAAGTTACTGGCAAATAAGGTCTATGTGTGGATTTATGTATGTCTGTATCCTGCAAAACAATTGCCATTGAACTTTAGGAAAGCATCGGTAAACTTCTATTAGAAAAGTAAGCAAGTAAACTTATATGTAGTAAATTTATTCTCAGTTCACTTTTGGATAGAAAAAGTTGTCTTGAGGGATCAGAAATTTCTAAAGTAGGTCTATGACTTAGTGAGAAGATACGTACCAGCTGACTCTCAGATACTGTAGAGGATGGTGAGGAGAGGTTTGCCTGCAAAATATAAACATGGTGTTTATTTAGCAAAGCTCATAATTTAATAAAATAATATATCTATATTACTAAGTACTTTGAAGTTTTTTTATTACTAAAGTAATATGTTCATTGTAAGATTCCATAAAACCATAAAATTAAAGGAAAAATATTATGTCACCAAAAATGTCCTTGAGTATTTTTGGTACATTGCCTTACATTTTTCCCATGTGTTTTAATTCAGCTCACATAATAGTAAATATGATGTTTTATACATTGATTTCCATGAACATTTTAGCATAAGCATTATCATAAGACATCTAAAATTCTTCAAGATCATATAATATTGAATTCTCTGTACCACATTTTACTTAAGCATATCAGCATTGTTGGATATTTATATTTACTGCAAATTAAAACAAAAACAGATTTTTCTTTAAGTATCTTTATACATTAAAAACCCAAAGTTTTCATGACTTATGAAATAAAGTGATTTGTTGGGGTTTTTTTTTAAGTTGTTTTAAATTAAAGAGGAGGGCGGTATTATTTCTTCATCCTTGGTTTCTGTATTTCACTTCTTTAGTCTGAATTTAGTTTTTCTTATTGAAGTGAATGCTCTAGTAGTTTTTTCCAGAACTTTATCTGAAAATATTTTTGTTTTGTTTTCATTTAACTGGATATAGAATTCTGAGGTAACAACTGCTGTCCTGCAGCTTCTTGATGGTCCCATCCACTGGCTCTGGCTTAGGTTACGGCTGTCAGTCTGAACATCATGACTTGGTAGATCAGTTGTCTACACATTTGATTAGGATTTAGTATTTTTGATCCCTGACATTCTGTAATTTTGCTATGATGTCTCTGAGTGTGGATATCTTTCTTTGTATCCTTTTGTGGGACTTGGTATATTCCTTTATTCTGAGTATGCATATCTTTCTTCAATTCTGGAAAATCCTCCATAAATATCCCTTCAAATGTTGCCTTTCTCCCATTATATTAATCTCCATTTTATGGAGCTTCTATTAAATATATATATTGGATCTTTTCAGTCCATCTGCCATTTCTATAAAATCCCATTCATATTTTTTATCTCATTATGTTGCATTCTTGATGGTTTCCATATATAAGCCCAATAGTTACTTAATTTTTCTTCAACTGTATGTTTAAAATGGCAATTAAATTATATTTAATGAATTTATTTTTGACTTACAGAAGTTCTATTTGGTTCTTTTTCAAATCTCTTATGTTAACTGGAACTCCTATCAACTATTTTAATATTTTTAATATATGTATAAATTTATTCCAGATTTTTCTATAGTCCCTCACTGCTAAATCTACTATTTCTTTTATCTACAGACTCTCTCTAACGCCTCTCCCCCACAATAATCTTTAGTCATTTTATGGCTTTCTTTTTTCAGTTCATCTTCAGTCAGGGTAACTGGTGATGAATTTTGTAGGGATCTGAGAAGACCTTGGTTGGAAAATGATCTGTACAATACATTTCAAATTCACCCTCTTGGGCCCTAAGAGTTTTACTAGCTCTGAACCTGCTTCCACTTTATCACCCCGATATTACTTAATCTCAAGGGTGGCATATGACCATGTCTTTAAGTTTCACAGGTTGAATGTCTATTTTACTAACTAAGAGTGTAGGGTAAAGATAATAGATGGATTTATCCTTTTGTTTGTTTGTTTGTTCCATGTTTTATGTCCACTGTGACCTTCTAGGCTTCTGTATCTTAGAGGTCCTAGGACTTGCTATGTAGTGAAAGTTAAAATCTAAACTCCTGGCTCTTAGCTCATAGGTTCTGAAGTACCTACATTCCATTGGAGCTTTAGCTTCTTTTTAACACTCTCACTTGAAGCTCTTACCTCATTTCTGGCATTCAGAGGTTTATCTTTCTTTTAGTTGGGTTACATAGGCATATTTTAGTAGTTACCATATATTTTACCAAGCATTGTTGCATTTAAATGGGGGACTGAGTTCCCACATCAGCTAAACCTTCAACTTTCATGGAGAATAGTCAACATAAAGATGCATAATTATATATATACATAGCTAAAACATAATAAAGTTGTGTTCCTAAACATTTCTATTGTTTTTAAAACAACAGACATTTTTAGAGTTTATTATAGATGTGTCAATATGGCTTTTACTCTCTGACAGATTAAATACATTGAATATTGAAAACATAGTGGTGCTTATGGTCTTCCCAAGTATATAGGCGTGTGACTCATCAAGCGTAATGAAAAAGCACCTACAGCTCTTCTCACACTGTGTCCAACATTGTTTTCCGCTTTTTGAGTCATGCCATTCTTTAGGATAGTCACTGCCTCCTGCCATTCCTGGCTGCTCTGTGGCAGCAGGATGTCTTGGCCAAGTGCTCCCGTCTCTAACTGCTATAGACCAAGGTAGTGTGCACTGAGGTTTATGGCTATTCTGTGCTGCAGAAAATCGTCTTTCAGAATATACATCACAGTGTTGTTACAGTAGGCAGCTAGTTAGATATTAAAACTTAGATAAAAGAAGTGAGCTAGATATTTAACTAAGCCAGATTGACTAGGAAAGGGCAGCTTAACAGGCACTCCAGGAAACAGCCAGATCCTCCACCAAAAAGACACTAATTGCCAGGTAGGCAGGAGAGATGGCTTTCCAATCACCCCAGGAACAACCAGCATATTCCCTAGATTAACAGGGGGAAAGATAAACAGTGAGGGGGAATTCTTCTGCTGAGGCATGTATAATAGAAGCCAAGATGACCTGGGAGGGGGGAGATCCTTTAACTATGAGGAATGCACAGCAGGAGCAAAAATGGAAACCATAAAGGGGAGGAGAGAAACCCGGGGAAATATTCAATAGGATAAGGGCACAACCCCCAGGAAGATTCAGGAAAAGGGACTGGATAGGGGGAGGTACTAACATAGCCCTGTGGAGATTCAGGAAATAGATTGGATAGTTTGAAAGAAAGCCTACTCATCTCAGTAGCACCCACGTTCGTGCTTTGTCTCTGCAGCAGCCCTGGGCCATAGCACAGCTCCAAGAGCTGGCCAGCCGGGAACAGAGACTGTGCTGGACGACTGGAGCCTTGGATACAGGGATAGTGGCACACCAGCTCTGGGCCCTGGCCCTTCTCCTAGGTTTGGTAGGGACAAGTGTGGGCCTGTGGCCCCAGAGGCAGGACTTCTTCCTCAGTGAGGTGGAGCTGAGCCACCTTGTCATGGATGAGACATTGTGTGTACACCATGGTGTCCTTTGTTTATACTCCAGTAAATCTTACCACTGCGCTTCAAATCCTCCTATGCATGTGTCCTTAAAATGCATTTCCTGCAATACCTATTGTTTCTGACAATAGCATTTTTTTCTGTTCACTTAGAGTTTTGTTTTTAACCTCATAACATAATATGAGAAATAATGATTTCTTCTAAAATCTTCATTTTTTCCCTTTAGTTTATTTTTCATTATTGCAATAATGAGAGAATCTCTATGCTTAATTAATACCTACTGTAAAATATGCTGAATTAAGTGCATCTTGACTCAAACAAAATATAGTTAAATTTTCATCTCAGTAACTATAGGAAAGAAGAGGTTATACATTAAAAATAAAGCATTTCCACAATTTAATTATATTACTAACATTTATCAATACACTGAGCTAAATAATACCAAATGATTATAGGGGAAAAATTAAAATGCTCAAGCAAACATATTAATTAAATTAGGGAAAAACTCAAATAACTTTGTATCCAATCTCTAAAAGCCCCCAAAATTCCTTCACGGGAGACCATGACATAACAATAAGATGCTTTAGACATCCCCAGTACATTTTTATTTTAGCTAATATAATGGACTTTATATCACTATTACAAGAAACTATTCCCAGAGGAAGGATAGAAATAATAAATGTGAACTTCAGGGTAGAGTAAATAACTATAATGCCACTGCAGATCCTTCAGCAAAAAAGAAAAATATTGGCTTATGAGTATTTTCATGAATATAAACCAGATTCTTTCCACTAACCCAATCATATCAAACCTTTTAAGACGACTCCCTCTCCTTGCCTAATACAGGTTAATGATGCTTATTAAATGTTGTAGCTATAGTTACGTTATTAAAATTGTAGCAATTCTTATCCAAAAAAATGAGAAAATATTGTTTGGTGAGTTGAAACTAGAGCAGTGAGTGCAGGGAAGAGGCTACTTTACATGAACAACTGTCAGTCAGTCAATTAAATTAAGGTAGAGAACATAAAGTACCTAAAAATGAACTTGAAATTATATTTTAACAACACAACCCTAAGCTTTTTGTCATTCATGTCTATTCTTGTTAATATTGACTGTGAGGAACATTAGAGATGAGTGTAAGAATGGCTCTTCTGCGAAACAAAATCCCATAATCTATATTCTATAGCCTAGCTTATGGCACCATTATCTATGCTTGATGAGGTCTGAAAAAATGAGAAGGATAGAATGCATAAATGATGTCTCATTATATCCTTTCTCTTCCTCCTCATCTAGCAGAACTGGATAATTATCTCCCATTCCCTTCTCAACCCCTTTCCCATGAGCACACCTTAGAAACATTTCTAAACAATGAGAAAAATAAATGACTGTCTGATCAGTAGAGTGGAATTTCTTGCTTAAATTGTTACATCTATTCCTTAACTCATCAAATCTCTGGTTATATCCTATGAGAGCAGATTTGAACCCAGACCTGGCTTTAAGTTATTTCTTAGCCTGAGATCTATGACTACATCATTGCACATCACCTCTGAAACACTCCAGCCTAGCAATATTTCCAAGCATAGCAACAAGGGGAGTTTGTGAGATGGCTAAATTGGAGAAAATGACCTTTATTTGTATATAAATATAGTGGAGAATATTTTTTTTAGAGATTTCAACTTTTTTTTTTTTTTGGGCATGAAACTTTTTTTTTCAAATACATCTGTCTCTGCTTACCCCCCACCACTTTCCCTTGCCCCCTTCCTCCTTCCCTCCCTCAGCTCTTCCCCTTTGGTTTTGTCCATGAGTCCTTGCTATATGTTCCTTGACTTTCCTCTTCCCTTCCTTTTCCCCGCCCCACCCTCCTTCCCTCTTGTCTCTGTTGGTGTCTTTCCCTTTCAGTGTTGCTGGTCTTATTTTCCTTGCATCTTTGTATTGTTGGTTAGGTTCCACTTATAGGTGAGATCATATGGTATTTGTCTTTCGCTCCCTGGCTTATTTCGCTTAGCATAATGCTCTCCAGTTCCATCCATGCTGTCGCGAAGTTTAGTAGTTCTTTTTTTCTTTCTGCTGCGTACTATTCCATTGTGTATATGTACCATAATTTTTTAGATCAGTAGATCCAATCATCTACTGATGGGCATTTAGGTTGCTTCCAATACTTGGCTATTGTAAATTGTGCTGCTATGAACACTGGAGTACATAGGTTCTTTTGAATTGGCGTTTTGGTATTCTTAGGGTATAGTCCCAGCAGGGGAATCACTGGATCAAAAGGCAGTTCCATTTTCAGCTTTTTGAGGAAATTCCACACTGCTTTCCACAGTGGCTGCACCAGTCTGCATTTCCACCAAAGTGTACTAGGGTTTCCTTTTATAGTGAAGAATTTTTTAATAAAATTTCATACTTTTTAATATATTGTGATACTTTATTAAAAAGCAATATGTATGCAATTGTAATGATATTTTCTGTCCCTCAAGCTCATTAAAATGAGATGTTACCTGTACTCTACATAATATTCAGTATACCTGTCTCTGCTATTCTCTGGAATTTAAAAGCAGCTTGTGAAATGTACACAGTTTATAATATAAGTTGTCATCAACATAATGTGATTCCAACCTAGGTTTTTTTTTTAACAAATTAATCATATTATTCACCTCCAAAGATAATAGAGTTAAAACAGAATAAAACAGAAATTTAAATAGATAATTTATTCCTTTACATAGAAGGAAAGAAACTCTTTAAAAAAATGAGTGTCACCTGAAATAATCACTTATAAATTATCTGATAAATTATTAGTTAATTTAAGTATAAGCAAGTGATTTAAAACACTAGCGATATAGAAAAACATTATCATCATATGTTACCAAATATGAGATTACTTATTCAAAGTTAGAATGAAGGAAATTGGACATGAAGAGATAAGTTAGACCCAAAGAATAAATACTTAGGATAAACTATGTAAGGAAGACAAATTGTTTCAAGCTTTGGTAGATTTACATAAGTACTAATGACAAGGGCTTTGACGTGTGGAAGACCTGGGTTGGTTTTGCCTACTATGACTTCTGACATTTGGCTACTTCTTCTGTAAAATGGAGACTTTGTATTAACAATATCCACCTCATGGGATTAATGTAGGGTTAAATGAGATAGTTAAACCTTAACTGAAAGGTAAGAATTTAAAACAAGAGTTGTAGAGTCGGCTTTAGCTCAAGCGGATACATTGTCATGGCAGTCACTAAAACAATAGTTGTTATTACTGTTGTTGAATTTGGCATCTGTTAAAAACAATCCAGTGAAATATTGATGACAAATCAATATAGTCAATTCAACAAGTGACCAGTGAAGATCACTCAACATATCATTAGCATAGTTTAAATTTTATTACACTTAAGAGAACCTAAATTAAGTCACAGTTGACCATTGAATGATGCAGGAATTAGGGATGCTGACCCCCTACACAGTCAAAAATCCACATATAACTTTTTACTCCTCTCAAACTTAATTACTAATAGCCTACTGTTGACATGAAACCTTACAGATAACTTAAAAAGCCAATGAATACATATTTGGTATGTTATATGTATTACATACTATATTCTTACAATAAAACAGAGAAAAGAAAATATTATTATGAAAATCATAGGGAAGAGAAAAAACACATATTATTTATTGAAATATAAGTAGACCTATGCAGTTCAAAACTGTTATTCAAGGGTCAACTGTACTTTAAAACAACCTGCAACTCAAGGTCACCATGAATTGGAGAAAACCTTGACTTTAATTATTCTGACTTGATGGTACTTTTACTGCCTCTGGGTCATTCTATAAAACACTATAGGACATGTAAAAATATGTAAAGTGAAGAATAAGAAAGGGAAACTGATTGTGTTATATTGGTTTTCTTGTCTTTTTTTTAATGGATAAAAGTCAGCTTTTCACTAAAGGTCCTGTAATTAGGAATTGGTCATACAATTTCTCATTATTTAATTAAACCATTTGCAATTATCTTAGGAAATTTGGAAATCCAAAGGATATACCAATACATTGGAAACTAGTAGCAACTTTATAAGTTTGTTTTAACATTGACCAGTTCTCTGGCCAGCTCTTCTCTAATTTCTATAAGAAAGTATTTGAGGTATCACAAACAACAATTCAAATGTCAGATTGTAAGAGAAAGTACAAAGCAAAGATTCTCCCTGAAAAAAACAAATTTAATCAAAGTTAAGAATCTTATCTGAATCAGTTTGTATTTTTTCTAGTTTATACTAATTTGTTTGATGATTCAGTGTAAACCTCAAGTGACTCAAATGCTCTCATAAAGTTTGAGCAAATGTTATCCAACTTTAAATCTGGTAACTGATTGAAGGACAATTTCAAATAACTACTATGAAGCTTGAAGCAGCCCCTCCAGACTTATCCAATTCCTATCAAATTAACCACCTTCAGGAAGGGCTGGAAGAAGACATCAGCCCTCTGCACCTTATTGTAAGTGATTCTGAGTAAGAAGCACTCTGATAAAAAGTAGGAGTAATGAAGAAAGAAAGGTGAGAGAAAAAAAAATTCTAGCTACTCTTTCCCTGGTCTTACTCTTATAAAACGTATTAGTCACACAAAGTATAGAAACATCTTTAGGATATTTTCTTTTCTTGTACTCAAGAATGAAAGAACTCAGCTAAATCATGCTGCCTCTAGTCTTTCCGAGGTAGATGGTAGGAAAATAAGGGAGAAGGCAGGGACAAAGAGAAAGCAAGGGGTAAAAAAGAGGAAAAAAACTGTTACTTATTAAGTGATTCCTGTGTGTCAGAATTACATTAAGGGCTTTTCATACATCAACAGCCTAAACCTTACCTCAGCCAAACAAGGTTATGACTATCCCTATATGATATAAAAAAAAAACACCTGAGGCACAGAGATGTTAAGTGATTTTCTGGGATCAGACAGTTACCAAGCAGCAATGCTATGATGTGAACTTGAGTCAAGCCTACTAAATGCCTCCAGTCTTTTAAATATTACTTCAAATGGTCTCCAATAATGACAAAAATTAATAGTACAAACTTCTAGAAAATGCTCTAGGCAGTGTTCCTACCCATGTCCTCTAAACATCATTTCCTGAATGTGATAAAATTGAGCAATTTCACCCAGTTTATTATTTGCCTTACGGAGATTCAAATGAAGGCAGAAATTTATCATTGTAAAAAGGTAGGTCACAATATGTAAACTGAGTAACTATTTACTCATGGTGATGATAATGATAAAACTACATATTAGAAAATATTATGTAAAATAACATAAATAGTTTAATGGTTTGTATTAAAGTAAAAACTTGTTAGGAAACAATCTTGTTTCTACTATAATATGAGGGCCCCCCCGAAAAAATTATCTTCTGGCAGGCAGGCCCCTTGTAATACAGGCTTCCCCTGCTAGGTGAATGTTCTAGGAACCCATCTATATCAATGTGCCAGCTGGTAGTGGTGTCATAGGCTGCATTCAGCTTCAGTGAATTTTTTTGAAGACTCAGTATGTTTGTTCACTTCATGATGGATGATGTACAAGCACACCTGCCCACACCAATTTTTTGAACAGTCAGCATGTTCAAACAGTTTTCAGCAGTTTCTGACTAAAAATGACATGACCCCTGTGCTCCACCCTCCCTATTCGCCTGATCTCACCCCAAGTGACTTTTTATTTTTCCCTGGAGGAAAAAAGTCCTCAAAGGAAAATGTTTTGCTGATATGGAAGAGATGAAACAAAAATGGCAGAAGCACTAAGAGGCATCAAAATCAACAACTTCAGAAACCGTTTTGGACAGTGGAAAAAATGTCTCAACAGGTGAATTGCATCAAATGGAGAGGACTTTGAAGGTGACCAAATTTTAAACATGCAAGAATAAATACACAATTTTTAAAAAATAAATTTGGGATTTTGGGGCTCCCCTCATATGCTTAAACAGAAGCAGAAATTGGCCACATGATAGAGTATTAGGGCAAAGCCAATTGTGCATGTGTCTAGGACATTCAGAATCAGTTACACATAATTATTTCAATCACGTGTATGAGTCTGTATCTATACATTAATTATTAATCTATTTTGTTCATAAGTGAAAATTGGTTTACTTGCTAAAAATCAACTAAACTGACAATCCTATTAGAAAAGGACAAATTGTTTCAAGTATATGAGTTGACTATTGTATAATAACCACATAAACCATTACAGAAATGAGAATGTCATCTAAGCTTTATTAGAAAGACAGAAAGCAGGTGTTGACGTTCTGCTTTACTTAGCAAAATTAATCAAATTAGACCTCACTTAAAGAATTTATTTCAATAAACTTACCTGACATACACCAATTTTCTACATCTGGGTCGATCATACCATCTTAATCCTTTCCACTTATGAAAAAATCAACTAATTCAATTTAAATGACTGTATAATTGAGTAGCCTTGAAAGCATACACATGTTCTCACCAAAAGAAGTAGTGCATATAATTATGAAAGGACTTACATATTTGGTTTCTCGACCAGCTGCTCTTGGAAGAGTTGTAGGCTTCTGCACGAAAATAAAAGTAATTATAATACTGGAGTAATCAATAAAATACTAAAAGATTTAACTTCTAGGATAAGTGTTCCCCTATTTTTTTTTCTTATTAAGACTTTCTAACCATTACTCCCTCTTTTTTATACAAAATCCCCTGTTCCTTTGAAAATCATTTTATTAAACTATATCATTTTATTACTTTTCCTTGCTGTTATCTATCAGCTTTCTAGTAAAATTTCCCTTATTTATTGATGATGTTTATTCATGAATCATAATAGTTCCTTACATAATTTTTGGCTACTTCAAAACTCACATAGAAGACTCCGTACTCTCAATTCTTTAATCTGTTTAGCTACAAAGATATTCTCCTCCACTCCATTTCAAGCATTCATTTCCAGGGTTATTCCTATACTTTAATGGGAAACCTCTAAAATTTCAATTTCTAACATTCAGTTCTCAGAGTGATACCTCCTAGCCACCATCTTCATTTCTCAAATATCCCTAACACAACATTTCTTCAGCCTCAGCTTTGTTGAGACTTCAAAATCATTGACCTTTACCAGCTCCATTTGGGCATTATTACCTCTTATTTTATGTATATTGCACATTCTCAGTCACTTTATACGTTATTTTTCTTTTGCCTTGCTTTCTCCTTGTGAACCCAGCCCTCCAAACATGTACACAGCCTGGATGGACCTTAACCATTTTCTCTGAACTTACACCTGAGAAGCAAAATACTACTGGGAAAACTCTCTCAATCAAGCTAATTGATTTCATTATAAATTAATGACAATAAACTTCAAATGGGCATTCAATACTCCCTGGTAAGTCCCCAATTTTTCTCTTATAGCCTCAATTTTCCACTTCCTGAAATGAGGTGGCTATTTAATTCATTCACCTATACAACAAATATTATTATGTATCTACTGTCTGCCAGGAACTGTTCTGCACACTTCAGAATTGTCGGTGAACAAAAGAGACAAAGATGTCCTGCCCTTGGGAGCTTACATTTCAGCAGGAGATAAACAATACAATAATAAGTAAATAAAATCGTATGTTAGAAGGTGGCAAAATCATTACAAAAAAGAGTAGAAATAATCTGAAGCCTTGGGTGGAGCATTCATCCAAAGTATACCTTCTTTGCTTCTCCCAAATACACACACGGCCCCCCCCAACACATACACACATACAGAGTCTTGCAGAAGAAAGGCCTGCTTTAGTGTGGTTGGTAGGGTAATAATATGGGTGTAATAATTTATAGTGCTAATTTGAACATTTCACCTAAAAGGTCATATGGCATGATTGAGTGTAATACTGTTATGTTACAGAATTACACACATATGATTTTGTAATAAAAAAGAGGTGTGATTTTAGTCAGACACTGTATACATATACAGCCACCCAAATTTTAAGAAAATGAAGAGTGCTGAGGGTAAAAGTCAAGAGTGCTGAGTACTTAGAATTTTAAACAGGATTGTCAATCTACAGAAGGTGGCATTAGAGCAAAGACTTGAAGGAGGTGAGAGAGCTGGCTATGTGGGTATCTAGAGAAAAATCATTCCAACAAAATGGAACATGTGCAAAGTTCTTATATGAATTTCTACCTTTGAGAATGGTGGCTAAGGAACTCAAAGCAATCCTGCCATAATAGATAATAACAAATTTGAGCAAAATATTGGAAAATATTTTATTTAAAAAAATTGATAAGCTAATGAAGCATTTGGGGGCAAGATCAGGAGAGAATGGGAACCTGAAGAGAGGAGTCCAGCATTTGAGATCTGCTTTTACCTTGGGGGTATTTGCAAATAATGTTGAGTAGCATGAGAAGCTGGTCCAAATATTTGACATTCTCAGAGGTGTAGTGAGATAAAAGTCAGAGTTTCCGGAGCCAAGAATAGATTGAGGCCCAGAAGTAAGGGTGATTCAGAAGATCTCACATGGGATTCAGCCTGTCCTCAAACCATCTAAAAATGATTGTTTAGAAAAAAATCATCTTAAAACCTTAGATTAAATTAAAGTAATCCTCTTTTGCTAGGGCTCCTAGTGTCTGCCAGAAGCAAAGAAAAGACTCTCTATAGTATGATAATATTTTCTGAGGCCTCACATAATTACTATAAATAAATTTTCAAGTAGAATATACCCAATACACAATCAGACCCAGAAAAATAAAGAAGAAAATGTGAGTGAGAATGAGCAGCAATAATAAACCAAAAAAGACGCACAAAGAACCTAGAAATTTGTTATCTTAGAACCAGACTGAAAACCACTATACTTAACCATATTGTTTGAGGTAAAATTAAGCTTGCAAATTTTTACAATGAACTAGAAATGATAAAATGTGATAGAGTTGATTGAGAAAGAATGAAAGATGCTGAGGCAGGATAATGGCACATTCCAGGCTCAGCAAGAAGGTGAGCAGGACTGGAGCCAAGTGGGAAAGGCAGTGCTGCAGGGCAGATGGCGAGGTGTCAGAAGGCCAGGTCTCAGAGGCCCTCCCGAGTGTTTTAAGGACCTAGGCTTACCTTCTCATGCACTGCTGACTTGAAGCAGAAGAGGGTCATAAACTGACTTATTCTGCAAAGAATCCCTCTGTTTGATGTGTTCAGAATAAATTATTGTAAGGCAAGGGTATAGGGGAAAGGATATTGTAGTATCCAGCAAAACTTAACGATGGCTCAGTAGCACATAATGTATGAAATAACCACATTCTACATATATTTTGAATAGACAATAATAGAATTTCTAATACAAAAAAAACTCAAAAAGAAAAAGAATAAAACTTGACACTAGAGTTTCTGGCCTTGAGTAAATGAAAAACTGTAGTCTTGTCAATGGAGAAGGGAAGGCAGTGTATGGAATAGTTTTTGTAGGAGAAAATCTAGATTTCATTTAAGTAAGATATCTATTAGAAATCTAGAGTAAAATGAAGAGTAGAGGACTGGCATCTGGTAGGTATCCTGGACTAGAAATATAAATGGAGACAAGGTGAGAACACTGATGGAATAATAGAGAG